>NC_090393.1:5303571-6006071 GCF_036365525.1 Heterodontus francisci | reverse complement strand
CACACGCACAAACACACCAGCATCGCTCAACACACACAAACACACCAGCATCGCTCAACACACACACACACACACAAACACACCAGCATCGCTCAACACACACACAAACACACCAGCATCGCTCAACACACACACACACACAAACACACCAGCATCGCTCAACACACACACACACACCAGCATCTCTCAACACACACACACACACACAAACACACCAGCATCGCTCAACACACACACACACACACACACACCAGCATCGCTCAACACACACACACACACAAACACACCAGCATCGCTCAACACACACACACACACAAACACACCAGCATCGCTCAACACACACACACAAACACACCAGCATCGCTCAACACACACACACACAAACACACCAGCATCGCTCAACACACGCACACACAAACACACCAGCATCGCTCAACACACACACACACAAACACACCAGCATCGCTCAACAGACACACACACACACACACCAGCATCGCTCAACACACACACACACAAACACACCAGCATCGCTCAACACACACACACACAAACACACCAGCATCGCTCAACACACACACACACAAACACACCAGCATCGCTCAACACACACACACACACACACACCAGCATCGCTCAACACACACACACACACACACACCAGCATCGCTCAACACACACACACACACACACACCAGCATCGCTCAACACACACACACACACACCAGCATCGCTCAACACACACACACACACACCAGCATCGCTCAACACACACACACACACACCAGCATCGCTCAACACACACACACACACACACCAGCATCGCTCAACACACACACACACACACACCAGCATCGCTCAACACACACACACACACACCAGCATCGCTCAACACACACACACACACCAGCATCGCTCAACACACACACACACACACACACACCAGCATCGCTCAACACACACACACCAGCATCGCTCAACACACACACACACACACACAAGCATCGCTCAACACACACACACACACCAGCATCGCTCAACACACACACACACACACCAGCATCGCTCAACACACACACACACACACCAGCATCGCTCAACACACACACACACACACCAGCATCGCTCAACACACACACACACACACCAGCAGCGCTCAACACACACACACACACACACACACCAGCATCGCTCAACACACACACACACACACACACACCAGCATCGCTCAACACACACACACACACACACACCAGCATCGCTCAACACACACACACACACACACACCAGCATCGCTCAACACACACACACACACACCAGCATCGCTCAACACACACACACACCAGCATCGCTCAACACACACACACACCAGCATCGCTCAACACACACACACACCAGCATCGCTCAACACACACACACACCAGCATCGCTCAACACACACACACACCAGCATCGCTCAACACACACACACACACACACAAACACACCAGCATCGCTCAACACACACACACACACACACACACAAACACACCAGCATCGCTCAACACACACACACAAACACACCAGCATCGCTCAACACACACACACACACACCAGCATCGCTCAACACACACACACACACAAACACACCAGCATCGCTCAACACACACACACACACAAACACACCAGCATCGCTCAACACACACACACACACAAACACACCAGCATCGCTCAACACACACACACACACAAACACACCAGCATCGCTCAACACACACACACACACACACACACACACACACACCAGCATCGCTCAACACACACACACACACACACACACACACCAGCATCGCTCAACACACACACACACACATAAACACACCAGCATCGCTCAACACACACACACACACACCAGCATCGCTCAACACACACACACACACACCAGCATCGCTCAACACACACACACACACACCAGCATCGCTCAACACACACACACACACACCAGCATCGCTCAACACACACACACACACACCAGCATCGCTCAACACACACACACACACACCAGCATCGCTCAACACACACACACACACACCAGCATCGCTCAACACACACACACACACACCAGCATCGCTCAACACACACACACACACACCAGCATCGCTCAACACACACACACACACACCAGCATCGCTCAACACACACACACACAAACACACCAGCATCGCTCAACACACACACACACACACACACACAAACACACCAGCATCGCTCAACACACACACACACAAACACACCAGCATCGCTCAACACACACACACACACAAACACACCAGCATCGCTCAACACACACACACACACAAACACACCAGCATCGCTCAACACACACACACACACACAAACACACCAGCATCGCTCAACACACACACAAACACACCAGCATCGCTCAACACACACACACACACAAACACACCAGCATCGCTCAACACACACACACAAACACACCAGCATCGCTCAACACACACACACACAAACACACCAGCATCGCTCAACAGACACACACACAAACACACCAGCATCGCTCAACACACACACACACAAACACACCAGCATCGCTCAACACACACACACACAAACACACCAGCATCGCTCAACACACACACACAAACACACCAGCATCGCTCAACACACACACGCACACACACACCAGCATCGCTCAACACACACACACAAACACACCAGCATCGCTCAACACACACACACACAAACACACCAGCATCGCTCAACACACACACACACAAACACACCAGCATCGCTCAACACACACACACACACACACCAGCATCGCTCAACACACACACACACACACACACACCAGCATCGCTCAACACACACACACACACACACACACACACACACACCAGCATCGCTCAACACACACACCAGCATCGCTCAACACACACACACACCAGCATCGCTCAACACACACACACACACACACCAGCATCGCTCAACACACACACACACACACCAGCATCGCTCAACACACACACACAAACACACCAGCATCGCTCAACACACACACACAAACACACCAGCATCGCTCAACACACACACACACCAGCATCGCTCAACACACACACACACACACACACACACCAGCATCGCTCAACACACACACCAGCATCGCTCAACACACACACACACCAGCATCGCTCAACACACACACACACACACCAGCATCGCTCAACACACACACACACACACACACCAGCATCGCTCAACACACACACACACACACACACCAGCATCGCTCAACACACACACACAAACACACCAGCATCGCTCAACACACACACACACAAACACACCAGCATCGCTCAACACACACACACACAAACACACCAGCATCGCTCAACACACACACACACAAACACACCAGCATCGCTCAACACACACACACACAAACACACCAGCATCGCTCAACACACACACACACAAACACACCAGCATCGCTCAACACACACACACACACACAAACACACCAGCATCGCTCAACACACACACACACCAGCATCGCTCAACACACACACACACACACACACACACACACCAGCATCGCTCAACACACACACCAGCATCGCTCAACACACACACACACCAGCATCGCTCAACACACACACACACACACCAGCATCGCTCAACACACACACACAAACACACCAGCATCGCTCAACACACACACACACACACACACCAGCATCGCTCAACACACACACACACACACACACCAGCATCGCTCAACACACACACACACCAGCATCGCTCAACACACACACACACAAACACACCAGCATCGCTCAACACACACACACACAAACACACCAGCATCGCTCAACACACACACACACAAACACACCAGCATCGCTCAACACACACACACACAAACACACCAGCATCGCTCAACACACACACACACAAACACACCAGCATCGCTCAACACACACACACACAAACACACCAGCATCGCTCAACACACACACACACACACACACACACACCAGCATCGCTCAACACACACACACACACACCAGCATCGCTCAACACACACACACACACACCAGCATCGCTCAACACACACACACACACACCAGCATCGCTCAACACACACACCAGCATCGCTCAACACACACACCAGCATCGCTCAACACACACACAAACACACCAGCATCGCTCAACACACACACACACACACCAGCATCGCTCAACACACACACACACACCAGCATCGCTCAACACACACACCAGCATCGCTCAACACACACACAAACACACCAGCATCGCTCAACACACACACACACACAAACACACCAGCTTCGCTCAACACACACACACACACAAACACACCAGCATCGCTCAACACACACACACACACCAGCATCGCTCAACACACACACACACACCAGCATCGCTCAACACACACACACACACCAGCATCGCTCAACACACACACACACACCAGCATCGCTCAACACACACACACACACACACAAACACACCAGCATCGCTCAACACACACACACACACAAACACACCAGCATCGCTCAACACACACACACACACACCAGCATCGCTCAACACACACACACACACCAGCATCGCTCAACACACACACACACACCAGCATCGCTCAACACACACACACACACACACCAGCATCGCTCAACACACACACACACACACACCAGCATCGCTCAACACACACACACACACACACACCAGCATCGCTCAACACACACACACACACACACACCAGCATCGCTCAACACACACACACACACACACACCAGCATCGCTCAACACACACACACACACCAGCATCGCTCAACACACACACACACACCAGCATCGCTCAACACACACACACACACCAGCATCGCTCAACACACACACACACACCAGCATCGCTCAACACACACACACACACCAGCATCGCTCAACACACACACACACACCAGCATCGCTCAACACACACACACACACCAGCATCGCTCAACACACACACACACACCAGCATCGCTCAACACACACACACACACCAGCATCGCTCAACACACACACACACACCAGCATCGCTCAACACACACACACACCAGCATCGCTCAACACACACACACACACCAGCATCGCTCAACACACACACACACACCAGCATCGCTCAACACACACACACACACCAGCATCGCTCAACACACACACACACACCAGCATCGCTCAACACACACACACACACACCAGCATCGCTCAACACACACACACACACCAGCATCGCTCAACACACACACACACCAGCATCGCTCAACACACACACACACCAGCATCGCTCAACACACACACACACACCAGCATCGCTCAACACACACACACACACCAGCATCGCTCAACACACACACACACACCAGCATCGCTCAACACACACACACACACACCAGCATCGCTCAACACACACACACACACCAGCATCGCTCAACACACACACACACACCAGCATCGCTCAACACACACACACACACCAGCATCGCTCAACACACACACACACCAGCATCGCTCAACACACACACACACACCAGCATCGCTCAACACACACACACACACACCAGCATCAACTCAACACACACACACACACCAGCATCAACTCAACACACACACACACACACCAGCATCAACTCAACACACACACACACACCAGCATCACTCAACACACACACACACACACCAGCATCAACTCAACACACACACACACACACACCATATTCCCTCAATTCTCCTACCACCTACCTACACTAGGAGCAATTTACAATGGCCAATTTACCTATCAACTGCAAGTCTTGGGCTGTGGGAGGAACCGGAGCACCCGGAGGAAACCCACACGGTCACAGGAAGAATTTGCAAACTCCGCACAGGCAGTACCCAGAACTGGACCTGGGTCGCTGGAGCTGTGAGGCTGTGGTGCTAACCACTGCGCCACTGTGCCGCCCCATCCTTCAACAACCATTTTTCAGCTAACTTAATTAGAATGATACAGCACAGGAGGCCATTCGCCCAACGTGTCTGTGCTGGCTCTTTGAAAGAGCTATCCAATTAGACCTACCCCCCTGCTCTTTCCCCATAGCCCTGTAAATATCTCCCTTTGATTATTTATTTGATTCACTTTTCAAAGTTACTATTGAATCTGCTTCCACCATCCTTTCAGACAGTGTCTTCCAGATCACAACAACTCACTCTTTTAAAAAAAATTTCCTCACCTCCCCTTTGGTTCTTTGCCAATACCTTAAATCTGTGTCCTCTGTTTACTGACCTTTCTGCCACTGGAAATTGTTTCACTGTCCTTGCTTTATCAGAGCTGCTCATGATTTTGAACACTTCTATCAAATCTCCACCTTAACCTTCTCAGCTCTAAGGAGAACAATCCCAGCTTCTCCAGTCTCGCCACATAACTGAAGTCCCTTATCGCTGGTATCATTCTAGTAAATCTCTTCTACACCCTCTCCCAGGCCTTGATATTCTTCCCAATATGTGGTGCCCAGAATGGGACTCAATTCTAGCTAATATAAAAACAGATAGTGCTGGAAATACTCAGCAGGTCTGGCAGCATCTGTGGAGAGAGAAGCAGAGTTAACGTTTCAGGTCAGTGACCCTTCATCAGAACTGGCAAAGGTTGGAAAGGTTTTAAGCAAGTCGCGGGGGGAGGGGGGAAGAGAACAAAAGGGAAGGTGCTTGATAGGGCAGAGCGCAGGGGAGATTAAATAACAAAGCTGTCCTGGGACAAAGGCAGAGTGTTAATGCTTGCGGTGAAAAACAAAGCATTAATCCTAAGAGTGTTAATAGCAGAATAATGTCTACATGGAAAACAGGCACATGGTTTAAAAAAAAGAAAATTAAAAATATAAAAAAAGGCCAGTCATGCTTTGAAGTTATTGAACTCAGTGTTCAGTCTGCAAGACTGTAGAGTGCTTTATCGAAAGATCAGGTGCTGATCCTCGATATTGCGTTGATGTTCACTCGAACACTGGAGTAGGCCAAAGACAGAAATATTGGCATGGGGTTGGGGGGTGTTGAGATGGTAAGCAACCGGAAGCTCAGGGTTATGTTTTCAGACTGAATGGAGGTGATACGCAAAGTGATCACCCAATCTACGTTTGGTCTCCCCAATATAGAGGCGACCGCATTGTGAGCAGTGAATACAGTATACTAAATTGAAGGAAGTACAAGTAAATCGCTGCTTCACCTGGAAGGAGTGCTTGGGGCCTTAGATGGTGAGGAGAGAGGGGGTAAAAGGACAGGTATTACACCTCCTGCAATTGTATGGGAAGGTGCCGTGGGAAGGGGATGAGGTGTCGGGGTTGATGGAGGGGTGGACCAGGGTGTAACGGAGGGGACGATCCCTTTGGAATGCTGACAGAGGAGGGGAACGGAATATGCGTTTGGTCGTGGTATCACACTGGAGGTGGTGGAAATGGCAGAGGATGATCCTTTGGATGTACAGCCTGGTGGGGTGAATATTCTAGCTCTCCCTGTTTAATTATTTGCAAATCTCCATATGCACAAAAATCTATTCAATTGAGGCATTCTGTGTTTTTCAGTGTAAAGGATTGGAAGCTGCCAGGGTGTGATGTGCTGGCTGGGGATGAGCCAGGAGCAGCACTTGCCTGCATCCCATGGTATCCTTTCCCTGAGTAGGCCAGCAGGAGAACCACTTTCCTTTTCGGACACTTCTTGCTCTGCTCCTCGACCTCCTCCTTCAGCCTTTTGACGGCCTGTTGATTCTCCCCGGCCTCTCTCTTCCGTTTCCTCCCCTTCTGGTTCGGCCCAAGCTCTGCCTCGTTCTCCTCGCAATGCAGCTCCTCGCCACCGAGTCCCATGCTGGCCATGCTTCGCTGTTGCCCGGACCGGCACACTGCAAAAACATCAATATTATTATCACAAATTTCACAGCCAGACAAAGAGAGCTAAAGATCGGCCCGATGGCTGTGCAAAGCCCAGGGCTGAGCCCCTGCTGAAAGGCCTTGCATTATAAACTGCGAGAATGGCTGCACCAAGTATTGCAGCTCGATCCAGCCGCTCTCCCAGAGACAGGGACGATTGGCCCTGCGGCCTCGGCCAACGCTGATTACTGAGTGAAGGACTCGCCTCTTCCACCAGCTTCCAGCAGCATAAGCTGCAATCCTGATTCAGGTGGAGAAGAGGCAATGGAGAAAGGCCAGTGTGGAACAGCTCTGCCAGTGCCTGTCCCAGTGACCCTACAGACAATACCAATACTACTCCAACCCGGACCCGGAGCCGCTACCGCTCCCTGATACAATGTAGCGAATCGCAGCCACACACAGCGCAGCATGTAGCAAATCACACATGTAGCAAATCACACATGTAACAAAACCCAAGACCCGCCCCTCCCTGTCAATCATCAGGACCCGCCCCGTTCCTGTCAATTATCAGGACCCGCCCCTCCCTGTCAATCATCAGGACCCGCCCCGTTCCTGTCAATTATCAGGACCCGCCCCGTTCCTGTCAATTATCAGGACCCGCCCCTCCCTGTCAATCATCAGGACCCGCCCCGTTCCTGTCAATCATCAGGACCCGCCCCTCCCTGTCAATCATCAGGACCCGCCCCGTTCCTGTCAATTATCAGGACCCGCCCCGTTCCTGTCAATTATCAGGACCCGCCCCTCCCTGTCAATCATCAGGACCCGCCCCGTTCCTGTCAATTATCAGGACCCGCCCCGTTCCTGTCAATTATCAGGACCCGCCCCGTCCCTGTCAATCATCAGACACCCCCCACCCCGTCTATCATCCACGGCCCTGTCAATCAGGCTTCACCACACCCCCTGTCAATCATCAGACTTTACCCTGCCCCTTGTCAATCATAATATAATATAAAAACAAGAAATGCTGGAGCCACTCAGCAGGTCTGGCAGCATCTGTGAAAAGAGAAGCAGAGTTAACGTTTCGGGTCAGTGACCCCTTCTTCGGAACTGTCAATCATGACCCCACCCCTGTCAATCATCAGACTCCATCCCGCCCCATCACCATCAGACTCCACCCACCCACTGTCAATCATCAGGCCCTACCCCCACCCCTTGTCAATCATCATGTTAGCAACATAGAAGGTTGCAGTTTAGGAGGTCATTCAGCCCATCGTGTCCATGCCAGCTCTCTGCAAGAGCAGCTCACCTACTCCAGCTTCCATGCTTTTCCCCGTACACCTGCTGATTTTTTCTCTTCAGATAATTATCCAATTTCCTTTTTAAAGCTACGATTGAATCTGCCTTCTCCACACTCTCAGTCAGTGCATTCCAGATCCTAACCACTCACTACCTAAAAAATGTTTTCCTTATGTCGCTTTCATTCTTTTGCCATTCACCTTAAATCTGTGTCCTCTGGTTCTCGACACTTCCACCAATGGGAACAGTTTCTCCCTAGCTACTCTGTCCAAACCGCTCATGATTTTGAACACCTCCATCAAATCTTCTTTTGAAGGAGAACAACCCATCTTCTCCAATCTATCCACGTAACTGAAGTCCCTCAACCTCGAACCATTCGCGTAAATATTTTCTGCACCCTCTCTAAAGCCTTCACATCCTTCATAAGTGCAGTGCCCAGAACTGGGGACAATACTCCAGGTTGAGGCCAAACCAGTGTCTTATAAAGGTTTATCATAACTTCTTTGCTTTTGTACTCTATACCTCTATTTATAAAGCCCAGGATCCCATATGCTTTATTAACCACTTCTCAATCTGGCCTGATTAGGTTTTTTATTCTTGCAGTATGCTAAGTGTAAAGACATTGAATTGTGTATTTACAGCCATTGGAGTGGGTTTTTAGGTTGCAATTTTAAAAAAAGTATCAAATGAATTGTATGAATGCATGCTAGTTCTGTACTGTACAGATAACCCCAGGCTATTTATTGCATTGAGCTTTAATTATTTCATTGATGTGTCACCTTGTTTTTGTTACATTGGGTTCCAAATTCCAAATGCTGGGCTGTCACAATGGGCCATTGTCCGAAGTGACACTCTGGCCGGGTCCCTCTAGCTCAGAGTAGTGTCCAACATGGCTTACGGCTGAGACAAAATATAAAATGCACTTCTATGCTCAACTCTGGATCTTTACACTCTGTCTACAAGCTGCTTCAGGTACAATAGCCGACTAGATTAACCTGTTTGGAGAGGGTTCATGATTATTGGCGTCCTTGAGGCAACACAACACAACAACATTAATGAAGTGTTATCCATGGGATCACAACTATTAAAGCAATCCTCAAATGCAGTGTATTTTTTGTTGCTGCGGGTAAGATATCTCCCATTTACCCCCTCCCCGTCCTCCGAGAAAAGATAGAATTTGTGCAGCGTGTTTGAGATTGCACTTGCTTCTACTTGATCAGCAGTGATTACAATTAATAAGTAACAAATCACCCCCTAAGTTTTATACAGGGAGATCTGATCAAGTACAGTCTTCAGGTGCAGTTCTGCATCACCAAGACTGGTTACTGTGATATCACCCAACGTTGCTCTTGCTTCAGCCCATCTGCTGCTGAAACCCTCATCCAGGTTTTTATCATCTGGAATATTCCAATGGTCTCCTGGCCGGCCCCCTAACTTACGCCCTCCGTAAACTTCTCATTCAAAACGCTGCTGCTGTTTGTTGACCCACATTGGCTCCTGGTCCAGCAACACCTCAAATAGAAATTTCTCATTCTAGTGTTCAAGGCTCTCTGTGGCCTCACCTCTCCCTATCTCTGTAACTTCCTGCAGCCCTACAACCCTCTGCGAACTCTGCATTCCTCCAATTCTGGCCTCTTGTGCATCCCCGATTTTCATTGCTCCGTCAATGGTAGCCGTTCCTTCAGCAGTCCAGGCCCAAGCTGTGGAATTCCCTCCCTAAAACTCTCTGCCTCCCTTTTGGGTCCTTAAGGACACTCCTTAAAACCTACCTCTTTGTCCAAGCTCTTGGTCACCTGTTCCAACGTCTTCTCAAATGATTCAGTATTAAATGTTGGCTGATTACGCTCCTCTTGGACATCTTACTATGTTAGAGGCACTATATAAATGCAAGTTGTTGTTGAAGGAGACTGAGGAATAATTGGAACAGGGCACAGATCTAATTCAGTCCCTACTTTGAGGTTGTGCATTTTGCTCATATTTTTATAGGTTTCTATTCTAAATTCCTACCTCCACATTAATATATTCTAGGCTGATAATCACAGTGCCGTACTGAGGGAGTGCTTCAATGTCGGAGGTGCTGTCTTTCAGATGAGATATTAAACTGAGGCGCCATCTGCCCTTTCAGGTGGACGTAAAAGATCCCATGGTACTATTTCAAAGAAGAATAGAGTAGTTTTCCCTGGTGTCCTGGGGCCAATATTTATCTCTCAACCAACATCACTAAAACAGATTATAGAGTCATAGAGTCATAGAGAGATACAGCACTGAAACAGGCCCTTCAGCCCACTGAGTCTGTGCCGACCAACAACCACCCATTTATACGAATCCCATATTCCCTACCACATCCCCACCTTCCCTCAATTCTCCTACCACCTACCTACACTAGGGGCAATTTACAATGGCCAATTTACCTAACAACCTGCAAGTCTTTGGCTGTGGGAGGAAACCAGAGCACCCGGCGGAAAACCACACGGTCACAGGGAGAATTTGCAAACTCCACACAGGCAGTACCCAGAACCGAATCCGGGTCCCTGGAGCTGTGAGGCTGAAATAAAAACAGAAAATGCTGGAAATACTCAGCAGTTCAGATAGCATCTGTGGAGAGAGAAACAGAGTTAACGTTTCAGGTCAATGATCTTCCCTTTTGCTCTTTCTTCCCCTCCCCCTTTCCCTGCCTCTGTACTTCTTAAAACCTGTTACATCTCGAACTTTTTCCAATTCTGATGAAAGGTCATCACCCTGAGCATTAACTATTTTCCTCTCCACAGATGCTGATTGAACTACATTTTATCTTTTTATCTGGTCCTTATCACATTGCTGTTTGTGGGATCTTGCTGTGTGGAAACTGGCTGCCATGTTTGCTACATCACAACAGTGACTACACTTCCAAAGTACTTCATTGGCTGTAAAGAGCTTTGGGACATCCCAAGGTCTTGAAAAGCACTTTAGAAATGCAAGTTCTAACTTTCAATCCAGTTGTACACACATGATTCATACGTAGGTGCATATTTACCTTTTTGATCCCATTATAATGGCCCAGATTTTGCTCGATTGGACATCACGCAGCATGTCCCATTAGTTAGACTTGTTCATAAATGTTTAGGTTTTAAAATGCTTTGCCCACAAAGTTGTTGAAAGTGTGAGCTGATAACAGTGCAACAAGGACAACAGAGCGTCTGGGACCTGGGCAACCAACAGGGTTTCACGTTAGCTAATCAGATTTAAGGATTGGGAAAGAAACAGAGGAATGACGGAGAAGGAAATCGAGTAAATTTGAGTCAAATCAGGTACAGAAAGAAAGAGAGAGAGAAAGAAAGATTGGATTTAAAGAGAGAGAGAAAAGAGACAGAAAGGAAACCACCCCCCCAAAAAATTTAAATTTCACATTTTTAAAATCTCCAAAAACAATTCACAACCTCCACACTTTTAATTATTAATGTTTTGGTCAAGAAAGAATGATTGGTAGCCATTAACAGTCATCACATCATTAAAAGTGTACTTACACAGTTAATTACTGGACTTGACTTTCTGTGGTGAGTTTAATGGGCATTTAATGGGCAAATGCAGCAACTTCATGGATGTGAGGTGAGAGTGACTGCCCTTGACATCATTGGAACATAGGAACATAGGAAGAGGAGTAGGCCATTCAGCCTATTGAGCCTGCTCCGCCATTCAATACGATCATGGCTGATCATCCACTACAATGCCCTTTTTCCACACTATCCTCATATCAAGGCAGCATTTGACCGCGTATAGCATCAAGGAGCCCTAGCAAAACTGGACTCAATGGGAATCAGGGGGAAAACTCTCCGCTTGTTGGAGTCATACTTAGCACAAAGGAAGAAAATTGTGGTTGTTGGAAGTCAATCATCTCAGCTTCAGGACATCACTGCAGGAGTTCCTCAGGGTAGTGTCCTAGGCCCAACCATCTTCAGCTGCTTCATCAATGACCTTCCTTCAATCACAAGGTCAGAAGTGGGGATGTTCGCTGATGATTGCACAATGTTCAGCACCATTCGTGACTCCTCAGATACTGAAGCAGTCTGTGTAGAAATGCAGCAAGACCTGGACAATATCCAGGCTTGGGCTGATAAGTGGCAAGTAACATTCACGCCACACAAGTGCCAGGCAATGACCATCTCCAACAAGAGAAAATCTAACCATTTCCCCTTGACATTCAATGGCATTACAATTGCTGAATCCCCCACTATCAATATCCTAGGGATTACCATTGACCAGAAACTGAACTGGAGTAGCCATATAAGTACCGTGGCTGCACGAGCAGATCAGAGGCTAGTAACTCACCTCCAGACTCTCCAAAGCCTGTCCACCATTTACAAGGCACAAGTCAGGAGTGTGATGGAATACTCTCCACTTGCCTGGATGGGTGCAGCTCCAACAACACTCAAGAAGCTCGACACCATCCAGGACAAAGCAGCCCGCTTGATTGGCACCCCGTCCACAAACATTCACTCCCTGCACCACCGACGCACAGTGGCAGCAGTGTGTACCATCTACAAGATGCACTGCAGCAACGCACCAAGGCTCATTAGACAGCACCTTCCAAAACCGCAACCTCTACCACCTAGAAGGACAAGGATAGCAGATGCACCACCTGAAAGTTCCCCTCCAAACCACACACCATCCTGACTTGGAACTATATCGCCGTTCCTTCACTGTCGCTGGGTCAAAATCCTGGAACTCCCCTCCCAACAGCACTGTGGGTGTACCTACCCCCCAAGGACGGCAGCATTTCAAGAAGGCAGCTCACCACCATCTTCTCAGGGGCAATGAGGGATGGGAAATAAATGCTGGCCTAGCCAGTGATGCCCACATCCCATGAATGAAATAAAAAAAATGTCACAGGGAGGTTAAGGGTGATATGCTACTTTTGTGAGGCTAACAGCGGAACAGTGCGAATCATTCAGCAAGTTGTGGCAATTCACATTAATATTGGCATGCATCATTCACATGCCATTACTTTTCAAAAAAACCAGGGCCAGTACCATTGGTTAGGTTGCAAATTAATCAGCAAGATATTGTAATGTATTTTAAAATGGGTATCACATTGTAATTATTGGAATCCAATATTAAATATTTGGCACACCTACAGTTATAATCCTAGAAGTTAATGTCAAAGGGGTAGTGTTAAAATAGGGAACAGTTGGATAACATACAAATGCAGCAACAACCACTTACATTTATATAGCGCCTTGAATCTAGTAAAACATCCCAAGGCTTTTCACAGGAGCAATATCAAACAAAATTTGACACCGAGCCACAAAGAGATATGAGGACAGATAACCAAAAGCTTGGTCAAAGAGGTAGCTTTTTGGAGAGTCTTAAAGGGGGACAGCAAAGTAGAGAGACAAAGAGGTTTAGGGAGGGAATTCCAGAGCTTAGGGACCACCAATAGTGGAGCAAAGAAATTGGGGATGCGCAAGAGACTTAAATTGGAGGAGTGCAGATATCTCAGAGGGTTGTAAAACTGGAGGAGATTACAGAGATAGGGATGGATGAGGCCATTGAGTGATCTGAACACAAGAAAGAGAATTTTAAAATTGAGGTGTTCCTGGACTGGGAGCCAATGTAGGTCAACAATCACAGGAGATGATGGGTGAATGGGACTTGACATGAGCTAGGATACAGCCAATAGAATTTGGTTGAGCAATTGTCCACTAATATCACCAATAGTAATTTGCAGCCTCTTACAACTAAAAGGGTTTAATCGAGATGAAATAATGATAGATTGATTATTGTTCTTTCATTAACTGTCTTTAACAATTGTTTCCACATTAGCTTTAGACGTTGAAGACATCCAGATGCCCAAAACCAGGTTTGAGGTTAATGAAGGAGACAGGCTTCTCATACCGTGTTCATTCAAAACAGATGAAGACATCCAATCTAACAACCTGCGAGTAGAATGGGGAGTCATCGTGGGAAATAACAATTATTATAGACCCATCTACCGAGTGGTCGGGTCTGTACTCGAGCCTGTCACTGAGCCCAATCCATACGAAGGCCGTGCGCAAATGTTTATATCGCTTATTCCTAGTGGGAACTGTTCACTGGTGCTTGAACCAATTATAAGCACTGATGCTGGACAATACGAGCTGAGGTTGTACTCTGATGGGGAGGTAACAGTGAATGGCCAAAAAGTCATTGTCCTGGTCAAAAATGGAACAGGTAAGAACTAAAATGATCATGCACAAACCCCTGGGAGAGAGAATGACCACAAAATTCAACTCCTTAGTACCTGTTTCTTTGGTACGAGTGCCGTTTTCCAACAAAATGCCGTCTGCGGCACACATGCACACGCCTGGAGTGAACGGCACCAGACACCATTTTGGTAAGGGCAATAGCAGACGCTGGGAACACTTCGCCAGGAAGATTGTGATGTCAATCAGCATGTAACACTGATTTGATGCCAGAGCTGCCATTATGGAGCTCAATGCTCCAGCTAATGCCCTCTCTTAAACACACATGGCTGAACACGCATTCAATGGCAGGAAGGATTCCCCCCATTCCCCCCACACCAGCACTATTTAGAGGGATCATCAGCTAGTTACAGGTTAGTTGCTGATTGATTTCTACTGGCCAATGCTACAAATGTAGAAGGGCTTTCTGGTTTCCAGAGAAGTTAAAAGTTGCTGAAGTCTACAGGGAGTGGTGTGGCACATGATGAAAGAATTTGCCCTGATTTCAAGGCTACAACAAACCATTTGCTCCCAGACATAAGTGCAGTGTTATGCATTCGCGTGGACTACAGCATGTTAGGGAGAATGAGCAGAGGTGACACAGAGCAGGACAAGCTGCTGGAAGAGGGAGAATGAGCAATAGCTCTCAGCAGGGAGCCATGCCTAATTCTCATACCTGAACCTGAGTGAGGGACAGTGTGTCAGATATCTAAGCTTCAGTAAGGCCCTCTTCACTGAAATCTGCCACCTGCTGCAGCCACAACTGCAACTTCACAGCAGGGTGAGTTCTACATTGCCAGTGGCTGTGAAGGTGACCTGAATCTTGCCAGGCTGCACCAGGCAATACTTACACCATCATTTTATCCATTCTTGTGATGTGAGCGTCACTGGCAAGGCCAGTATTTATTGTCCATCCCTAACTGCCCTTGAGAAGGTGGGGGTGAGCCGCCTTCTTGAACTGCTGCAGTCTATGCGGTGTAGGTACATCCATAGTGCTTTTTTCTGTAGCATTTCGATACAACTGAGTGGCTTGCTAGGCCATTTCAGAGGACACTTAAGAATCAAACACATAACTGTGGATCTGGAGTCACATGTAGGCCAGGACGGGTAAGGATGGCAGATTTCCTCCCCTGAAAGGGATTAGATGGGTTTTTAAACAACAAAAATCCAGTAGTTTTATGCTCATTATTAATTTTACTCTAGATGTATTAATTAACTGAATTTAAATTCCCCCAGCTACGATGGCGGGATTTGAACCCATATCTCAGGAGTACTGGTCTAGAAACATTACCACTATACTACCGACCCTGTTATGTTGCTCACTGTGGCTTAAGGAAGGCCAGGAAGGCTATGGATTCCGAGCAAGCTCAATGCATTTCATTCTCACTTGCCGGAGAGAAGCAGGCAGAGTACATGGCTTTGATAGGATTGCAGGCTTCCCCATTGTACAGGGTGCCATTGACTGAATGCACATCACTTTGTGGGCATCGCATGTCAACTCTGAGATTTACTGCAAATGAAAGGGATTCCACTCCCTCAACATCCAGCTGCTATGCGACCATACACAGCGTATCATGCAGTTCAATGCCCGATATCCAGGCAGCTATCATGGTGCCTTCATTCTATGGCAGAGAGCTGTGCCATCTGTATTTGAGCCTCCACTCCAAACCAATGTAACCCCAGTGGCTGCAGCATGGCTGGTGGAAGGCTGCTGACTTTCACTGGGGGAGACTGCAGATGGCCTTGCAGGACACCCTCTGGGTCTTGAGGGCCAAGCTTCAGACTGCACCACCTCATCATGGGAGGTAGTATTCTGGGCTGCCTGGCTGACAGGCAACAGCAAGAGCCCTGGTGAAGTGACAGTGATGGGAGGATGAATGCTGCCATCAGCTTCATAAGAATATAAGAAATTGGAGCAGGAGTAGGCCATTCGGCCCCTCAAGCCTGCTCTGCCATTCATTATGATCATGGCTGATCTTCTACCTCAACTCCACTTTCCCGCCTGCTCCCCGTATCTCTTGATTCCCTGAGAGACCAAAAATCGGTTTATCTCAACCTGATATATACTCAATAATGGAGCATCCACAACCCTCTGGGTAGACAATTCCAAAGATTCACAATCCTTTGAGTGAAGAAATTTCTCCTCATCTCAGTCTTAAATAATCGACCCTTATCCTGAGACTGTGCCTCCGTGTTCTAGATTCCCTGACCAGGGGAAACAACCTCTCAGTGTTTACCCTATCCAGCCCCTTCAGAATCTTGTGTGTTTCAATGAGATCATCTCTCATTCTTCTAAACTCCAGAGAATATAGGCCCAATGTACTCAGCCTCTCATCATAGGACAACCCTCTCATCCCAGGGGCCAATCTAGTGAATCTTCACTGTACTGCCTCCAATGCAAGTGTAACCTTCCTTAGATGTGGAGACCAAAACTGTGCATAATACTCCAGGTGTGGTCTCACCAAAACCCTGTACTATTGTAGCAAGACTTCTTTATTTTTGTACTCCAATCCCCTTGCAATAAAGGCCAACATGCCATTTGCCTTCCTAATTGCTTGCTGTACCTGCATGCTAATTTTCTGTGCTCCTTGTACGAGCATACCCCACGATCGAATAAAAAAAGACAAAAAGAAAAACCACATTTAGGGTTTCCTGTCACCTGTGGGTCAACAGTTTAGCTACTAGAAATATATTTTAAAAATATAGAAATTTCGAAATATACTTAAGGATAGCATCAAACATAAGGAAAAGGCATATAATTGCGCAATGATGAGTGGCAGTTCAGATGATTGGTCAGCATATAAAGAACGGTAGAGAATGACTAAAAGGTAAATCAGGAAAAAGAAACTAGAGTATGAGAGGAAGCTAGCTAGAAATGTAAAAATGGATAGCGAGAGTTTCTCGAGGTATTTAAAAAGGAGAAGTGTAAGTAATGTTGGTCCTCTAGAGAGTGAGAATGGGGAGTTAATAGTAGATAATAAGGAAATGGCGGATACAATCAACAAATATTTTGCCTCTGTCTTCACTATAGAGGATACAAAAAACATTCCGGCAGTAGCTGTAAATCAGGAAGTGGAAGGAAGAGAGGAACTTGGTGAAATTACAATCACCAGAGAAGCGGTACTGAGCAAACTGATGGAGCTGTGGGCTGACAAGTCCCCGGGTCCTGATGGACTTCATCCTAGGGTCTTAAAAGAAGTGGCTAATGAGGTAGTAGATGCGTTGGTGTTAATTTTTCAAAATTCTCTAGATTCTGGAAAGGTTTCATCAGACTGGAAAATAACAAATATAACCCCTCTATTCAAGAAAGGTGGGGAGGGCGGGGGGTGGTGTGGGGGAGGCAGAAAACAGGTAACTATAGACCAGTTAGCTTGATGTCTGTCGTGGGGAAGGTGTTAGAACCAATCATTAAGGAGGCTTTAGTTGGGCACTTAGAAAAACTCAAGGTAATCGGGAATAGTCAGCATGGTTTTGTGAAAGCGAAATCATGTTTAACCAATTTGTTGGAGTTCTTTGAAGGAGTGACATGTGCTGTGGATAAAGGGGAGCCTGTTGACGTACTGTACTTGGATTTCCAGAAGGCATTTGAGAAGGTGCCACGTAAAAGGTTATTGCGCAAAGTAGGAGCGCATGGTGTAGGGGGTAACATATTAGCATGGATAGAAGATTGGCTGGCTGGCAGAAAACAGAGAGTATGCATAAATGGATCCTTTTCTAATCGGCCGGAAGTGACGAGTGGAGTCCCGCAGGGGTCTGTGCTGGGGCCTCAACTTTTTACAATTTATATCAATGACTTAGATGAGGGGAGCGATGGCATGGTAGCTAAATTTGCAGATGATGCAAAGATAGGTAGGAAAGTATGTTGTGAAAAGGACATAAGGAGGTTGCAGACCGTTATAGATAGGTTGAGTGAATGGGCAAAAATCTGGCAGATGCAGTGTAATGTGGGAAAATGTGAAGCAGAGGATTACTTAAACGGAGAACGACTGCAGAATTCCAAGGTGCAGAAAGATCTAGGTGTTCTAGTGCAGGAGTCATGAAAAGTTAGTATGCAGGTACAGCAAGTCCTAAAGAAGGCTAATGGAATGCTATCCTTTATTACAAGAGAAATTGAAAATAAAAGTAAGAATGTTATGCTTCAGTTATACAGGGCATTGATGAGACCACATCACGAATATTGTGTGCAGTTTTGGTCTCCTTATTTAAGGAAGGATGTGAATGCGTTGGAGGCAGTTCAGAGGAGGTTTACTAGATTGATACCTGGATTGAGCGGGTTGTCTTCTGAGGAAAGGTTGGACAGACTGGGCTTGTTTTCAGTGGAGTTTAGAAGAGTGAGGGGAGACTTGATTGAAGTTGATAAGATCCTGAACGGTCTTGACAAGGTGGATGTGGGGAGGATGTTTCCTCTTGTGGGTGAGTCTAGAACTAGGGGGCACTGTTTTCAAATAAAGGGTCGCCCTTTTAGGACAGAGATGAGGAGAAATTTTTTCTCTCTGAGGGTTGTGCGACTTTGGAACTCTCTGCCTCAGAAGATGATGGAGGCAGGGTCATTGAATAATTTTAAGACGGAGGTAAATAGACTCTTATTAGGCAAGGAAATCAAAGGTTATCGGGGTAGATGGGAGTGTGGAATTCGAGACACAAACAGATCAGCCATAATCTTATTGAATGGTGGAGCAGGCTCGAGGGGCCGAATGGCCTACTTCTGCTCCTAATTCGTATGTTCGTATGTTCATATTTTGCAGACAGGGTGAATGAGTTGTTTCCACCTCCAAGGGGTTGAACTTTTACGTAATAGATCCTTTGGCTTACAATCTGCTATTTTCGCCATTTGACTCTGTAAGTCTGAGTTTTGTCTTTTATTCATCTATATGAAGAAGTAAAAAAGAATTTCTGCATTTTAAAAGTCATTGTCTGAAGTTCTGTATTTCAATGGTTCAAATCCTGACTGAGATTTGTTGGGATTTGTCAGCAGTTGGTGAGTGAGGGCTGACAGTTCTACCTGGGATAGCACAGTGGAGAGGGGAGGAGGGGGAGGAGGGAAGAGGAGAGGAGAGCGTAGGAGGGAAGAGGAGAGGAGAGCAGAGGAGGGGAGGGGTGGAGGGGAGATGAGAGGGGAGGAGGGGAGAGGAGAGGAGAGTGGAGGAGGGGAGAGGAGAGGAGAGCAGAGGAGGGGAGAGGGGAGAGGGGAGATGAGAGGGTAGGAGGGGGGAGGAGAGGAGAGCGGAGGAGGGGAGAGGAGAGCAGAGGAGAGGAGAGGAGAGGAGAGCACGGCCCTACCACCAGCACTCAAGAACCCATGGAAAGTGAAAGGCTGTGTGGGTGGCAGAGAACTGGGCAAGGAGAGGACTCCAATGGTTGGAGTCATACCTAGCGCAAAGGAAGGTGGCTCTGGTTGTTGGAGGTTAATCATCTGAGCTCCAGGACATCACTGCAGGAGTTCCTCAGGGTAGTGTCCTAGGCCCAATCATCTTCAGCTGCTTCATCAATGACCTTCCTTCATCATAAGGTCAGAAGTGGGGATGTTCGCTGACGATTGCACAATGTTCAGCACCATTCGCAACTCCGCAGGTACTGAAGCAGTCCGTGTAGAAATGCAGCAAGACCTGGACAATATCCAGGCTTAGGCTGACAAGTGGCAAGTAACATTCATGCCACATAAGTGCCAGACAATGACCATCTCCAACAAGAGAGAATCTAACCATGACGTTCAATGGCATTACCATTGGTGAATCGCCCAATATCAACATCCTGAGGGTTACCAATGACCAGAAATTTAACTGAACCAGCCATATACATACTGTGGCTACAAGAACAGGCTGGGAATTCTGTGGCGGGTAACTCATCTCCTGACTCCCCAAAGCCTGTCCACCATCTATAAGGCACAAGTCAGGAGTGTGATGGAATACTCTCCACTTGCCTGGATTGGTGCAGCTCCAACAACATTCAGGAAGCTCGACACCATCCAGAAGAAAGCAGCCTGCTTGATTGGCACCCCATCCACAAACATTCACTCCCTCCATCACCAACACACAGTGGTAGCAGTGTGTACCATCTACAAGATGCACTGTTCCTTCACTGTCACTGGGTCAAAATCCTGGAACTCCCTCCCTAACAGCACTGTGGGTGAACCTACTCCCCAAGGACTACAGAGGTTCAAAAAGGAAGCTGACTACCACCTTCTCAAGGGCAATTATGGATGGGCCACAAGTGCTGGCCTTACCAGTAATGTTCACATCGTATGAACGAATAAAAAAGACCAAAAAAACCCACATTTATGGTTTCCTGTCACCTGTGGTTCAGAGGTTTATCTGCTAGAAATATATTTTGCAGACCTGGTGAATGAGTTGTTTCCTTCTCCACGGGGGTTAAGCTTTTACATAATAGATCCTTCGGCTCACAATCTGCTATTTTCACCATTTTGTCTCTGTGAGTAAGTCTGAGTTTTGTCTTTTATTCATCTATATGAAGAAGTAAAAAAGAATTTCTGCATTTTAAAAGTCATTGTCTAAAGTTCTGTATTTCAATGGTTCAAATCCTGGCTGAGATTTGTTGGGTTTTGTCAGCAGTTGGTGAGTGAGGGCTGACAGTTCTACCTGGGATAGCACAGTGGAGAAGGAAGGAGAGCAGAGGAGGGAAGAGCAGAGGAGAGCGGAGGAGGGGAGAGGAGAGGACGGCCCTGCCACTGGCACTCAGAACCCAAGGAAAGTGAAAGGCTGTGAGTGGGTGGCAGAGAACTAGGCAAGGAGAGGACACAGAGAGAGTTGTAAAAGATGATCCATTCTGGGAGGTGGAGGTGAGCCAGAGATGACTGGGGTGAGTGAGACTGTGTACGGGATATGGTGTTGGTGATGGAGATTGGGAGTCGGGGTTTGGGTGTGGTGAGGACAGCCAGAAGAGCTTTGGAGAAGTGGAGCCAGGAGTGTGGATGAGGGTTTAGTTTAGTTTAGAGATACAGCACTGAAACAGGCCCTTCGGCCCACCGAGTCTGTGCCGACCGTCAACCACCCATTTATACTAATCCTACACTAATCCCATATTCCTACCACATCCCCACCTGTCCCTATATTTCCCTACCACCTACCTATACTAGGGGCAATTTGTAATGGCCAATTTACCCACCAACCTGCAAGTCTTTGGCATGTGGGAGGAAACCGGAGCACCCGAAGGAAACCCACGCAGACACAGGGAGAACTTGCAAACTCCACACAGGCAGTACCCAGAATTGAACCTGGGTCGCTGGAGCTGTGAGGCTGCGGTGCTAACCACTGCGCCACTGTGCCGCCCTTTTTTTTTAAAGTGTCCACCTGGGCCCCAACTTCATCTACATTTGTCAAGATGTCTCTTAAACGTCGCTATCGTATCTGCTTCCACCACCTCCCCTGGCAGCAAGTTCCAGGCGCTCACCACCCTCTGTGTAAAAAACTTGCCTCGCACATCCCCTCTAAAGTTTACCCCTCGCACCTTAAACCTATGTCCCCTAGTAACTGACTCTTCCACCCTGGGAAAAAGCTTTTGACTATCCACTCTGTCCATGCCGCTCATAACTTTGTAAACCTCTAGCATGTCGCCCCTCCACCTCCGTCGTTCCAGTGAAAACAATCCGAGTTTTTCCAACCTCTCCTCATAGCTAATGCCCTCCAGACCAGGCACCATCCTGGTAAACCTCCTCTGTACCCTCTCCAAAGCCTCCACGTCCTTCTGGTAGTGTGGCGACCAGAATTGCACGCAATATTCTAAGTGTGGCCTAACTAAGGTCCTGTACAGCTGCAACATGACTTGCCAATTTTTATACTCTATGCCCTGACCGATGAAGGCAAGCATGCCGTATGCCTTCTTGACTACCTTATCCACCTGCATTGCCACTTTCAGTGACCTGTGGACCTGTACGCCCAGATCTCTCTGCCTGTCAATACTCCTAAGGGTTCTGCCATTTATGTAAACCTCCCACCTGCATTAGACCTTCCAAAATGCATTACCTCACATTTGTCCAGATTAAACTCCATCTGCCATTTCTCCACCCAAGTCTCCAACCGATCTATATCCTGCTGTATCCTCTGACAATCCTCATCATTATCTGCAACTCCACCAACCTTTGTGTCGTTCGCAAACTTACTAATCAGACCAGCTACATTTTCCTCCAAATCATTTAAATACACTACAATCAGCAAAGGTCCCAGCACTGATCCCTGCGGAACACCACTAGTCACATCCCTCCATTCAGAAAAACACCCATCCACTGATACCCTCTGTCTTCTATGACCGAGCCAGTTCTGTATCCATCTTGTCAGCTCACCTCTGATCCCGTGTGACTTCACCTTTTGTACCAGTTTGCCATGCGGGACCTTGTCAAAGGCTTTACTAAAGTCCATATAGATAACATCCATTGCCCTTCCTTCATCAATCATCTTCGTCACTTCCTCAAAAAACTCAATCAAATTAGTAAGACACGACCTCTCCTTCACAAAACCATGCTGTCTCTCGCTAATAAGTTCGTTTGTTTCCAAATGGGAGTAAATCCTGTCCCGAATAATCCTCTCTAATAGTTTCCCTACCACTGACGTAAGGCTCACCGGCCTATAATTTCCTGGATTATCCTTACCACCCTTCTTAAACAAAGGCACAACATTGGCTATTCTCCAGTCCTCTGGGACCTCACCTGTCGCCAATGAGGAAGCAAAGATTTCTCTCAAGGCCCCAGCAATTTCTTCCCTTGCCTCCCTCAGTATTCTAGGGTAGATCCCTGGTTACCCTCTTGCTCTTTATATATGTATAAAAAGCCTTGGGATTTTCCTAATCCTGTTTGCCAATGACTTTTCATGACCCCTTTTAGCCCTCCTAACTCCTTGCTTAAGTTCCTTCCGACTGTCTTTATATTCTTCAAGTGCTTCATCTGTTCCTAGCCTTCCAGCCCTTACAAATGCTTCCTTTTTCTTTTTGACTAGGCTCACAATATCCCGTGTTATCCAACCTTCCCGAAACTTGCCAAACTTGTCTTTCTTCCTCACAGGAACATGCTGGTCCTGGATTCTAATCAGCTGACGTTTGAAAGACTCCCACATGTCAGATGTTGATTTACCCTCAAACAGCCGCCCCCAATCAAAATTCTTCAGTTCCTGCCTAATATTGTTATAATTAGCCTTCCCCCAATTTAGCACCTTCACCCGAGGACTACTCTTATCCTTATCCACAAGTACCTTAAAACTTATGGAATTATGGTCACTGCTCCCGAAATGCTCCCCCACTGAAACTTCCACCACCTGGCTGGGCTCATTCCCCAATACCAGGTCCAGAATGGCCCCATCCCTAGTTGGACTATCTACATCCTGTTTCAAGAAGCCCTCCTGGATGCTGCTCACAAATTCTGCCCCATCCAAGCCCCTAGCACTAAGTGAGTCCCAGTCAATATAGGGGAAGTTAAAATCACCCACCACCACAACCCTGTTACCTTTACGTCTTTCCAAAATCTGTCTCCGTATCTGCTCCTCTACCTCCCGCTGGCTGTTGGGAGACCTGTAGTAAACCCCCAACATCGTGACTGCACCCTTCCTATTCCTGAGCTCCACCCATATTGCCTCGCTGCATGACCCCTCTGAGGTGTCCTCCCGCAGTACAGCTGTGATATTCTCCTTAACCAGTAACGCAACTCCCCCACCCCTTTTACATCCCCCTCTATCCCGCCTGAAGCTTCTGAAGCCTGGAACATTTAGCTGCCAATCCTGCCCTTCCCTCAACCAAGTCTCTGTAATAACAACAATATCATATTTCCAAGTACTAATCCAAGCTCAAAGTTCATCTGCCTTACCTGTTATACTTCTCGCATTGAAACAAATACACTTCAGACCACCAGTCCCGCTGTGCTCAGCAACATCTCCCTGCCTGCTCTTCCTCTTAGTCTTACTGGCCTTATTTACTATGTCCTCCTCATTTATTTCACTAGCTGTCCTACTGCTCTGGTTCCCACCTCCCTGCCACACTAGTTTAAACCCTCCCGAGTGACGCTAGCAAACTTGCAGCCAGGATATTAGTGCCCCTCCAGTTTAGATGCAACCCGTCCTTCTTGTACAGGTCCCATCTGTCTCTGAGGTTTAAAAAGGAAGCTGACTACCACCTTCTCAAGGTCAATTAGGGATGGGCAACAAGTGCCAGTAACGCTCACATCGTATGAACGAATAAAAAAGACCAAAAAAACCCACATTAATGGTTTCCTGTCACCTGTGGTTCAGAGGTTTAGCTGCTAGAAATATATTTTGCAGACCGAGTGAATGAGTTGTTTCCTTCTCCGGGGGCTTGAACCTTTACATAATAGATCCTTCGGCTCACAATCTGCTATTTTCACCATTTGACTCTGTAAGTCTGAGTTTTGTCTTTTATTCATCTATGTGAAGAAGAAAGAATTTCTGCATTTTAAGTCATTGTCTGAAGTTCTGTATTTCAATGGTTCAAATCCTGGCTGAGATTTGTTGGAATTTGTCAGCAATTGGTGAGTGAGGGCTGACAGTTCTACCTGGAATAGCACAGTGGAGAGGGAAGAGGAGGGGAGAGGAGGGGAGAGGAGGGGAGAGGAGAGGTGGGGAGGAGAGGAGAGGGGAGAGGAGGGGAGGGGAGGGGAGGAGAGCGGCGGGTGGGAGAGGAGGGGAGGGGAGGGGAGGAGAGCGGCGGGTGGGAGAGGAGAGGACGGCCCTGCCACTGGCACTCAGAACCCAAGGAAAGTGAAAGGCTGTGAGTGGGTGGCAGAGAACTGGGCAAGGAGAGGACACAGAGAGAGTTGTAAAAGATGATCCATTCTGGGAGGTGGAGGTGAGCCAGAGATGACTGGGGTGAGTGAGACTGTGTACGGGATATGGCGTTGGTGATGGAGATTGGGAGTCGGGGTTTGGGTGTGGTGAGGACAGCCTGAAGAGCTTTGGAGAAGTGGAGCCAGGAGTGTGGATGAGGGTTCTGAGGGTTTCAGCAGCAGTGGGAGTGGGATCGAGGTAGAGTTTGACAATGTTATGCAGGTAGAATTAGATGGTTTTGATGATGGAATGGAAAAGAGATATGAAGCTCAGCTTAGAGCAGAACAGGACAGCGAATTGGGCGTTCAGCCTCTGTGAGGAGAGAAAGAGAAAGGGAGAGAGAGAGGGAGAGGGGGAATCCTTCTTGTGAGAAATGAGCCTGTATAGAACATCCTTAATGATAAATCCTTCCTAATAGTATTTATCTTCTGTTTCCAACAGTTCTGTAGCCTGGCTACTGCAATATTAATTATTATGCAGTTCCGATATATTATTTTAGAATTATTCAAATGACACCCAGTATGAGACATTTAAAATCTAATTGAAAATGTAATACTTCATTTGGAGGGAGAGCCCGAACACTTTCAGTGTTTACTCAAGGATTCTTAACTAAACTTAGATCTTAATAACAATTTTAAATGATCCGCAAAACTGATTTCAGACGAGACAATTCTGTTCTTTGCAGTAAGAATTCAAATTCAAAGCTTCCTCCCTCGGGCAGGGACAATCTGATGTGATCAGTCCATTATTTAGTGACAGATATTAAATTTACTTGCCTGTTATATGGTATTTTTGGACAATTCAATTGGTGTATTTTTTTTAAGGTCGATGGTTTTGTCCAGGGAGTTTTCTTGCCGAGACTTTTGTCTTTAATTCTCTGTTCTAGTCTTATCCTGCATGTCAACTCCCAGAACTGCAAAATAAATGGACATGTCCTGCTTACTGGGACACTGTAAATGGCTAACAGATAATGTGTTTCTTCAC
The DNA here is from genome assembly GCF_036365525.1 of Heterodontus francisci. Lineage (NCBI taxonomy): Eukaryota > Metazoa > Chordata > Chondrichthyes > Heterodontiformes > Heterodontidae > Heterodontus > Heterodontus francisci. The sequence goes on along the minus strand of NC_090393.1, from coordinate 5,978,915 downwards.
TTCTGTCTGAGAATGCGCAATGGTCACTAACTGGAAAATGTGTGCTTTAGCTCACTTACAATCAACAACAACAACAACTTGCATTTATCTAGTACCTTTAATGTAATAAAAACATCCCAAGGTGCTTCACAGGAGTGAAATCAGACAAGATTTGACACTAAGCCACATAAGGAGATATTAGGACAGATACCAAAAGCTTGGTCAGAGATGTAGGTTTTAAGGAGCATCTCAATGGAGGAGAGAGAGATGGAGAGGCAGAAAGGTTTGCAGGAGAATTCCAGAACTTCAGGCCCAAGCAGCTGAAAGCATGGCTGTCAGTGATTGTTTTTCAGACTGGAGGAATATATATAGTGGGAATCCCTAGGGGTTGCTATTAGGAGCATTGCTTTTCTTGATCTATATTAATGATCCAGACTTGCGTGTACAATTTCAAAATTTGGAAGTATTGTTAACTGTGAGGAGGGTAGTGATAGATTTCAAGAGGACAGAGACAGGCTGGTGGAATGAACAGACACATGGCAGATGAAATTTAATGCTGAGAAGTGTGAAGTGATACATTTTGGTAGGAAGAATAAGGAGAGGCAATATAAAATAAATGGTACAATTCTAAATGGGGCTGCAGGGAAAGAGAGACCTGGGGGTATATGGAAGATGGCAGGGCAGGTTGAGAAAGTGGTTAAAAAGGCATACAGGATTCCTGGATTTATAATTAGAGGCACAGAGCACAAAATCAAGAAAGTTATGGTGAACCTTTATAAAACACTGGTTCAGCCTCAGCTGGAGTATTGTGTACAATTCTGGCACTATTCTTTAGGAAGGATGTGAAGACTTTAGAAAGGGTGCGGAAAAGATTTACAAGAATGGTTCCAGGGATAAGGGACTTCAGTTACGTGGATAGATTGGAGGAGTTGGGTCTGTTCTCCTTGGAGAATGGAAGATTGAGATGAGATTGGATAGAGGTGTTCAAAATCATGAGAGGTCTGGACAGAGTAGATAGGGAGAAACTGTTCCCATTGGCGGAAGAGTCGAGAACCAGAGGACACCTATTTAAGGTGATTGGCAAAAGAAGCAAAGGTGACATGAGGGAAAACTTTTTTATGCAGTGAGTGTTTAGGATCTGGAATTCACTACCTGAGAGTGTGGTGGAGGCAGATTCAATCACGGCTTTCAAAAGGGAATTGGATAATTTTATTTTGAGATACAGCACTGAAACAGGCCCTTCGGCCCACCGAGTCTGTGCCGACCAAGAACCACCCATTTATACTAACCCTAGAGTAATCCCATATTCCCTACCACTTACCTACACTCGGGGCAATTTACAATGGCCAATTTACCGATCAACCTGCAAGTCTTTGGCTGTGGGAGGAAACCGGAGCACCCGGCGAAAACCCACGCGGTCACACGGAGAACTTGCAAACTCCGCACAGGCAGTACCCAAAACTGAACCCAGGTCCCTGGAGTTGTGAGGCTGCAGTGCTAACCACTGCGCCACTGTGCCACCCTAATTATCTGAAGAGAAAAGATTTCCATGGCTACAAGGAAAAGGCGTGGGAGTGAGACTAGCTGAATAACTTGTACAGAGAGCCACCATGGACATGACAGTCCGAGTTGTCTCCTGTACTGTAAGCATTCTCTGATTCTATAATTCTATGAATTTACTCAGCATTTCAACATAGGAAAACCCTCTCATCCCAGGGACCAATCTAGTGAACCTTTGCTGTACCATCTCCAGCGAAAGTAAATATTTCCTTAAATATGGAAAGCCATACACAGTATTCCAGGTGTGGTCCCACCAAAGCCCTGTACTATTGTAGCAAGACTTCTTTATTCCTGTACTCCAATCCCCTTGCAGTAAAGGTCAACATGCCATTTGCCTTCCTGATTGCTTGCTGTACCTGCATGCCTACTTTCTGTAATCCTTGTATACGAGTACACCCACGTCTCTCTGAACAACAACACCAACCTATATTTATATAGCGCCCTAATGCAATAAAACATCCCAAGGCCCTTCACAGCTGCATTATGAAATAAAATATGACACCAAGTCACATAAGGAGATATTAGGTCAGATGACCAAAAGCTTGGTCAAATAGGTAGGTTTTAAGGAGTGTCTTAAAGGAGGAAAGCGAGGTGGAGAGGTGTAAGGAGGGAATTCCAGAGCTTGGGGCCCAAGCAATTGAAGATGCAACCACCAATGGTGGAGCGATTAAAAGTGGGGATGCTCAAGAGACCAGAATTAGAGGAGCACAGAGATCTCGGAGGGTTGTGGGGCAGCGGGAAGTTACAGAGATAGGGAGGGGTGAGGCCATGGAGGGATTTGAAAACAAGGATGAGAATTTTGAAATCAAGACTTTGCTTCATCGGGAGTCAGTGTAGGTGAGTGAGCACAGGGATGGTAGGAGAATGGGACTTGGTGTGAGTTAAGACAAGGGCAGCAGAGTTTTGGATGACCTCAAATTTATGGAGTGTAGAATGTGGGGAGACCAGTTAGAAGTGCATTGGAATAGTCAAGTCTAGAGGTAACAAAGGCATGGATGAGGGTTTCAGCAGCAGATCAGCTGAGGCAGGGGCAAAGTTGGGCGATGTTACGGAGGTGGAAATACGCAATCTTAGTGATGGTGTAAATATGAGGTCGGAAGCTCATCTTGGAATCAAAAATGACACCAATGCTGCAAAGAGATTGGCTTAATATCAAACTGCTGCCAGGGAGAGGGATGGAGTCAGCAGCTAGGGAACGGAGTTTGGAGCAGGGACTGAAAACGATGACTTCAGTCTTCCCAATATTTAATTGGAGGAAATTTCTGTTCATCCAGTCCGGATGTTGCATAAGCAGTCTGATAATTTAGCAACAGTGGAGAAGTGGAGAGAGGTGGTGGTGAGGTAGAGCTGGGTGTTATCAGCATACATGTGAAAATTAACGCTGTGCTTTTGGATGATGTCACTGACGGGCAGCGTGTAGACGAGAAATAGCAGGGACCAAGGATAGATCCTTGGGGAAACACCAGAGATAATGGAACAGGAAGAGGAAGAGAAGCCATTGCAAGTGATTCTCTGGCTCTGCTTATATAGATACGAATACAGGTGAGAGCAGTCTCACCCAGATGGCTGACAGTGGAGAGGCATTGGAGGAGGATGGTGTGGTCAACAGTGTCAAAGGCTGTAAACAGGTCGAAAAGGACGAGGAGGGAAAGTTTACCTTTGTCACAGTCACATGGGATGTTATTTGTGTCTTTGATCAGAGCTGTTTTGGTACTGTGGCAGGGACAGAAACCTGATTGGAGGGATTCAAACATGGAGTTCCAGGAAGGATGGGAACGGATCTTAGAGGTGACAACATGTTCAAGGACTTGATAAAGGACAGGGAGGTTGGAAATGGGATGGTAGTTTGCAAGGACGGTGGGGTCATGGGTTGTTTTTTTTGAGAGGGGTGAAGGCGGCAGATTTAAAGGAGAGAGGGACAACACCTGAAGAGAGAGAACCGTTTACAATATTGACGAACATGGGGACCGGGAAGGGAAATTGGGTGATCAGCAGTTTGTTGGGAATAGAGTCAAGGGAACAGGAGGTCGGTCACATGGACAAGATGAGCTCAGAGAGAACATAAGGGAAGATAGGAGAGAAACTAGAGAAAGTTGCGAGTTCAAGGCTCTTCTTTTAAATAATGACAGTGAGATCTTTTACATCCACCTGAGAGGGCAGAAGGGGGCCTCAGTTTAACATCTCATCTGAAAATGTCACCTTTGACACTGAAGCACTTCCTCAGTACTGCACTGAGTGCCAGCGTAGGTATGTACTGAAGTCTCTGGAGTGGGAAAATGATCCACTCAAAGGTGAGTGCTACCCACTGAGCTACAGTTGACATCTCAGCTAGTTTGAGAATATAGGTGTCAGACGTGTTTCGTTCAGGATTGCAGTTTATTTCTGCTCCCAGTCTTTCACCCTGGCCCAATTCTTGACGTTGAGGGCTGACAGTGTTACTCATGAATTGACAACAGAGGTTCCACTAGGGTCACTCGCCCTCTGTCTAGCCCACCCTCACTGGGAGTGAAGCCATTCCTGATCACATGGCTGCAATCAGAAACTCCGAGGATTGGGTGGGGGGGAGAGAGGTTGGGAATCAGGCCTCACTCCGCCTGTTTTTTTTAGTGTGTGAAATGCGGGCAAAGTGTTTTAAATTTACAAGGCTGTTTGCACCCCAATGGCAGCTGGAATTCATTCATATTAGATGAGCTTATATTCAGGCGTTGCCGGTGACAGCCTGAAACAGGCTTTGGGTGCCCTGCATAATAGCTGTTTGAGGACCCTTCAGAAATGAGCCCAGTCTTTTTATTTCTCGTGTGGTTGATGCAGCAGCTCTTGTAGGAGGACCGCTGAAGGCCGTCAACATAAAAGGCAAGTTGTATTTCGCAACATCCTCAATGCAGGCCAATGAGGGCTAGTGCTCACCTATCCCATCTTCTCACCTTACCTTCTCCTCCTAGGACCATCCTGAGGGCTGCGTTGGCCCTCAGCAACCCAGTAAGTTGAGGATGCCGATACAGCATCCAGAGGCTACTCGCTAACATTTCTCAGGTGAGGCCCGAAATCTGAGTTGAAATTTACCTTGGGCCTCCTGTTTCTGACCCGTGCTTCGAAAATGGGTGTAAACCAAGTTCCACCCCAGGGTACAGGGAATCAGAAGTATTGTTCTTTTTGTTAAAATTCATTTTCGGGATGTGGGCATCACTGCCAAGACCAGCATTTGTTGCCCATCCCCTGGTTGTCCTGAGACAGTGGTGTTGGAACTTCTTCTTGAACTGTCAGCAGGCAGCGTAAAAGCCAACCATATTGGTGTGGGACTGGAGTCACATATAGGCCAGACTGTCAGGACAACAGGTTTCCTTCCCTAAAGGCATGGAGTGAATCAGTTGGGCCACATTTACTGATACCAGCTTTTTAAACTCAATTTAAAATCTGGATCTGCCGTGGCAGGATTTGAACTAAAGCCTCTTGGATTACTAGACCAATAACATAATCACTACACTAATGTACCCTCAGCTATTTCAATTTTCTTCAAGGCACAGGATAATGACACACAAGTGCACTGAGCCAATGTTTCGAAGGGTTATTCCTGTTTTTGCACCATTGAGAATATTGATCTGTGAAGGAGGAAGCAAAACAAATGGAATCTATGTGCCTCAGGATCAAAGCAAAATTCTGTGCAACACGATCACATGGAAGAGACATCTACATACAGTAGCGTTATGAACAAACTTGGGACCATATCTGGAGCACTGACAGCAACAACTGTCTATCTGTCTCCACTATAATGATTCCGCCAGATCATCTCACATCGAGTCGAACGCAAATGTTCATCGCTGCTAGTTCAGCTACGAAGTATCGGAAAACATAGGGAACAGAGACAATCTCAATGGTGTCCAATTGTCTACATTCAGTGCACTGGTACTTCCTGTGACAGGTAGTTGCAGCCACAGAGTTGGTCAATGTAAAATGACATTGGACTTTCTTTGGTCTTACTATTGTCCCATTTATTTGGCGAGCAAGACCAGAACGGCAATGCGACATTAACGGTGCAAATTCCTGAAACACCCTGTGAAATAAGCAGCCAGGACTCAGACACAGGCTGGGGCCTCATTACCGAATACAGATCAGGGTCCGACAATGCACATAAGAGTAAATAGCTAAGGATCTTTTAAGGGGATCATTGAACACAGGTTGTAATTCCTGCTTGAGCAAGACTTTTTACCAGGGCCGGGCCAGGGCAGGAACATTAGGGACAGCAGGAGACCAATTAGCCTCTTGAGTCTGTCCTGCCATTCAATTAGATCATGTCTGATCTGTACCTCAGCTCCTTTTTCCTGCCTTTGCTCCATATCCCTTGAGACCCTTACCCAACAAAAATCTTATCGATCTCAGTCTGGAAAGCTCTAGTTGACCCTTAACATCCACAGCTTTCGGAGGAAAGAGTTCCAGATTTCCACTACCCTTTGTGTGAAAATGTGCCTCCTGATCTCACTCCTAAATAGCCTGGCTGTAATTTTTCTATGCCCCTTTGTTCTTGATTTCCCTACCAGAGGAAATAGTTTCTCTTTATCCACCCTATCAAATCCTGTTAACATTTTAAACACCATCGATCAGATCATTCTTGAGTCTCCTATACCGAAGGGAATACAAGTCAAGGTTAAAGGGGAATCTAAGAGTTCAAAATTAAAAGGGTAAATAGTGAAACATTATTTCCGCTGGTTAGTGAATGGATAACAGAGGCGTATTGGGATCTCAGATGAATTACTATAAATTGGCTTTAAAATCTGAGTTGATCACAATATTTTAGAGGAAATTAGATAAACACTTGAAGAGAAATAGTAAAGGGAAATTGGAGGAACATAGAGTTAGAGTGGATAGCTGCAATTAAAGGCCGGCTCGGGTCTGCAAACGAAACCCAATCCGAGCCCAACAGAACCACATCTGACCCGAGCCCAACCCGGCCCGACCATCAGTTAACCTACTTTCCATTTTTCACTTTGTTGCTGATCTGCACAAGCTTAAAATAACTGTAACAAAACCACCTTTCTAGTCCAAAAATTACATTAACATTGGAGCCACTTACCTGAGGTGGTGATAGAGCGTGTCCGACCTGTCCTGACCCAACCCTGAATGCCAGACCCGCAAGTGCGACCCGACCCGAACCCGACACATGTCGCGGGTCCCGTCAGGTTCGGGTCGGGTAGCCGGCTTTTAGCTCCAATATGAACCTTAAGGCAGAACAGACTTCTCTTCTGCTGAAAAATATATGAAATTATCATTGGCAATGCGGCCCACTGCCTCTTCATCTCCCTTTCCTGCTTTAAGTGTTAACTGTGGCCTGGTGATAACACTCTTACCTGAGTTTGAAAAGTTGTGAGTTCAAGCCCCATTCTAGGGACTTAAGCCTTAAGCACGTAATCCAGGCTGATGCTTCCAGTGCAGTACTGAGGGAGTGCTTTGCTATCAGAGGTGCCATCTTTCAGATGACATATGAAACCGAAGCTTGGTCTGCCTTCTCAGGTGGATGTAAAAGACCCCAAGACACTATTTGAAGAACAGGCCTGTGTCCCAGCCAATATTTATCCCTCAACCAACATCACAAAAACAGGTTCAAAAGTAAAATATTGCAGATGCTGGAAAGCTGAGATGAAAACGCTGGGAATATTCAGAAGGTCAGGCAGCATCCGTTGAGAAAGAAAGAGTTAATGTTTCAGGTTAATGATGTTTTAATGAAAGGTCATCGACCTGGAACATTGGGCAGGATTTTCCCCATGGGCTTTGGGACCATGCCCTCAGGCTCAAATGGGCGTCAGATGTCAGCACTGTGTGGGGAATAATCACCCGGCTGTGATTTTACCCAAACTGGCCAAGCAACCAATCCTATTGGCCCTCCAACTCGAAAGGAACATCAGCATGCCATAGCAGGTAAGTGAGAGAGATGTTCCCTGCTGCCTCCAGGGACCTAGAGGTCACCTTGAAGATTCCAGTTGGCCTCTGACAAAAGGCCTTAATAGGCCTTTAACAAGGTCAATTGGCTATCTGCCACTTGCGGGCGGGTAGCCCTGCCACCGCATCTCCCCCACCGCCATCCCGCATCTGGGAAAATGGCCCGAGGGCAGCTTTATGTGCCCACCCACCTCCGTCCCTGCCCCCTTTGGGGTCTAAAAATTCAGCTTATTAACGCCATTTCTCTGTCCACAGATGCTGCCTGACCTGCTAAGCATTTCCAGCATTTTCTGTTTTTATTTCAGTATAACAGATCATCTGGAAATGATCGCCTTGCTGTTTGTGGGAGCTTGCTGTGCGCATATTGCCTGCCATGTTTCCTATATTACAACAGAGACTACACTTCATAAGTAATTCATTGATTGCAAGGTGCTTTGGGACATCCTGAGGTTGTGAAAGGGGCTATACAAATGGAAGTTCTTTCCTTAAGACCCTCTCTAAAACTCATCTCTGATTAAACATTTGGTCACCCCTCTTAATATCTCCTTCTTTGGCTCAGTGTCAAATCTTTTCTGATTACACTCTGTGAAGCGACTTGGAAGGTTTTCTCCCTGTGTAATGCACTATATAAATGCACATTGTTGTTGTTTGCGTGTTGACAAAGTATTTTCAAGCTGTGCATAATAATCAGTAATAATAAACCGCAATGTGTATTTCTTTCTGCACCATTGATAGAGGGAGCCAATGGAGAAACTGTAACGATCCCCCAGTCTGTGCCGAGTTACTTTGTGTTTATCTGGTTTCACCTTCATCACCTTTGTGGTTGACAAGGCGGGGAAAGCAGCCTGGGTCAACATTTCAAATCACCATTCATAGGAACAGGAAACCATTCAGCCCCTCAAGCCTGTCTCACCATCAATGAGCTCATGGCTGATCCGTACCCTAACACCAACACCCACCTTGTCTCCATATCCCTTAATAGCCTTGCCTCACAAAAATCTATTAATCTCAGATTTGAAATGATTAATTGAGTTCCAGCATCGACTGCTTTTTGTGGGAGAGAGTTCCACACCTCAACCAGCCTTTGTGTGAAGAAGTGTTTCCTAACGTTTCTCCTGAATGGCCGGGCTCTGATTTTAAGGTTATGCCCCCTTGTCCTCAACTCCCCCACCAGCAGAAAAAATTGCTCTCTATCAAGACTATCAATTCCTTTAAAAGCCTAAAAACTCAATCAAATCACCTCAATTTCCATATTCCAGGGAATACGAGCCTAATTTATGTAATTTCTCCTCGGAATTTAAAATTCAGTGACCCTTACTGTAAGTGAGTGTGTGCGTGGGGATGTTACGTCAAGATAGAGCTAGTCCCAGCTGTACTGGTTCCCCTACCTCCCACCCCAAGGCTGAAATAACCTCCCTATACCACTGTCTGAGCTTGCACATGAAGCATTGATAGCAAAGTAAACAAGGTTTTCCTTCAGGCAGAGGAGAAATGATTAACAGAGGGGAAAAAAACACAAGTAATAAGAGAAACAATTTACAGGGCTTTGGGGAAAGGGCAGAGAGAGTGGGATTAATTGGATAGCTCTTTCAAAGAGCTGGCACAGACACAATGGGCCAAATGGCCTTCTTCCATGCTGTATCGTTCTGTGATTCATCTGTAACAACATACGTATCTGATTACATTGTTTAGGTGAAAAGTCTCATATGCAGAAACAAAATCCTGCCAAAGTAAATGCATTAAAAAAGGCAGTGGCAGCATCAAAACACCAGACAACTGATGGCAATAATATGAATTCCTGTGATGAATTTGCTGACTTCGATAAGCACTTGGTGACTTTAACAAAGGGAATAAAAACTATATCAACAAGGACAGGTGTATCAACCTTGGGACTGGAGATCATTGCAGGAGTCGTCACTGGAATTCTACTGATGGGAACAGTGGCTGGTATCGTGCTTTGGTATGTACAATATTCTGGACAAGTTCCTCTCTACCTCTCAGATTAGGGTTGCCAACTTTGGCTGGATATATTCCTGGAGGTTTCATTCCAAGACCTCCTACCTCTAAACAGACATTTTCCCCATATTTCCAATATTTTTAGAACTAATAAATGAAAGTGTTCAAGCGAATGAAAATAACATGCAATGGGTGAGAATTTCATCTCTGTAGTGCTGCAGTTTACATTATTGGGTGCAGCTTCCGTTTAAGATCAACCAACTGCCTTTAAGTCCTGGCCAGGAGTTCACCCAGTGCACAAGGGCATTTTGTTTATTTGTTCACGTTCATGAGTTGTGGGCATCCCTGGCAAGGCCAACATTTGTTGCCCATCCCTAGTTGCCCTTGAGAAGGTGGTGGAGAGCCGCCTTCTTGAACCACTGCAGTCCATGTGGTGTAGGTACGCCCACGGTGCTGTGAGGAAGGGAGTTCCAGGATTTTGACCCAGCGACAGTTAAGGAACAGCGATATAGTTCCAAGTCAAGATGGTATGTGACTTGGAAGGGAACTTGCAGGTGGTGGTGTTCCTATGTGTCTGCTGTCCTTGTCCTTCTAGATGGTAGAAGTCGTGGGTTTTTCCAGAAGGCAGTTACATCCCTTAGGATAGGGTCATCTGTTTTGGTCAGTGGTCAGGGACAGGAGGGTGTGACTGTGAGTCAGGCAGGTAAGGGGATCGAGAAGGTGGGAGTGAAGGAGCCTCAGCTCTTGCAATTGAGTAACAAGTTCAAGGCTCATGCAGCTTGTATGGACAAGAGCGAGGGCTGTGGGTGTGGATGAGCAGACTGACCATGGCACCGTGGTACAGGAAGACGTTCAAGCGGGGGGAACAAAAAGGAATGTAGTGGTAGTAGGGGACAGTATAGTGAGGGGGATTGTTGCTGTTCTCTGCAGCAAAGAGCGAGAGTCCAGACGCCTGTGTTGCCTGTTCTGTGCCAGGGTTCCGGACATCTGCTCAGAGCTGGAGAGGAACTAACAGTGGGAGGGAGAAGATCCAGCCATCATGGTCCATGTAGGTACCAACAACATAGGCAGGACAAGGAAGGAGGTTCTGCATAGTCAGTATGAGGAGCTAGGCACCAAATTAAGAAGCAGAACCTCAAACGTAATAATCTCTGGATGATTACCTGAGCCACGTGCAAATTGGAGGAGGGCAAATAAGATTAGAGAAATGCGTGGCTCAAAGACTGATGTGATAGAAGTGGGTTCCAGTTCGTGGGGTACTGGCACCAGTACTGGGAAAAGTGGTGGCTGTACTGTTGTGACGGTCTACACCTGAACTCTGCTGGGGCCAGTGTTCTAGCAAGCTGCATAACTATGGAAGTAGAGAGGGTTTTAAACTAAATAGTGGGGGCAAGGGATCAAATTTTGGAAGATGTGGTAAATGAAATGGTACAGACAAGGCAAGAGAGAAAGGTATTAATATGGGAATGATAAACAGACCATGACAGGAAGGGACAGTGATTACAAATCTAAGAGTAAATTAGCAGACAAGGCTAGAGGTTACAAAAATAATAAGAGGACAAACTTAAAGGTTCTGTATCTGAATGCACATAGCATTCGAAATAAAACAGCTAAACTGATAGCGTAAATAGAAATAAATAAGTACAATCTGATAGCCATTACAGAGACATGGCTGCAGGATGACATAGATTGGGACCTGAATATTGAAGGGTACATGGCATTTAGGAAGGACAGGAAACTAGGAAAAGGTGGAGGGGTAGCTCTGTTAATTAATGATGGTATTAGCACAATAGAGAAGGATGACCTAAGTTCAGGAAACCAGGATGTAGAAGCAGTTTGGGTTGAGATGAGAAATGATAAAGGCAAGAAGTCACTTGTGGGAGTGGTGTACAGGCCCCCTAATAGTAACCACATGGTAGGACAGGGTATAAAGGAAGAAATAATGTGTGCTTATCAGAAAGGTACGGCGATAATCATGGGGACTTTTAATCTACATATAGATTGGAAAAATCAGATGGGCAAAGGTAGCCTAGATGAGGAGAATGTTTTCAGGATAGTTTATTAGAACAGCACATTCTGGAGCCAACCAGAGAGCAGGCTGTACTAGACCTGGTATTGTGCAACAAGATAGGATTAATTAGTAACCTCACTGTTAAATTGCCCCGAGGCAGCAGCTATCAAAATATAATTGAATTTTACATTCAGTTTGAGGGAGAGAAGAGTGGGTCTAAGACTAGTATTTTAAACTTAAGTAAGAGCAATTATGAGGGCATGAAAGCAGAGCTAGCAAAAGTGAACTGGCAAAGTAGGTTAAGGGATAAGTCAATAGAGATGTGGTGGCAGACATTTAAGGGAATATTTCAGAACACCCAGAATAGATACATTTCAATGAGAAAGAAAAATTCCATGGGGAGGACTCACCACCTTAACTAAGAAAGTTAAAGATAATATTAAACTTAAAGAAAAAGCATATAATTGCATAAAGATGGGTGGCAAGTCAGAAGATTGAACAGAGTATAAAAAACAGCAAAAAACGACAATAAGATTAATAAGGAATGGAAAATTAGAGTACGAGAGAAAGCTGGCAAGAAATATAAAGACAGATGGTAAGAGTTTCGTTAGATATTTTAAAAAGAAAAGAGTTAACAAAGTGAGCATTGGTCCTATAGAAAGTGAGTCTGGGGAATTAATAAGGGAAGATAAGGATATGGCAGATGAATTGAATAGGTATTTTGCATTGGTCTTCACCATAGGGATTACAAGTAACATCCCAGAAATAGCTGTAAATCAGGAAATGGAAGGGAGGGAGGAACTCAAGAAAATTACAATCACCAGGGAACTGCTACTGAGCAAACTGTTGGAGCTGCGGGCTGACAAGTGCCCGGGTCCTGATGGACTTCATCCTAGGCTGTTAAAAGAAGTGGCTAGTGAGATAGTTGATGTGTTCGTTGGTTTTGATTTTCCAAAATTCCCTAGTTTTGGGGAAGGTTCCATTAGGTTGGAAAATAGCCAATGTAACTCCTTTATTCAAAAAGGGAGGGAGACAGAAAACAGGAAACTACAGTCCAGTTAGCTTAACATCTGTCATAGGGAAAATGTTAGAAGCTATTATTAAAGATGTTATAACAAGGTACTTAGAAAAATTCAAGGTAATCAGGCAGAATCAACACAGATTTGTGAAAGGGACATCATGTCTAACCAATTTATTGGAGTTCTTTGAAGAAGTAACATGTGCTGTGGATAAAGGAGAACCGGTGGATGTACTGTGCTTAGATTTCCAGAAGGCATTTGATAAGGTGCCACATCAAAGGTTATTGCGGAAAATGAAAGCTCATGGTGTAGGGGGTAACATTTTGGCATGGATAGAAGACTGGCTAATTAACTGGAAACAGAGAGTAGGCATAGGATCATAGAATCATATGAAATAGAATCGGGAGTAGATCATTCAGCCCATTAAGCCTGCTCCACCATTCAAACAGACCATGACTGATCATCTACCTCTATGCCATTTCCCCCCACTATCCCCATATCCCTTGATGTCGTTAGTATTCAGAAATCTTACAATTTCTGTCTCGAACATGCTCAATGATTGAGCTTCCACAGCCCTCTAGGGTAGAGAATTCCACAGTTTCACCACCCTCTGAGTAAAGAAATTCCTCCTCGTCTCAGCCTTAAACGGTCTGCCCCTTATTCTGAGACTGTATCCCCTTGTTCTAGACTCACCAGCCAGAAGAAACAACCTGTCCACATCTACCCTGTCACACCCTGCAAGAATTTTGTCGGTTTTAATGAGATCACCTCTCATTCGTCGAAACGCTACAGAATACAGGCCCAGTTTCTGCAATCTCTCCTCGTAAGACAATCCTGCCATCCCAGGGATTAGTCTGGTGAACCTCTGTTTCAAACCCTCTATGGCAAGTATATCCTTCCTTAGATAAGGGGACCAAAACTGTACACCATACTACAGGTGCGGTCTCACCAATACTTTATACAATTGAAGCAATACATCTATACTCCTGTACTCAAATCCCCTTGCAATGAAGGCCAACATACCATTTGCCTTCTTAATTGCTTGTTGCACCTGCATACTAGCTTTTAGTGACTTATGAACAAGGACACCCAGGTCCCTTTGGATATCAACACTTCCCAACCTCTCACCATTTAAGAAATACTCTGTGTTTTTGTTTTTTCTACCAAAGTGGATTACTTCACGCTTATTCACATTATATTCCATCTACATTGTTCTTGCCCATTCACTTAGACTGTCCAAATCTGACTCCTTACAGATCAGTGGGCACACAGATCCATAGCCCAGCACATATTGGATGGCAAGTATCCTCATGTGAACTTTACAGTAAGCTCCTTCAGATGCCTTACTCATGTTTGTGAATGGATACTGGACTGGTCTGGCCATGCACATGCAGTGGCAATGAAACCTGCAGAAAATTCCTCATAGGACTCAGAACCCCTGAATTAAGAGCCATCTTGGTACCTAGAGGTTTATGATACTACAGCACAACCATCTCTTTGACATTGCTGATCCTCAGATTCGGGATATATGAGAGTGTGGAATTCGAGACACAAACAGATCAACCGTGATCTTATTGAATGGTGGAGCAGGCTAGAGGGGCCGAATGGCCTACAGCTGCTCCTAATTCGTATGTTCGTATGCTCATAAATCCCTTTGAAGCCTCCTTGCATCCTCCTCACAACTTACATTCCGTCCTAGTTTTGTGTCATCTGCAAATTTGGAAATATTGCAATTAGTCCCCACATCCAAGTCATTTATATAGATTGTAAACAGCTACGGCCCAAGCACTGATCCTTGAGGTACCCCACTAATAACAGCCTGTCATCCTGAAAATGACCCATTTATTCCGACTCTCTGCTTTCTGTCTGTTACTCAATTCTCAATCCATTGCAGTATATTACCCCCAATATCATGTGCTCTAATTTTGTTTACTAACCTCCCAAATGGGACCTTATCAGAAGCCTTCTGTAAATCCAAATACACCACATCCACTGGCTCTCCTTTAGCTATGCTACAAGTAACATCCTAAAAAAAATCCAACAGGTTTGTCAAACATGATTTCCTTTTCACAAATCCATGTTGACTCTGCCCAATCATATCATTATTTTCTAAGTGTCCAGTTATCTATTTCTTTATAACAGATTCCAACATTTTCCCTATTCCTGATGTCAAACAGGTCTGTAGTTCTCCATTTTTTTCTTTCGCTCCCTTCCTAAATAGTGGGTTACATTTGCTGCTTTCCAGTCTGCAGGAACCCTTCAAGAATCAACAGAATTTTGAAAGATAACCACCAATGCATCCACTATTTCTATTGCCACCTCCTTCAATTCTCTGGGATGTAGCTCATCTGGTCCAGGGGATTTATCAACCTTCAATCCAATTAATTTTCCAGGTACTACCTCTTCATTGATAATAATTACTTTCAGTTCTTCATTTTTACAAGTCCCTTGGTTCCTAGTATTTCTGGGAGATTTTCTGTGTTTTCCTCCGTGAAGAAGACACAGAGTAATTGTTTAGTCTCTCCGCCATTTCCTCATTCTCCACCACAAACTCTCCTGTCTCCGCCTGCAATGGACCCACATTCGCCCTTACTAATCTTTTCCTTTTCACATACCTAAAGAAATAAATGGGTAATTTTCTGGTTGGCAAGATGTAATAAGTGGTGTGCCACAGGGCTCAGTGCTGGGGTCTCAACTTTTTACAATTCATAGAAATGACTTAGACGAAGGGACTGAAGGTATGTTTGCTAAATTTGCTGATGACACAAAGATAGTTTAGTTTTAGTTTAGTTTAGTTTAGTTTAGTTTAGAGATACAGCACTGAAACAGGCCCTTTGGCCCACCGAGTCTGTGCCGACCATCAACCACCCATTTATACTAATCCTACACTAATTCCATATTCCTACCACATCTCTACCTGTCCCTATATTCCCCTACCACCTACCTATACTAGAGGCAATTGCTAATGGCCAATTTACCTAGGAGAGTAAGTTGTGAAGAGGACATAAGAGGCTACAAAGGGATATAGATAGGTTAAGTGAGTGGGCAAAGACCTGGCAAATGGAGGAAATGTGGAAAAATATGAAATTGTCCATTTTGGCAGGAAGAATAAAAAAGAAGCATATTATCTAAATGGTGAGAGATTGCAGAACTCTGAGACGCAGAGGGATCTGGGTAGCCTAGTGCATGAATCGCAAAAGGTTAGTATGCAGGTACAGCAAGTAATTAGGAAAGCTAATAGAATGTTATCATTTATTGTGAGGGGAATTGAATACAAAAGTAGGGAGGTTATGCTTCAACTATACAGGGCATTGGTGAGACCACATCTGGAGTACTGTGTACAGTATTGATCTCCTTATTTTGGAAAGGATATAAATGTGTTGGAAGCAGTTCAGAGAAGGTTTACTAGACTAATAACTGGAATAGGCAGCTTGTCTTATGAGGAAAGGTTGGACCGGCTAGGCTTGTATCCACTGGAGTTTAGAAGAGTAAGAGGCAATTTGCTTGAAACGTGAGATTCTGAAGGGTCTTGACAGGGTGGATGTGGAAAGGATGTTTCCCCTTGTGGGAGAATCTAGAACTAGGGGTCACTGTTTAAAAATAAGGGGTCACCCATTCAAGACAGAGATTAGGGGAATCTTTTTCTCTCAGAGGGTTGAGAGTCTTTGAACTCTCTTCCTCAAAAGGCAATGGAAGCAGAGTCTTTGAATATTTTTAAGGTAGAGGTGGTTAGATTTTTGATAAGCAAGGTGGTGAAAGGTTATTGGGGGTAGGTGGGAATGTGGAGTTGAGGTTACAATCAGATCAGTCATGATCTTATTGAATGGCAGAGCAGGATCAGGGGGCCCAGTGGCCTACTCCTGCTCCTAGTTCGTATGTTCGTATGTTTGGAAGGTGCTGTCAAAGGAGCCTTGGCGAGTTACTGCAGTGCATCTTGTAGATGGTACACACTGCTGCCACTGTGTGCACGAGGAGGGGGAATGAATGTTGAAGGTGGTGGATGGGGTGCCAATCAAGTGAGCTGCTTTGTCCTGGATGGTGTCGAGCTTCTGGAGTTTTGTTGGAGCTGCATTCATCCAGGCAAGTGGAGAGTATTCCATTACACTCATGATTTGTGCCTTGTAGATGGTGGACAGGCTTTGGGGAGTCAGGAGGTGAGTTACTTGCTGCAGAATTCCCAGCCTATGACCTGCTTGTGTAGCCACAGTTAAGTTCCTGGCCAATGGTAGATCCCCTCCCCCCAGGTTGTTGATGGTGGGGGATTCACCAATGGTAATGCCATTGAATGTCAAGGGGCAATGGTTAGATTATCTTTTGTTTGAGGTGGTCATTTCCTGGCACTTGTGTGGTGTGAATGTTACTTACCACTTATCAGCCCAAGCTTGAATGTTGTCCAGGTCTTGCTGCCTGTGAACATGGGCTGCTTCAGTATCTGAGGAGTCGTGAATGTTGCTGAACATTGTGCAATCATCAGCGAACATCCCCACTTCTGACCTTATGATGGAGGGAAAGTCATTGATGAAGCAGCTGAAGATGGTTGGGCCTAGGACACTACCCTGAGGAACTCCTACAACAATGTGTTGGGGCCTAGATGTTTAGCCTCCAACAACGACAACTACCTTCCTTTGTGCTAGGTATGGTTCCAACATGGCTGAAGAACCTAAGGTTTGAAATGGCACAAGGGAGCTAAAAAAAATCACATGCCCATAGTTGTCATGGGAGGGGAATTGCTGTGATCCAATCAACCTGTAGCTGATCCAAATTACTCCAACCAATTCGATTCATACACCAGGATCAGGGTTTTGATTGATTGTCAGTAAGTTTGGCTATTCATGCCAGAACTTCCTGCTTTCAGATTGGATGTCCCTCCATTCCTCCCCAGTCTGGTGATAGAAAAGGTGCACTAACACCTCCTTAATGAAGGAGGCTGAACCCAGGAGCAGTGAATACTTATAAATAACTGAATTCTTCTTTTGTTAAAAAAAGACACAAGAAAACACAGCAAAGCATAAATGTTTGAACTCTATCTGAGGTCCTGCTGACAGGAATAACAATGTAACTGTGTATACAATGGCTAAAGCTGCAAAAGTGAAATGGAAAATAGTAGAAATAAAGAGCAGGTCAATCAGCTTCTATAAAGAGAAAAGATAGTTGAGACAAATTTCTCACCAGACGGAAAATTGATAGAATCGGGCGTAATGCCGGTTTCACACCCCATCCAATATTACTCTCCTCTTTAATGGAGAGTAAAATCAGGCAAGGTGTAAAGCCAGCATCACATCCAAGTCCAACTATTCCCGCACACAAGTTAAAATTGCTCTGAGCCTACACTCGAAACTGAATTGTGATACGTAATAAACACAATCTCACCACTCTTTGACAAAGCCTTAACCCCAGAAATGCACATGATCCTGGCCTGAGACTCAGACCTGTAACTCTAATCTCAGCCCCAGGAACACCCAAACCCCACTTCAGGCTCAAAACTTCGCTGTTCCCAGTTGCAAAATAACAGGAAAACAACCCAACTCTAACACTGGCTCACCTTGAGCCTGTGCCCTGCTCCATGGCTTCTTCAGCTTGCAATTTATCCAATTGTTCCACCTCACTTGCTTTTCCAAGGCTCGATTCTCCAACTTTTCCAAAAATGTTACTGTAAAAAAAAATGCTAGATTATTTTTCAATTTGGTAGGATAAACTGTAAAACACAGCGTTACAGTGCTCGAAGTTACTTAGATGCTCTTGTGTGGTCAAATTCCTTTTCAGTTGCTATTTCTACAAGGGCATTAAAGACTGCAAGAAAGGAAAGCTTGAGCAGAAAAAAAAACGAAAGCACAGCAGAAAATCAAGGCACCACCAACATCCCAAGGAAGAGCAGATGGCCCAACAAGAGCAAGAGATGTTGCAGGTTGACACCCCAGATCCTACAACATCAACCTCTCCATTGGAGCAATGTGGATATCAGATGGTATCGGATACCAACTCAACATTGGACAGTTTTGACATGGTGAAGTGTAATTGACATAAGAGTTTCCTTCTCCAAGTTCCTTGGGAGTCCATTTATTCAGCCATGTGATCATCAAACACAAACGTGCTACTTTCGTGTGAAATGTATTAAAGTTAGTTTTAGGATCATGAAGCTGCATGTTGTATTTCCGTCTTTGTTTCTTCAACTTTACCAAATCATAAACTTCACCCAACTGCTGTACACATTTTTAAAAAATAAAATAATGAGATGATTACAATAAAATATTTATTTAAACTATACTTTCAAGAATGGACTTCAGTTGGAGTTGATCTAAGGTATTGGTAAAAAAGCATCTGACTTGTTGCATCTCGCTCTGAAACACCCTAAAGAACTTTACATAGAGGGAATGAATTTCATGAGCAGTCATTCCTGTTATGTAGATAAATGAGGTTGCTATCTTTATTTTTCTTTATTTTATTCGTTCGGGGGATGTGGGCATCGCTGGCTACATCAGCATTTATTTCCCATCCCTAATTGCCTTTGAGAAGGTGGTGATGAGCTGCCTTCTTGAACCCCTGCAGTCCTTGGGGTGTAGGTACACCCACAGTGCTGTTCGGAAGGGAGTTCCAGGATTTTGATCCAGCAACAGTGAAGAAACGGCGATATAGTTCCAAGTCAGGATGGTGTGTGGCTTGGAGGGATCGTGAGTTTAAAAGGTGCTGTCAAAGGACCCTTGGTGAATTGCTGCAGTGCATCCTGTAGATGGACACACTGCTGCCGCTTGTGCCTCAGTGATGAAGAGAGTGAATGTTGAAGGTTGTGGATGGGGTTCCAATCAAGTAGGTGAGCTGCTTTGTCCTGGATGGTGTTGAGCTTCTTGAGTGTTGTTGGAGCTGCACAAACCCAGGCAAGTGGAGATTATTCCATCACATTCCTGACTTGTGCCTTGTAGATGGTGGACAGGCATTGGGGAGTCAGGAGGTGAGTTAGTCGCTGTAGAATTCCCAGCCTCTGACATGCTCTTGTAGCCACAGCATTTATGTGGCTTGTTCAGTTCATTTTCTGGTCAATGGTGATCCCCAGGATGTTGATACTGGGGGATTCAGCGATGACAATGCCATTGAACGTCAAAAGAAGATGGTTAGATTCTCTCTTGTTTGAGATGATCATTGCCTGGCACTTGTGTGGCACGAATGTTACTTGCCACTTATCAGCCCAAGCCTGGATATTCTCCAGGTCTTGCCATATATGGACATGGGCTGCTTCAGTATCTGAGGAGTCGTGAATTGTGCTCAACATTGTGCAATCATCAGTGAACGTCCCCACTTCTGACCTTATGATGCAGGGAACAGCTGAAGTTGGTTGGGCCTAGGACACTACCCTGAGGAACTCTTGCAGTGATGTCCTACGATTGGCCTCCAACAATCACAACCATTTTCCTTTGTGCTAGGTATGACTCCAACCAGCGGAGAGTTTTCCCCCTGATCCCCATTGACTCCAGTTTTGCCATGGCTCCTTGATGCCATACTCAGTCAAATGCTGCCTTGATGTCAAGGGCAGTCACTCTCCCCTCATCTCTTGAGTTCAGCTCTTTTGTCCATGTTTGGACCAAGGCTGCAATGAGGTCAGGAGTTGAGTGTCCCTAGCGGAACCCAAACTGAGCGCCAGTGAGCACGTTATTGCTGAGCAAATGCCGCTTGATAGCACTGTCGACAATCCCTTTCATCACTTTGCTGATGATCGGGAGTAGACTGATAGGGCGGTAATTGGCTGGGTCAGATTCGTCCTGCTTTTTGTGCACAGGACACACCTGGGCAATTTTCCACATTGCCGGGTAGATGCCAGTGTTGTAGCTGTACTTGAACAATTTGGCTAGGGGCGCGGCAAGATATGGATAGTTCTGGAGCACAAGCAAGCCTGTGCACAGCAAGATCCCATGACACCAATTAGGTGATGCCTTTGGCGGTGTTTGTTGAGAACGCTCGGGGAATCCCTTTGTCTTTTTTTGAACAGTGCTTTAGGATTATACACATCTACTGACCAAACAAATAGACTTAATATCTAAACTCAGAACTGGACAGCACAGAAGAAGGGCATTGGCCCAACATACCTGTGCTGGCTCTTTGAAAGAGCTATCCAATTAGTCTCACTCCCCACTGCCCTATCCTAGTAGCCCTGCAAATCATTTCTCTGTTAAGGTATATATTCAATTCCCTTTTGAAAGTTACTATTGAATTTGCTTCCACTGCCCTTTCAGGCATCAGAAAGACAGCATCCCCACAAAGCAGCACCCCCCTCAGCACTGCACTGAAATATGAGCCGAGGTTATATGCTGAACGGCCAGAGGGAACTTGAGCCCCTGCCTTGTGACTCAGAAGCAACAGTGTTATCAGATGCTCCAAGCTAGCACTTTAACTGTTTGCAATCCGCACCGCCAGTAGTTATTATAACAATGTAAAAGCAAAATACTGCGGATGCTGGAAATCTGAAATAAAAACAGAAAGTGCTGGAAATATTCAGCAGGTCAGATCTGTTCTGATGAAAGGTCACAGACCTGAAACGTTAACTCTGCTTCTCTCTCCTGACCTGCTGAGTATTTCCAGCATTTTCTGTTTCTTTACAGTAGAAATTACAATTGATATGGGAAAAAAGGCAGCAAAAACCAAAGGAATTGTCAACAAAGAAAACAAAGGATATTTTATTGGAACATAGGAACATAGGAGCAGGAGTAGGCCATTCAGCCTATAGAGCCTGCTCCGTCATTCAATATGATCATGGCTGATCATCCACTTCAATGTCTTTTTCCCACACTATCCTCATATCCCCTACTGCCATCTGCATTTAGAAATTTGTCAATCTCTGCAGGCAGATAGATGGGTGACCGCTAGAAGGGGCAGGCAGTCAGTGCAGGAATCCCCTGTGGCTATCCCCCTCTCTAACAAGTATACCGTTTTGGATACTGTTGGGGGGGGATGGCCTATCAGGGGAAAACAGCAGCAGCTGGAGCAGTGGCACCACGGCTGGCACTGTTGTTCAGCAGGGAGGGACAAAGCGCAAAAGAGCAATAGTTATAGGGGACTCTATAGTCAGGGGCACAGATAGGCGCGTCTGTGGACGTGAAAGAGACTCCAGGAAGGTATGTTGCCTCCCTGGTGCCAGGGTCAAGGATGTCTCTGAACGGACAGAGGGCATTCTGAAGGGGGAGGGTGAACAGCCAGAGGTTGTGGTACACATTGGTACCAATGACATAGGCAGGAAGAGTGATGAGGTCCTGCAGGGGGAGTTTAGGGAGTTAGGTAGTAAGTTAAAAAACAGGACCTCTAGGGTTGTAATCTCTGGATTACTACCTGTGCCACGTGCCAGTGAGGCTAGAAACAGGAGGAGAGTGCAGCTAAACACGTGGCTGAACGGTGTAGAAGGGAGGGTTTCAGATATCTGGACCATTGGGCTCTCTTCAGGGACAGATGGGACCTGTACAAGAAGGACGGGTTGCATCTAAACTGGAGGGGCACTAATATCCTGGCTGCAAGGTTTGCTAGCGTCACTCGGGAGGGTTTAAACTAGTGTGGCAGGGGGGTGGGAACCAGAGCAGTAGGACAGCTAGTGAAGTAAATGAGGAGGACATAGTAAATAAGGCCAGTAAGACTAAGAGGAAGAGCAGGCAGGGAGATGTTGCTGAGCACAGCGGGACTGGTGGTCTGAAGAGCATTTGTTTCAATGCGAGAAGTATAACAGGTAAGGCAGATGAACTTAGAGCTTGGATTAGTACTTGGAAATATGATGTTATTGCGATTACAGAGACTTGGTTGAGGGAAGGGCAGGATTGGCAGCTAAATGTTCCAGGCTTTAGAAGCTTCAGGCGGGATAGAGGGGGATGTAAAAGGGGTGGGGGAGTTGCATTACTGGTTAAGGAGAATATCACAGCTGTACTGCGGGAGGACACCTCAGAGAGGTCATGCAGCGAGGCAATATGGGTGGAGCTCAGGAATAGGAAGGGTGCAGTCACGATGTTGGGGGTTTACTACAGGCCTCCCAACAGCCAGCGGGAGGTAGAGGAGCAGATATGTAGACAGATTTTGGAAAGATGTAAAGGTAACAGGGTTGTGGTGGTGGGTGATTTTAACTTCCCCAATATTGACTGCGACTCACTTAGTGCTAGGGGCTTGGATGGGGCAGAATTTGTGAGGAGCATCCAGGAGGGCTTCTTGAAACAGTATGTAGATAGTCCAACTAGGGATGGGGCCTTTTTGGATCTGGTATTGGGAAATGAGCCCGGCCAGGTGGTCGAAGTTTCAGTGGGGGAGGATTTCGGGAGCAGTGACCATAATTCCATAAGTTTTAAGGTACTTGTGGATAAGGATAAGAGTAGTCCTCGGGTGAAGGTGCTAAATTGGGGGAAGGCTAATTATAACAATATTAGGCAGTAACTGAAGAATTTAGATTGGGGGTGGCTGTTTGAGGGTAAATCAACATCTGACATGTGGGAGTCTTTCAAACGTCAGCTGATTAGAACCCAGGACCAGCATGTTCCTGTGAGGAAGAAAGACAAGTTTGGCAAGTTTCGGGAAGGTTGGATAACACGGGATATTGTGGGCCTAGTCAAAAAGAAAAATGAAGCATTTGTAAGGGCTGGAAGGCTAGGAACAGATGAAGCACCTGAGGAATATAAAGACAGTTGGAAGGAACTTAAGCAAGGAATTAGGAGGGCTAAAAGGGGTCATGAAAAGTAATTGGCAAATAGGATTAAGGAAAATCCCAAGGCTTTTTATACGTATATAAAGAGCAAGAGGGTAACCAGGGAAATGGTTGGCCCACTCAAGGACAGAGTTGGGAATCTATGCGTGGAGCCAGAGGAAATGGGTGAGGTGCTAAATGACTACTTTGCATCAGTATTCACCAAGGAGAAGGACTTGGTGGATGATGAGTCTAGGGAAGGGAGTGTAGATAGTCTCAGTCATCTCATTATCAAAAAGGAGGAGGTGTTGGGTGTCTTGCAAAGCATTAAGGTAGATAAGTCCCCAGGGCCTGATGGGATCTACCCTAGAATACTGAGGGAGGCAAGGGAAGAAATTGCTGGGGCCTTGACAGAAATCTTTGCATCCTCATTGGCTACAGGTGAGGTCCCAGAGGACTGGAGAATAGCCAATGTTGTTCCTTTGTTTAAGAAGGGTAGCAAGGATAATCCAGGAAATTATAGGCCGGTGAGCCTTCCGTCAGTGGTAGGGAAACTATTAGAGAGGATTCTTCGGGACAGGATTTACTCCCATTTGGAAACAAATGAACTTATCAGCGAGAGACAGCATGGTTTTGTGAAGGGGAGGTCATGTCTTACTAATTTGATTGAGTTTTTTGAGGAAGTGACGAAGATGATTGATGAGGGAAGGGCGGTGGATGTTGTCTATATGGACTTTAGTAAAGCCTTTGACAAGGTCCCGCATGGCAGACTGGTGCAAAAGGTGAAGTCACACGGGATCAGAGGTGAGCTGGCAAGATGGATACAGAACTGGCTTAGTCACAGAAGACAGAGGGTATCAGTGGATGGGTGTTTTTCTGAATGGAGGGATGTGACTAGTGGTGTTCCGCAGGGATCAGCGCTGGGACCTTTGCTGTTTGTAGTATATATAAATGATTTGGAGGAAAATGTAGCTGGTCTGATTAGTAAGTTTGCGGACGACACAAAGGTTGGTGGAGTTGCGGATAATGATGAGGATTGTCAGAGGATAGAGCAGGATATAGATCGGTTGGAGACTTGGGCGGAGAAATGGCAGATGGAGTTTAATTCGGACAAATGCGAGGTAATGCATTTTGGAAGGTCCAATGCAGGTGGGAGGTATACAGTAAATGGCAGAACCCTTAGGAGTATTGACAGGAAGAGAGATCTGGGCGTACAGGTCCACAGGTCACTGAAAGTGGCAACACAGGTGGATAAGGTAGTCAAGAAGGCATACGGCATGCTTGCCCTCATCGGTCGGGGCATAGAGTATAAAAATTGGCAAGTCATGCTGCAGCTGTACAGAACCTTAGTTAGGCCACACTTAGAATATTGCGTGCAATTCTGGTCGCCACACTACCAGAAGGACGTGGAGGCTTTGGAGAGGTTACAAAAGAGGTTTACCAGGATGTTGCCTGGTCTGGAGGGCATTAGCTATGAGGAGAGGTTGGATAAACTCGGATTGTTTTCACTGGAACGACGGAGGTGGAGGGGCGACATGATAGAGGTTTACAAAGTTATGAGCGGCATGGACAGAGTAGATAGTCAGAAGCTTTTTCCCAGAGTGGAAGAGTCAGTTACTAGGGGACATAGGTTTAAGGTGCGAGGGGCAAATTTAGAGGGGATGTGCGAGGCAAGTTTTTTACACAGAGGGTGGTGAGTGCCTGGAACTTGCTGCCAGGGGAGGTGGTGGAAGCAGATACGATAGTGACGTTTAAGAGACATCTTGACAAATATATGAATAGGAAGGGAATAGAGGGATATGGGCCCCGGAAGTACAGAAGGTGTTAGTTTCGACAGGCATTAAGATTGGCGCAGGCTTGGAGGGCCGAATGGCCTGTTCCTGTGCTGTACTGTTCTTTGTTTGTTTGTTGTCAAACATACTCAATGACTGATCTTCCACAGCCCTCTGGGGTACAGAATTCCAAAGATTCACAACCCTTTGAGTAAAGAAATTTCTCCTCATCTCTGTCCTAAGTGGCTTCCCCCTTATTTTGAAAGTGTGTCCCCTGGTTCTGGACTCCCCAACCAGGGGAAGGATCTTAGCGGCATCTACTCTGTCTGTCCTTTTAAGTATTTTGTAGGTTTCAATGAGATCACCTCTCAATCTTCGAAACTCCAGAGGATACAGACCCAGTTTCCCCAATCTCTCTTCATAGGACAGTCCCGCCATCCCGGGAACAAGTCTGGTGAACCTTCATTGCACTCCCTCTATGGCAATAATATCCTTCCTAAGATAAGGGGTCCAAAACTGCACCCAGTCCTCCAGGTGTGATCTAACCAAGGTTTTATTCAATTGAAGAAAGTCTTCACTACTCCTGTACTCAAATCCTCTTGCGAGCAATGCTAACACACCATTAGCCTTCCTAATTGCTTGCTGCACCTGCATTTTAGCTTTTATTGACTTATTGACAAAGACACCCAGGTCCCTTTGTACATCTACACTTTCTAATCTCATCATTTAAGAAATACTTCGCACATCTACTCCTCCTACCAAAGTGGATAACCTCACATTTTTCTACATTATATTCTATTTGCCATGTTCTTGCCCACTTACTAAGTCTGTCCAAATCCCCTTGAAGCCACTTTGCATCTTCCTCACAACACACATTCCCACTTATTTTTGTTTCACTAGCGAACTTGGAAATACTACATTTGGTCCCCACATCCAAATCATTGATATATATTGTGAACAGCTGGGGCCCAAGCACTGATCCCTGTGGTACCCCACTAGTCACAGCCTGCCAACGTGAGAATGTCCCGTTTATTCCTACTCTCTGTTTTCTGCCTGTTAACCAATCCTTAATCCAGTATATTACCTCCTATTCCATGTGCTTTAATTTTGCTAACCAACCTCCTGTGGGGGACTTTATCAAAGGCCTTTTGAAAATCCATGTATACCACATCCACCAACTCCCCTTTATCAATTCTGTTCATAACATCCTCAAAAAACTCCAACAGGTTCATCAATATTGACTATTCCCAATCAGATCATTATTATCCAACTGTCCATTTATCACATCCTTTAGAATAGATTCTAACATTTTCCCAACAACTGATGTAAGGCTAACAGGTCTGTAATTCCCTATTTTCTCTCTCCCTCCCTTCTTAAATAGTGGAGTGACATTTACGACCTTCCAATCTGCAGGAACCGCTCCAGAATCTATAGAATTCTGGAAGATGATCACCAAAGCATCCACTATCTCCATAGCTACCTCTTTCAATACTCTGGGATGTAGAATATGAGGTCCTGGGGACTTATCAACCTTCAGCCCCATTAATTCTCCAATATAACTTTCTTACTAATACTAATTTCCTTCAATTCCTCATTCCCCCCAATCCCTTGGATCTCTAATCCTGGGAGATTTCTTGTATCTTGCTCAGTGAAGACAGACACAAAGTAATCATTTAGCTTCTCTTCCATTTCTCTATTCCCCATTATAAATTCTCCTGACTCTGCCTGTAATGGACCCACATTTTGATGGCGTGTTCCCAAATGTGTCATGTTGTGAAGTGTATACATCAAACTTTTAAACACAGACACTCTATTACATAGAATTTACAACCTAGAAAGGAGCCATTCATCCCAATGGGCTGATGCCAGTGTTCATGGTGCAAATGAGCTTCCACCTACTCTACCAACAAAACCTTCTCGTCCTTCCTTCCTTGTGTGTTTATATAGCTTCCCCTTAAATGCATCAATATTATTCACCTCAACCACTCCCTGTAGTAGTGAGTTCCACATTCTCACCAATCTGGGATTTATTACTGACTGTCTTATATTAATGGTCCCTGGTTTTGGAATTCCCATAAGTGGAAACGTCTTTTCTTTGTCTATTGTATCAAATCCCTTCATAATTTGAAAGACTTCTATTAGGCCACCCCTCAGCTTTCCCTTTTCTAGAGAAAAGGTACAAACAGTACTTTTAACAGAAACAATCTTTAGGCTGAATTTTATCAGATCACCAGAAAATGAGGCCTCTATTTACTGGTGGATAGCTTTAATACCATTCTCCGTGGCTGAGCAGAGTGTAGCACAGAGCTGGATAGACAAAAGTCACTGAATGAAACATGGGATTGGGTCGGGCTCACATAAAGATCCTCTTTTGCTAATTTTAGCCAACTGCACAAGGCTTGAATCATGGCAACCCAAGAAACACTATCACAAATATGCAGTAACATCTTCAGTCAACATCAACGCTCCAATTTTAAACCACACCTGCCCATTGTGAAACTGATGAAAGTGGGCGTGATGTTGGTTTTACAGCCGTCCTGATTTTACTCTCTATTACAGTCAATATTGGGCAGTATGTAAAACTGGCATTCCACTCGATCCCATTGATTCCTGGCTGGGGAGTTCAGTTAAAATGATCCCCTCAACCCCTGCCCCCAAGTAACCAACCTGCACATCATTGCTCAATACCAGTATTTTAAACTGCCTATCGTTTAACTCAGGGATCTCCCAATCTGAGGGTGGTCTCCTCAGTCTGGTGACCACACAATAAGCAATGAACATCTGATTCTCAGCTGATGTTCATACAAACACAGTTTCTAACAAGCGATCATCTGAAAGCAATTAGGTGCTGGAAACCTGCAGGAATTCCTGTTGTGTCTTGTTGGTCCAGGTGGGTTGAAACTATTTGTAGAGCCTGTACTGCTCCCTCACGTGTGATCATTTCATTCAATTGTCATCTATTCAAATCTGAAGACACAAGTGTAGATGTTGGTGGAAAAGAACAAGGAACAATGTCAACTTCCTGATTTCACTACCACTCCAACTCGCATTTATATAGCACTTTCAATATAGTAAAGTGTCCCAAGGTGCCTCTTAGGAGCCCAATCACACAATCAGCGAAACTGAGCTAAAAAAGGAGACATTAGGACACTTGGTCAAAGAGGTAGATTTTAAGCTCTAACTTAAATAAAGGAGAGAGAGGTGGAGAGACAAAGAGTTTGGGGATGGAATTACAGAATGTAGGGCCCAGACAGCTGAAGGCATGGCCGCCAATGGTGGGGAGAAGGAAGGGGGAATGCGCAAGAGGCCAGAATTGGAGGAACACGGGGATTTCGGGGGGGTTGTAGGACTGGAGGAGGTTACAGAAATAGGGATGGGTGAGCCAGGCATTTCAGGCAAACCTTCTGTTGTTGCCCTGATGGAACTTCAGTTTGTAGGAGGCGCAGAAACCAATTTGTGCACAGCAAGCTCCCACAAACAGCAATGTGATAAATGACCAGATCATCTGTTTTATTGATGTTGGTTGGCCTGGACCAAAATATATATAGCTATTAGAAGGAAGGATATGCCAAGCTTCCAAAAGGCTACCTGGTCTATACCGCCAGAACTGACAGGTGTTACGACCGAAGCAGGAGGAGTGTACTGTCTTTCTCTAGTTCCACTTCTCCACGGGTCACAACACATTTTTATTTTTTACCCAGTTACCGATATGGCCAATTATACACTCTATTTTTATTTCAGAATAAAATCCACCAACCAGATTTTTTTTAGTAAACAGCAAAATTATCAATTTATTATGAAACAAGACTTATTCAGTAAAGATGCAATGCATTAACACACAGATTGAAATATGAAAGTTCTCTTCTAGATTAGACACACACACACACACAGTTAAAGAAAAAATGAAGATGTTTTCTCTGCAGAGATCTCTTTACAAAAAAGACAAAAAAAATACTCTGGCTAAATGCTTTTAATTCTTGAAGGAAAAGGAGAAGATATGGAATGATAGGTCACAGACCTGAAATGTTAACTCCGTTTCTCTCTCCACAGATGCTACCTGACCTGCTGATTTCCAGCATTTTCTGTTTTTATTTCAGGTTTCCAGCATCTGCAGTATTTTGCTTTTATTATATGGAATGATATCAGTTGTTCCTTTATTCTGGTGTCCCAAATACGCATGGATGACTCTCATTGGGATCTTTTGGAGCAGTTCTCTGCAGCAACGTCGAGGCTTAGTCTGGCAGGCTTTCCAGGAGAAATGTGGCATCAGGGGTTTCAGCTATCACACACCTGATTATCAGGGTTTCTCAGAGAGGTGGAGAAAGGATGAACTGGTCTTCTCTTTTAGCAGGCTGACACCTAACTGACTCAAAACAATATCCAAAATGAAACCAACTCTTGACCACCATAAATCTTGGCATGTTACTTCTCTGTAAACAAGTTCCCCTAGCCATCAATTATGGGTTGTTTTTAAACAGAAAGCTCAAGTCCCAAAGTCCTTTCAGTGACCTTTTAAAAAAAAACAAAGTCTATCATGGCGGCGCAATGGCGCAGTGGTTAGCACTGCAGCCTCACAGCTCCAGGGACCCGGGTTCGATTCCGGGTACTGCCTGTGTGGAGTTTGCAAGCTCTCCCTGTGTCTGCGTGGGTTTCCTCCGGGTGCTCCAGTTTCCTCCCACATGCCACTTGCAGGCTGATAGGTAAATTGGCCATTATAAATTGCCCCTAGTATAGGTAGGTGGTAGGGAAATATAGGGACAGGTGGGGATGTGGTAGGAATATGGAATTAGTGTAGGATTAGTATAAATGGGTGGTTGATGGTCGGCACAGACTCGGTGGGCCGAAGGGCCTGTTTCAGTGCTGTATCTCTAAATCTAAATCTAAAATCATCTTTGGAATCTCTTCAGTCTTCCAAATGAATCCATCTCCACAATCTCCAAACATGAGTCCTCAAAAAATTCTTAAAAATGGAAGCACTTTCATAACACAGGGCATAATTTGAAACCAAAACGAATAGGAGAGAGAGAGAAAAAGTTGAAGTCATGATGTCTAGTTTTAGTTTAAATGGGCATTGTTGATCGGCAAATGTGGTGTAAAGGAATTCATAAACCAGCAGAAAATGTAAAAGACTGAAGTGAATAAACACTAATCAATAGTGTCTTCTCTTTAGAGTAGTGAGGGAGTGGGCGGAAGGTGCGGTGGATTTTCCAATCACTACCATCTCCTCAAGGACAACTAGGGACAGGCAATAAATGCCGGCCTTGCCAGTGACACCCACATCCTGAGAATGAATTAAAATAAATTTTTATATGGAGTTCCCGTGTCCACTAATGCAGCTGAAGAATTGACCCATTGACCGTAATGCCTCTGTTAAGACGGTACACAACAGAATTTCACACAAGACTTATGTTAATTGCGTATTTGTTAATGTTGCACAGCACAATTTGAAGGCTCCCAAATATATGTATATGTGCACATGAAGAAAAAAATGCAATCTTCGGCAAAGAGTTGCCCCCACATTCCAGATCCCCCAGCCGGGGAAACAACCTTCCCAGTGTCTACCCTGTCAAGCCCCTACAGAATCTTGTATGTTTCAATGAGATCACCTCTCATTTTTCTAATACAAGTTGTTGTTTTCCTGCTAGCGGCAGTGAAAGAACACTGAGCCCAATGAATGGTGAGAATAACTAACTGCTAGGCACAGCTACGATGGGCTGAATGGCCTCCTTCTGAGCTGTATCATTCTGTGTTAGAAGGAAAGACAAAAAGGACAGCCCATTTGTAAGCAGGACCCAGCTCCTTAAAACACGGGGTCACAGTCTCGGGATAAGGGGACGGCCATTTAAGATGAGGAGAAATTTCTTCACTCAGAGGGCTGTAGATCTTTGGAATTGTCTACCCCAGAGAGCTCAGCCATTGAGAATGCTTAAGACTGAGATTGACAGATATTTGGACTCTAAGGATATCAAGGAATACTGGGATAAGGTGGGAAAATGGAGTTGAGCTGGAAGATCAGCCATGATCATGTTGCATGGCGGAGCCAGCTCGAGGTGTCGTATGACCTATTCCTGCTCCAAGAAAAATAACCTAATTCTAGTGTATTTAGGAATATTTTTGTTCAGCTAATACTTCCATTTACAGAAAGTGGTCATTGTCAGTCTTCAGTCAGTCACCGACTGTGTTACTATGGACCTCAGGAGCTGCACACTCAAGCCCAACTCAATAAACAAAGTGATTCTTCTCAGTGATGCTCATTAAAGAACTTGCATTTATATAACGCCTTTAACAAGCTGTTCACATCCCAAAGCAGTTCTACGGTGTGAAAAAGGCCGAGGGCACTTCATTGTCAAGCAAAATTTGACACCGAACCACATGAGAAGATATTCAGACAGGTGACCAAAACCTTGGGCAAAGAGGTAGGTGTTAAGGTGCGTCTTAAAAGAGGCGAGAAAGGCGGACAGGCGGAGAAGGTTTAGGGAGGGAATTTCAGAACTTTGGGCCCAGGCATCTGAAGGCACAGCCGCCAATGGTGGAGCGAGTAAAATCAGGCCTGCTCAAGAGGCCAGAATTGGAGGAGAGCAGAGATCTCGGAGGGTTGTAGGGCTGGAGGAGGTTAGAGATATGGAGGGGTGAGGCCATGGAGGGATTTTAACACAAGGATTAGAATTTTAAAATGGAGGCATTGCTGGACTGGGAGTTAATCGCTGTTGTAATATGGGAAACATGGCAATTTGTACACAGCAAGGTCCCACAATGAGCAATGAGGTAAGGACCAGAAACTCTGGGCTGAATTTTATTAGCGCATCGCACATCGCGGCAGCGCGCTTTGAACCCGGCAGACTTTCGACACGGAAGGGCCGCCACTGAGCCCCTGCGATATTTCATGCGGCGGCTCATTCAAATGAAGGGGACAGAGCAGCTGCCCCTGATGACGTAGAGGGGGTGGCTGTTCCATCCCCGGCAATGGCATCCGGCACCACCACGCTGGCACTGGCACCATTTCTAAAGGGCTACAAGCCCTTACCAAAATTTAAATTTTTAAAGGTATATGAATTTTCATCTGCTTATAAAAAGCAATTAGAAGACGGAGGTCCTTTCCCAACCCCCCAATGGTTTTTTTATTGCCCGATATTCGGAAAACTTATTTTATTCCCAACCCGAACTTTCCCCCCAAACTTCTCACATTTGCCCTTCAACCCCTTCCCACCATCCCACAGCCAATAAAAAGTGTTTTCCCCGCTCTCCCCCAGCCCTGATAATTTCACTCCTCCCCCCTCTCCACCAGTGTCTCGCCTCGGAACTCCGAATGGTGTGGGACGGCCGCTGGGACCAGGTAAGTTCATTTACATTTCGTTTTCATTAATTTAAATATGTAACTGAAGGCCCCGCCGACAAGTGTTGAGGGGGGGGGGGGGAGGCGCGCACCGAGGCCTTGCCACCGGCGGTAAAATGCGGTGGGGCCTTCTCGGCATTGGGGAGGGGAGTCGTGGTGGTCTGCTCCCACACTTATTTTACGGGCCCCCCCCCACCACGAACCCAACATCGAGGGGCTGGTAAAATTCAGCCCTCTGTCTTTCAGTGATGTTGGGTGAGGGATAAATAATGGCCAGTATACCAGGGAGAACACCCCTGCTCATCTTCAGATGGTGCCAATGGGAATATTTACCTCCCGAGAGGACAGACAGAGCCTCCATTTAAACATCTCATTCAAAAGTGACAGTGCGGCACTCCCTCAGTACTGCACTGAAATGTCAACCTTGATTAAAATATTTTCTACCTTTTCCACCATTGATCATCTGGGGTCTAGAGCAAAGTTGCAAGGTTCATTTGCTATCATCATCTTATCCCTTTAAGGTTACTGCTCAGGTATTCCCTGGGGGGAGTGGTTTGAATTGGCCAAACTTCAGAAGCTAGTTCTTCATTTAAATGCCACCGAGCACTGTGAGTGCAAAGCCAGGTTTCTCTCTCCCCATCTCTTCCATATTTCTGTCCCAAACTCACAGTCTCTCGCTCTCTCTTCTTGCTCCCCTAATTTCTAATTCTCTGCCAGCCTAATATCTCTCTTGTATTCCAATCTCTCTCTTTATTCCCCAGCAGAAGGGTGGTCAGTATTAAAGTGGTCTCGTGAGACAGTGGGGAGCAGTGGGGAGTTGAGGAATGGGTTGAGAGAGGGGGAGACAAAAGATAATTCTTTAAAAGATATAAATATGAAACCCACATCAGGGCCAAGACGCATCAACTAAAGTTTATTAATATGTAACCAGGAGAAAGAAACACCATGGGTGAGCAGGGACGAAAGGCTGGAGTCAAGCACTACCATTGTAAACTCAATAATAAATGAAACAATTTATTAGTTTTAAATTTAAAAAGTTATAAAGATACTTACAGCAGATGGAGCTCTTCACACACATGAAAGAAGCTCTGGCATCAAGTGAGGTTCTGATAGTCAAATTATTAAACTGACATTGAAAATCCTATTAGAGCACCACTTACTTCAAAAAGAAATTCCAGGAATAGACTATTACTTCGATGGAAAGGCAATAATGTGCATTGAGAATGAATGAGCTCTGGGAGGCCTGATTGAGAGTCAACTGAAGCTGTTGTGACAATACATGGTTGTAGTGAGTAAAGCAGATCCAATGTTGGGATGTATTGAAAGGTCAATACTGAGCTGAAATGGTGAAGTAATCCTGCTCTTTATAAATCAATGGTGCTGTGTACAGTTCTGGTCACTGCAGTACAGAAAGATATTGCAGCAATTAAAAGGATTCATGAGAGGACAACCAGAATGACTGAAGGGATGGAAAGATCAGATTATAAGATGTGATTATGGACATTGAGCATTTTTTCACTGGAAAAAGAACGTTGAGAGGTGATTTGATTGTTGTTCTTCGATTCGACAGGACTAGATAATGTCGACCGTGACAAGTTGTTCCACCTTGTCCAGAACAGTAGAACCAGAGGACACAGCCTGCACTTGAAGGCTGTAAATTCAAAACTAATGTGTGGAAATATTGGGGGTAATTTTAACAAGGGTGAGGGCATGGGTTTGGGAGTGGGCGGGGGAGAGTGTGAAATCTAGGAAAGATGGGTTTGGGAGTGGGCGGGGGAGAGTGTGAAATCCAGGAAAGATGTGAGCTCGTCAGGAAGCCAGCTCCTGCAGGAGGTGGTCCAGGTCACCCAAAATGCTGTTGCCTCCTCAGAGTAGGTCACTCACTCTGAGGGTGCACCGTCACAGGACTCATGCAGGCCATGACCAGCTCAGACACTCACACTTCAGTGGGATCAGTAAGGTAGATAGTTGGCCGTTCATCTACTAACTCACACATCACAAGTGAGCAGATGGTGGAGAGAGGGACAGCAGTGCCAACTATCACATTTAATGACTGCATTAGGCAGCGTGTACAATCTCCTCAAGGGAGGGGCCTTGCAATTCCAATATGTTAATCCCTCAGTTAGAGCCATATTAATGTGGGCTTTACTCTTTGGCTTCATGGGTTTGCCAGGCTTCCTGGAACTCGCCAGTGAAAGCAAGACAGGAAGACAGCTGCAATTGAGGGGCTGAAGCCAGGGCAGGGAAAGATGTCAATAGGTACTCAGCACTCCCAGCTGCTTGTGGGAAAGGGTTTGTTCACAGTATCTTCTGCTGAGAGATTACTTTACACACTCTGGAGGGCATGAGGGCCCCACCAAAGACTGTTCCACCTGTACCTGTGCATCGGGACTCGAGGCAGCATGTTGGGCGCTGACTGGGGTTGAGGGGTAATGGGTGAGGAGTGGATGTGCTTTGAGCTGGGTCCCCACTTCCATGTCCCATCACCATCCCTCTTATGGCCCTGCTATAGTTTCCTGCTAGCAATGAGCTGAAGATCACTTTGCTGCTGATCATTGGGACAATGATCAGCCGAGGCTAGGGTATCATACATCTTATTTAATGTGACAATTATAGTGTGCAAGCCATTGGTGATGACCTGCATGCACTCTTGTGACTGCTGTATTTGATGCTCCATCGAAGTGGCCACTCTTTCCATGGATGAAGACATCATCACAAAGACCTGAGGCATCATGCCACTCATGCTTGAAACAAACTCCTCCAATCTCTCTGCAAGCGTGCACAGGGAGCCTGCCAGTACATCGCACATTCTCTGCTGCTGCTCCAGGAGTGTCCTCTTCATTGATAGTTCCGAGGTTCAGTATCTGTGTCCAGCTGAACAGAGTTTGGAGCATCCTGCACCGTCTGACACAGACTCTCCACTGCTGTCCCTCTCTCCACCATCTGCTCACTTGTGATGTGTGAGTTAGTAGATGAACGGCCAACTATCTACCTTACTGATCCCACTGAAGTGTGAGTGTCTGAGCTGGTCATGGCCTGCATGTGTCCTGTGACGGTGCAACCTCAGAGTGAGTGACCTACTCTGAGGAGGCAACAGCATTGTGGGTGGCCTGGACTACCACATGCAGGACGTGTGAGGGGCCTATAGGAGATAGAGAATGAGTGAGTACTGTTAAGATAAGAATATTTGAAGTTATCCTTATGCATATGGTCATAGTTCACATTGTTGACATTGAGTCAAAATGAGTGAGTTTTGTATGCCATGTGGCTGTCAGATATTTAATTTTGCCACCAGGAAGCTGGAGGACCCCATCTCCGACATTGAGAACCAGAGGACACCAATGTAACATGTTTACACAGTGAGTGTTTAGGATCTGGAATGCACTGTCTGAGAGTGTGGTGGAGGCAGGTTCAGTGAAAGTTTAGGATCTGGAATGCACTGTCTGAGAGTGTGGTGGAGGCAGGTTCAGTGAGTGTTTAGGATCTGGAATGCACTGTCTGAGAGTGTGGTGGAGGCAGGTTCAGTGAGTGTTTAGGATCTGGAATGCACTGTCTGAGAGTGTGGTGGAGGCAGGTTCAGTGAGTGTTTAGGATGTGGAATGCACTGCTTGAGAGTGTGGTGGAGGCAGGTTCAGTGAGAGTTTAGGATCTGGAATGCACTGTCTGAGAGTGTGGTGGAGGCAGGTTCAGTGAGTGTTTAGGATGTGGAATGCACTGCTTGAGAGTGTGGTGGAGGCAGGTTCAGTGAGAGTTTAGGATCTGGAATGCACTGTCTGAGAGTGTGGTGGAGGCAGGTTCAGTGAGTGTTTAGGATGTGGAATGCACTGCTTGAGAGTGTGGTGGAGGCAGGTTCAGTGAGAGTTTAGGATCTGGAATGCACTGTCTGAGAGTGTGGTGGAGGCAGGTTCAGTGAGTGTTTAGGATCTGGAATGCACTGTCTGAGAGTGTGGTGGAGGCAGGTTCAGTGAGTGTTTAGGATCTGGAATGCACTGTCTGAGAGTGTGGTGGAGGCAGGTTCAGTGAGTGTTTAGGATCTGGAATGCACTGTCTGAGAGTGTGGTGGAGGCAGGTTCAGTGAGTGTTTAGGATGTGGAATGCACTGCTTGAGAGTGTGGTGGAGGCAGGTTCAGTGAGAGTTTAGGATCTGGAATGCACTGTCTGAGAGTGTGGTGGAGGCAGGTTCAGTGAGTGTTTAGGATGTGGAATGCACTGCTTGAGAGTGTGGTGGAGGCAGGTTCAGTGAGAGTTTAGGATCTGGAATGCACTGTCTGAGAGTGTGGTGGAGGCAGGTTCAGTGAGTGTTTAGGATGTGGAATGCACTGCTTGAGAGTGTGGTGGAGGCAGGTTCAGTGAGAGTTTAGGATCTGGAATGCACTGTCTGAGAGTGTGGTGGAGGCAGGTTCAGTGTGTGTTTAGGATCTGGAATGCACTGTCTGAGAGTGTGGTGGAGGCAGGTTCAGTGAGTGTTTAGGATCTGGAATGCACTGTCTGAGAGTGTGGTGGAGGCAGGTTCAGTGAGTGTTTAGGATCTGGAATGCACTGCCTGAGAGTGTGGTGGAGGCAGGTTCAGTGAGTGTTTAGGATCTGGAATGCACTGTCTGAGAGTGTGGTGGAGGCAGGTTCAGTGAGTGTTTAGGATCTGGAATGCACTGTCTGAGAGTGTGCTGGAGGCAGGTTCAGTGAGTGTTTAGGATCTGGAATGCACTGCCTGAGAGTGTGGTGGAGGCAGGTTCAGTGAGTGTTTAGGATCTGGAATGCATTGCCTGAGAGTGTGGTGGAGGCAGGTTCAGTGAGTGTTTAGGATCTGGAATGCATTGCCTGAGAGTGTGGTGGAGGCAGGTTCAGTGAGTGTTTGGGATCTGGAATGCACTGCCTGAGAGTGTGGTGGAGGCAGATTCAGTGAGTGTTTAGGATCTGGAATGCATTGCCTGAGAGTGTGGTGGAGGCAGGTTCAGTGAGTGTTTAGGATCTGGAATGCACTGCCTGAGAGTGTGGTGGAGGCAGGTTCAGTGAGTGTTTAGGATCTGGAATGCATTGCCTGAGAGTGTGGTGGAGGCAGGTTCAGTGAGTGTTTAGGATCTGGAATGCATTGCCTGAGAGTGTGGTGGAGGCAGGTTCAGTGAGTGTTTAGGATCTGGAATGCACTGCCTGAGAGTGTGGTGGAGGCAGGTTCAGTGAGTGTTTAGGATCTGGAATGCATTGCCTGAGAGTGTGGTGGAGGCAGGTTCAGTGAGTGTTTGGGATCTGGAATGCACTGCCTGAGAGTGTGGTGGAGGCAGATTCAGTGAGTGTTTAGGATCTGGAATGCATTGCCTGAGAGTGTGGTGGAGGCAGGTTCAGTGAGTGTTTGGGATCTGGAATGCACTGCCTGAGAGTGTGGTGGAGGCAGATTCAGTGAGTGTTTAGGATCTGGAATGCACTGTCTGAGAGTGTGGTGGAGGCAGTTTCAGTGAGTGTTTAGGATCTGGAATGCACTGCCTGAGAGTGTGGTGGAAGCAGGTTCAGTGAGTGTTTATGATCTGGAATGCACTGTCTGAGAGTGTGGTGGAGGCAGGTTCAATCAAGGCCTTCAAAAAGGAATTGGATCATTATCTGAAGGGAAAAAAATTGGCAGGGCTGTGGGGAAAAGACAAGGGAGTGGAACTAGCTGAGATGCTCTTGCAGAGAGCTGGCATGGACAGGACAGGCTGAATGGCCTCCTTCTGTACTGCAACCACTCTATGATTCTATGATTCCCAGCACCTGCTCCTCTGCACCTGCTGGCCACCTCCATCCTCTGCCTCTCCCTTATGCTCTATCTCTCCTTCAAGGAGGGGAAGAAGAGACCTATAAGTGAGAGTAAAGGGATGTGTTCAGCCAATGGATGGAGAACATTTCTTGAAGGTGACTATAAGGGAAAAGCTTGACATTGCGTAAGGATGAGGGCGGGTGTCTGTGGTGGATGGACAGGTGGGAATGTGAGGAAGTACATAGATGGAGAGGGATGGGTGTGAACAGTGATGTGCTTGAGAAGGCAAAGTGACGGGGGTCTGAAAGATACGGACATCAGATTGCAGACGGACATTGTTTACACCTTTCCTGCCCTGCTTAGGCCATTGAACCACTTCCTGCATTATATCCTAGAGTGTGGCACTGCAATCCTACTCCTAACCTCTTGTGCTACCTCCAACCATGCCTTGTCAGTGTCCCTAGCCAGCTTCTTACTCTTGCCGCTAGGGTACTATGCATCCCTCCTGGTCCTCACATGACCCAGTGGTTGGGTTAATCAGCCACTAACAGACACTCTGCATTGACTTCTGGGTTCCCTGCTCACAACCAGACCACTCCTCTCCTCACCCTATCCTGCTCCGAGTGCATCGCAAACTTCAAATCCAGCCTATTATTTCAGTTATCGAGTGGTCTATCTCTGAAACAGGCTTCCCAGGAAGACTTTGAAAGCTGTTAGTGATGATCCATTCCAATGGAAATTAGATAAATTTCTTTTAAAAGTAACATTTTGGGATTGTGAGCAATTTGAAATCTGGTGTGTGGTTGAGTGGAGCGTGCTCAGGAGGAACAGGTGACTTTGGGCCTATGGTTCCCAAAGCTCTCCATCACTGGGGGTTTTCCTCACCTCATGTCTGGCTGACCATCAACCACCCATTTATACTAATCCTATATTAATCCCATTACCCTCTTACATCCCCACCTTCCCTCAATTCCCCTACCTATGCTCGGAGCAATTTATAATGGCCAATTTACCTATCAACCTGCAAGTCTTTGGCTATGGGAGGAAACCAGAGCATCCGGCGAAAACCCACACAGTCACAGGGAGAGCTTGCAAACTCCACACAGACAGTACCCAGAATCGAACCTGGGTCGCTGGAGCTGTGAGGCAGCGGTGCTAACCACTGTGCCGCCCAATCATTAGACTGGCTTTTAATTCCAGATTTATTAACTGAATTCACATTCTACCATCTACCATGGTGGTATCCGAACCCATGTCCCCAGAGCAATACCATGGGGGTCTCTGGGTTACTAGTCCAGTGACAATACCGCAACGCCACCCACCTCTCCTCATTGATAGAGATTGATCACTGTGATTGGTCAACAACTCCCATTATCATTGTATCATGTGACTACCAGGATGCATCACAAGAAAGTGTAACAACCAACTGCAACAGCTGTTTTCCAACATTTTAACATTGGAATCTCCATAGGAAATGTTCCTATCGTACTTTTCAATGAAGCACTCGACTAAATTTCCTAATTTACAGTAGTGTCCATACTTCAGAAGTACTTCATTGGCCGTAAAGCGCTTTGGAATATCCTGAGGTTGTGAAAGGCGCTATATAAATGCAAGTCTTTCTTTCTTTTCTTTAAATTGGGACTAAATTGGATTGCTCCTTCAAAGAACCAGCACAGGCATGATGGAGCAAATGGCCTCCTTCTGTACTGTAAGATTGTATTATTCTATATGTAATAAAAGGTGCATCCAATGCCTGGCTTTCTATCTCTTTTTAAAACATTTTTGTTGGCTCATACTAAAGTGCAATATCAAGAATGTAACAGATGTGTCCTTTTATAGGACTTTTATATAAATACATAAATCAAAATCTGACTCCAAATTCTGCATTGAAAAGGCATCAGCTGCAGTGGGAATGTTTTATTAACCATATGTGTGAACTGTGACTCAGGGGTAGCAGTCTTGTCTCTGTGATAGATGGTTGTGGGTTCAAACCCCACTCCAGAGACTTGAGCACAAGATTTAGGCTGGAAATCCCAGTGCAGTACAGAGGGAGTGCTACACTGGCTGAGGTTCCGTCTTGTGCATGAGATGTTAGACTGAGGCACTATCTGCCCTTTTGGGTGGATGTAAAAGATCCCATGGCACTATTTTGAAGAAAAGCAGGGGAGTTATCCTCAATGTCCTGGCCAATATTTCTCTCTCAACCAACATATCAACTAGAGTATCTGGTCATTATAACATTGCGGTTTGTGGGATCTTGCTGTGTGCAAATTGGCTGCTGCATTTTCAACATTGCAACAGTGATTACACTTCAAGCAGTACTTCATTGGTTTTAAAGAGCTTTAGGACATCTTGACATTGTGAAAGATGCTATATAAATGCAAATCCTTCTTTCTAATGGGATACACATTCATTGAAGTTAATAATGGGGTATTTGCTCCTTAGCAAATTATACACTTAAAAAGGGTCATTTCCAAAGTGACTGTGACATATTTGTACCCATTAGATGCAATACCTGAGTGAGCTGCTTGTTAGAATTGGTGACTTGCACCTTTATAGCTGTGTAGATTGTACAGAATAGACAGTTAAAACAGAATAACTCCACTTAATTGGCTTAAATTGCTTCAGGCACATGTTACTGATCTATACAGCCTCCTGTGTAAATGTGATTTACATATGACAAATCACACAGAATTTCATAATCAGAATATTCTTGATGAGCGTAAGGATTATGAGGACAGAAATTCATTGGCAGGATGTGTTCTTAGCTATATCGACAGTGATTTTGATAAGAACATTGTGTTTTGTCGCACTGTGTTTCTGATGTGAATCCTTGATCAACATCATCGGAAATAATTATTTCAGTCACTGCCTTGAACTCGTTGATCTTGCAATTCGACTCCCTCAAACAGCTGACCAACCCTAATATTCCTGGTGATGCTGGGCAGGATCCAGCACTGTTGGCAATGTGACAGATACACATCCAATTATTTTCAGAAACATTAGATTCAAGGAGCAAAGCCATCCTGTAGTCTCCGTTCACCAGGACACATCATTTGGCATTATTCCCAATCGAGGCCACAACCTCAGGAGTGAATCTGATGGTATCATTATAACTACACTGCCCAGCAGGTTAAAAAATATGATAAAAGGACTCCACAGTGACAGTGTAAGATTGAAGGGAAATTGAAGTCCTGCACTTCAGCACTCTCAGTGCATTCTAATGTCTGACCAGCAGCATTAAGGTCTATGCATTAAACAATAATCCCCACAAGCGATAAAATAAAAAGACATTTGGAGGGTAAAGTTTCAGTGTAAAGAACCAGACGTGAGTTTTGGTCCAAGTTACACAGTAAGGGCATCAACATCAATAGAAGAAATGAGCTGAAGCAGGAAGCTAAGCCTATAAGAGAATCGCTATACATGCTGAACTCATTTTTTGTCAACTTTTGTGCTCATCAAATGATGAACAAACAGCACTGGGGGAAGAGAACATTATTTCCAATTAAATATAAGTATCAAGTAATTCCAGGCCAGGTATCACCCAGGCTAAGTATGGCCCAGGACAAGTATGACCCAGGCCAAGTATGACCCAGGCCAGGTAAGACCCAGGCCAGGTAAGACCCAGGTCAGGTATCACCCAGGCCAGGTATGACTCAGGCCAGATATCACCCAGGCCTGATATCACCCAGGCTAGGTATGACCCAGGCCAGATATCACTCATGCCAGGTATCACCCAGGCCAGATGTCACCCAGGCCAAATAACACTCAGGCCAGGTATGACCCAGGCCAGGTATGACCCAGGCCAGGTATCACTCAGGCCAGGTATCACCCAGGCCAGATGTCACCCAGGCCAGATATCACCCAGGCTAGGTATCACCCAGGCCAGGTATCACTCAGGCCAGGTATCACCCAGGCCAGATGTCACCCAGGCCAGATATCACCCAGGCTAGGTATCACCCAGGCCAGGTATCACTCAGGCCAGGTATCACTCAGGCCAGGTATGACCCAGGCCAGGTATGACCCAGGTCAGGTATCACTCAGGCCAGGTATGACCCAGGCCAGGTATCAGAAAGATTAGGTTCACCAAGGCCCAGTAAAACTTCCTTAATTCAGCCTTGATAATTGAACTCATTGTTATACACATGGACACTGGTTATATCCTCTACATAAGTTTGCGTTCCTTTTAGTGAGAAGCTACTTTGGGAGCAAAGCCTTAATAAATTTGCCTTTACATCCAACCTCTCCACCACCCAACAATTTCTCCTCCCATATCCACACAGTCAGCTCCAGTTCCCCTGAGTTGTATCCATTTATTAATAAATGTTTGAATGGCATCATCTGGAAGCATGGGCTCAGTGTCCTGAAATGCTGAGCAAAACACACTAAGCACACATGTACCATGCACTGGAAGGATGAATAAAAGTGGGGCTGATTGACACTTGAACGTACCCTGAAAGTTATTTCGTTCTGAAGCCAGTTTAGGATGGAGAAATGAGACTGGGGTCATAGATGCTGATGAACAGCTGGACTCGAAAGATGGAAGCTCTTTAATTAGATGTGCGATCAAACACAAATGGAGAGGACAGAAATCCAGTAGAGGGAGAAGTCTGTTAAATTGTGATTGATCCCTACAACAGTCTGAGCAGCTCGTGAAACAAGCAATTCTTGTTTCTTATACTCAGACTCACTTCGTCAGTTTTTGACAGCCTTTTTTCCCCTAATTGCCCCCTTCAAAATACAAAGTTGTGCAGGACATGATACAGCACAGAAGGAGGCCATTCACCCATCGTGCCTGTGCTGGCTCTTTGAAAGAGCTATCCAATTAGTTTCACTCCCCCCTGTTCTTTCCCCAGAGCCTTGCAATTTCTTTTCCTTTTCAAGTATTTATCCAATTCCCTTTTGAAAGTTATTATTGAATCTGCTTCCACCGCCCTTTCAGGCAGCGCGTTCCAGATCACAACAACTCACTGTGTAAAAATTCTCCTCATCTCTCCCCCGATTCTTTTGCCAATTATCTTAAATCTGTGCCCTCTGGTTATCGACCCTCCTGCCACTGGAATTAGTTTCTCCCCTTCTACTGTAACAAAACCTCTCATAATTTGAACATCTCTATTGATTCTCTCCTTAACCTTCTCTGCTGGAGAACAATCCCCGCTTCTCTCATCGCGCAACGTAACGTAAGTCCCTCATCCACGCTAAACTGCAACAATCCTCAAGTCCTCATCCCCTCAATCAGTTGAAGCAATTGTGATAAGTTGTTGTGGGTATATTTCACTGTCAGCCTGATTATGCATGGACCTCTTGATCTTGGATATGCTACAGGTGTCATGAGACATGTCCCTGGTTTCCCCATGGGTAATCTCTGGTCCTTCAAATAATCTTGGCACTGGTGACTGCCAAAGGATGAAGGAATCATGGGAGCTGCGCCCATATGATTCAGTGGCAGTGGTCACAGACTATTTGTGGATGGATAGCTGTTTCTATTCATACATGACATTGTGTTTATGGCTACATGAGTGCAGTCAATGATTCCCCCCACTTGTGGGCAACCTATCACATAATGAAATGGAAGGAGGTTTCTTGCTGCTCACAGCAACTGCAACATGATCCTATTCCCTGTCAAACAATGGCCAAGGATCTGCTGGGAATTAATGGTGAGTTTAAAGGCACTTGATGTTATGAGGGTAAAAATCGTTCAGCATTAATAGTGAGGAAGATGCCTTATGCGTTGTGTATCACCACAAATAGCTGGACGGATTGTGCCACCTGTAGGTCTCGCAAAAGCGACAGCTCACCTTCAACCTCCCTGTGACTTTCAGGAAGGCGCTACTTTTGTGCATTAATTACCCATTAAACTCACCACAGATAGTTAGGGCTGGTACTTAACAGCATAAGGACTCTCCAGCCCAGAAAGGGATCAATTGAACCTGTGGGATCTCATTCCGAAAGCAAATGTGTCAGTTACCTGCTTGGTAGAATTGTGGATTGAATGGTGGGAGATTTGACTGAGATCCCCCAGTATTTTCCTGGAACTAAGCTCCATGCCTGGCTGCAGCAGTATGCAGAGATTGGTGACGGCTGCCTTCAGGAATCTTGCTGGCATTGACAGGTTTCTCCAGATAAGAGACTTT
The DNA here is from genome assembly GCF_036365525.1 of Heterodontus francisci. Classification (NCBI taxonomy): domain Eukaryota; kingdom Metazoa; phylum Chordata; class Chondrichthyes; order Heterodontiformes; family Heterodontidae; genus Heterodontus; species Heterodontus francisci. The sequence continues at coordinate 5,934,853 of NC_090393.1, read as the reverse complement.
GCCCTACTTGCATGGGTTTCAGCTTAAGAACCTGTCAGAAGTGAGTGTTAGAAACATAGAAAAATAGGAGCAGGAGTAGGCCATTCAGCCCGTCGAGCCTGCTCCACCATTCCATACGATCATGGCTGATCATCCAAACTCAGTCACCTGTTCCCGCTTTCTCCCCGTACCCCTTGATCCCATTAGCCCTAAGAACTATATCTAACTCTTTCTTGAATATATTTAATGATTTGGCCTCAACTGCTTTCCGTGGTAGAGGTGCAAAGGTACCTTTCTGTCATTCTCTCTCTACTTTTGAACTACAATTACAAATACAGAGGTGTTCAATGGCTGGACCTGAGGAGACCAGTGGGTATAGTTGTACTCATGACCATTAAGAAAAGATGAAATGCAACCTTAAGTAGTTGTCAGGAAGGGTCCAAGAAGCTACAACAACTTTCAAGTCCAACCAGACCCAACTTTCTCAGAAACAAACTCATGCTAAGAGCTAAAGCAAAACTCTGTCATCACCTTATCAACTTTGACCCAAATTAAGGTGACAGTGACTTCAGTGTCTGTCGGCCTCCATGAGACAGTTGACGGGATATTGGCCCAGGGTGAGTACATGTGGATTTTGACTGGTTGGATTGATTGGCTTGTTTCACTGTTGTAACTTCTATATGTTTCTATTTATAGAAAAAAATAAGGGGAACAAGACTGTAGAAATAAGGCCCTAATGGGTATGGTGAAAAAGACAGTTGGAGACCAAATCTCTTTGCCATCTAGTATGGCAATGAGCTGACATTACTGTAGGAATTAATCAGATCCATAGCTAATAATCATTACAATAAATAGAATTACACAGAACGTACAGCACAGAAACAGGCCATTCGGCCCATCTGGTCCATGCTGGTGTTTATGCCCCACACGATCCTCCTCCCACCCGATTTCATCTCACCCTATCACCATATCCTTGTATTCCTTTCTCCCTCATGTTTTTATCCAGCTTCTGCTTAATTGGATCAATGCTATTCACCATAACTACACTTTGTGGCAGTTTTATTGTTAATTTTAGTGCTTAATTAGTGCTTAACTTTATACATTTCCAGTGAGAATGTGTGTGGATGTGTGACTGACCTACGTGGCTGTGTTTTACCCTGTCTGTAGTCACCAAATGGTTTGTGTGTAATACAGAGAATTGTCTGAGAAAGGCATCTGTGTGCACATAACACAAAAAGGCAGCTTTTGGCATTGATTTCCCTTCAACAGCAACAACATGATATTTTTATCCTTCATGCTCTCATAACTAAAAGTCGACTAAAAGCCCCAAATTTGTACCATATCTTGTACATCCATATGAAGCTTGGCTGAGATTCAAAACCCATTTCCCTTGTGACCTTTAACATCAATCACCGATGAACACACCTTCAATTTATTTTCCTGCACTGAATACAGAGAGGGAGCATTTTCAAGGCCAATGATGTCAGGCAGTGACCAAGCAGTCCTGTCTTTTGCTACATTTCAGTGATCATTGCTTCTATATAATCCCCCTCAATAGCTGTGTGTCAATTGATCAAGAAAGACTTGTCTTTATTAAATGTTTTATCACATCTCAGAGAACAGTTCTTAAGCATTTCACATGGAATGGGCTGAATTATACCAAGCCCTCGACATCGGGCTCCGTGGCGATGGGGAGGGGGGAGGTCCGGAATATGGGTCCGGCAGCAGCCCGCCAAGGAGGCGAATGCCGGGAGGTCCCGGCTGATCCTCCCAGTGGCGGCGAGGCTTTGTGGCAGCACCCCCCGCTGCTGGGCGGCGGGACCTGAATTTCAATATTTAAATCAATAAAATGAATACATTTAAATAAACTTACCTTCCATCTTCCGGGCCTTCCGTGATCCTCAGTGTGGCGGCTGTCAAACCCCCGCCTTCAATTCCCTGTCCAGGGAAAGCCGGCTTGACACTGGTGGGGAGAGGGAGGAGGTAGGATTCTCAGTGCGGGAGTGGGGGAACGGGATCACATAGACGTAATGGGTGTAGGGGATAGTGGGAAGGGGTGAACCTTAAACTTTGTGCAGTCTGGGGGTGGGGGGGGGGGATGGTCAGGTTTCAAAAGTAACTGTTTTGGGGGGGGAAGGGCAAATAGTTAATGTAATTGTTATTGGGGCCTGGGAAGTGGGTGTTAGAAAATTATTTGAAAACATTTGGGGGGCGGGGGGTATAGCTTTACAAATTTAAATCTACCCGCAGGGCTGGCTGCCCTGTATAAATGGTGCCACGCCTGCGCACAGGCAGCTGACGCCATTGCTGGAGTCGGACAGCCCGCCCCCTCCACGTGATTGGGGGTGGGCTGCCCCAGCTATTTAAATGAGCTGCCGCGTGGCAGAGTATTGCGTCTAATTCTGTGCGGTGCACTTGAGGAAAGACGTGAGGGCATTGGAGGGAGTACAGAAAAGATTCACGAGAATGGTTCCAGGGACGAGGAATTGGAGAAGTTGGGACTGTTTTCCTTGGAGAAGAGAAGGCTGAGAGGTGATTTGATAGAGGTATTCAAAATCATGAGGGGTCTGGACAGTGTAGATAGAGAGAAACTGTTCCCACTCATGAAAGGATCGAGAACGAGAGGGCACAGATTTAAAGTATTTGGTAAGAGAAGCAAAAATGACATGAGGAAAAACATCTTCACGCAGTGTGGTTAAGGTTGGGAATGCACTGCCTGAGAGTGTGGTGGAGACAGGTTCAAATGAAGCATTCAAAAAGGAATTAGACAGTTATATGAAAAGGAAGAATGTGCAGGGTTATGGGGAGAAAGCAGGGGAATGGAACTGAGGGAATTGCTCTTTCAGAGAGCCAGTGTGGACGCGATGGGCCAAACGGCCTCCTTCTGTGTTGTAATGATTCTGTGATTCTGAGAAGGCGGTGGCTCTTAGGCGTGCGGCTCGTTTTTGAGCTTACTGCCAAGATTGGCGGCAGGCTCTTAAAATCCAGCCCAATAAGTTAATGTTGTTCGGTAGATTAAGACACAGCCATCACGTGGAAGAAAAGGAAGGCTTGCTTTTCTATAACACCTTTCCCAACCTCAAGATGTCACAAAACAACTCATAGCAAATGAAGTACTTTTGAAGTGTAGTCACTGTTGTAATGTAGGAAATGCAGCCAGTTTGTGCATAGCAAGATCCCACCAATTTGAACGTGATATTGAGCAGGTCATCTGTTTCAGGTGATGGCTTGGGGATAAATATCAGGACATCAGGGAGAATACCTATTGCTCTTCTTCAAATAGTGCCATGGGATTGTTCACATTCACCTGAAAGGGCAGGCAGGGCCTTGGTTTAACGTCTTATCCTAAAGATGATACCTCCAACAGTGCAGCACTCCCTCATCACCGCACTGATTTTGTGCTCAGGTCTGAGGAGTAGGACTTGATACCCACGACCATTCTGACTCTGAAACGAGAGCTAGCTACTGAGCCATGGCAGACATCAGCTGTGAATCTATACACAAATCTCTTTTTGGTATTATTGGGTGTGTTACGACCAGGTGAGAAAGATGTCTCGGGGCCCTTTTCAGCCTTCACCTTACCAGAACAGGGTTTTATTTTTAAACACACTGTGTTTTTAGCTCCCCCTTGGTGAATCCTTGTTCACCACTTTCCAATTATAAGGCAAAGAAACCAGCACAAACCGGCTTTCTTAGATTTAAAGCAGAAAAGTTGAAATTTATTAAACTTCAACTCTAATTCAGTTAACGCCTATGGATACAAGCCATGCCCTACACTAGCATGCATACACAATCTTTTGGGCCTCCTTATCTCGAGAGACAATGGATACGCGCCTGGAGGTGGTCAGTGGTTTGTGAAGCAGCGCCTGGAGTGGCTATAAAGGCCAATTCTGGAGTGACAGGCTCTTCCACAGGTGCTGCAGAGAAATTTGTTTGTTGGGGCTGTTGCACAGTTGGCTCTCCCCTTGCGCCTCTGTCTTTTTTTCCTGCCAACTACTAAGTCTCTTCGACTCGCCACAATTTAGCCCTGTCTTTATGGCTGGCGGGCATACACAATACACACATGCAAATAGAGACAGAAAAGAGAAGAAAAATAAAGTGGAAAAGTTTGAGGCAGTATCTGAAGAGTTGTTACGGTTCTTCGAGCTCGCTGTAGAGTCCTTGATTGTAGGTAGATCTTGCTTTTCGTTGGGGCCCAGTACTCTTCTTAAACCTTGTTCGCTGTAGGAGACTTTTTTCTCTTGGGGTTCATGCGTCTTCAGTGGATTCAGAGGCTTGTGAGAAAGAGATGGAAGCAGACAGGAGACAGGAGAGATCTTCTCAGTCCAGGAGCATTCTTCTTCTTGCAGGCTCTCAGTTCAAACTGTACAATTCAGAAAGCTCCAGGTTGCCAAGCAGGTTAGTCATGTGACTAACTGGTCTGACCACATTTTGGCTCTGTGCATTGTATCATCTTAGCAGGGAATGGAATGCGCTTCCATACCTTAAATGTCTGTGAGTATGTAAATGTTTTTTCCAGCCAAGGTCTGGCAGCCCTTGTAACAGGCCTTCTCCCTAGCAACAATTTGAAATTTAATGTCCATGTGGCAAAATTAATATGCCTCATTTTTGGCAGATGGGGGCCTGCATGACAGTTGAAAAAGAAAGGCTGGCTGGGAGAACTCCCATACTTTCTCAAATATGCCATAGACTCTTTAATGCAGGCCTACACCAGTGGAACAGGCCTTGATTTAACATCCCATTCAAAGAATGATTGTTCGAGTTTCTGAAGATTGATGTCAGCTGTGGCTCAGTGGTCAACACTCTTGCCTCTAGCTCAGAATGTTGTGAGTTTAAGACCCACTCCACAGACCTAAGCACAAGATCCAGGCTGACTCTTCAGTGCGAGTACTGAGGGAGTGTTTCATTGTTGGAGGTGCTATCTTTCAGATAAGTTATTAAACCAAGGTCATGTCTGCAATGAGAAGCTTTTTATGTTGGCTGATGCAACGTAAATGAGAGGCGTGGAGTTCAGTTGATTGAAGATCTCAAACAGGATTATTAAATATATACAGTACAGAGCTATCTATTTGTAGGTCTTGCCTCTTGGTGTTACAGTTACAGAGTGACTCTGGCTTGTAATCACATGACTGCAACCTAGCACGCAGCTCATTAGCATTCTCAGATCTTAAAGGGATATTATTCTTAAAGGCAATTACATATCACAACACCCTTACATGTGAATACAAAGGATTTCCCAGTGCTATTATGAAGAAGAGTAGGGGAGCTCTCCCTGGTATCCTGGCCAATATTCATTCCTCAAACAACATCGCTGAAAAAAGAGTAAGTTATCTGGCCATTGCTGAAGGGGGCACCTGACAATGAGCAAATACATTACAAATGTGAATACACCTCAAAAGTACTTAATTGGCTGTAAAGGGCATTGGGACATCATGAAAAATGTGATGTCAAATGCAAGTGCTTTCTTCCGATCTGAAAGATTGATGACATTTGCTGAAGGCCAGTGGAGTAAAAATATTTCAACTGGAAGAATTCGACCATATCCTCTAGTATTGAGCCATCAGCAATAAGTGTAAGAACTCATCTCCATGGCAACAAGCCAACTTTGGCATACTGAATAAAAATATATTGAAGGTTAAATATCCTCTTTTCCAATATTTGAACCGTTGCTTGATGCATTAAGCTCCTTTTCTCCTCATCATGATTACACATGGTGTGTGCACTCTGTTTGACCTCATTGACTGATCAATCCAGCCTGAGAAAGTTACCCTGACCCATGCATCACCGCCCATCTTTGAGATTTCTTAATTGTTTATTAACGTTCTTTTGAAGCAATTTGGTTTTGATCTGTACACAAGAGCAGGAGCATAAATCCTTGCACTATCCGTGAACCTCTTTCATGAAGAGCATGTAAATCATGTAATGGGGGATTTACAGACGGTCCCTGTGGCATTTCAGAGCATGAATCAAAATGGTGCAATTAAATGGATCGCTAACAGATGCTGTCAGTAAGGAATTACTTCTAGAAAATAGACAAGGTTTCAATTTACAAAGAAATGAAGCTGAGAAAGGCATTAATAAGGGCAAATGATAACTCTTGCCCAAAGCAAGTGCTTTGTTGGTTTTATCAATTGAGAATAGAATGAGGAAACCTGCAATCACCACTAGAAAGACTTGCATGAATATAGAGCCTTTAACGCAATAAAACATCCCAAGATATTTCACAGGAACGAATATCAAATAAAATTTGACACTAAGCCACAAAGGAGATATTAGGACAGGTGACCAAAAATTTGGGCTGGAATTTAACAGCAGCCCCCCACCGTCCGGGAGCAAGCTAGGAGGTGGGGGGTGTAAAATTTGTGGGAAGTGGGGGTGCTGTGCACGTCACCTACCCACCCCCCACTGTTCCTTTACTGGCGGTGGGGTAGGTGGCAAACATCCCACCCACCCCAGATTAATTGAGGCCCTTATGTGGCCAATTAATTGCCAATTAAGGGCCTCTTCCTGCCACCACTGGTATTTTACCAGTGGCAGATGGGCACTTTAGCACCAGAGGGAGCCGCCTAGCAATACCTGGCAGCCTCCTTACGGGCTGGGAGTGGGGGCCCTCCATGGAGCACAGGGTGATGGATCAGGAGGGCCCCCAGTAGCACGGGCCACCCCTATAAAAACTACCCCCCTGCCCTGCTCTCTGACCCACCCCCTCCTTGCTGGGGCCTAGTCACTTGTCCCTGGTGAGGCCAGACCCCCACTTATCCCTTTGAAGGGCGGCACCCACGGTCCTCTTCTGGCTGGGTGCAGTCCCAGCCGTGGCCACCACTCTCAGTGGCGCTGCTGGGACTGAGGAGCTGCCGGACCTCTGATTGGCTGGTAACTCTTGGAGGCGAGACTTCCTGCCTCAACGGGGCAGAAGTCCCAAAATAGGCCAATTGAGTGCTTGAGCCACACAAAATGGCAGCGCGTCTTCCAGGCCTGGTGGAGGCGGACTCGCCCCTGGCTTTTCAGCTGGTGGGTGGGGCCACTGCTTCAACATTAAATTACAGGCTTTGTCTAAAAGGTAAGTTTTAAGGAGGAGAGATAGATGGAGGGGCTTAGAGAGGTCATTCCAGACCTTAGGGCCTGAGCAGCTGAAGGCACAGCCGCCAAAGGTGGAGTGATTAAAATTGGTGATGCAGGAGAGGCCAGAATTGGAGGAACGCAGAGATCCCAGAGCATTGTAGGACTGCAGGGGGATACAAAGATAAGGAGGGAATACAAGCCAAGTGTATGCAGCCTTTCCTCAGAATACAATCTTTAGAGTCCTGGTATCATTCTGGTAAATCTGCGCTACACCAAGGGCCCACATATCCCTCTAAAGGTATGGTGTCTGCAACTGAACTGAACAAGGCTCACAGGTTGAATATGCGCTTTTATAAACCAGAACAAAATGTGGATACTGTTCAAATGGTGGAAAGCGGAGCTGACAGCAAACATTGAACATTGACGGAACTGCTCCCAAGTCAGTTCTGTACCCCCGTGGAACAGTCTAGTGAACTCTCAAGCACACCTTTTGTGTATGTTCAACACTGGAGGATCTGAAGAGCACAACTGGCGATCTCATGGTGTTCAGGGTCAAATGCATCATTCCAGCCAATGGAACCAGTGAGTTTACGCCATTAATCACACTGCTCCTTATTTTCACGAGGCTTTCACTCCACCATTAACCTGAATGATCGCAGTTAGAAGCAAATTTTTTTTTTGATCCATTGATGGCATGTTGGCATCACTGGCTAGGCCGCATTTATTGCTCATCCTTAACTGCCCTTGAGTAAGTTATGGTGACATCTGAGGGGCTTGCTAGGCCATGTCATAGGGCAGTTAAGAGTCAGCCACATTTCTGTGGGTCTGGAGTCACATCTGGGGCAGATCAGGTAAGGACAGCAGATTTCCTTCCGTAAAGGAAATTTGTGAACCAAATGGGTTTTTATGAGAGTCTGGTAGTTTCATGGTCACCATTGCTGATACTGGCCTTTATTCCAGATTTACTTAGTTAATTGAATTTAAGTTCCCCAGCTGTCATGGTGGTGTTTGAACTCATTGCTCTGGATCATTATCACAGGCCTCTGGATTACTAGTCTAGTAGCATAACCACTATGCTTTCAACCCAACATCTTAGCTCCATCCCCATGCTGGAAAAATCAATGGCACTCACTGTTTTCCTGCCTTTAAGGCAGTTTTTTTGATTCATTCTTAGGATGTGGACGCTCCTGGCAAGGCCAGCATTTATTGCCCATTCCTACTTGCTCTTGAGAAGGTGATGATGAACTGCCTTCTTGAACCGCTACAGTCCTTGGGGTGTAGGTACACCAACAGTGCTGTTAGGAAGGGAGTTCCAGAGTTTTGACCCAGTGACAATGAAGGAACGGCGATATAGTTCCAAATCAGGATGGTGTGTGGCTTGGGGGGGAACTTGCAGATGGTGGTGTTCCCATGCATCTGCTGCCCTTGTCCTTCTAGGTGGTAGAGGTCACAGGTTTGGAAGGTGCTGTCGAAGGAGCCTTGGTGAGTTACTGCAGTGCATCTTGTAGATGGTACACACTGCTGCCACTGTGCGTTGGGGGTGGAGGGAGTGAATGTTGAGTGTGGTGAATGGGGTACCAAGCAACTGGGCTGCTTTGTCCTGGATGGTGTCGAGCTTCTTGAGTGTTATTGGAGCTGCACTCATCCAGGCAAGTGGAGAGTATTCCATCACACTCCTGACTTGTGCCTTGTAGATGGTGGACAGGCTTTGGGGAGTCAGGAGGTGAGTTACTCGCCGCAGGATTCCTAGCCTCTGACCTGCTCTTTTAGCCACAGTATTTATATGGCTACTCCAGTTCAGTTTCAGGTCAATGGTGACCCCCAGGGTGTTAATAGTGGGGGATTCAGCAATCTTAATGCCATTGAACATCAAGAGGAGGTGGTTAGATTCTCTGTTGCTGGAGATTATCATTGCCTGGCACTTGTGTTGTGCAAATGTTACTTGCCACTTATCAGCCCAAGCCTGGAAATTATCCAGGTTTTGCTGCATCTAGACACGGACTACTTCAGTATCTGTGAAGTTGCAAATGATGCCAAACATTGTGCAATCATCAGTGAGGGTGTTGGACGTTGTCTACATGGACTTTAGCAAGGCCTTTGACAAGGTCCCACATAATAGGCTGGTCCAGAAGGTTCGAACACATGGGATCCAGGGTGAGCTAGCAAATTGGATACAAAATTGGCTTGGTGATAGGAGGCAGAGGGTGGTAGTGGAGGGTTGTTTTTCAGATTGGAGGCCGGTGACCAGTGGTGTGCCGCAGGGATCGGTGCTGGGCCCTCTGTCGTTTGTCATATATATTAATGACTTGGATGTGAATGTAAGGGGCATGATTAGTAAGTTTGCAGATGACGCCAAAATTGGTGGTATAGTGGACAGTGAAGAAGGTTGTCTAAGGTTACAACAGGATACAGATCAACTGGGAAAGTGGACAAGGGAGTGGCAAATGGAATTTAATGCAGACAAGTGTGAAGTGATGCATTTTGGGAAGTTAAACCAGGGCAGGACATATACAATGAATGGCAGGGCCCTGGGGAGTGTTGTTGAGCAGAGAGACCTTGGGGTGCAAGAACATAGTTCCCTGAAAGTGGCAACACAGGTAGACAGGGTGGTGAAGAAGGCGTATGGCATGCTTGCCTTCATCGGCCGAGGCATTGAGTACAAGAGTTGGGACGTCATGTTACAGTTGTACATAATGTTAGTTAGGCCGCATTTGGAGTATTGTGTGCAATTCTGGTCACCGCACTACAGGAAAGATGTGATTAAGCTAGAGAGGGTGCAGAAAAGATTCACAGGATGTTGCCTGGTTTGGAGGGCTTGCGTTATCAAGAGAGATTGGATAGGCTGGGTCTGTTTTCCCTGGAGCGAAGGAGGCTGAGAGGGGACATGATGGAGGTATATAAAATTATGAGAGGCATAGATAGGGTAGATAGCCAGAGTCTGTTTCCCATGGTAGGGGTGAATAAAACTAGAGGGCTTAGATTTAAGGTGAGAGGGAGGAGGTTTAAAGAGGATTAAAGGGGTAAATTTTTTGCACAATGAATAGTGGGTATCTGGAATGAGCTGCCAGAGGAGGTGGTGGAGGCAGGAACAGTAGCAACATTTAAGAGGCATCTGGACAGGTACTTGAATGAGCAAGGCATAGAGGGATATGGAATTAATGCAGGCAGGTGGGATTAGTATAGATTGGCATTATGGTCGGCATGGATGCGGTGGGCCGAAGGGCCTGTTTCTATGCTGTACGACTCTATGACTCTATAACATCTCCACTTCTGACTTTATGATTGAAGGAAGGTCATTGATGAAGCAGCTGAAGATGGTTGGGCCTAGGACACTATCCTGAGGAACTCCTGCAGTGATGTCCTGGAGCTGAGATGATTGACCTGCAACAACCACAACCATCTTCCTTTGTGCTAGGTATGACTCCAACCAGTGGAGAGTTTTCCCCTGATTCCCATTGGCTCCAATTTGGCTAAGACTCCTTGATGCCATACTCGGTCAAATGCTGCCTTGATGTCGAGGGTAGTCACTCTCACCTCACCTCTGGAATTCAGCTCTTTCGTCCATGTTTGGACCAAGGCTGTAATGAGGTCTGAAGCCTACTGTCCATGGCGGAACCCAACCTGAGCATCATTGAGCAGGTTGTTGGTGTTTAAGTGGCGCTTGATAGCACTGTCCACGACACCTTCCATCACTTTGCTGATGATTGATAGTAGACTGATGGGGCGGTAATTGGCCGGGTTGAATTTGTCCTGCCTTTTGTATACAGGACATACCTGGGCAATTTTCCACATTGCCGGGTAGATGCCAGTGTTGTCGCTGTACTGGAACAGTTTGGCTAGGGGCGCGGCAAGTTCTGGAGCACAAGACTTCAGTTGTCAGGGCTGCTGAAACTGAGATTTAACACTACTGATCCTGAAGGCCTGATTAACTGCTCCAGGATTGGAATGGAAAACAGAGCACCAAATTCAAACAGTGTTCCACTGTGTTCTTTATCCTTTATTCGGATGTTTATTACTGTAATTGTGCACGGTGTCTATCCTGGGATTGCTGCAGCTGCTTCAAATCACAAAGGAGCAAGGTGGTTTTTATATGGTTCATTCACTGTGACACTATCTCTCTCGCTCTGTGTTTTACAGTGTGCTTTGTTCCCCTGGTGTGGCAGTGGCATTTGAAACAGCTTTACCATCTTAACAACAGCATAACTTCCTTGGAAAATATCACCCTCTGTGCAATGTCTCTCCAGTATTGGCTGGCTTGATGTGAACAGATGGGTCATTAATCAAATGTGCCTTGTTCAAACTCCCAATTGTTAAAAATGTTTCGCTATTTCAAAAATCAAACAACAAGAATCTTTGAATAGTCGCTTTCTGCACCTGGGATTTTCAATTTTAAAAATTGTCACGTTTTGAAATTGTTTTCAGAATTTATGGGACCCCTTTTCTGTTTTCCCTACAATAAAATCACCAACACAACATACCTTTTCTAATCACCCTGCTGTGCTTATTAATCACCATGTTTTAATCAGTTGTGAGTAAATTGATATACATACAGCAACTTGGATTTATATAGCGCCTTTGACATAGTAAAACACACTTCGCAAGAGCGTCATTAGACAAATTCCTTGGGGTATTGGAATTCTCTACTCAGTGACCATCCCCACTCCTCACCCGCCCCTCCACCACTACCCCCCGCCCCCTCCCCCCCACACCTCACTTTTTAGTGCATTTATGAATTTTCTCCAGAGGTTTTACTCACTGCAGTGCCCTAGGGATTAGTCTTGAATTCCTAAAGATTACAGGGCTGGGATATTGGTGATTTCGATGTCCCTTCAGATACAGGGTGCAAAGGCTTTGTACTGCCAGTCTTGAAGCTGTAATATACCACAAGCTGAGAAATTGGACAATTGATGCAAATATTAATTAAACGTTAACAAGTAGTATAGTTTTATTGATTCCTGGGATAACACTCTGCTGCCTGTAGCCTAACTCGCACACAAGTCCCATTCACCCATCACCCCGACCTACATTGGTAAGTGCAGTGATATACCTCGGAGTGCCACATATTGTATTGAAAGAAATGGATCTGTATTGCACTTTTATGTAATGTCAAATGTGAACTGCTATACAATGTACTTTTACAAATTTTATGAATAAAGCAAAAGGACACAAAAAGTAGGAGAGATGGGGGCTGGTGGAAAAGTGGTGGTTGTGGAGAGTTATGATAAAGGGGAGGGGTTCCAGGGACCAGGAGGAGATGATTGAGGGCCGTGCCAAAGCAGAAGGAAATGAAGATGCATGGGAGGCTGGAGCTTGAGGATTGAAAGGAATGGCATGGGATGTAGGATTAGGGAGGTTGCAGAGGTGGAGGTAGAGATTTGACTATGGATAGATTTATAAATCAGGATGAATATTTTCTATTCAGCCCATCTAACCCCATCCCCCTGCCGTTGTTCCACTCCGCTGCATTTGAACATCTTTACTGTGCTTGCCTCAGTGTATCATTCTAAACAGTCTTCACTCTAAGTAAATCTCCCTTCTACCTGTTCCAAATTTACTCTTCACTAATTTAAATTTGTAGCCTCTGGTCCTACTTTCCCCCTATATGTTGCAGTAGAATTCTGCGTTTTGTATTTATCTATCTCAGTGAAGTTTGCCTCCCTTAATCATCTTTCTTCTAGAGAATGTAGAGCATGGCTACCCGACCCAACGACATGTGCCGGGTTCGGTTCGGGTCGGGTCTCTCTTCTGGGTCCAGCATTCGGACTCAGGTTGGGTCGGGCCGGGTCGGACACAGCGCTGCCTTTCGGTCAGGGAGGGAAAAGCTTCCAGATTTGAACAGCCAGGACATCAAGGTGGGAAATGTGCATCCGGACTACACACTAGTCTGCAGTGAGTAATTCCATTCAAGGTAGAGCACAACCTCTTTAATATAATCATTTTCATTCCAGTGGTCGGCTCGGGTCGGGCGCAGGAAAAGATCAAAGGACTCGGGCTGGGTCGGGCTTGAGTGCGATGTGGTTCTGTCCGGCTTGGGTTGGGTTTCAATTGCAGACCCAAGCAGGCCTTTAAGAGAATGTAGCCTATAGCTCTGTCTCATCTGAAGACCAGTCTCCCAGAACTGTGCACTGAGGACCTCTGGCTGTCTGCCATAGAGTGAAACACTGACAGAAACTTGAGATCAACCAGCAAGTTCTCCTCAGAGTAGAGAATGTTAAGGAGATTTGGTAGAGGTGGTCAAAATCATGAAATGCTTTGATAGAGTATAGAAGGAGAAACTGTTTTACTGGCAGGACGATTGGTAACCAGAGGACACTGATTTGAGGTGATTGGCAAAACAATCAAAGGGGGAGATGAGGAAACATTCTTTTACACAGCGAGTTGTTGTGATCTGGAATTTTTTAGTATTTATTTAGTATTTAGAGATACAGGACTGAAACAGGCCCTTCGGCCCACCGAGTCTGTGCCGACCATCAACCACCCATTTATACTAATCCTACACTAATTCCATATTCCTACCACATCCCCACCTGTCCCTATATTTCCCTACCACCTACCTATACTAGGGACAATTTATAATGGCCAATTTACCTATCAACCTGTGCTGCCTGAAAGGGCAATGGAGGCAGATTTATTAGTAACTTTCAAAAGGGAATTAGATAAATACTTGGAGGGAAAGAAAAAAGTTGCAACATTGTGAGAAAAGAGCAGGAGGAGTGGGATTAATTGGATAGCTCTTTCAAAGAGCCGGGCTTAGGCACGATGGGCTGAATGGCCTCCTTCAGTACTGTTTCATGTTATGATTCTAAGTGGAAAGGAGCCCCTCCCACTAGTGCAATAAGGGGAAGGTCTTTTTCCCTATGGCTTTGAAATGAAACTACATAACATTAGCATAGCAATGTATAACCTTTATTTGAATGGGTGGTGTTAACCTGTTTTAAATTGGGTAGATCATTTGTTAAAATTGTTGTTACGAACAGGCGAGAAAGGTATCTAGGGGTCTCTTTCAGCCTTCACCTGGTCTTACTGTAACAGGATTTAATTTTTAAATACACCGTGTTTTGAGCTCCCCCTTGGTGAATCCTTATTCATCGCTTTCCAATTATAAGGCAAAGAAATGAGCACACCAGGTTTTCTTAGGTTTAGAACATAGAACATAGAACATAGAACAGTACAGCACAGTACAGGCCCTTCGGCCCACGATGTTGTGCCGAACCTTTAACCTACTCTAAGATCAAACTAACTACCTACCCTTCATTCTACTATCATCCATGTACCTATCCAAGAGTCGCTTAAATGCCCCTAATGTATCTGCTTCTACTACCACCGCTGGCAGCGCATTCCACGCACCCACCACTCTCTGTGTAAAGAACCTACCTCTGACATCTCCCCGAAACCTTCCTCCAATCACCTTAAAATTATGCCCCCTGGTGATAGCCCTTTCCGCCCTGGGAAAAAGTCTCTGACTATCCACTCTATCTATGCCTCTCATCATCTTGTACCCCTCGATCAAGTCACCTCTCATCCTTCTTCGCTCTAATGAGAAAAGCCCTAGCTCCCTCAATCTTTCTTCATAAGACATGCCCTCCAGTCCATGCAGCATCCTGGTAAATCTCCTCTGCACCCTCTCTAAAGCTTCCACATCCTTCCTATAATGAGGCGACCAGAACTGAACACAATATTCCAAGTGTGGTCTAACCAGGGCCTTATAGAGCTGCAGCATAACCTCGCGGTTCTTAAACTCAATCCCCCTGTTAATGAAAGCCAACACACCATACGCCTTCTTAACAACCCTATCAACTTGGGTGGCAACTTTGAGCGATCTATGGACATGGACCCCAAGATCTTGGTGTCCAGGTACATAAATCCCTGAAGGTTGCCACCCAGGTTAATAGGGCTGTTAAGAAGGCATATGGTGTGTTAGCTTTTATTAGTAAGGGGATCGAGTTTCGGAGCCACGAGGTCATGTTGCAGCTGTACAAAACTCTGGTGAGACCGCACCTGGAGTATTGCGTGCAGTTCTGGTCACCACATTATAGGAAGGATGTGGAAGCTTTGGAAAGGGTGCAGAGGAGATGTACTAGGATGTTGCCTGGTATGGAGGGAAGGTCTTACGAGGAAAGGCTGAGGGACTTGAGGTTGTTTTCGTTAGAGAGAAGGAGGAGGAGAGGTGACTTAATAGAGACATATAAGATAATCAGAGGGTTAGATAGGGTGGATAGTGAGAGTCTATTTCCCCGGATGGTGATGACAAACACGAGGGGACATAGCTTTAAGTTGAGGGGTGATAGATATAGGACAGATGTTAGAGGTAGTTTCACAGGTAGTTTCAGATGGTTTCACAGGTCGGCGCAACATCGAGGGCCGAAGGGCCTGTACTGCGCTGTAATGTTCAATGTTCTATGTTCTATGTTCTATCCCTCTGTTCCTCCACACTACCAAGAATCCTGTCTTTAAGCCTGTATTCTGCATTCAAATTCGACCTTCCAAAATGAATCACTTCACACTTTTCCAGGTTGAACTCCATCTGCCACTTCTCAGCCCAGCTCTACATCCTGTCATTGTCCCGTTGCAACCTAGAACAGCCTTCCACACTATCCACAACTCCAGCAACCTTCGTGTCATCGGCAAACTTACTAACCCAGCCTTCCACTTCCTCATCCAAGTCATTTATAAAAATCACAAAGAGCAGAGGTCCCAGAACAGATCCTTGTGGAACACCACTGGTCACCGAGCTCCATGCTGAATACTTTCCATCTACTACCACCCTCTGACTTCTATGGGCCAGCCAATTTTGTATCCAGACAGCCAACATTCCCTGTATCCCATGCCTCCTTACTTTCTGAATGAGCCTACCATGGGGAACCTTATCAAACGCTTTGCTAAAATCCATATACACCACATCCACTGCTCTTCCTTCATCAATGTGTTTTGTCACATCTTCAAAGAACTCAATAAGGCTTGTGAGGCATGACCTGCCCCTTACAAAGCCATGCTGACTGTCTCTAATCAAACCATGCTTTTCCAAATAATCATAAATCCTGTCTCTCAGAATCCTCTCCAATAATTTGCCCACTACCGACGTAAGACTGACTGGTCTATAATTCCCAGGGTTATCCCTATTCCCTTTCTTGAACAAGGGAACAACATTTGCCACCCTCCAATCATCCGATTGAAAGAAGAAAAGTGAAATTTATTAAACTCTAATTCGGTTAACACTTATGGATACACATCCTCCCCTCCCCACCCCCCCCCCCCACCCCCACCCCCACGCTGGCATGCATACACGATACGCACATGCAAATAGAGACAGAAAAGAGCAGAAGAAAAATAAAGTGGAGAGGTTTGAGGCAATGTCAGAAGAATTTCTTGTTACCCTGCTTTGAGCTCACTGTAGCACTTTTGTAGGTAATTCTTCCTTTCTGTTGGGGCCCAGTAATCTTCTTAAACCTTGTTTGCTGTAGGAGACTTTTCTCTCTTGGGGTTCATGTGTCTTCAATGGGTCTTCAGTTCCGTGAGAAAGAGATGGGAGCAGACAGGAGAGATGTATTTTCAGTCCAGGAGCAAATAGCTGTCTCAGTTCAAATTCTCTGTGGCAAATTCAAATAACTCCAACAGCCAGTTAGTCATGTGGCTAAACTGGTCTGACCACGTCTGATTGTGTATTCGGCCATCTTAGCAGTTAGCCTGGAATGCTAGCCTCTCCACCTTCAACATCTGGTAATCAAAAGTCCATTGTGGATTAAATTGGAGCAGGGAGTGGCCCCTTTGTCCTTTCCAAGCACTGTCTGTTACTCTGCAAATGTCTTTCCAGTCAGGGGTTTAGCAACCCCTTGTAATAGGCCTTCTTTTCTTCCCAGCAACAATTTTAAAATTTAATGTCCATGTGGCAAAATATCTGTGCCCCATTCTTGGCAGGTGGGGGTCTGCATGACACTGTGGACAAAGGAATGTCATTCAACCTTGGAATAAGTTAGTGGTGTGTTTATATCCACTTGCTGTCAATATGCAACCTTTCTGTTCTGTTTTGCTCGGCTTGAGTTTTAATCACAGATCAGCTTCTCATCAGCGTTTGAGCAGCTAGACTCAATGCTCCTTATTTTTATTCACTGAGACATACTAACCTTAAACAGCCATACAATAATTAAAAACAGCTCCAAGGAGATCCTTACAGAGTATCACATTAGACCAAAGCCCACAGCCCCCCCAGATAATAGCCAATGTATCTGTTCATCTGGAATATAAGAGACTTTAATGTTAAATTGTCTCAAAATGTCAACTGCAGTCAGGCGTTCTTTATGAGCTTGACATAAAGGTCATGTTGAATCATTTTGTTCACAGTCATGTTTGTGGTTAAAATGTAACATCACTGAGAAGGGACATTGTGATGAGAGACTGGGAAAATCTCTGTTATATTCCCTAGAGAAGAAAGAAAGACTTGCATTTCTATAGCAACATTGGGACATCACAAAGCATATTACAGCCAATGAAGTAACTTTGGAATGTCGTTTCTGTTGAAATGTAGGAAACACGGCAACCAATTTGCGCAGAGCAAGCCCCCACTCATAGCAATGTGACAACGACCAGAAAATCTGTAGTGATGTTGATTGAGGAATAAATTTTGGCCGGGACACCAGGGAGAACTCTCCTGCTCTTCTTCGAAATAGTGCCATAGGATCTTTTGCAAGCACCCGAGAGGGAAGATGTGGCCTTGGTTTAACGTCTCATTGAAAAGACAGCACCTTTGACGGTGTTGCACACTGTCAGAAGCACCCCTCCAACAGTGCAGCACTCCCTTGGTACTGCAGTGGAGTGTCAGCCTTTGTGCTCAAGTTTCTGGAGTGGCACTTGAACCCATAACCTTCTGACTCAGCAGTAAAAGGCCTACCAACTGAGCCATGGCTGACACGCGTGATAGCAAATGGAGAAAGATCTGACTGAAGTGTTCAAAATAATGAAGGGAATTGGCAGCAATGCAGAATCCAGAACAAGGATATGTAGGTTTGTGATTGCCACAGGGATGATAATCCAATATAACTTCGACAGACATCCCGAAGAAGGAGCTTAAACAGCTTTTTATGTTGTTCCTTTCGTGTTGCTGTTGATCTTCTAATTAATAATTGGGAAGAGCAAAGCCATTGTCTTCGGTCCCAGACACGAATTCCGTCCCCTATCCATTGATCCCTGGCCATTGTCTGAGTTTCTCCCAGACCCGTTTTTGACCTATTTGACCCTGAACTGAGTTTCTGAACCCACATCCTCTCCATTGCTAAGACCACCTGCTTCCACCTCTGTAATATTGCCTGTTTCCCTCCCTCCCCCAACCCGTCCTCCCTGCCCTGCCTCTGCCCTCCCTCTGTAACAAACCTTTTGGTGACCAGTCCTGACATCTTTTTATGTGGATCTGATAACGCTCCTGTGAAGCACCTTGGGACGTTTTACTACATTGTAGGCATTATATAAATGCAAGTTGTTGTGGTTATTGTCAAGATGATTGGGATAAACCACTGTCGAAATTGTACCCATTAATCATAGAATTCAGGCGAAACCGATTAAAAATAAATCCAGAAGATGTTGAGAGGAAGTGGAGTATTCTTCTGCAGAAGACCACAGATACCAAGTCAACAGATGTGTTTAAAAGAGGAATTGATATTTACTTGGGATATTACTGTTAGGTAAGGTTATCAAGGGAATAGAACCAAGGCGGGTAAATGGAGTTGAGGTACTGATCAGCCTCACAAAAACTAAGCATGCAGGTATAGCATATAATTAGGAAGGCTAGTGGAATGTTGGCCTCTATTGCAAGAGGGATGGAGTATAAGAGTAGGGAAGTCTTGCTACAACTGTACAGGGCACTGGTGAGACCACACCTAGAGTACTGTGTACAGTTTTGGTTTCCTTGTTTGAGGAGGGATATACTTGCATTGGAGGCAGTTCAGAGTAGGTTCACTGGGCTGTTTCCTGGGATGAGGGGTTTGTCTTATGAGGAAAGGTTGAGTAGGTTGGGCCTATACTCATTGGAGTTTAGAAGAATGAGAGGTGATCTCATTGAAACATTTGAGACTCTGAGGGGCTTGACAGGGTAGATGCTGAGAGGATATTTCTCCTCGTGGGGGAAATCTAGAACTGGGGGCACAGTTTCAAATTAAGGGGTCTCCCATTTAAGATGGAGAAGAGGAGAAATTTCTTCTCTCAGAGGGTAGTTAGTGTCTGGAATTCTCTTCTCCAGAGAGCAGTAGAGGCTGGGTCATTGAATGTTTTCAAGGCTGAGTTAGACAGATTTTTGATTGACAAGGGAGTCAAGGGTTAAGGGGGGCAGGCAGGAAAGTGGAGTTAAGGCCACAATCAGATCAGCTCATGATCTTATTGAATGCCGGAAAAGACTTGGGGGGCTGAATGGTCTACTCCTATTTCTTATGTTTATCTAACTGAATGGTGGAGCAGGTTTGAGTGGCTGGTTGGCCTCTTCCTATTCCTTTGGAGAAAAGGCTTAACAGGATAGAGTCACCTTGGCTATCAAAATGGCACAGCAGGTACAGTGAGCTGAATCATTGCAATACTACAGCACAGGAGGAGGCCATTTGACCCATCGAGTCTGCGCTGGCTCTTTCAAAGTGCAATCCAGTTAGTCCCACTCCCTGGCTCTTTCCCATATCCCTACAATTTTTTCTCCTATGGAACTCCTGTTTGTGCATATGTTTTGGATTATTGCTTCCCAGGATCTAACAACATGTATAATGATCCAAAGCTTCAGCTTAAAATGCTCAGGAAGCCTCGGAGTCTCCCTTCAGCTCTTTGCTTGTCCTCCTCTGTGCCTAACATAATTGTGGACAACTCAATCTAAACCAAAAGAATCATGGCAAAGATGGTCCATTGTGGAAATGCATCACCTGGTTTGTTTGGGGTTTTATTCTCTTTAGAGCAGTGAAGGTTAAGGGAAGCTTTGATAGAGGCATTTGAAATGATGAAGATGTTTGATAGAGCAAGTCAGGAGAAACAGTTTCCAGTGGCAGGAGGGTCAGTAATCAGAAGACACAGATTTAAGATAATTGGCAAAAGAACCAGAGAGATGAGGAGATGCAGTGAGTTGTGATCTGGAACGCGCTGCCTGAAAGGGCGGTGGAAGTAGTTTCAATAGTAACTTTCAAAAAGGAATTGGATAAATACTTGAAAAGGAAAAAAATTGTGGAGCAATGGGGAAAGAGCGGGGGTGAGTGGGAGGGATTAATTGAATAACATAAGAACGTAGCTCTTTCAAAGAGCCGACACAGGCACCGTGGGCTGAATGGCCTTCTTCTGTTCTGAATCATTCAATGATGGCACCATTGAGCCAGAAAGACCAAGAGAGTAGCAGGTAGTCTCTGCTTTCTGTTGAGTCGGCTGGAGCCTCACTGGGCCTTGGAGTCAACCGGCACTTGCTAGACGAGGGAAGAGAAATATAAAAGCAGCTAGAGTTCCTACTCTCTATCAGTATGCAGTAACTCCACTTAGAAACTCTGACCATGTTATACATGAGATGAAGACAAGCTCGTTAATAATAGGTTATGCTGATAGGATGAGCTGAAGATGGATGAGATGAGACTTGTGTGAAGTATCAACATCAGCACAGACCTATTGGGCTGAATTACCAGTTGCACTTGCACCAGAGCCCTTTCCTATCCTGAGTGGTGTGAAACAGGGCTGTGTTCTCGCACCCACACTTTTTGGGATTTTCTTCTCCCTGCTGCTTTCACATGCGTTCAAATCCTCTGAAGAAGGAATTTTCCTCCACACAAGATCAGGGGGCAGGTTGTTCAACCTTGCCCGTCTAAGAGCGAAGTCCAAAGTACGGAAAGTCCTCATCAGAGAACTCCTCTTTGCTGACGATGCTGCTTTAACATCTCACACTGAAGAATGCCTGCAGAGTCTCATCGACAGGTTTGCGTCTGCCTGCAATGAATTTGGCCTAACCATCAGCCTCAAGAAAACGAACATCATGGGGCAGGATGTCAGAAATGCTCCATCCATCAATATTGGCGACCACGCTCTGGAAGTGGTTCAAGAGTTCACCTACCTAGGCTCAACTATCACCAGTAACCTGTCTCTAGATGCAGAAATCAACAAGCGCATGGGTAAGGCTTCCACTGCTATGTTCAGACTGGCCAAGAGAGTGTGGGAAAATGGCGCACTGACACGGAACACAAAAGTCCGAGTGTATCAGGCCTGTGTCCTCAGTACCTTGCTCTACGGCAGCGAGGCCTGGACAACGTATGCCAGCCAAGAGCGACGTCTCAATTCATTCCATCTTCGCTGCCTTCGGAGAATACTTGGCATCAGGTGGCAGGACTATATCTCCAACACAGAAGTCCTTGAAGCGGCAAACATCCCCAGCTTATACACACTACTGAGTCAGCGGCGCTTGAGATGGCTTGGCCATGTGAGCCGCATGGAAGATGGCAGGATCCCCAAAGACACATTGTACAGCGAGCTCGCCACTGGTATCAGACCCACCGGCCGTCCATGTCTCCGTTATAAAGACGTCTGCAAACGCGACATGAAATCGTGTGACATTGATCACAAACTCGTGGGAGTCAGTTGCCAGCATTCGCCAGAGCTGGCGGGCAGCCATAAAGACAGGGCTAAATTGTGGCGAGTCGAAGAGACTTAGTAGTTGGCAGGAAAAAAGACAGAGGCGCAAGGGGAGAGCCAACTGTGCAACAGCCCCAACAAACAAATTTCTCTGCAGCACCTGTGGAAGAGCCTGTCACTCCAGAATTGGCCTTTATAGCCACTCCAGGCGCTGCTTCACAAACCACTGACCACCTCCAGGCGCGTATCCATTGTCTCTCGAGATAAGGAGGCCCAAAAGAAAAAAAAAAGAACTCCTGTAAGCACTTTGTAATATCTTGTAACAACAATGATTTGCATTTATATAGCACTTTTAATGTAGTAAAACATCCTAAGGTGCTTCACAGGAGCGTAATCAAAGAAAGTTTGACACTGAGCCACCGAAGGAGATATTAGGACAGAGATAGGTTTTAAGATGTGCCTGAAAGGATGAGAGAGAAAGGTAGAGAGGTGGGCAGGTTTAGGGAGGGAATTCCAGAGCTTGGGACCCAGGCTGATGAAGGCACAGCCACCTATAGTGAGTTGATTAAAATCAGCGATGCGCAAGAGGACAGAATTGGAGAGGTGCAGAGATCTCGGAAGGTAGTAGGCTGGCGGAGGCTACAGAGATAGGGAGGGGCGAAGTCATGGAGGGATTTGAAATCAAGGATGAGAATTTTAAAATTGAGATGGTGCCAGACTGGGAGCCAATGTAGGGCAGCGAGCAAAGGGTGATGTGTGAACAGGACTTGGTGTGAGTTAGGATACAGGGCAGCAGAGTCTCAGATGAGCTCTGGTCTATGGAAGGTAGGAGGCCATCCCGGAGAGCAATTCTATAACAATGTCTGTAGGTCTGTCACGGGAGCAGGGTTGGCTGGCTCCTCTAAAAGGGGGCAAGATTTTATGAGATTCCCATGGGAAAAGGGGAGTACTGTGGGACCATTCAGTGAGGGATACACAGTATATACCACTAATTTCCCACATGGCCAGTCCACCCCTGAATAAAAGGTTGGACTTCCATAGGCAGCTTCACATTAACTGTGAGGAGACTCCACTTATCCCCGAGGTGGATTAACAAACAACCTATGGAGACGATACCTGAGGTCCTCAGCCAAACACAGACACTTACCCCCAATCAGAAAGGGAGCCCTTATAATCCAACCAGCTTCCGCACGAAGAGCAGCATTAGAAAATGCCTGAGATCAGGAAGGAACTACATGGTGTAGAGGAACAAAACTAGTAAAAGAAAATATACTGACAGGAACGGGAGGAATGTTGGTATTTGGGTATGATACCTTACCAGACGTTTAATATCACCTTTATAACATTGTGTTTTGCACTGTTCTGGTCTCCATATTATAAAAAGGATATAGAAGCATTAGATAAGATTCACAAAAGATTTACCAGATGATACCAGAACTGAGAGGTTATAACTATTCAGAAAGATTGACAGGCTGAGGTTCTTTTCTCTAGAAAAGAGAAGGCTGAGGGGTGACTTGATAAAGGTCTTTAAAATAATGAAAGGGTTTGATAGGATAGACACAGAAAGGATGTCTCTGCTTGTGGAGGAGACACGAGCTAGGGGTCTTCGATATAAGATAGTCACGAATAAATCCAATAGGGAATGCAGGTGAAACTTCTTTCCCCAGAGAGTGGTGAGAATGTTGAACTTGCTCCCACAGGGAGTGGTTGTGGTGAATAGTATTGATACATTTAAGAGGAAGCTGGGTAAAGACGTGAGGGAGAAAGGAATAGTAGGATATGCTGATAGGGTGAGATATATGCTGATAGGTATAGAGCAACTGGACCAAATGGCCTGTGTCTGTGCTGTAAGATTCTATGTAAATTCTACGCAATTTGAACGCACAGCATTTTTAGAGGGCATTGAGAAAACATCACAACTCCATCCGCTTTCTGCAATGGGAGGTCATTTTATGTTAAGGTCAGAAATGCATTCCGCCTCCTGCTTGTCTCTGAGATTCATGAACCCCTTGAGTGGCAGAGCTTTAGCTGGCAATGCCATCTCTAAACCATCCTGAAACGTACGGCTGTGTGTCAGCCAGCACAGACATTCAGTTAATGTGGGAACGTGAAGCCCACATATACTGTGCCATGGAAATGATGTCGAGGCAGATCTTGAGTGCTGAGCCTGCAGCTGTCTGCTTTAGATGACCATATGACACAGTCATTCTCCCGGAGTCTCCTGCAAGTGGTTGAATATATTTGCAACAATCCTACAATTGGCCGTTTTTGTGGAAACATTCTCTGGTTTTCAGACCTTGCAGCTGTTTCAGAAACTCCCCTCTAGAGGTCAGACTAAAACCACGGGTGTGAATGGCTGCTTGCTTTCTGACTTTGGGTCAATCGTCAGATTTTCGAGCCAATATTTATTCCTCAACCAATGCCATTAAAGCAGATTATCCAGTCATTTATCTCATTGCTGTTTGTGGGATCTTGCTGTGCACAAATTAGCTACCACATTTTCCCACATTACAACACTCACCACAGTTCAAAAAGTATGTCATTGGCTGTAAAGTGCCTCAGGACTTCCTGAGGTTGTGAAAGACGTTGTCTAAATGTAAACTGCAAAAGTCTGGTTTTTTAAAACCAGTGTTTTAAAAAAAAACACCTCCCACTTACTTTTCAGTTTTTAGTAACATGCATTTATTAACTATCAAGTTCATGCCCTGATGGAGTAGGATCAGAGCTTACGCTCTCAATTAAACGCCACAATCCCAGTGCTCTGGCAGGATCTAGGCAGTAAAGCGCAGCTCAACAGCAGGTACTGTGATGCCAAGTGGCTTCAATGCAGGCACTATAACTGGATAGTAAGCACAGTCAAAACTGGAACCCTGATAACAGCTAAGCCTGTGAAATAAATCCTGTTTGAGCTGCCAAAGTGGACAGGGAAGGAGATGGGCTGATAGTCTGATGCTGTCTGTCCAATTGGTCTGATACAGACTGTTTAACTTCAGGACCTTGCTGATAATCTTATAAATGTTGAATAGCAGCCCTTTGCACTACAGTGTCAGCTTCTGAGAGCATCAGTGAAGAAACTGTCTTACGCTACAAACAAGATTTTGATTGTACAGCTAAGATCGTACTCACTTGAAGAGTTTTGTTTTAACTCAGTAGAAGAGACAACTGGGGTGAGATTGGTTTAACTATTTAAAGGCTGCTTGTTAAAGTTGATCATTTACAGAAGAGAGCACATTCAGACTGTGAGTCTGCCTGAGGTCTAGACAAGCTCCAGCACTCTTCCCCTGCGAAATGGATTCTCTTGTATTTGGAAGTGAACTAAGTGGGGATTTACTCTGCTGATCCTATCCTGTTAATTCCTAGGGTTTATAGATAGAGGCACCAAGTGACAGTCAAAGAGATAATACTAAACCTAGTCAAACAGGAACATAGGTATTTAGGAACAAGAGGAGGCCATTCAGCCCCTCAAGCCTGTTCTGCCATTCTATTGGTTCACAGCTGATCTGTATCTTAACTCCATTTACCCACCTTGGTTTTATATCCTTGAAACCCTTAGCTGTGCCAGCTCTTTGAAAGAGTTATCCAATTAGTCCCTGCTCTTTCCCCATTGCCCGGTATTTTTTTTCTTTGCAAGTATTTATCCAATTCCCTTTTGCAAGTTACTATTGAATCTGCTTCCGCCGCCCTTTGGAGTCATAGAGTTATACAGTACAGAAACAGGCCCTTCGGCCCATCATGTCTGTGCCAGCCATCCAGCACCCAACTATTCTAATCCCATATTCCTGCACTTGGCCCGTAGTCTTGTATGCTATGGCATTTCAAGTGCTCATTTAAATACTTCTTAAATGTTGTGAGGGTTCCTGCCTCCACCACCTCTTCAGGCAGTGTGTTCCAGATTCCAACCACCCTCTGGGTGAAAAACATTTTCCTCAAATCCCCTCTAAACCTCCTGCCCCTTACCTTAAATCTATGCCCCCGATTATTGACTGCTCCGCTAAGGGAAAAAGTCTCTTCCTATCTACCCTATCTATGCCCCTCATAATTTTGTATACCTCAATCGTGTCCCCCCTCAGCCTTCTCTGCTCCAAGGAAAACAACCCTAGCCTTTTCAGTCTCTCTCCATAGCTGAAATGCTCCAGCCCAGGCAACATCCTGGTGAATCTCCTCTGCACCCTCTCCACTGCAATCACATCCTTCCTATAGTGTGGTGACCAGAACTGTACACAGTACTCCAGCTGTGGCCTAACTAGCGTTTTATACAACTCCATCATAACCTCCCTGCTCTTATATTCTATACCTCTAAGGCAGTGCATTCTAAATCACAACAACTGGCTGGATAAAAAAAAATTCTCTTTATCTCCCCTCTGGCTCTTTCAGCAATGATCTTAAATCTGTGTCCTCTGGTTACTAACCCTCCTGCCAGTGGAAATGGTTTGTTCCTTCAAAATTTTGAACAACACAAGTAAATCTCCCCTTAACCTTCTCTGCTCCAAGGAGAATAATCCCAGCTTCTCTCGTCTCTCCACATAGCTGACGTCCCTCATCCTGAGCATCATGGTAGTAAATCTCCTCTGCACAACCTTGACATCCTTCCTAAAATGGGGATTGCAGAATTCTTATTGTAAATTTCCATAATGTCATCTGGAAAATAGAGTGTGTAATTGCAGACTTGAGTAACACTGCAAATTTAGAGGGTGTGTAATTGTTAAGTGCACATTATTAATCCACTCAGCTGTCTGGAAAAGTAATTGTAAAGAACTTAGAGATCTCCTCTCCAACTAGAAATAGACATAAATAAAGCACGTGTTCCAAATTCTAATGGAAGAATCACATCAGCCTTCTTAATTGAGAGTCATTGAAAGATAGCAGAGGAGAACAATTTGCCATGGTTTATTGCTAGCATTCCATCTGGAGCTATCATAATCTAACCTTTTCAGAATCTTTCTTTTGAAATATTTATCCAACTCCTTTTAAGATAATATTACAGTTTCAGCTTTCATAGCTACTTCTGGTAAAACATTCCATGTTCCAATGATCCACTATGTCAAAAACTGTCATCCCACCCTTGTTTTTCCAGTAAGAATCCCTATCACCCATCACTGATCCACACTGACTCCCTTTATCCCAATGTTTTCAATTTAAATCTGTTAACCAGCTGGGTGGGACTGAACTCACCTGGTTCCATTCTTAACTATCTAATCAAGTCTGCAATGGTTTATCTTACTGCTCCTGCACCGTTACCTCTGGAGTCCCCAAGAATCTATCCTTGGCCCCCTTCTATTTCTCAGATATGTGGTGCCACTCTTGGACATCATCTGAAAACAGAGTGTTAGTTTTCACATATACACTGACGACATCCAGCTTTACCTCACCATCACCTCTCGCAACTCCTCCACAGTCTCTAAATTGTCAGACTGCTTATCTGACATCCTGTACTGCAGCAATTTTGTCTTCGGTTCCCACAACAAACTATGTTCCCCAGCAAGCAACTCTATCCCTCTCCCTGGCAACTGTCCAGAGCTGACCCAGATTGTTTGCAACCTTGTTGTCATATTTGACCCCAAGGTGAGATTCCGACCGCATATCTGCATCGTTGCAAAGACTGCCTATTTCAGCCTCTGGAACATTGCTCAACTTAGCCCCTGTCTCAGCTCATCTGCTACTGAAATTCACATCCATGCCTTTGTTACCTCTAGACTTGACTATCCCAACACACTCCTGGTTGGTCTCACACATTCTACCCTCTGTTAACTTGAAGTCATCCAAAACTCTGCTGCCCATGTCCTAAATCACACCAAAACCCATTCACCCATCACCCCACTGTTCTCGCTGATCTGCATTGCCTCCTGGTTAATCAACACCTCGATTTTAAAATTCGCATCCTCGTTTTCAAGTCCTTCCATGGCCTTGCCCCCCCCTATCACAGTAATCTCCTCCAGCCCCACAAATATCTGCACTCCTCTAATTCTAGCCTCTTGAACAGCCCCAATTTTAATCAGTTCACCATTGGCGGCCGTACCTTCAGCTGCCTAGGCCCTAAGCTCCGGAATTCCCTTCCTAAATCTCTCCGCCTCTCTCTCCTCCACTAAGGCGCTTCTTAAAACTAACCTCTGTGACCCAGCTTTCGGCCAACTGCCCTAATATCACCTTATGTAGTTCGGTGTCAAATTTTGCTTTATAACGGTCCTGTGAAGCACTGTGGAATGTTTTATTAGTTTAAAGATGCTATATAAATACAAGCTGTTGTTATTGTTGTTGGTCCTGTCTTCAAATCTCACTATGGCTTTTAGACCCTGCCTTTATCTCTACAACCTCTTCCAGTCTTACATCCCTGACCACCCCTCAAACCCCACCTACCTTTGGCCCAGTAACAGTGTTCGAGATTTGTTTCTCAGATGAGATGTTAAAACGAGGCCCTGTCTGCCCTCTTAGGTGGATGTAAATGATCCCATGGCAGTATTTTGAAGAGGAGCAGGGGAGTTATCCCCGGTGTCCCGGCCAATCTTTTTGCCTCAATCAACATCACTAAAATACTGATTATCTGGTCATTATCTCATTGCTGTTTGGGGAAGCTTGCTGTGTGCAAATTCGCTGCCACATTTCATACATTACAACAGTGACTACACTTCAAAAAAGTACTTAATTGACTGTAAGGTGCTTTGGGACTTCCTGAGGTCATGGTAGGTGCTATAGAAATGCTAATTATTTGTTTCTGTTAACTCCAATGCTACAATTTAGAATCATAGAATGGTTACAGCACAGAAGGAGGCCATTCAGCCCATCATGCCCATGTCGGCTCTCTGCAAGAACAACCCACCTAGTCCCAGTCCCTGCCTTTTCCCTGTAGCCCTGCAAATTTTTATCTCTTCAGATAATTATCCAATTCCCTTTTGAAAGCCATGATTGAATCTGCCTCCACCACACTCTCAGGCAGTGCATTCCAGATCCTAACCACTCACTGCGTAAAACAGTTTTTCCTCATGTCGCCTTTGGTTCTTTTGCCAATTACCTTAAATTAGTGTCCTCTGGTTCTTGATCCTTCTGCCAATGGGAACAGTTTCTCCCTATCTAGTAGTAGGAAAATACACCAGATGAATGCGTGGCTGGAGAGATGGTGCAGGAGGGAGGGCTTCATATTTCTGGGGCATTGGGACCAGTTCTGGGGAAGGTTGGACCTGTGCAAGTGGGACAGTCCGCACCTGAAAAGGACTGGGACAAATATCCTTGCAGGAAGGTTTGCTAGTACTGTTGGGGATAGTTTAAACTAGCTTGGCAGGGGGATGGGAACCTGAGCGCAGTCTTTTTAGTTTTAGTTTTAGAGATGCAGCACTGAAACAGGCCCTTCGGCCCACCGAGTCTGTGCCGACCATCAACCACCCATTTATACTAATCCTACACTAATTCCATATTCCTACCACATCCCCACCTTCCCTATATTTCCCTACCACCTACCTATACTAGGGGCAATTTATAATGGCCAATTAACCTATCAACCAGCAAGTCTTTTGGCATGTGGGAGGAAACCGGAGCACCCGGAGGAAACCCATGCAGACACAGGGAGAACTTGCAAGCTCCACACAGGCAGTATCCAGAATTGAACCCGGGTCACTGGAGCTGTGAGGCTGCGGTGCTAACCACTGCACCACTGTGCCGCCCTTGCGCTTAGATAGGACAATTTCAGGGCAGGGAACAGGAGTCAGAAAATTAGCAAAATTAGCGAGTGACTCTGAAAGACAGAAGAAGCAAAGGTTAAAAAGTGTGCAACACAGGAATTTGGCAGTGTTAAAGGGTATTTATTTAAATGCAAGGAGTATAATAAATAAAGCCGATGAGCTGAGGGCACAGATAGACACATGGCAACATGGTATCATTGCTATAATTGCTTAAAGAGGGGCAAGAATGGCAGCTCAACATCCCTGGATATCGAGTTTTTAGGCGTGATAGAGAGGGAGATAGAGAAGGAGGGGGTGTAGCATTATTAGTTAAGGAATCAATAACAGCTTTGAGGAGGGATGATATGCTAAATGAATCATCAAACGAGGCCATATAGGTGGAGCTCAGAAATAAAAAGGGGGCAGCTACACTATTAGGCGTGAACTATAGACCCCCAGATAGTGAGAGAGAGGTAGAAGAACAAATATGTCGGCAGATTTCTGAGTGTAAAAATTTTAGGGCAATAATAGTTGGGGATTTCAATTACCCCAATATCAACTGGGATGCAAACAGTGTGAAGGGCACAGAGGGCACAAAATTCTTGAACTGCGTTCAAGAGAACTTTTTTAGCCAGCACGTAACAGACCCAATGAGAGGGGGCGCAATTCTAGATTTAGTCTTCGGTAATGAAGCTGGGCATGTGGATGAAGTAACAGTGGGTGACCATTTTGGAGACAGTGACCATAATACAGTTAGTTTCAGCACAATCATGGAAAAGGACAAAGATAAAACAGGAGTAAAAGTTCTAAATTGGGGGAAGGCAAATTTTACAAAAGTGAGAGGTGACCTTGTGAAAGTGGACTGGATACAGCTACTTGAAGGAAAATCAGTGGCAAACCAGTGGGAGGCATTCAAAGGTGAGATACTATGGGCATGGTGTAGGCATGTCCCCACAAAGATTAAGGGTGGTACTGCCAAATCTAGAGCCCTTGGTTATCTAGAAGCTTACAGGGTAAGTTAAAGCAAAAAAAAGAAAGCTTATGACGATCACAAATATCTTAATACTTTAGAAAGCCTAGAGGAGTAGAGAAAGTGCAGGGATGGAGTAAAAACAGAAATTAGAAAAGCAAAGAGAGGACATGAAAAATTATTGGCAGGTAAAATCAAGGAGTCTTTCAAACGTCAGTTGATTAGAATCCAGGACCAGCGTGTTCCTGTGAGGAAGAAGGATAAGTTTGGCAAGTTTTGGGAACCTTGGATCACGCGGGATATTGTGAGCCTAGTCAAAAAGAAAAAGGAAGCATTCATAAGAGCTGGAAGTGCTAGGAACAGACGAAGGCCTTGAGGAATATAAAGACAGTAGGAAGGAACTTAAGCAAGGAATCAGGAGAGCTAAAAGGGGTCATGAAAAGTCATTGGCAAACAGGATTAAGAATAATCCCAAGGCTTTTTATACACATATAAAGAGCAAGAGGGTAACCAGGGAAAGGGTTGGCCCACTCAAGGACAGAGGAGGGAATCTGTGTGTGGAGCCAGAGGAAATGGGTGAGGTACTAAATGAGTACTTTGCATCAGTATTCACCAAAGAGAAGGACTTGGTGGATGATGAGCCTAGGGAAGGGAGTGTACATAGTCTCGGTCATGTTGTTATCAAAAAGGAGGAGGTGTTGGGTGTCTTGCAAAGCATTAAGATAGATAAGTCCCCAGGGCCTGATGGGATCTATCCCAGAATAGGCAAGGGAAGAAATTTCTGGGGCCTTGAAATCTTTGTATCCTCATTGGCTTCAGGTGAGGTCCCAGAGGACTGGACAATAGCCAATGTTGTTCCTCTGTTTAAAAAGGGTAGCAAGGATAATCCAAGAAATTATAGGCCAGTGAGCCTTACGTCAGTGGTAGGGAAACTATTAGAGAGGATTATTCGGGACAGGATTTACTCCCATTTGGAAACAAATGAACTTATTAGTGAGAGGCAGCATGGTTTTGTGAAGGGGAGGTCGTGTCTCACTAACTTGATTGAGTTTTTTGAGGAAGTGACGAAGATGATTGATGAAGGAAGGGCAGTGGATGTTATCTATATGAACTTCAGTAAAGCCTTTGACAAGGTCCCTCATGGCAGACTGGTACAAAAGGTGAAGTCACATGGGATCAGATGTGAGCTGGCAAGATGGATACAGAACTGGCTCAGTCATAGAAGACAGAGGGTAGCAGTGGAAGGGTGCTTTTCTGAATGGAGGGATGTGACTACTGGTGTTCCACAGGGATCAGTGCTGGGACCTTTGCTGTTTGTAGTATATATAAATGATTTGGAGGAAAATGTATCTGGTCTGATTAGTAAGTTTGCGGACGACACAAAGGTTGGTGGAGTTGCGGATAATGATGAGGATTGTCAGAGGATACAGCAGGATATAGATCGGTTGGAGACTTGGGCAGAGAAATAGCAGATGGAGTTTAATCTGGACAAATGTGAGGTAATGCATTTTGGAAGATCTAATAATGTGGGAAGTATACAGTAAATGGCAGAACCCTTAGGAGTATTGACAGGCAGAGAGATCTGGGCGTACAGGTCCACAGGTAACTGAAAGTGGCAATGCAGGTGGATAAGGTAGTCAAGAAGGCATACGGCATGCTTGCCCTCATCGGTCGGGGCATAGAGTATAAAAATTGGCAAGTCATGCTGCAGCTGTACAGAACCTTAGTTAGGCCACACTTAGAATATTGCGTGCAATTCTGGTCGCCACACTACCAGAAGGACGTGGAGGCTTTGGAGAGGTTACAAAAGAGGTTTACCAGGATGTTGCCTGGTCTGGAGGGCATTAGCTATGAGGAGAGGTTGGATAAACTCGGATTGTTTTCATTGGAACGCCGGAGGTGGAGGGGCGACATGATAGAGGTTTACAAAGTTATGAGTGGCATGTACAGAGTGGATAGTCAGAAGCTTTTTCCCAGGGTGGAAGAGTCAGTTACTAGGGGCCATTGGTTTAAGGTGAGAGGGGCAAAGTTTAGAGGGGATGTGCGAGGCAAGTTCTTTACACAGAGGGTGGTGGGTGCCTGGAACTTGCTGTCAGGGGAGGTGGTGGAAGCAGGTACGATAGAGACGTTTAAGAGGCATCTTGACAAATACATGAATAGGATGGGAATAGGGGGATACAGTCCCAGGAAGTGCAGTAGGTTTTAGTTTAGGCAGGCATCAAGATCAGCGCAGGCTTGGAGGGCCAAATGGCCCGTTCCTGTGCTGTACTGTTCTTTGTTCTTTGTTCTAAAACCTGAAGATGTTTTATCAGTATGTTAAGAGCAAGAGGATAAGGAAAGGGTAGGGCCTATCAGAGATGTACAAGGGAACTTATACACGGATGCAGAATATGTGGGCAGAATTCTTAATGAGTTTTTTGTCTCGTCTTCACAAAGGAGAGGGTTGATGCAGACATTGTATTTAAAGAGAAGTGTGAAATATTAGATACGATAAGCACAATGAGAGAGGAAGTGCTGGAAGGTCTGACATCCCTGAAAGTGGATAAATCGCCAGGACTGGATGGATTGCATCCCAGGTTGTTAAAAGAAGCCAGGGAGAAAATAACGGATGCTCTGAGGATCATCTTCAAATCCTTAATAGATACAGGCGAGGTACCAGATGATTGGAGGTCTGCGCATGTTGTACCATTGTTTAAAAAGGGTGTGAGGGATAAGCCAGGCAATTATAGGTCAGTCAGTCTGACCTCAGCGGTGGGTAAATTGTTAGAATCTATTCTGAGGGACAGGATAAACTGTCACTTAGAAAGGCACGGATTAATGAGGGATAGTCAGCATGGATTTGTTAAGGGAAGGTCATGTCTTACAAATTTAATTGAGTTTTTCAAGGAAGTGACAAGGAGGATTGATGAGGGTAATGCAGTGGATGTGGTGTACATGGATTTTACTAAGGCATTTGGCAAGGTCCCATATGGTATACTGGTCAATAAAATGAAAGCCCATGGGATACAGGGGAATGTGGCAGGTTGGATCCAGAATTGGTTCAGTGACAGGAAACAAAGGGTAGGAATCGACGATGTTTTTGCGAATGGAAAACTGTTTCCAGTGGTGTTCCACAGGGCTCAGTGTTGGGTCCCTTGCTGTTTGTGGTATACATTATTGGACTTAAATGTGGGAGGCATGATTGGGAAATTTGCTGATGACACAAAAATTGGCCGTGTAGTTGATAGTGAAGAGGAAAGCCCTGGACTCCAGAACAATATCAATGGTTTGATTGAGCAGGCTGAAAAGTGGCAAATGGAATTCAATCCAGCGAAGTATGAGGTATTGTATTTGGGGAGGGCAAATAAAGCGAGGGAATACACAATAAACAGGAGGATATTGAGAGGGGTAGAAGTGAGAGACCTTGGAGTGCATGTCCACAGGTCCCTGAAGTTGGCAGGACAGGTGGATAGAGTGGTGAAGAAGGCATATGGAATGCTTTCCTTTATTGGCCAAGGTATAGAATACAAAAGCAGGGATGTAATGCTGGAACTGTATAAAAGTGTTGTAACCTGCAGGGCTATGGACCAGGTGCTGGAAGGTGGGATTAGATTGGGCCGATAGTTTATTTGGCCAGCACAGACTCGATAGGCTAATGGCCTCCTTCTGTGCTGCACTTTTTCTATGGTTCTATGGTTCTACTCTGTCCAGACTCCTCATGATTTTGAACACCTCTATCAAATCCCCTCTTTATTTCTTCTCCGAGGAGAACAGCCCCAGCTTCTCCAATCTATCCACGTAACCAAAGTTCCTCATCCCTGGAACTATTCTTGTGAATCTTTTCTGCATCCGCTCTAATACCTTCACATGCTTCCTGAAGTGCGGTGCCCAGAACTGGACACAATACTCCAGTTAAGGCCAAACCAGTGTTTATACAGGTTTATCATAACTTCCTTATTCTTGTACTCTATCCTTCTATTTATCGAGCTCGGGATCCCATTTGCTTTATTAACAGCTTTCTCACCCTGGCCTGTCACCTTCAATAACTTGTGCACATAAACCCCCAGGTACCTCTGTTCCTGCACCCCCTTTAGAATTGTACCCTTTATTTTATATTGCCTCTCCTCATTCTTCTTACCAAAATGAATCACTTCACACTTCTCTGTATTAAATTTCACCTGCCACTTGGTCTGCCCATTCCACCAGCCTGTCTATGTCCTCTTGAATTAGTCACTATCCTCCTCACAGTTCACAATATTTGTGTCATCCGAAAATTTTGAAATTCTTCCTTGAACACATAAGTCGAGGTCATTAATATATATCAAAAAAAGCAGTGGCCCTAACACAGACTCTTGGGGAACCAGTCTGAAAAACAAGTGTTCACCACCACTCTCTGATTCCTGTCACTCGGCCAATTCCGTATCCATGTTCCTTTTATTCCATGGGCTTTAACTTTGCTGACAAGCCTGTTATGTGTCACTTTATCAACCCCCTTTTGGAACTCCATGTACACCACATCAACCGCATTACGCTCATCGACATTCTCTGTTGCCTCATCAAAAAACTCTATCAAGTTAATTAAACATGATTTGCCCTTGATAAATCTGTGCTGGCTTTCCTTAATTAATCCACATTTGTCCAAGTGACTGTTAATTTTGTTCTGAATTATTTTTTCTAAAAGCTTCCCTGCACCGAGATTAAACCAACTGTCCTGTAGTTGCTGGGCTTGTCCTTACTCCCTTTTTTGAGCAAGGGTGTAACATTTGGAATTCTCCAGTCCCCTGGCACCGCCCCTCTATCTAAGGAGGATTGGAAGATTATGGCCAGTGCCTCCGCAATATCCACTCTTACTTCCCTCAGTATCCTTGGATGCATCTCATCTGGTCCTGGTGACTTATCAACTTTAAGTACAGCCAGTCTATCTAATACCTCCACGTTATCATTTTTTGTGCTCCTCCAGTGTCTCAACTACCTCCTCTTTCACAATGATTTTGGCAGCATCTTCTTCCTTGGTAAAGACAGATGCAAAGTACTCATTTAGCCACGCCCCCTGCCTCTATGTGGAAATCTCCTTTTAGGTCCCTAATTGGCCCCACTCCTCCTTTTACCATGCTTTTACTATTTATATCCCTATAGAAGACCTTTTGATTCCCTTTTAGGTTAGCTGCCAGTCTCTTCTCACACGCTCTCTTTGCTTATGTTATTTTTCTTTCACTTCCCCTCTGACCTTCTATATTCAGCCTGGTTCTTAATTGCATTATCCTCTTGACATCTGTCATATGCACCCTTTTTCTGCTTCATCTTACTCTCTAGCCCTTTTGTCATTCATGGAGCTCTGTATTTGTTTGCCCTACGTTTCCCCCTAATGGGAATGTACTTTGACTGTACTCAAACTATCCCTTCTTTAAAGGTAACCCATTGTTCCATTACAGTTTGCCTGTCAATCTTTGATTCTAATTTACTTGGCCAGATCTGTTCTGACCCCTTTGATTGCTTCTTGTCCTTTACCTTTGCTAACCTAAACTTTATTCATCCAGCCTATGATCACTGTCCCCTAAATGTTCTTCTACTGTCATTTGATTCACACGACTCACCTCATTCCCCAGAACCAGATCCAGCAATGCCTCCTTCCTCGTTGAACTGGAAACATACTAAAGGAGAAAATTCTCCTGAACACACTGTAGAAACTCTACCCCTCTCTGCCTTTTGCATTATTACTATCCCAGTCTATACTAGGATAATTAAAGTCCCCCATTGTAACTACTCTATAATTCCTGCAGCTCTCTGTAATTTCCTTGCAAATTTGTTCCTCTATATCTTTCCGCCTAGTTGGTGGCCTATAGAATACACCCAGTAGTGTAATGGTACCTCTATTGTTTCTTAGCGCTAACCAAATAGATTCTCTAGGACATCCTGAATCAATACTGCTCCTTTCTTTCCTTCCCTATCTTTCCTGAACACCTTGTATCCAGGAATATTTAATACCCAGTCCTTCCCTTTTTGAGCCAGGTCTCTGTTATCACCACGGCATCATATTTCCAGGTGGCTATCTGTGCCTGCTGCTCACCAACCTTATTTACCTCACTCCCCGCATTCACACACATGCACATGAAACCTAATTTAGACCGTATTACATTCCTTCTTACTCCAATCCTACCTAATACCATGCTATTTCCTACTCTACTGCTATTTGCCTCTCACAATTCTCCATGCACCTTGGTTTTCCTCTCTAAATCTACCTCCTAGTTCCCTGCCAAGTTTGTTTAAACCCACCCAAAGCATTAGCAAATCGCCTTGAAAGGACATTGTTCCAGCTTTGTTCAGGGGAAATCCATCCAGCCTGTGCAGGTCCCATCTCCCCCAGAACCGGTCTCAATACCCAGGAATCTAAAGCCCTCCTCCTGCACCATCTCTCGAGCCACGATTCATCTGCTCTATCCTCCTATTTCTATACTCACTTGCACATGGTAGCACAAGTATTCTGGAGATGACTAACTCTGAGGTCCTGCTTGCTAGTTGCTTTCCTCGCTCCCTAAAATCTGCCCGCAGGACCTCATCCCTCTTTCTACCTATGTCGTTGGTACCCTATGGACCACGACCGCTAAGTATTCACCCTCCCCCTTCGGACTGCTCTGCAGCCGCTCAGTGACATCTAAATCCTCGGAGGCAACACACCATCCTGGATTCATGTCTGTGGTCACAGAAACGCCTATCTGTTTCCCGAACTATTGAATCCCCTATCACTATGATTTTTCCAATCTTCCTCCTGTTCCCCCGTGGACTTGGCTCTGGCTGCATTCCCTAGAGGAACAATCACGCTCACCAGTATTCAGACCCGAATTCTGGTTGGAGAGTGGGATGCACTCAGGGGACTCCTGCACTACCTGCTGGGTCTACCATGATTGCCTGGCAGTCACCAATTCCCTCTCTCCCTCCTCTATTCAGCTGTAGGGTGACCACATCTATAAACGTGCTATCCACGGAACTCTCCTGTTCGCGATGCGCCACGGTGACGCCAGCTGCCGCTCAACCTCCGAAACCCGGATTGGGATTACATTTGCACATTGAAAATCTGACTTATTATTCACACAACAGCACATCTGTAAAACCTTTGCTTGACAGGTCATGTGATGCTAAAATGCAGTGTGGTGGGATGACCAATAGCTCTGAGTTCACTGGCTTTGATGCAGATCTGTTTTCAATCAGAGATGATTTTAAATCACCGCAAGAAGAGGTTAATTTGCATTAAACTAGGATTCCAAGCTGGCCTTAAGTGACATCCCAGACATGTTTTCCAACTTCACTCCCTGCGAGAGCACAGCACAGAATGTGGAAGCTGGACAGTACATGAGGGAGAAAGGAATAGCAGGATGTGCTGATAGGATGAGTTAAAAAGGGGTGGGAGGAGGCTCTTGTGGACCATAAACTCCAGCAGGGATCAGTTGGGCCGAATGGCCTGTTTCTGTGCTGTAAATACTTGGTAATTGTTGCTATGAAGGCTGGCTGGTGGAAGAAAGGAAAAAAAAGACTTGCATTTCTATAGCGCGTTTCACAACCACCGGACGTGTCAAAACACTTTACAGCCAATGAAGTACTTTTTGAAGTGTAGTCGCTGTTGTAATGTAGGAAATGCAGATGGAGAAATAAAAACATGTCGGAGTCTCAAAGGGGCCGATAACCTTTGTGCCCAAACCAATTTCTCCAATTCTTGGAGCAGAGAAACCCAAAGTAAATGTGTCCGTGAGCCTCAGCTCAATAAATCAGGCAAGCTTGGTAGCGCCAATGGATCGGACAGCTGGCCTGTCTGGGGGGAGGGGGGGCCTATAACTTTGCCCAGTGCTGATGCACAGAGGTCTGTCTGGAGGGATAGAGAGGGGAATGGGAGGAGGGTGGGGGGAGGGGAGGCTGCAGGGGTGGTCGAGGGTGGGGCCGTAGTTGTGTTCTGCAGCCAGGAGGAAGCAATCCTGCTCCTTCTGACTCCTCAAAATACTACAATTCTTGGGGGACATTTCGTCGACATTCCCTTTTGGCAGAATGCCAGTTTGGAGCTAGCAGATCGCAGACCCCAACTGGGGCAAAGAAATTTAGAGTCTGAAATGAGTGTAAGAGCTTAAAGAAAGGATCTGACCAACTGAGCAGTGGTTTGAATGCCAGTGGGGCGCAGGCCTCTCACCTGCTAAATTGGTTCTTGTTGCGCTCATTTTAGGCCCATAAAACAGGCCCAACAAGGTAAAGTTAAACCTCAAAGAATCTGACTGCCAAACTAGAAGCACTAAACTCTAATGGCCTTGCCCCTCTGTAACGTTCTCCAGCCCTACAACCCTCCAAGATCTCTGCACTCCTCCAATTCTGGCTTCTTGCACATCCCCCACTTACTTTGTTCCACCATTTGTGGCCGTGCTTCCTCCTGCTGAGGCCCTAAGCTCTGGAATTTCCTCCCTAAACCTCTCTCTCCTCCTCTAAGATGCCCCTTGAAACCTACCTTTCACCTGTCCTAATATCTCCTCATGCGGCTTGGTATCAGATTTTGTTTGATAATCGCTCCTGTGAACCAGGTTGTAGTAGCATTGTGGTTATATTATTGGACTAGTATTGCAGAGGCCTTGACCGATGGTCTAGATTGTCATAAAAGCCCATCTGGTTCACTGATGTCCTTTAGGGAAGGAAATCTGCTGTCCTTACCTGGTCTGGACTACATGTGACTCCAGACCCACAGCAATGTGGTTAACTTCTAACTGACGCTGAAATGGCCGAGCAAGCCACTCAGTTGTCACTACCACCTTCTCAAGGGCAATTGGGGATGGGCAACAAATGCTTGCATTGCAGCAATGCTCACATCCTGTGAATTAATTTTTTAAAAATGCCTTGGGATGTTTTACTACGTTCAAAATGCTATAGAAATTCAAGTTGTTGTTGCTATTGTCAATGAGTTCTTCAGCAATGTCAGCTTATAGTTTATGGTAAATCATTCCTTTGAAGCTTACTTCCATGCACCCAGTGTAGAAAGCTCACCAACAGCCTACACTCTGTGTGTTACTATAAGCAAAGCCAGACTTGCCTCAAGACCTGTTCAAACATGTGTGTGTGCCAAAGCATTAAATCTTTGTTCTGGCAAGTTTTAAAACCATGAAGACAAGCCATAAAACAAGCTTAGCTTTAAATACTGTTGACTACATTTCCCACGGTCATCTAACCACTGAATTATTGACAATGTCACCACCCGACTGTTGTCATGTGATTGTGAAAACTACTTTCCTCAGAGAATGGAATTTGAGCTGTAAGTGCGAGCTCCAGGAGTCAGATTCTACCCTTTACTGGATGTGCACTGCCAGGGGTGCCACCTTTCCGACCCTAACCTCCAATTGTGGCCTCTTGTGTATCCCCGATTTCCATCGTTCTCCCATTGGTGGCCGTGCTTTCAGCTGCCTGGGCCCAAAGCTTGGGAATTCTCTCCCTAAACCTCTCAGATTCTGTCTCTCCTACTTGAAGCCTCTCCTTAAAAATTAGCTCTTTAACCAAGCTTTTGGTCACCTGTATTTTCCTCTTGTCCTGGTCACCTGCCCGAGTATCTCTTTACATGGCTCAGTGTCAAATTTGGTTTGATAACGCTCCTGTGAAGCACCTTGGGATGTTTTACTATGTTAAAGTCATTATATAAATGCAAGTTGTTGCTGAGACTCTAAACCGAGGTCCTGTCTGGCCTGTAAGACGGGACTTCACAACAAGAGAAATATATATTGGCCAAGACACTAAGAAAAACTCCCCTGTTCTTCTTCTGAGTAGTGCCGTGGGATCTTTTACATCTACCTGAGAAAGCAGCCAGGGCCTCGGTTGAACATTTCATTCAAAAGACACACCTCCAACAATGCAGCACTCCCTCAGTGCTGCACTTCAGTGCAAACCTGAGATTTTATACTCAAGATGCTGGAGTGAGACTTAAATCCACAAGCTACTGACTCAGAGGCATGGGTGCTTTCCACTGCACTAGGACTAACACCTATGGGGAAAGAGTGGAGGTGGAAGAAATGGGATTAAGTGGATCACTCTTTCAAAGAGCTGACACAAACACGATAGCCGAATAGCCTCCTTCTCTGCTGTAAGATTAATTTACTTCCCAATGCTGTCTGTTCAGAAGATATTTGGCTTCTTGTAATATAAACCAGTCTCAGGAACGTGCAGCCTGTGACATGACAGCACTGAACTGTGTTCTCTTATACTGGGCCCCTGTCCATTGCATATACTGAGATTAATAGCAACTTAAAATTCACCACTCTTGTGGCAACTTGCAAATCCTTAAAGTAGCAAGGCTATTGATTTGAGCTTTATACAGAAAAAATGGACGGCATTTGATTGCTTCAAACACGAGTAGAAATCCCTGGGGAAAAAATTGGATTTTTCAGTCAGCACAGACAAGTGGGTCTGACTATAAATGAACATGCTCACAAAATGTATTCCTATAAAATCAAATGCAAGTAATATCAGCTGCGGCTCAGTGGGTAACACTTTTGTATCTGAGATAGAAGGTTGTGGGTTGAAGTCCCACTCTGAGACTAAAGCACAAAAATCTAGGCTGATGTTCCAAGTGTAGAACTGAAGGAGTGCCTCACTGTCAGAGGCGTCATCTTTCAGATGAGATGTTAAAACAAGGGCCTGTCTGCCCTCTCAGGTGAATGTAAATATTTTCATGGCCACAGTTGCACTGGTGGTGTCTTGGCCAATGTCCATCCCTCAAATCAACATCACTAAAAACAGATTGTTGGTCATTGTCACATTGCTGAGTGTGGGATCTTGCTGTGCACAAATCGGCTGCTGTGTTTCCTACATTACAACAGTCATTACACTTCAAAAGTACTTCATTAAACCCTGCCAGCGATGTGGCACCAAGAGTACCCATAGGCTCGAACAATGTCCTGCAAATAGAGCAGAATGCTTTTATTGTCGGAAAAAGGGCACTTAAGTAAAATATGGCAAATAAAATCTTGACTACCTCAAATTCTAAACAAAAAGCGTTTAAGAATAGAGTGGTTAACAAAGTTAAACAACCTCCTGCAGCAGAGCAATCAAAACACTTTCTTGGCGAGATCAATGATCTGAATCAGGTATTTTGGTCAGCAGGCGTATAGGTCAACGGACATATCACTGATTTCAAAGTCAGCACTGGAGCAAGTGTAACAGTCTTATCAGATAAAGAGCCGTGACTATCCACACACTTCCTGCAACCAACGGAAACACAGTTACGTGGGCCAGGAGGGGCTGAACTTGAAGTAAAGGGGAAGTTACAAGCAACAAGAGAAGGTAGATATTAGAAACACTGTCTATCCTAAGAAATTAGGAGTTCTCACTCTTAAATAGAAGTGCTTGTATTGACCTTCATCTTATAGAGAACGTAGAAGTTAAACAACAAGAATCCAGGAGTCACTTTCAAGAAGAATTCCCAAAATTTTTCACAGGTCTAGGGAGACTGAGCCAGGACAGAGGGAGAACCCCCCACCCCCATCCCTGACCTGAGCACTGCGAAGAGTCCGGACTCCGCCAGAGAGCCCAGCCATCAGAGAACCCATACAACACAGCACAGCCCACCATGCCACTCAAAGACTACCAGAGTGAAAAAGAGAAATGCAGCAAGTTCCTGCAGGAGTTCTTCATGGACAGAGAACTTGGGAAGCAGCAAGTCCAACAAATTTGTCAGGCGCAGAGGCGAGAGGAAGAATGCACCTACGCCTGCCAAAATTGCGAGCAAGGTTGGCCACGACAGAGTCCCGGGGTATGAGGATGAAAATCATCTGTGAACACAGAAGGCTCTTTACCATAATGGATGATTTGCTGGTATATGATGACAGACTGGTGATGCTAGAGTCACTCAGGGGGAGATAATGTCACTGACCTAGTAATCCAGAGGCCCAGGCCTAATGCCCTGGGGACATGGGTTCAAATCCCACCAAGGCAGCTGGTGGAATTTAAATTCAATTAATTAAAAAAAAATCTGGAATTGAAAGCTAGTCTCAATAATAGTAGCCATGAAACTATCAATCGTCATAAAAACCCATCTGGTTCCTTAATGTCCTTTAGGGAAGGAAATCTGCTGTCCTTACCTGATCTGGCCTACATGTGACTCCAGACCCACAGCAATGTGGTGGACTCTTAACTGCCCTCTGAAATGGCCTAGCAAGACATTCAGTTCAAGGGCATTAGGGATGAGCAATAAATGCTGGCCCTGCCAGCGATGCCCAAAGAAGAATAAAAAAAGATCAGAGTAGGCATCTTGTGGAAAATACACCAGCATTAGTAACTGTAAAGCACAGGTCAAGTGTCCATGTGGTGACCAAGAATCTCAGAGGATATGGAAGAACTGATTTTGAATTGTGACGTATGTGCAGTTCACAGAAAGGATCAGAGAGAACCTCTAATTTCAACCCAATTCCCAACTAGACCATGGGAACAGTTAGCGTTAGATTTATTCTTCTTTGAAGGAAGATCCTATCTAATTATAGTTGATTACTTCTCAAGCTGAATCGAGGCTAAATGGATGTACACAACAACGGAAGCAGTCATCAGAGTTTTACAAGAAGTTTTCACAACACGTGGTATACCTGATCAGATAGTATCTGATAATGGACCACAATTTGAAAACGATTACTTCATGCACTTTGCAGAACAATGTGGATTTGTTCATCTAATGAGTTCTAAGTATCCAGAATCTAATGGAGAAGCAGAGCGAGCAGTGAGAACTATTAAAGCAATGTTGAAGAAAAACCAAGATTTCCAAATAGCACTTCTGACCTACAGGCCTTCTCCATTATTATGTGGATTAGCACCATCCAAACCCCTAATGGGAAGAAAAAGTCAAGCTC
Organism: Heterodontus francisci; assembly: GCF_036365525.1. Lineage (NCBI taxonomy): Eukaryota > Metazoa > Chordata > Chondrichthyes > Heterodontiformes > Heterodontidae > Heterodontus > Heterodontus francisci. The sequence continues at coordinate 5,891,798 of NC_090393.1, read as the reverse complement.
AACTTCCAATTCTACCCAAGAAATTGCTTCCAGGGTTACAAAGCAAGGATTATCAAAGAGTACAAGACAGAGAAAAGTCTTATCAAAAGAAACAAGCCCATAATTATTGAGATACCATACCAGAAACCTACCACAGTTGTCAGAAGGGCAAAAGGTATGGGTGGGAGACTAAAACAGAGGAGTAATTCTCCAGAAAGACAAGAATCACAGTGATCTTATTTACTAAGAACTCAAGAAAGTGCTATAAGAAATAGAAGGAATCTTATTCGAGAAATGCTGAAAATAGAGACATGTTGAAGCTTTTCATCTTGCACTCATCAGGACAATACGCAAGAATACCAATCTAAGGGAAAACAACAACTTTATATTGTATGAGAAGAGATGCTGATTGGTTGGCAAGTGACCTCTGATTGGTAGAGGCATTACCATGGAGAATGTACCAGTTTATGGTGACTGACAGTTAACTGCCAAGCTTTGTTTGAAATTTATACCAGGCAGCTTGACTCTGATTGGTCAAGGCATTGCCCTGAGGAATGAATCAGCGAATGGCTGTCACTTATTTTGTTTAGCTGAAATAGGCGCAATGTTTGTACATGTTCTTTCTTATTTCTTTATATCAAAGACATCAATCGGTCATACATTGAATCAGATGTTGAACCTGAAATTCAGAAAGCACCAAATATTAAAAACCTCAATGAAGGCCGTCCAAGACCCAAAAGATCAGAGAAAGACGATCAATATTCCACATATAACAACAAGATCAGGGAGAGTTGTGAAGCCCCCTGACAGATTGAATCTATGAATTCAGAGACTTGGGGGGCGATGTATTAGTATGACAATAAAAAATGAATGTATGTAAATATATATTTGGATAAAGACTTGGGGGAGATATAGTATAAGGATCTGAAAGGGTTAATCTTGTGGGAGTAAAAAGAATACCTCCTACCATGAAGATGTAAGAGATCACATATGACAGACACTCTATGGAGATAAAGGAACATCTGTAATTATGGGTGACTTTAATCTGCATATAGATTGGGCAAATCAAATTCATCACAATACCGTAGAGGAGGAATTCTTGGAGTGTATACGGGATGGTTTTCTGGACCAATACGTTGAGGAACCATCTAGAGAACAGGCCATCCTAGACTGGGAATTGTGTAATGAGAGAGGAATAATTGACAATCTAGTGGTGTGAGACCCCTTGGGGATGAGCGACCATAATATAATAGAAATCTTCATCATGATGGAGAGTGACATACTTGATTCTGAGATGAGGGTCCTGAATCTTAGTAAAGGAAATGGCAAGGAGATGGGAACCTTTGCAAGGAGTCAGAGGAGGGGGGATCAAAGACAAGAACAAAAGACAGTAAGAGGAATAAGAAAAGTAATAGGCAGAGAAATCAAGAGCCAGAATCAAACAGGCCTACAGTGAAAAATAGTGGGAAGGGGACAAGTAATGTTAAAAAGACAAGCCTTAAGGCTTTGTGCCTTAACGCGCAGAGCATTCACAATAAAATGGATGAACTAATCGCGCAAATAGATGTAAACGGGTATGATATAGTCGGGATTACGGAGACATGGCTGCAAGGTGACCAGGGATGGGAAATGAGCATCCAGGGGTATTCAGTATTTAGGAAGGACAGAAAAAAAGCAAAACACGGTGGAGTTGCATTGCTGGTTAAAGAGGAAATTAATGCAATAGTGAGAAAGGATATTAGCTCTGATGATGTGGAATCTGTATGGGTAGAGCTGAGAAACAATAAGGGGCAAAAAACGTTAGCGGGGGTTGTATATAGACCCCCAAACTGTAGTGGTGATGCTGAGAATGGCAACAAACAGGAAATTAGAGACGCATGCGATAAAGGAACATCTGTAATTATGGGTGACTTTAATCTGCAAATAGATTGGGCAAATCAAATTAGTCACAATACCGTAGAGGAGGAATTCTTGGAGTGTATACGGGATGGTTTTCGGGACCAATACGTTGAGGAACCAACGTGAGAACAGGCCATCCTAGACTGGGAATTGTGTAATGAGAGAGGAATAATTGACAATCTAGTGGTGTCAGACTCCTTGGGGATGAGCGACCATAATATGATAGAATTCTTCATCAAGATGGAGAGTGACGTAATTGATTCTGAGACTAGGGTCCTGAATCTTAGTAAAGTAAACTACGAAGGTATGAGGCGCGAGTTGGCTATGATGGGTTGGGAAACGTTACTTAAAGGGACGACGGTGGATAGGCAATGGCAAACATTCAAAAAGCGCATGGATGAACTGCAACAATTGTTTATCCCTGTCTGGTGCAGAAATAAAACGGGAAAGGTATTGAAACCATGGTTGACAAGGGAAATTAGAGATAGCATTAGATCCAAGGAAGAGGCATATAAATCCGCCAGGAAAAACAACAGACCTGAGGATTGGGAGCAGTTTAAAATTCAGCAAAGGAGGACCAAAGGATTGATTAAGAATGGGAAAATAGAGTACGAGAGCATGCTTGCAGGGAACATAAAAACTGACTGTAAAAGTTTCTATAGGTATGTGAAGAGAAAGAGATTGGTGAAGACAAATGTAGGTCCCTTACAGTCAGAAACAGGGGAATTTATTATGGGGAACAAAGAAATGGCTGACCAACTAAATGCATACTTTGGTTCTGTCTTCACAAAGGAGGACTCAAATATCATGCCAGAAATGTTGGGGAACACAGGGCTTAGTGAGAGAGGGGAACTGAAGGAAATCAGTATTAGTAGAGAAATGGTGTTGGGGAAATTGATGGGATTGAAGGCCGATAAATCCCCAGGGCCTGATGGTCTGCATCCCAGAGTACTTAAGGAAGTGGCTGTAGAAATAGTGGATGCATTGGTGGTCATCTTCCAAGATTCTATAGACTCTGGAGCAGTTCCTACAGATTGGAGGGAAGCTAATGTAACCCCACTATTTAAAAAGGGAGGTAGTGAGAAAGTGAGGAATTATAGACCAGTCAGCCTGATGTCAGTAGTGGGGAATATTCTACAGTCCATTATCAAAGATTTTATAGCAGAGCACTTAGAGAACAGTGGTAGAATCGGGCAGAATCAGCATGGATTTACGAAAGGGAAATCATGTTTGACAAATCTACTAGAATTCTTCGAGGATGTAACTAGTAGAGTTGATGAGGGGGAGCCAGTGGATGTGGTTTATTTGGACTTACTGAAGCCTTCCTCAAAGTCCCACATAAGAGATTAGCGTGTAAAATTAAAGCGCATGGGATTGGGGGTAGTATATTGTGATGGATAGAAAATTGGTTGGCGGACAGGAAACAAAGAGTAGGGATAAATGAGTCTTTTTCCGAAGGGCAGGCAGTGACTAGTGGGGTACTGCAGGGATGGGTGCTAGGACCCCAGCTATTCACAATATACATTAATGATTTAGATGAGGGAACTAAATGTAATATCTCCAAATTTGCAGATGACACAAAACTGGGTGGGAAGGTGAGTTGTGAGGAGGATGCAGAGAGGCTTCAGGGTGATTTGAACAAGTTGAGTGAGTGGGCTAATGCATGGCAGATGCAGGATAATGTGGATAAATGTGAGGTTATCCACTTTGGTAGCAAAAACAGGAAGGCAGATTATTATCTGAACGGCTATACACGGATTGAGGGGAATATGCAGCGAGACCTGGGTGTTCTCGTACACCAGTCGCTGAAGGTAAGCATGCAGGTACACCAGGCGGTAAAAAAGGCAAATGGTATGTTGGCCTTCATAGCGAGAGGATTCGAGTACAGGAGCAGGGATGTCTTGCTGCAATTATACAGGGCCTTGGTGAGGCCACACCTGGAATATTGTGTGCCGTTTTGGTCTCCTTATCTGAGGAAGGATGTTCTTGCTATAGAGGGAGTGCAGCGAAGGTTTACCAGACTGATTCCTGGGATGGTGGGACTGACGTATGAGGAGAGATGGAGTCGGTTAAGATTATATTTGCTGGAGTTCAGAAGAGTGAAGGGGGATCTCATAGAAACCTATAAAATTCTAACAGGACTTGACAGGGTAGATGCAGGAAGGATGTTCCCGATGGTGGGGGAGTCCAGAACCAGGGGTCATTGTCCAAGAATACGGGGTAAACCTTTCAGGATTGAGACGAAGAGAAATTTCTTCACCCAGAGAGTGGTGAGCCTGTGGAATTTGCTACCAAAGAAAGCAGTTGAGGCCAAAACATTGTGTGTTTTCAAGAAGGAGTTAGATATAGCTCTTGGGTCTAAAGAGATCAAAGAGTATGGGGCGAAAGCGGGAACAGGTTACTGAGTTGGATGATCAGCCATGATCATAATGAATGGCGGAGCTGGCTCGAAGGGCCGAATGGCCTACTCTTGCTCTATTTTCCATGTTTCTATGACACTCAAGAATAGATTCAGCGTGGCTTTTAGAGGAGATACACAGGCTAGTGTGGAGTGTAAATAGTTATAATGTAATAAAGATTAATGTTTAACTACTACAGACTAAGAATCTCTCTGGCTAGATTAAATACAGTGGCAGTGTACCAAACCAACATATCACAATGGAGACATTAGGGCAGGTGTCCAAATCCATAGCCAAAGAGAGAGATTTGTAGCCTGATATATAATCTCCTCACAGCTTGGGCCAAGGGCTGGCATTGAATAGTGAGAGTTGCTAATGTCCCACCGCCCATTCCAGTCACAGTTAGCCAATATGATGATCTCAAAACTCTCTTCCAAAGGCATGCAGAGTGGAGAAGGCAAACGTTTCCAACTGTTTAATTCTGGGTTTTTTTTGGTACAATTCAAAGACAAAAAAAAAGTTACAGCACGCACGGAAATAAAAACTGAAAATAAAATGTTTCCAGCATTTTAACATCGCAGAATAACAAAATACACTTTCAACAGTTTCAACCTGAATATATAAGTCAGGAGCTGAGTGAGGCCCAAGCTCCTCGGAAATCTGTCAAACAAAAACTACACATCAACCTTGCAACAGTAAAGAAATAACCAAGAAATGGTTGTCTTGGAAACAGTTGATGCTTCGAGTACAGTAAATCACTCCAGTTTGCTTGTGTTCCTCACTGACTACAAAGCAATAAATACTAACCGATACATTTATCTTACACAGCTCGGGGTTAAAGTCAAAACCTCTTGTAGCAAGTTTGGTGGCACTGATATCTTTGCTATATATATATTCTTGTGTACACACAGAGGCTAATTTTCAAGTATTTATGCAAGATAGAGGGGAAAAAAAAGAAATCATTGGCTTATCTGTGAATCACAAGTAATCTTGAATTCCAGTACGCTGGTGCATTCAAGTGACCATTCGCTACAGCATGGAATTGCAAGCACTCAGTTACGGACGCACCATGCTGCACACTCTACCATTCAAACTCTCCACCATTCGCAACCTTGTTTGCTTCATCTGCCTGTGAAAAATAAAGCAAAGTACTCACACACATGCACACATGCGTGCACACTCAACTAAATCACAAGAAACAGAACAAAAGGTCCACATGAAACAATCTACAGGTGCGACTGTCTGTTACTGCTGCTTTTGTGTGGCAAAATGTTACTTGGAAATAGCTCCAAAGCAGGCTTCAACTGAGAAGTGAATGGGGCCCACACACACACGCGCGCATGCGTGCACACACACACTCACCCCATACTGTACTGTACCAGCTGCATGCCGAGATTATCAGAGAGTGCAACACAAAAATAGACAAGGAATAGCGGGGCTGAGGGAAGGGAAACAGTGCTGAGTGTATCATAACTTTGGATTCCGTCCTCCTGTGATAATGTTACTCGGGCCATTGTGTGGTTCAAGTTCACAACCAACGCTAATATAAAGTGCACGTCTACCTTACAGGTTAGTGTGTGGGGGGTGTTTGTGTGCGTGTGTGCGTGTGAGATTAACACTTTAGAAAAAAAGTGAGGAAAGTGCTTCAAGGCAGCATTCGATGAAAAACAAAAAAACCAGAAAGCTGTGTTGCTCTGAAATGTCTCACTGACTTCCTTCAGTGCAAGTGCAAAATCCTCTTCTTTAATGGATCAACTGATATTTTCTGTTTTCTTTTGTTAATCAGGCAACAGAGTCCCAGCTGAATATTCTTCCTTTTAGCACAAACACAATGTCAGAGAGGATTCCCATTGCCACTTTTTCCTCTTCAGTCAAGTGTCTTCTGAAGAACCAGTGAAGGTTCCTCTGAGTGACTTTGCTAAAAGAAATCTACATAGCAGACCAGAAACATGTGTCATTGGTGCAGCGCTTTCACAGGGGAGGGATGTTTCCACTTAATGGCCCAACAAGTCACTGGGTTTGCAGGCGATATGCAAAAGAAAAGCCCACCCAGTTTCAGTGGCGATTGGGATGGTTCCGGTGTGGTATCCAGGTATCCTAGATAACGCAAGGCCCAAGACATGGGAAGGTGTTCCAGCTTGTAGCTTCACGCGCACAGCCCTGGTTGTAATGTGGAAAGTCTGCGTTCGATGCACTGCTTACCTAGAAACAAGACAAGAAATTACACCTTAATGTTAGTTGCAGGGGGAGTGAAGAACAATGGACAATCAGTTGATACGTTTACTGTTGATACATATTGGCCAGTCAACATAGGACATAGGAGAAGGAGGAGGCCATTCGGCCCCTCGAGCCTGCTCCGCAATTCAACTAAATCATGGTTGATCTTCTACTCTACCTCAACGCCATTTTCCTGCACAATCCCCATATCCCTTGATATCTTTAATATCTAGAAATCTATCGATCTCAGTCTTGAACATACTCAATGACTGAGCCCCCACCACCCTCTGACGTAGAGAATTCCAAAGATTCACCACCCTCTGAGTGAAGAAATTCCTCCTCATCTCAGTCCTGAATAGCCTACCCCTTATTCTGAGACTGTGTCCCATAGTTCTAGATCCTCCAGCCAGGGGAAACATCCTTCCTGCATCTACCCTATCGAGCCCTGTAAGAATTTTGTATGCTTCAATGAGATTAGCAGCTCCTTGCTACAACAGGTCCCTGACGACCTCTCTCCATCTGATATTCTGCCATGACTGTGAGACGGTAAGTTCTACAATGTCCTTTGCTCCAAAAAACATGAACAGGAACATAGAGATTGTTAAATGAAAAAAGACCCAGCTCAAGCTAGTTCACTCTCTCCAATTCTGGTACTCACATGATACAACAATAATGGGGTTTGTTAACAAATCACAGTGATCAAACTTGACTAACTAGGCCAAAACAGATCCAGATATGAGGCGAAGAAAACTCTCAGTGGTGGAAGTGTAACTTTGTCAGTTCACTCCTGAATTTTCTCCCCTTCTTCTTCCTCTCCTATCCCTAAGCTGTAACTTGAACTGGGCTCAGTTCCACTGATGACAGGCACCATGCAGTAACTCACCCTAGTGAGCTTTAACTTTTAAGAATTTCAATAAGCTATTCGACTGTGGAGGGCATTACAGCCTAGCGTGATGTTGCTGTTCACACTCACAGTAGGAGTGACTAGATGGTGCCCAGAAGTGGCATTCACGATGACACTGTTGCGTTTACCCAACCCAGCACAGACCAGGGATTGAGGCAGAATGAAAGAACTTGCATTTCTATAGCATCTTTCACAACCTCAGGATGTCCCAAAGCACTTCACAGCCAATGAAGTACTTTTGAAGAGCAGTCATTGTTGTAATGTAGGAAACACTGCAGCCAGTTTGCACACAGCAAGATCCCACAAACTGCAATGAGATGACTAAATAATCTGTTTTTTTGTGATGTTGGCGAGGGATGAATATTGGCCAGGACACGGGGGAGCTCTTCTTCGAATAGTTGCCGTGGGATCTTTTATGTCCCCATGAGGAGGCAGACAGGACCTCGATTTAATGTCAAATCAAAAAGATGGCATCTCTGACAGTACTGACCCTCTGACAGTGCAGCACTCCCTCAGTACTGACCCTCTGACAGTGCAGCACTCCCTCAATACTGACCCTCTGACAGTACAGCACTCCCTCAGTACTGACCCTCCGGCAGTGCAGCACTCCCTCAGTACTGACCCTTCCACAGTGCAGCACTCCCTCAATACTGACCCTCCTACAGTACAGCACTCCCTCAGTACTGACCCTCCGAAGGTGCAGCACTCCCTCAGTATTGACCCTCCAATAGTGCCGCATTCCCTCAGTACTGACCCTCCGACAGTGCAGCACTCCCTCAGTACTGACCCTCTGACAGTACAGCACCCTCAGTACTGACCCTCCGACAGTGCAGCACTCCCTCAGTACTGACCCTCTGACAGTGCAGCACTCCCTCAATACTGACCCTCCTACAGTGCAGCACTCCCTCAGTACTGACCCTCTGACAGTACAGCACTCCCTCAGTACTGACCCTCTGACAGTACAGCACTCCCTCAGTACTGACCCTCCGACAGTGCAGCACTCCCTCAGTACTGACCCTCTGACAGTACAGCACTCCCTCAGTACTGACCCTCTGACAGTGCAGCACTCCCTCAATACTGACCCTTTGACAGTACAGCACTCCCTCAGTACTGACCCTCCGACAGTACAGCACTCCCTCAGTACTGACCCTCCGACAGTACAGCACTCCCTCAGTACTGACCCTCCGACAGTGCAGCACTCCCTCAGTACTTACCCTCCGACAGTGCAGCGCTCCCTCAGTACTGACCCTCCGACAGTGCAGCACTCCCTCAGTATTGACCCTCCAATAGTGCCGCATTCCCTCAGTACTGACCCTCCGACAGTGCAGCACTCCCTCAGCACTGACCCTCTGACAGTACAGCACCCTCAGTACTGACCCTCCGACAGTACAGCACTCCCTCAGTACTGACCCTCCGACAGTGCAGCACTCCCTCAGTATTGACCCTCCAATAGTGCCGCATTCCCTCAGTACTGACCATCCGACAGTGCAGCACTCCCTCAGTACTGAGCCTCTGACAGTGCAGCACTCCCTCAATACTGACCCTCTGACAGTACAGCACTCCCTCAGTACTGACCCTCCGACAGTACAGCACTCCCTCAGTACTGACCCTCCGACAGTACAGCACTCCCTCAGTACTGCCTCCGACAGTGCAGCACTCCCTCAGTACTGACCCTCCGACAGTGCAGCACTCCCTCAGTATTGACCCTCCAATAGTGCCGCATTCCCTCAGTACTGACCCTCCGACAGTGCAGCACTCCCTCAGTACTGACCCTCTGACAGTACAGCACTCCCTCAATACTGACCCTCTGATAGTACAGCACCCTCAGTACTGACCCTCTGACAGTGCAGCACTCCCTCAGTACTGACCCTCTAACAGTGCAGCACTCCCTCAGTACTGACCCTCCGACTGTGCAGCACTCCCTCAATACTGACCCTCTGAAAGTGCAGCACTCCCTCAGTACTGACCCTCTGACAGTACAACACTCCCTCAGTACTGACCCTCTGACAGTGCAGCACTCCCTCAGTACTGACCCTCTGACAGTGCAGCACTCCCTCAGTACTGACCCTCTGACAGTACAGCATTCCCTCAATACTGACCCTCTGACAGTACAGCACCCTCAGTACTGACCCTCTGACAGTGCAGCACTCCCTCAGTACTGACCCTCTGACAGTGCAGCACTCCCTCAGTACTGACCCTCTGACAGTACAGCACTCCCTCAGTACTGACCCTCTGACAGTACAGCACTCCCTCAGTGCTGACCGTCGACAGTGCAGCACTCCCTCAATGTGACCCTCTGACAGTACAGCACTCCCTCAGTGCTGACCGTCGACAGTGCAGCACTCCCTCAATGTGACCCTCTGACAGTACAACACTCCGTCAGTACTGACCCTCCCACTGTGCAGCACTGGTCTATTTACTTTAGAACAGCATAGCCTTCGAGGTGATGTGATAAGAGATGTATAAAATAATGATTAGGCTGTATTACATGCCTACTGAGTGGTTATTTAACAGATTGGGAAGGACAAGGGGCTGAGTTTAAATGATGTACGAGTTGGGAGAGACAGTATGATGCATGCACCAGCTGGGCATTTCCTCCCCATCAAATTTGTATGTTCCTATGTACATTTAAGAGAAGTAGCATCAATAATATGAAGTCAGAATATTTTAATAATGAGACAATCTACTGACTGCAGTTAAAATGGCTCTAACAAAAGTGAGCTCAAAGATACACTGTGCTAAATCAATGCAAGTAAAATAATCCCATTTGAAAAGTTATGTCATGCAAAGCCTAGTTCAGATGCAGTTTTCAAAGTTTAATTGGGGTTTGTTGAGGAGCACAGGGAGCATGTACCCTGAGCAGGAGTTGGTCAATAAAACCCTCTTACACTTGCTGATGTTGTCGATATCTTCCTGCTCAGTGATAATCTGTGAGAGACCCTCCATTAACAGTAGTGCTTTGTGATAGCGCTGAATACAGTCCTCTCCCTGCTGGAACATCTCATCCAGGGCTGTGGACTGCACCTAGAATTAGACAGAAACACAGCATTAATGCCCTTTCTCTACATGGGTTTTAGGCAGGTGTAATTTGACAGATTTTTACACAAATTGTCCTTAAATCCATTTTCAGACTAAAAAGTGAGTGTAACACTTTGGAAAATCCGTCCTCTCCCCCTCAAAAACGTTTAGAATTAGAGAAGATTTCAGCACCAGGAGCACACCATTCGGCCCATCAAGCACATACATGTCCTTCTCCACAAGCTCCCCCAGTCTAATCCCACTTCCACCACTTGCTCCACATTCCCTTAAATATTCCTCTTTCTCAAGCAACTATCTGCTTGTACCTGCATACTAGCTTGCAGAGATTTGAGTAAATGGACGCCTAAATCTCTCTGCTCTTCTCTATCCTCTTATCCTATGAGGAAAGTGAAGTTGCGGTAGAAGATCAGCCATGAATGGCGGAGCAGCCTCGAGTGGCTGCATGGCCGACTCCTGCAACTATTGCTTTTGTTCTTATATATAAATCTCTATTCTTCATCAAAGTCTAACACAGCTTGGATTGTAAGAAACTGAGGTCACAGTGCAGATTCTTGGGACCAATCATCACATCCCACCAATCAGAAACAGTTCCCTTTATCCCAACTCCCTGTCTCCTACCTCCCAACCAATTACCGATGCACGTCACAACATCTGTTTTAGTTCATTCATGGGAGGTGCGCATTGCTGGCAAGGCCAGCATTAATTATTCATCTTATTGGTCTTTATTGCAAGAGGATTTGAGTACGGGAGTAAAGAATCTCGCTGCAATTGTATAGAGCCTTGGTGAGACCGCAGTTTGCTGTTGCAGGGTCGGTACTGAGGGAGGGCTGCTCTGTCGGAGGGTCACTGTGTGCAGTTTTAGTCTCCTTACCTAAGGAAGGATATAGAGGGAGTGCAATGAAGGTTCACCAGCCTGATCCCTGGGATGGCAGGATTATCCTGCGAGGAGACTGGGCCTGTGTTCTCGAGAGTTGAGAGACTTAGGTGACCTCATTGAAGCATACAAAATTCTTACAGAGCTCGACAGGGTAGATGCAGGAAGGCTGTTTCCCCTGACTGGGGGTTCTAGAACCAAGGGACACAGTCTCAACATAAGAGGTAGGCCATTTAGGACTGAGATGAGGAGGAATTTCTTCACTCAGAGGGTGGTGAATCTTTGGAATTCTCTACCCCAGAGAGTTGTGGAGGCTCAGTCATTGAGTATATTCAAGACAGAGATCGATATTTGTCAATCTTAAGCCTTATTACTTTCTCCATTACCATTTTTTACTTATATTAAATCCACTAAGTTCCTCCCCTTGATTGCTTTTTACGTCCTCTTGTCTCACTGGCATTTTACCCTCTTCCTCTCTTGTGAAGACAAATATAAATTATTCATTTCACAAGTCTGTCAGTTTCTTATTGTGAATTACAATGCCATCTGCTTCTGTCATGAATGGGTCACATTCCCCTTTAATACTCTCTCTTATAAAAACTTTTACAGTTAGCTTTGATATCTATGGCAGGTTTTTTTCCCAATTCCCTTTTTTGCACCTCACTCATCTCCAGCTGTGGAGGAGCGAGAGGATCATGGCTTCAGAGGAGCATCAGACCAGTAGGAAAGATAGGGTTGAGTACCCCGCTCCCTCTGACAATCGGCCCAATCCTGCGACATGTGTCTGCGCTTTGTTCCTGCTCCTTCAGCCTCTTTGCCACCATCATCCTTCCCCCAGCCCCTCCCTCTCCTCCCTCTCTGCCTTCTGCCCACCCCTCTGAGGGCTCTCTCAGTTTGTAAGCAGCGTTGTCAAAACAGAAGCTGTTGTTACTCATGGGTAGCAGATTGTTAGGCACTTTTACCATTTGCACAGTATGACTGTAGATTAGTTTCTCCGCGGTGATGCTGTTTATTCTGTCCATGAGCCGCTGCTTGTCCACAAAGAAACGCTGCAGTCTGGCGGTTAAACAGCGGCAATGAGACACGCAGGACTTGTAGTGTTCGTTTAGCTTCTTCACCACTGCGGGAAACACAAAGTAGCTGCTTCCTTATTTGAAGTTCTAGTCCAAGTTTCAGTTTATTCGAGGACTATCATCAATTATTAAGATAATACCCCATCCTCCTACATTACAAGCATAAAAGATAAGCATTTATATAGCACATTTCATGACCGCAGGACTTTACAGCCAATGAAATACTTTTGAAGTGCAGTCAATGTTACAATGTTGGAAACATGGTAGCCAATTTGCACACAGCAAGCTCCCATAAACAGCAATGAAATAAATGACCAGATAACCTATTTTAGAGATGCTGGCTGAGGGATAAATATGGGCCACAGGGGATAGCTCCCCTACTCCCCTTCCAAAAGTGTCCATGGGAACTTTTACATGTTCCTGAGTGGGAAGGGTGGGCCTTACTTTAATATCTCATTTAACAGATGGCACCTCTGACAGAGCAGCACTCGCTCAGTACTGCACCGAGAGTGTCAGCCTAGATTTTGTGCTCAAGAACTTAAGAGTGGGACTTAAACCCACAACCTTCCAGGTTCAGAAGCAAGAGAGTGCCACCCACTGAGTCACAGCTGACAATTCAAAAGAACTGCCAAGGCTTTGAAGAGCTGGGGGAACATCCTGAGGTCATGAAAGGCGCTACACAAATGCAAGTTCTTTTTCTAATGCAAACAGTGAGAGATGTCTAATGTCTAATTTTGGGCGGCACAGTGGCGCAGTGGTTAGCACCGCAGCCTCACAGCTCCAGCGACCCGGGTTTGATTCTGGGTACTGCCTGTGTGGAGTTTGCAAGTTCTCCCTGTGACCATGTGGGTTTTCGCCGGGTGCTCCGGTTTCCTCCCACAGCCAAAGACTTGCAGGTGATAGGTAAATTGGCCATTGTAAATTGCCCCTAGTGTAGGTAGGTGTTAGGGGAATTGAGGGAAAGTGAGGATGTGGTAGGAATATGGGATTAATGTAGGATTAGTATAAATGGGTGGTTGATGGTCAGCACAGACTCGGTGGGCCGAAGGGCCTGTTTCAGTGCTGTATCTCTAAATAAATAAAATAAATAAAGACCATCACAAATGTAACTTTCTGTGGCAAATAAAGAAGGGAAGCCAGTCATTTGGAATGTAAATTAATGCAGAGAAGGTTAAGAGGAGATTTAATAAGGGTGTTCAAAATTATGAAGGGTTTTGACAGAGTAAATAAGAAAGCAACTGTTTCCAGTGGCAGGAGGGTCAGTAACCAGAGGACACAGATTTAAGATCATTGGCAAAAGAGCCAGAGGGGAGATGGGGAGAATTTTTTTTTACGCAGTGAGTTGTTGTGATCTGGAACGCGCTGCCTGAAAGGGCGGTGGAAGCAGATTCAATAGTAACTTTCAAAACGAAAATTGCTTATATACTTTAAGGGTAAAAATTTGCAGGGCTACTGATAAAGGGCAGGGATTGTGGGACAAATTGGACAGCTCTTTCAAAGACACGATGGGACGAATGGCCTCCTTCTACGCTGTAGGATTCTGTGGTGCCAGAGTCAGTATATCTGTAATCTCTCACAACAAACTAAAGAAAGCCAGCTATTTCTTCCTTGATTCCACCCTGAAACATGAAATGCAATTGGACTCTATTTGACCTCAACCAATCACAACAGCAATTTGACTTTGAGGCAAGTAACACAATGGCATCTTCGCAGCAGAATAATACACTGTGCATTCTGAGTGATCACAGTGTATAATCCTATTCACTCAGAGTAATGCCACAAGATATTTGACAATATATAAAAAAATTAAAATCCCACATCTGCATTCATTTTCCGTCATTCTTTTCCATTGCAAATTCCTGTGTCCACATGGACAAGACGGACTGCATATGTAAACAGTCACACTGTAATTATACCTTCCCTCCAGTGGCGGCGCTTTATTGTCTCAGTTTTCCACTTCCCAGCTACACAGCCTGCGCTGTCAACAAATTCACTGAAGGTCCAACCAACTCCTCTGCTCCCCAAATTCACATAAGCTTTTCTTTTTAACTACAAATTTTATCAACTCGAAGTGTGTCTACTATGTAAAAATAAGGGAAAAATGAATGACGTTAAAATCTGGGCTGAATTACATCTGGTTGCCCTTTGATCCTACTTCATCTGGAGACTACACCCGGGCCTGACTCCCCATGTGTGGCTCTTTAGCCTGGGGGGCAGGGGGGCAACCCACCGAGAAGAAAGGAAAGCAATGGGAGATCATCTCAGCTGCTCTTCCCCTAGTAAGTGTTAATTGTGTATCAATTGTTTAATTATATGCAGGTGGAGGGTGTTAATTGGGGTCTTACTTGAGCACTTACAAGGAGACAAAGAACAAAGAACAGTAGAGCACAGGAACAGGCCATTCGGCCCTCCAGGCCTGCGCCGATCTTGATGCCTGCCTAAACTAAAACTTTCTGCACTTCCGGGGTCCGTATCCCTCTATTCCCATCCTATTCATGTATTTGTCAAGATGCCTCTTAAACGTTGCTATCGTACCTGCTTCCACCACCTCCCCCGGCAGCAAGTTCCAGGCATTCACCACCCTCTGTGTAAAGAACTTGCCTCGCACATCCCCTGTAAACTTTGCCCCTCTCACCTTAAACCTGTGTCCCCTAGTAACTGACTCTTCCACCCTGGGAAAAAGATTCTGACGATCCACTCTGTCCATGCCGCTTATAACTTTGTAAACCCCTATCATGTCGCCCCTCCACCTCCGTCGTTCCAGTGAAAACAATCCAAGTTTATCCAACATCTCCTCATAGCTAATGCACTGAGGAGCTATATGTATGTTTGTGATCTTTTTCTGTAAAAAATAAATGTAGGACTGAGTAAAATTGGCTCCAGCATCATCATTCAACAATAAGCTTTCTGGAGTAGAACAGTAAGTGGGCCCAAGAAACACACGTGTGAGATTTGAGTTTGGACCCACCCAGGTTGCACTGCAGCAAGTCACAAAGGTTCCTTATTTTTATTCATTTGTGGGAAGTGGGTGTCTCTGACTAAACCAGCATTTATTGCCCAGCCCTTGAACTGAGTGGCTTGCTAGGCCATTTTAAGAGTCAACCACATTGCTGTGGGTCTGAGGCAGATGTAGGCCAGATCAGGTAAGGACAACAGATTTTATTCCCTAAAGGACATTCATGAACCAGATGGGTTTTTACAACAATTGACAATGGTTTCATGGTCACCATTAGACTAGTTTTTTAATTCCCAGATTAACTAAATTCAAATTTCACCATCTGCCATGGTGGGATTGGAACCCATGGCCCCAGAGCAGGAACCTAGATCACCAGTCCAGTGATATTACCGCCACGCCACGCCACCACCTCCTTTAACAACAACTTCCAAACCCGTGACCTCTGCCACATTGAAGGACAAGGGCATGAGGACACCACCACCTGCAAGTTCCCCTCCAAGCCACACACCATCCTGACTTGGAACGATATCACCGTTCCTTCACTGTCGCTGGGTCAAGATCCTGGAACTCCCTCGCTAACAGCACTGTGGGTATATCCGCACCGCATGGATGCAGTGGTTCAAGAAGGCGGCTCACCACCACCTTCTCAAGGCAATTAGGGATGGGCAACAAATGTGACACTCGCATCCTATTAATGAATTTTTAAAAAATCAACAAACAGATTTCATTCAACACTTTTGCTCTTTTGTTGAAGTATATTTCCACACTGCAGCTTCAGAAAGTGACTGTGACTTGGGCTCATGACAAGGGTATTTGTACCTTGTCAGTGCATAGAATGCGCTGTTCACTCCACAGCAGCTCTTCACATTCACAGTGTTGCAACACTTTGGGAAAAGGCTACAGAATGAGGAAGACATTTTTTACGCAGTGGGTGGTAATGGCCTGGAACTCGCTGCCCACAAGGATGATGGAAGCAGAGACAATCAATGACTTCAAAAGGAAATTGGATGGGTACTTGACGGAAATAGACTTGCAGGGCTACGGGGATTGAGTGGGGGAGTGGGACTGACTGAATAGCTCTGTGCAGAGCCAGCATAGCCTGGAAGGGCCGAATGGCCTCCTTCTGTGCAGTAAATGACTCTGACTCTAATGTTAGGCAGTTCACAGTTCAGAAACATGATGAAGGTGACATCCTGGCTTCAGACCAGTGGCCCTTTGTTAAAACCAAAAGCTACTCAACTGAGCGAAAAGTAGCTCGGTTTTGTGGCCAGTTTTCTAAAGGACTTGCCACTAAATAGCTCTGCCTGACAACTGGGCCATATCTCTTGTCCACTGATGTGTTCTAGTAACTGATGGCAGTTGAAAAGGAAAATAAAAGCTATTGGAGGGGAGCTGGGGGAGTGGGACTTATTGGATAGCTTTTCAAAGGGTTGGCACAGGCACAATGGGCCAAATGGCCTCCTTCTGTGCTGTTACATTCTATTACTTACTAACTCTTGGCCAAACAGACACAGTGAGACCACACGGTGATACAATGCCTGGGTGTCCAATTTTAATGCTGACTAAATGCACTCCGTACCCTTTCCCAAACCAGATTTATCCAAAATAGGAGAAAGTGTCTTATTGAAAAGGCCAAGGCATTTCCATCATTCAGAGTTCCACTTGAGCCATTCCAAATAAAGCGTGGTTCAGAACTCTTGAGAGGCATCGTGCATGACTAATAAGGTCATTTGTACTAAGCACTGGCAACATCAGCTAACCTTGTTTGACGGTTGATGATGGGCACAGTTTACCCGCCTTGATCTGGTTCTTGCTCATGTGTAAGGCTGATGACAGAAGTTCTGCAACCTTCATGTAGAGAACCAGCTGCTCTGCATAGCTGTAATAATAAAAAAAAAGGGACATTGTAGTTAGAAAGGGATAGTGGTGCATGTGTGTGTGTCTGTGTGTGTGTCTGTGTGTGTGTCTTGCCATTTCAACACTCCCCCCCCTGCTCTCATGCTCACATCTCTGTCCTGGGATTGCTGCAGTGTTCCAGTGAACATCAACGCAAGCTCGAGGAACAGCATCTCATCTACCGATTAGGCACACTACAGCCTGCCGGACTGAACATTAAGTTCAATAATTTCAGAGCATGACAGCCCCCCATTTTACTTTCATTTTTAGTTATTTTTTCTTCCTTTTTTTTTACATTCTTTTTTACATTTTTAATAATTTTTTTTTGCATTTATTTCAATTCATCTTAGTTTGTTCAGTTTGCTTACCCACTGTTTTTTTTCAGGTTTGCACTTGCTGTTCAATATTCAGTGTATTAACACCTAATCTGTGCTAATGCTTTGTCTTCCAACACACCATTAACATATTGTTTGCCTTTGCTCCGTGACCTTTTGGTCAGCTACGTAGCCTGGTCCAATCTCGACCTCCTTTGTTATCTCTTGTCCCACCCCCACCTCACCTACTTATAACCTGTGACTTTTCTAATATTTGTCAGTTCCGAAGAAGGGTCACTGACCCGAAACGTTAACTCTGCTTCTCTTTTCACAGATGCTGCCAGACCTGCTGAGTGGTTCCAGCATTTCTTGTTTTTATTTCAGATTTCCAGCATCCGCAGTATTTTGCTTTTATGTCTGTGTGTGTGTCTGTGTGTGTGTCTGTGTTTAGCTTCTTATCCTCCAAGGTACATTCCTGCTGATGGCCTCTGACACAAACGTCTGTGGGCTCATGTCCCACTTCGGAGTTTTGAGTGTATAAGTTTGACTGACATTCCCAGTGCAGCACTGAGAGAATGCTGCATTTCAGAGGAGATGTTAAACCAAGGCCCCATGTGCTTGACATTATAGCAAGAGGAATGGCTACATAAAATGCGGAGGAGGTTATTCTGTCCCTCGAATCTATTCTGCCAGTCAACTCGATCATGCCTGATCTGTATCTCAAATCCATTTATCCGCCATAGTTCCACAACCGTTAATATCCTTACCCAACAAAAATTTCCCAACCTCAGTTTTGACCTTTTCAATTGACCCCAGCCTAACAGCTTTTTGGTGGAGTTCCAAATTTCCACTACCCTTTGTGTGAAGAGATGACAGAAAGTAGGGCTGCAACAGCTGTACGTTCTGTTACCAACGGTGGAGCAGGGGAAATTGGGACACAGATCAGGACAAGTGGACTGTGTGCACTCAGCCTAGATATTGTGCTCGAGTTCCTGGAGTGGGGTTTGAACCCAAAACCTTCTGATTCAACAACAACTTGTATTTATATAGCACCTTTAATATAGTAAAATGTCCCAAGGTGCCTCACAAGAGCAATTATCAAACAAAATTTGAGACCGAACCACATAAGGAGATATTAAGACAGGTCAAAGAGGTAGGTTTTAAGGAGTGGCTTAAAGAAGGAGAAAGAGGTGGAGAGGTTTAGGGAGGAAATTCCAGAGCTTAGGGCCCAGGCAGCTGAAGGCACAGCCGTCAATGGTGGAGCGATTAAATAAAGGATGCACAAGAGGCCAGAATTGGAGGAGTGCAGAGATTTTGGAAGGTTACAGGGCTGGAGGGGATTACAGAGATAGGGAGTGGTGAGGCCATGAGCCACGGCTGACTGACGACACAAGAAGGTGAATAAACTTGACTTGTGTCTGACCTGGAACTCGCTGCCCATGGGAGTGGTGAAAGTGGAGACAATCAATGATTCAAAAGGAAATTGGATGAGGACTTGAAGAGCGGCACAGTGGCGCAGTGGTTAGCACTGCAGCCTCACAGCTCCAGCGACCCGGGTTCAATTCTGGGTACTGCCTGTGTGGAGTTTGCAAGTTCTCCCTGTGTCTGCGTGGGTTTCCTCCGGGTGCTCCGGTTTCCTCCCACAGCCAAAAGACTTGCAGGTTGGTAGGTAAATTGGCCATTATAAATTGCCCCTAGTATAGGTAGGTGGTAGGGAAATATAGGGACAGGTGGGGATGTGGTAGGAATATGGAATTAGTGTAGGATTAGTATAAATGGGTGGTTGATGGTCGGCACAGACTCGGTGGGCCGAAGGGCCTGTTTCAGTGCTGTATCACTAAACTAACTAAACTTGCAGGACTACGGGAATCAAGGGGGAGTGTGGGACTAACTGGATTGCTCTGCGGTGCGATGGCATGGACTCGATGGGCTGAATGGCCTCCTTCTATGCCATAAATGACTCTATGACTCCACATGCCTCACCTCCACTCCTTGCTCAGGAGACTAATCTGATCAACCACCACACTCTCCTGCAGCTGGCATGCGGAGGTCACTGAGCTGCACACCATCTCAAACGGGTTCCCCTTGGCTGAGGCAATCTCCATCACGCAGTGGACGAAGACGAGGGTGAAACGCAGGTTCTTCAGGATCTCCGTGTGCTCCTGCTGTGAAAGACACAGGCACTGATGTGAATCCCATTGTTAATCCATTAATTGTATACCAATTGTTTGATTATTTGTAGGTGGAGGGTGGTAATTGGGGTCTTACTTGTGCTCTTATAAGCAGACACTTACTGAGACTGGTGGAAGGTTTTTGAATGGGGAACTATATGTTTGTAATCCTTTTACGCTGTACATTAAGTGTGAAACTGAGTAAAGATAGGCTCCAACATTATCCTTCCATAATAAGCTTTCTGGAGTTTAACACCCATGACTGATGGACACTAAACCAATTGACCAGATACATAAACCATGCAGATCACAACACACTAATCATCCAACAATAGAAAAAACATTTTTGGCAATTAACAAATGCACAAGTTACAAAAGACATGCAACATTCAAAAGGGTTAATCTGCATCGTTTCACTTCACTGAGACAGAGTTCATGACGTAAAGGCTAGCTCAGGCCTGCGAATGAAATCCGATCCAAGCCTGACAAAACCACATCCGACCCGAGCCCGACCCAGCCTGAGTCCTTTCATTTTTCCCACGCCCGACCCAACTCGACCATCAGTTAACCTAGCTTCCGTTTTTCACTTTGTTGCTTATCTGCACAAGCTTAAAATAACTCACTGAATAACCTTTCAAGTCCAAACTGTTCTCCCTGGGCTAATATTTGTCACCCATCCAACACCTAAATACTTCAATGGCTGTAAAGTGCTTTTGGGATGTCTTGAGGTTGCGAAAGGTGTTATAGAAATGCAAGTTTTTCCTTTTTTCAATGCACTCACTGGAATAAACTATAGAACAGACTATCGAGTGGAGCTTCCTCGGCCCTGTCTATGGGGAACCTGCACTCCTTGGGGTTCAGGGCAGAGCAAAAAACAGCGCAGCCTCATCACATCAAGAATCTACACCTCCATTGAGCTGTCTCTGGATTTCCTGGTGCCTCCTGTGGTGATGCAACTAAAACTTGCATTGCCTTGTTGCAGGATGTGAGGGGACCTCATCCATGATCTCTCTGGTGGATCCTAGCACTGTGGTCCTGACTCATAGTCGGGGACTTAAAATTGAGTCCACTCCTCCAACTAGCAGCTGTTCTGGCCGAGACAGCCTTTTTATGCCAACAGCATATGACATTTCAACCACTTTTCCTCCTTTGCTTCACAAAGGCTACGTCAGCAGACGCTTTGTCAGCTCTGCCAGACAGAGCCTCCAGCGTCACAGCAATACAATTCATCTCCCCTGCAGCAACCAGCTGTCAAAAAAACAAACCAGGTGGAAAAAGAATGCAGGCCTTGGATAAAAATAAAAAGACTCTGCAATCAGCAACTCACAATTCCTCTAATGTCCCCTAAACCTTTCCTTTATCACGAATTATACAAAGGAGCAGAGTCAATCTGTCACTGAGGGAACGTGAGCATAGCAAAGACCAGTTCCCAGTCAGCTGCCGAAACACATCATAAATTATACAGAGCACACTGCACTTTAGGTGATAGGCACCCAAGAAAACACAAAGAGCCATTTCTCTGAAATATTAATGTACGCTTTTATGTGAGTGCTGTGGAGTTACTGTCTAGCTCTAGGTTGGTACTAAGCTCTCCTTTCCAACAGGCTGGTTATGGTGGTATCTTTGGAAGGAATGAATAATAAACTGTGACCCTTCTTTTTAAAAAGTATTTTTTCTTTCTCCGAAAGTGGGTGTCATTGGCAAGGCTGGAATTTATTGCCCATTCCTAAGTTGCAAGTTAAGAGTCAACCACGTTGGTGTGGGACTGGAGTCACATATAGGCCCAGACCTGGCAAGGACGGCAGCTTTACTTCCCTAAACGACATTAGTGAACCAGTTGGGCTTTTGTGGTCACTTTTACTGATCCCAGATTTTTATTTCCAGATCTTTTTAAAAACTGAATTCAAATTCTCAAATTGCTGAGGAGGGATTTGAACTCATGCGCTCTGGATTACTAGTCTAGTAACACAGATAAAAAGAAAGCAGTACTTTTGAAGAGTGGTCGTTTGTATAATGAAGGACATGTAGCAGGTAATTTGCACCCAGCAAACTCCCACAAACTGCAATGAGATAACTGACCAGATTGTCTGTTTCAGGTGTTGGCTGAGGGTTAAATGTTGGTCAGAACACATAATCAATATGCTACCACATCTAGGCTCCCCTGGTTCCAAATCAACAGGTCAATTCAGCAGCTTCAACCAACTTACGGAGTTTTATTCCCTGTCTCTGTTTTTGCTCTAAAAGCTGTCTATGAGGCCCCGTGGAGTGATCAACTACACTTCTTGGAAGCCGGCACATCCATGAGCTGGGCAGTTATGAATCTTTTGATTTCAAAGTTTCCAAAGGGCCCATTCCCCCTGCAACCCAGGGAAATCCTTCTTCCCCTACCCACTGAGGTGGGCACCATCAATGGCATTGCAGCCCGAGTTCAACTTGAGGCAGGGTGAGGGGCACAGCCATGGCTTTCTGCTCGAGGTAAAAGATCCCACAAGCATTATTTCGAAGAAGAGCAGGGGAGTTCTCCATGGTGCCCTGACCAATATTTATCCCTGAATTAACACCACCAAAATCAGATTATCTGCTCATTTATTTCATTGCTGTTAATGGGATCTTGCTGTGTGCGAATTGGCTGCTGCATTTCCTATATTGTACTTTAAGAAATAATACTTCCTTGACTGTAAAGCACTTTGGGAAATGCTGAGGCTGTGAAAGGCGCTACAGAAACGCAAGTTCTATCAGATTTTTCTTTCCTGTGTCACTTCAAATGAAAACATCCTTTCATATAATACAAAAATAACTTGCATTCATATGGCACCTTTAACATATTAAAACATCTCAAGGTGCTTCACAGGAGTGTTATCAAACAGAATTTGACACTGAGCCACATAAGGAGATATTAGAAAGGCTAAATACTGCAGCTGCTGGAAATCCAAAATAAAAACAGAAAATGCTGGAAAGACCCAGCAGGTCAGAACCTCTGATGAAAAGTCATCTAACTGAAATGTTAACTCTGCTTCTCTCTCCACAGATGCTGCCAGACCTGCTGAGTATTTCCAGCACTTACTGTTTTTATTATTGTAAAAGCGATATTAAGACAGGTGACCAAATGCTTGGTCAAAGAGGTCGGTTTTACGGTGCGAATTAAAGGAGGAGAGAGGTGAAGAGGTTTAGGGAGGGAATTCCAGAGCTTAGGGCCCAGGCAGCTGAAGGCACGGCCGCCAATGGTGGAGCGATGGAAATTGGGAATGAGCAAGAGGCCAGAATTAGAGAAGTGTAGCAATGTCAGAGGGTTATAGGGATGAAGGAGATTACAGAGATAGTGAGGGGGTGAGGCCATTGAGGGGTTTGAACAGAGGAACAGGATTAGGCCATTCAGCCCATCGAGCCTCCTCCACCATTCAATACGATCATGGCTGATCATCCATTTCAATCTCTTTTTCTCACACTATCCCCATCCATTTATGTCATTGGTATTTAGAAATCTGTCAATCTCTGCTTTAAACATACTCAATGACCGAGCTTCCACAGCCCTCTGGGGTAGAAAATTCCAAAGATTCAAACTCTCTGGGTAAAGATCGGTCCTAAGTGGCTTCCCCCAATTTTGAAATTGTGTCCCCTGGTTCTAGACTCCCCAACCAGGGAAAACATCTTACCTGCATCTACCCAGTCTATCCCTTTAAATGTTTCAATGAGATCACTTCTCATTCTTCGAAACTCTAGAGAATACAGCCTAGTTTCATCAATCTCTCTTCATAGGACAGTCCCGCCATCCTGGGAACAAGTCTGGTGAACCTTCGTTGCACTCCCTCTATGGCAATAATATCCTTCCTAAGGTAAGGGGACGAAAACTACACAGTACTCCAGGTGTGATCTAACCAAGCAAGACTTCACTACTCCTGTACTCAAATCCTCTTGCGATAAAGACTAACATACCATTAGCCTTCCTAATTGCTTGCTGCACCTGCATGTTAGCTTTCAGTGACTTATTGACAAGGACACCCAGGTCCCTTTGTACATCTACACTTTCTAATCTCTTACCATTTAAGAAATACTCTGTACATCTATTCCTCTTACCGAAGTGGATAATCTCACATTTTTCCACATTATAATCCATCTGCCACATTCCTGCCCACTCACTAAGTCTGTCCAAATCCCCTTGAAGCTGCTTTGCATCTTTCTCACAACACACATTCCCATTTAGTTTTGTGTCATCCGCGAAGTTGGAAATGTTACATTTGGTCCCAACATCCAAAAAATTGATATATATTGTGAACAGCTGGGGCCCAAGTACTGATCCTTGAGGTACCCCACTAGTCACAGCCTGCCAACGCAAGAATGACATTGAAAACAAGGATGAGAATTTTAAAAGTGAGGTGTTGCTAGACCAGGAACCAATGTAGGTCAGCGAGCACAGGGGTGATGGGTGAATGGGTGAGATTCAGGATATGGGCAGCAGAGTTTTGGATGATCTCAAGTTTTTGTAGGGTGGAAGATGAGAGGCCAGAATATCCTTGTACAACCGTCCGGAACCATTTAACACTTATTGCTGGACAAAAAATAAACGGAATAGAAAATCAGGCGAGGTTTGACATGGGCAGCTGCTGCACCATCACCTGTGCTTCCATCTGAGGACAGAAGTTAAAATGACCCCGTCAGCTCAAATTTGTTTGAAGATTCTATTTGTCGGCATGTGTGGCTTTAAATACAGTAGAAAAATCTTTTATGCACCTCCATAAGAGTTTCTTCTGGCAATTCTGGGGCTTCGAACGTCACCATTGCCTCCATGTTTGTTGCGATGGTATCTGGGTACGTGTACCTGAGACTCGGTGGTCCTTCATATGGTGCAGGAGAAGATTCTGCACTGGGACCCACCGGGGAGCACTGGAAAACACGACCACTGCTGGAGCCCACAGAGCTCATCGAACTGGAGGAGCCAACTGTAAAAGGACAAAAAAAAAACAAAAAGTACAGAGAAGTTTCAAATCCAGTGGCTCCACCTCAAACCTCAGGCCAACAGTGGGGCCATTGACTGCGTTGGAGTATCATCAGTAAACAAAGGCTTTAGTCTCTCTACTGAATCGCCAATTGGATATCTTTCACTTTATTTTACTAAAGACATGCAGCAGACTTGGCTTGAGTGACAACTCTTAATCCAACTGTTGCCTTGAGATTAAATCAGGCTGCCTTTCCTTCTTCTTGCTTGAATTATGTTTTTAAATTTATCAACATAAAAGATCTTCCTGTATAAATACAAGACGTTTGGCAAAGATCGGGAGGGTTTTTTATTTAAAACTCACTCTTGGAATGTGGGCGTCGCTGGTCAGGCCAGCATTTATTGCCCATCCCTAATTACCCTCGAGAAGGTGGTGGTGAGCTGCCTTCTTGAACCGTTGCAGTCCATGTGGGGTAGGTACACCCACAGTGCTGTTAGGAAGGGAGTTCCAGGATTCTGACCCAGTGACAGTGAAGGAACGGCGATATAGTTCCAAGTCAGGATGGTGTGTGACTTGGAGAGGAACTTGGTGGTGGTGTTCCCATGCATTTTCTGCCTTTGTCCTTCTCGGTGGTCACAAGACTGGAAGGTGTTGTCAGAGGAGCCTTGGTGCGTTGCTGCAGTGCATCTTGTAGATGGTACACACTGCTGCCACTGTGTGCCGGTGGTGGAGAGAGTGAATGTTTAAGGTGGTGGATGGGGTGCCCATCAAGCAGGCTGCATTGATTTGAACTTAAATTCAGTTAATTTATAACCAACAGCTGGGTCCAGTCCTCCTGACTCATGAGTGTTAAAGTCAGCAGTTAGTTCTGGTCATGACAGCAACCAGGAGATAAATCAAAGCTCCCAGACCTTCACAATGCATTCTATTGACATTGCGTGTTAAATGTTAATCTGGTGAAGGATTGCGTAGTCAGTTGAGGGTGAAGTTGCTGACAACCCTCATTTTCAAAGGGATTCCCAAAGGAGACTCAAAACACTGAAGTGGAGTTCTGGATTAAAAAAAAAAGTGAGATGCAAACAAAGCGTAAACATAGATGGAATACAGTTACTGCAAACATACCCATCCTGAAAAGAGAGCAGCTCTCACATCCCTCGGGGAATCTTACCAGGCACCAGAATGACAGAGGGTCTCAAAGGGTTAAATTATGAGGACTGGTTACATAAACACAGTTTGTATTCCTTGGAGTTTAGAAGGTTGAGAGATATTTATCATTGGATAAATACTTGGCTGGGAAAAGTTTATCGAGCTTTGGGTGAAGAGCAGGGGTGTGCGACTAATAGGATAGCTCTTTCAAAGAGGCAGCACAGGCACGATAGGCCGACTGGCCTCCTTCTCACCTATAAGATTCTATGGTTCAATCTCCATGGTAACTGGCTGATTGTTGTAAAACCATAACTAATGTCCTACAGGGAAGAGAACCAGCTCAATCTAATGGAGATTACCAAGATTCTGACAGGTTTAGATAAGGTAGACAGAACAAAGCTGTTCCCATTAGCTGATGCTACAAGGACTGGGTTTTGGGCAAGAGATACAGGGGGCTGTGAGGAAGAACTTTTTTACGCAGTGAGTGGTAATGACCTGGAACTCGCTGCCTATGAGGGTGGTGGAAGCGGAGGCGATGAATGATTTGTAAAGGAAATTGGATGGGCACTTCAGAGATATAAACTTGCAGAGCTACAGGGATAGAGTGGGGGAATGGGACTGACTGGACTGGGCCTACAGGTGACCCTAGTCCCTCGCCAGTGTTGCCCACATGCGAAGAACAAATGGAAAAAAAACGATGCCTTTGGTCTTTCACGTCCATCCTAACAGGCTGATGTTTAACGTTTGACTGGAAGAAGGCTAATTTACAGTAATTCTGTCAAAGAATGCACCATCACCAGGGGAGATCACATCTGTACCTTTCTGGGATACAAATGGAGTTTTCTGCTGACCTGTTAATATTGAGGCTATTTGATGCACAGTGTAGGGGTTGCCAACTCCTCACGATCGCTCTGGAGTCTCCAGGCATTAAAGATTAATCACCGGGAAACTGTTGCCAGGGAGAAAAATTACAGGGACGTTAAAACACAATTGTGTTTTATTTCCCTATTTTCTTTGATCACTTTTCTTGAATAGTTTAAAAAGTATTGGAGATGGGAAGAAACTGCCATTCGACTGACATTCAAGAATCATCCAATCAGGTTAATAGAGGGTCTGTGCGCTTTCTGATTGGCTGTGGGAAGGCGGGGCACCGTGAGGATTGACATGTTGTGCAGCCAATGGCAGGAGAGTGGGGGCTGGGCCTGTTGGAGGCAGAGGACATGTAACGAAATGTCCAGGTATACGTCCAACTAGAGTTGGCAACTACACCACTGTTTCTGTGACCCAAAGATAACAACCCATTCATTGATCACAAAAGACTCAATCCTTCTCCCAAATTTGAGGGTGAACAAAATAAATTAGCGGTGACTGTACCTGAAAACATTCTTGTTCTGCCAGAGTGGGAAGGGGTGTCACTAGGAGGAGACCCAACCGTAAAGATCACTGGTGCAGGACTGCTGGAGAAGGCCACACCAACTCCTGGAGACGAATACCCTCCATGAGCAAAATTGGGAGCTGGGGAAGAGAGAAAAAAATACAGAAAATAAACTCATCGGAAAGTCAGAAATTTCCTGCAACACCGCAGCACTGCTGAGTAAAAGGTAATGGGAATGACTCCCAGAAACTGGCACAGTAAACCCAACAGAGGTGAAAATTATCGGTGCCAGTACATAGGAACAGGAGTAGGCCATTCAGCCCCTCGACTCTCTTCTGTCATTCAACTGGGTTAACAACAACTTGCATTTATATTTACATAGCGGCCTCAGCATAGTAAAAACATCCTCAGGTGCATAACAAGACCGTTATCAAACAGAATGTGACATTGAACCACATATGGAGATATTAGGACAGGTCAAAGCTTGGTTTAAGTAGCATCTTAAAAGAGGGTAGAGAGGTTCAGGAAGGGAATTCCAGAGCTTAGTCCCAGGCGGATGAAGGTACGGTCGCCAATGGTGGAGTGATTAAAATTGGGGGATGCGCAAGAGGCCAGAATTAGAGGATCATAGCCAATTTACTCGCTTTTGCTCCAGATGTCTTGATACCCCTACCCAACAAAAAAATCAGCCTTGAAAGCTTCTACTGATTCCCATCAGCCAGAGGCTTTTGCGGCGGGGGTGGGGGGGGGAGCAAGTTCCAGATTTTCATGATTATTTATGACTTCACTGGAGCAGAAGATCGGGTGCATTATAACACGAGCAGCTGATTCACCTGTTTCGTGTGACTGGCAAAGATCAATTTCACCGTCCCCCCCCCCACCGCCCTGGTGAGTGCAATCACTCCCACTAACCCTCAATATCGATGAAAGGGCCTGCACACGACCAGCTGATGGATCCTGCCTGGCTTTAAAAGCTTATTCCTGAGGCCCCTGAAAGTCTCGTTCTTCACAAATGAAGTCTTTGTTTGTAATTATGGGACAAAAGGTCAAACAGCCAAACCATTAATCTGTCTTTTCTTCTCTAACGTTGCTGATTAAGCTGTTGTATATTACCAGCATTTTCTGTTTTCCTTTCCAAATCTGCTGCCATCGCCCTTTCACCCTGAGGAGGTGGTGGAAGCAGATTCAATAGTAACTTTCAAAAAGGAATTGGATAAATACTTGAAGGGGAGAAATTTATAGGCTCTGGGGTGCAGTAGGGAGGGGGCTTATTTGGATAGCTCTTTCAAAGTGCTGGCACAGACACAATGGGCCGAATGGGCACCCTCTGCGCTGTACAATTCTACTCTTTGCAGTTTTTTTTTTACAGCGCAGTGACTTGTCCCAGAGCAGTCACTGCAGTTTTGAAATCTGCCAGGCAGCAGCGTTTATACACTGCTGGCCTCCCGTGAGACAAAGATTGCAGGAGCTCCATCCAGGAGAGGGTTCTGCACATTTGCTGTCTTGTGCATGGAAGGTGAAGAGTGAAGCTGGCTCACTGAAAATCCACAAACATTTGCCAAGGATTGCTGTAACTGTGAGGGGGCGGGGAGTCTGTTCCGAACATATAAAAAATAGATGGTCTTATGAGGAAAGGAGCCACATTACAAGGGCATTATCCCGGGTGTGAGGGGGCGAACGAGTTCACAGCAGACACAGGTATGTCTGGTCAGACCTGGATTAGCTCAGGTACCACTGGAGCTTTCAACATCAATTAAAAGATTATCTGGGTCATTATCACATTGCTGTTTGCGGTAGCTTGCTGTGCACAAATTGGCTGTCGTGTTTTCTGCATTGCAACAACAACATGATTTATGGAGCGCCTCTAATGTAGTAAAACATTCCAAGGTACTTCACATGAGCGTTATCTAACAAAATTTGACCCCGAGTCACATGAGGAGATATTCAGACAGGTGACCAAAAACGGGTCAAAGAGACAGGTTTTAAGCATCGTTGTAAAGGAGGAGAGAGAGGTAGAGGGGGAGAGGTTTAGGGAGAGAATTCCAGAGCTTATGGCCCAGGTAGCTGAAGGCACAGACGCCAATGACTACACTTCAAAAGTACTTAATTGTCAGTAACACACTTCGGAACACCCTGAGGTCCTGAAAGGTGCTATAGAAATGCAGGACTTCTTTTTCCTTTTTAATGTTCCTCCTGGAGTTTGCATACAGGCAAAGTGCACTGAGGGCAAGTGGGCCTTGTGTTCCTGTGTCCCACGGATGCCAGCGCCAGAATGACAACACATTGGACACCCACCAATCATAACTGAAGACCTCTGCTCCAGAAAAAGCAAAGCTGGAGTGGCACAGTGGTGCAGTGGTTCGCACTGCAGCCTCACAGCTCCAGTGACCCAGGTTCAGTTCTGGGTACTGCCTGTGTGGTGTTTGCAAGTTCTCCCTGTGACCATGTGGGTTTCTGACGGGTGCTCTGGTTTTCTCCCAAAGACTTGCAGGTTGATAGGTTAATTGGCCATTGTAAATTGCCCCTAGTGTAGGTAGGTGGTAGGAGAACTGAGGGAATATGGGATTAATGTAGGATTAGTATAAATGGGTGGTTGATGGTTGGCACAGACTCAGTGGGCCGAAGGGCCTGTTTCAGTGCTGTATCTCTCTCTATGAGTGATGGCAAGGGGAGGGGTCAGTTGTGGGGTTGAGGGATAATCATAACAGCAGAAAAAGCCACTGAAAACAATTAACAATCTGCAGGGAAGAAGCCACTGAACAGAGGTAAAAGCATCTTGCCAACACTGAGAAAATGTAAGAAATCTAAACTGTGCTCTTTCTTTGTGAGTTTTCATTGCCCTCCAGTCCACTCTGTACCAAAGTGAGAATGCCTAATGAGAAAAAGCACCAATTCTTACCAGTCTTTCTGTGTGTGTGTGTATGAGTGACTGAAAGTGAGGTGTGTGAGTGTGTAATTTGCTGGTCGTTGGGAAAGCTAATTTAAATTTTTATAAAATCCACAGTGTTTTAACCTTGGAGAAATGGAACAGAAGCCAAAATACTGAGACCAGCGACAAAACACTGGGAGTGGGAGATGTCAGATCACAACGTTAATGAGACAGTTTCAGTCAGCACAAAGGGCACTTTCAAACTGACACTCAGCACTGCACAACAATGGCTTGCATTTATAAAGTGCCTTTAATGTATAAAACGTCCCGGACGCTTCACAGGAGCGTAACCAGACAAAAATTGACAGAAAGCTACATAAGAAACTATTGGGCCGGGTGATGTAAAAGCTTGGTGAACGAGGTAGGTTTTAAAGGAGGAGAGAGGGGTAGAGAGGAGGAGGGATTTAGGGAGTGAATTCCAGAGCTTAAGGCCTCAGTGGATGAAGGCATGACCAAGAACAGGTAAGCATTTTAATGCATGTTGTGTCCCCCAACATCAAAGTTACAACTCGCACCCTAAATTAAAAGGGATGCCTCGGCCAGCCTCCTTTAAGCTGGTTGTTCGGAACTCTCTACCTGTTACATCCATCGGCTTCTCGGCGTTTAGGCTGTCATTGCTGACTGCTTCTGAGATGGGTCCTCCAAATGCCGCCATCAGCAGGAGATCCGACAGTTTGCCAGCGCTGAGTGATCTGCAGATTGAGCAGATAATTTGTAAGCAGATGGAATACAAGAAACACAACTCTTACAGGATGATTAATAATCCCTTCCTTATCCTTCACACAGATTCATTAAAATGTATTCAGTAATTCAGTAATAAGTCAAAGAATGAACTTCAGTAATCCACTGCTTCAAAAACATTTGTAATTTAATATTTCATTCAGTATAGTGCACATTTAACACCATGCTTGAAACATAACTTTTATTTTTTATTTAGAGATACAGCACTGAAACAGGCCCTTCGGCCCACCAAGTCTGTGCTGACCAACAATCACCCATTTATACTAACCCTAGAGTAATCCCATATTCCCTACCACCTACCTACACCAGGGGCAATTTACAATGGCCAATTTACCTCCCACCTGCAAGTCTTTGGCAGTGGGAGGAAACCGGAGCACCCGGCGAAAACCCACGCGGTCACAGGGAGAACTTGCAAACTTCACACAGACAGTACCCAGAATCGAACCTGGGTCGCTGGAGCTGTGAGGCTGCGATGCTAACCACTGCGCCACTGTGCCGCCCCACTGTACACAACTTAATCACAGGAACAGTTGCACTCACCTACTTAGTTTTGCCAGCAAAGTTCCAACTAAGTCAAATATTGTACCTCTTACATCATAGAATCACAGAATAGTACAGCACAGAAGGAGGCCATTTGGCTCATCGAGTCTGTGCTGGGTCTTTCGAAGAGCAATCCAGTTAGTCCCACTCCTCCACTCTTTCTCTATATCCCTGCAATGTTTCACCATCAAGTATTTATCCAATTCCCTTTTAAAGGCTACAATTGAATCATTCTCCAACACCCTATCAAACAGTGCATTCCAAATCCTAACCACTCGTTACATAAAACGCATTCTCTCATGCTGTCTCTGGTTCTTTTGCCAATCACTTTGAATCAGTGTCTTCTGGTTATCGTCCATTCAGCCATTTGAGACAGTTTCTCTTTATTTATTCGACCTAAACTCCTTATGAATTTAAACACCTCCATTAAATCTCCTCTTAGCCTTCTCTAAGGAGATCAACCACAGCTTCTCCAATCTATCCACTGTTGCTAAATTATCAGACTGCTTATCTGGCATTCAGTACTGGATGAGCAAAAATTTCCTCCAATTAAATATTGGGAAGACTGAAGCCATTGTTTTCAGTCCCCGCTCCAAACTCCCTTCCTTAGCTAGCGAATCCAATCCTCTCTGGCAAAAATCTGAGATTAAGCCAGTCTGTTCGCAACCTCGGTGTCACATTTGACCCTGAGAGGAACGTCTGACTCATATCCGCTCCATCATTAAGACCGGCTATTTCCACCACTGTAACATCGCTTGACTTTGCCCCTGTTCAGCTCACCTGTTGCTGAAACCCTTATTCATGCCTTCATTACCTCTGCAATTGACTATTCTAACACACTCCTGGCTGGTCTCCCACATTCTACTCTCTGTAAATTTCAGATCATCTAAAACTCTGCTGCCCATGTCTTAACTCGCACTAAGTCCCATTCACCTATCACCCCTGTGCTTGCTGACCTACATTGGCTCCCAGTCAAGCAACGTTTTGGTTTTAAAATTCTCGAATTTTTCGAATCCCTTCATGGCCTGGTCCCTCCCTATCTCTGTAACCTCCTCCAGCCCCACAACCCTCTGAGATATCTGCACTCCTCTAATTCTGGCCTCTTGTGCATTGCCGATACTAATCACTCCGCAATTGGTGGCCGTGCCTTCAGTTGCCTAGGCCCCAAGCTATGGAATACCGTCCCTAAACCTCTCGGCCTCTCCACCTCACTTTCCTCCTTTAAGGCACTCCTTAAAACC
Organism: Heterodontus francisci; assembly: GCF_036365525.1. Classification (NCBI taxonomy): domain Eukaryota; kingdom Metazoa; phylum Chordata; class Chondrichthyes; order Heterodontiformes; family Heterodontidae; genus Heterodontus; species Heterodontus francisci. The sequence goes on along the minus strand of NC_090393.1, from coordinate 5,859,171 downwards.
TACCTCTTTGACCAAGTTTTTACATCTCCTTACCTGGCTCAGTGTCATACTTTGTTTTTTAATGCTCCTGTAAAGCACCTTGGGATGTTTTAAAACGTTAAAGACACGTTATCAATATAGATTGTTGTTGCTGTAACTATACAATTACCCTAAATCTGATAGAGGTCTTTAAGATTATGAAAAGGTTCAATAGGGTGGACGTAGAGAAGATGTTTCAAAAACTAAGGGCATAAATATAAGACAGTCACTAATAAATTCATTAAAGAATTCAGGAGAAACTTCTTTACCCAGAGAGTGGTGAGAATGTGGAACTCGCTCCCACAGGGAGTGGTTCAGGTGAATAGTCTCGATACATTTAAGGGGAAGCTGGATAAACACATGAGGGAGAAAGGAATAGTAGGATATGCTGATATGAAGAAGGGTACGAAGAGGTTTGTGTGCAGCAAAATCACCGGTACAGATCTGCGGGGCTGAATGATACATTTCTTTGTTGTACAATCTATGGAATTCTATGTAAGGTATTGATCCTCATCGATGTGTGAAGAACAGCATCAGTCATGAACTCTCATATTACCAGATTGTACCTACATGTTGTGGCTTAAGAACGATTATGGCTTTTTAGTGATGTTGAAAAGTTGCTTGTTAGGGTTAATTTGTGAACTGCTCATCACCTGCCAAATGGTCCCTTGATGTCATCGACAGGCTTCAGTGTGAGGTCGATGTGCTGGTTCTGGAGGGGGCTTAGATTTGGCACAGTCCTGTTGCGAGCTGAGGCCACCGTGAGGCCCTGCTGAGCAAGCAGCATAACAAGATTTTGAGAGCTGGGTGCCTCAGGGAATTCGAAAGGTGAGTACACCTGAGAAAACAAAATTGGGAGTTTATTCTTTCTTCAAATTTGTTTTTTTTAAGAATAAATGCATGGTTCTACTTTCTACTAAAATCACAAATTTTCAAAACTTCACAATAAATTTACGGGGCTGAATTTTATCAGCCCGTCGTGTGTCCCAATGACTGCATATATTGTAGATGTTACAAATCGCTCCATGGCCTCACCCCCTCCCTATCTCTGTAACCTCCTGTCAGGCAAACCCTCCCACCTGCCAAGTCTGAGGCACACATGAACATTAAAACCTAAAATTGCAAGCCCCTGACTGGAAAGACATTTGCATAGTAACAGACAGTGTTGAATCAAGGGAAAAAGGACCATGACGTGACACATTCAACCAACAATGGACTTTTGATTACTAGACGTTGAAGGTGGGGGAGATAGCATTCCAGGTTGACTGCTATGATAGCAGAATCCACAAACATAGAACAAGTGGTCAGACCAGTTTTAGTCACAACAGACTGACTGTTGGAGTTTTGAATTTGAACTTCCAACAAGGAATTTGAAATCAGAAAGCACTTTTCTCCTTGACTAAGAAGACCTCTCTCCTGTCTGCTCTCATCTCACTATCACCAGTTTTCGAAACCATTGAAGACATGTGAACCTCAAAGAGAGAAAAGTCTCCTATGTTGAACAAGGTTTAAGAAGAATAATGGGCCCCAACGAAAAGTAAGAGCTGCCTACAATCAAAGACTCTACAGCGAGCTGGAACCACAGAAACAGTAACCAGAAATCCCCTTCAGAGACTGCCTCAAACCTTGCATTTTATTTTCCTTCTGCTCTTTTCTACGGATTAGAGTTTAAGTTTAAGGTTTAATCAATTTCACTTTTCTCCTTTAAACAGAAGAAAGCCTGTTTATGCTCATTTCTTTGCCTTATAATTGGAAAGCTGTGAACAAGGATTCACAAAGGGGGAGGTGAAAACACAGTGTATTTAAAAATAATACCCTGTTACAATAAGACCAGGTGAAGACAGTAACAGACCCCTAGACACCTTTCTCACCTGGTCGTAACCCCAAAACCCTCCGAGATCTCTGCGCTCCTCCAATTCTGACCTCTTGAGCATTCCTGATTTTAATCGCTCCACCATTGGTGGCTGTGCCTTCAGCTGCCTGAGCCCTAGGCTCTGGAGTTTCCTTCCTAAACCTCTCCGCCTCTCTCTCCTCCTTTAAGACATACCTTAAAACCTACCTCTTTGACCAAGCTTTTGGTCACCGATTCTAATATCTCCTATGTGACTCATATTCTGATTGACAATCATTCCTATGAAGCACCTTGGGATGTTTTACTACATTAAATGGGCTATAGAAATCAAGATGTTGTTGTTGAAAAAAAGCCACCTGATTGACAGCCAAGAACCATCGAATTGGATAATGTCCAATTGGCATGAGAAGGCGGGGCATCACTAGAATGGACATGTTGGGTGAGCAATGGTGAGTGTATGGGAGTGGGGTATTTGGAGGCAAACGATCATGCGATGAAACCTCCAGAAATATGTCTAACTAGAGGTTATGGCAGCATAGTGGTTATGTTGCTGGACTAATAAGTCAGAGGCCTGAACTAATAATCTGATGATATGAGTTCAAATCCCACCAGAGCAGCTGGAGAATTCAAATAATAAACTAAATCTGGAGTAAAGATTTAGTAATTGTAAAGATTTACAATGGATAATTGTAAATATATACCTGGTTCAATAATGCCATGTAATTGGTAGAAGGATTAGAGGGGACAAGAGGAAACATTTTTTCACCCAGAGGGTGATGGGTGTCTGGAATTCACTGCCCGGATCGGTGGTGGAGGCAGAAACCCTCAACTCATTTAAGAGGTACCTGGACCTGCACCTGAAGTGCTGTAACCTGCAAGGCTACGGACCAGGTGCTGGAAGTTGGGATTAGATTGAGAGGCTAGTTTTTTCAGCTGGCGCAGACACGGTGGGCCGAATGGCCTCTTTCTGTGCCGTAACCGTTCTACGTGAAGGAAATCTGCCATCATTACCCGATCTGGCCTACATGTGACTCCAGACCCAGAGCAATGTGGTTGCCTCTTAGCTGCCCTCAGTTGTATGAAAAAAACTGTTCTGACAATGTCAAATAAGCACCGCATGGACTTCAATGGTTCGAGAAGGTGGCTCACCATCACCTTCTCAAGGGGCAATTAAGGATGGATAATGCCCACATCCTGTGAATGAATAAAAAATGTAATGCCAACCCCATCTCCCACTCTTGCTGTAGTTTGTCATCTGCACCTTCACACCCTGTTCCTTGTGTTCCCCACAGCTACCCCCGCAGATCTCCTTTGCTCCCACCTCTCACCAGTCTAATGCCCACTCACTGTGGTTGCCAACCCTCCAGGATTGCCCTGGAGTCTCCAGGAATTAAATATTAATCTCCTAGGTGCTACTGAAAGCAACCCACGAGAAAGAAAAATCATTGGGGGATGAAAAAGCAATTGTCTGTGCTTTTTTTGTCATCTTCATTGAACACTTTTGATGATTTGCTGACCGTTAAGATATATCGCCTCTGATTCAGAAGCTTGTGGGCTTAAACCCCACTCCAGAGACTTGAGCACGAAATTGAGGTGCAGGAGCAGGGGAGCTCTCCCCAGTGTCCTGGGGACAATGGTTATTCCTCAAACAACATCACGAAAACAGATCATCTGGTCATTATCTCATTGCTGTTTGTGGGATCTTGCTGTGCACAAATTGTCTATCTCATTTCCTACATTCTAACAGTGACCACATTTCACAAGTAGTTAATTGGCTGTAAAGTGCTTTGGGACATTCTGAGATTGGGAACGGCGCTATATGAAGGCGTTACTTCGCAAGGATGGACATGTCAGGTGACCAATGGCATGGCAGCTGGAGGTGGGAAGTCATGTGATGAAACATCGCGGAATATGTCCAACCATGTTTAGTGACCGTACCAGCCACAGTTACATGTGACCACTCGCACTGGAAGCTCTGGTACCTCCTTGTCCAGATAACTCTCTGCTCAGGTTAATCCGCACTGGTTGCCCACAGCCTCATTCAGAGCCACTCCCTCCCAGTCCACATCAAAGGTCCTACTGGTAGTTCAGCCCCACAAGGTGTGTCAGCTGAAGTCTTATTAATTGACCAGCCCGAGGAGCACTGAATTCTAGAGATGCTGGCACTGTAAGAGTTACATCTTTAACCCAGAGCTCTGTATTAAGTGTACTAAGCATCACCTAATCCACATCTAGCTAATTTGACCTAATTCCATCCATTTAAATATTTAGAAGTTCTCTCTGTTCTAATCCATTCCCATTTTGACAATATTCAGTTAGTTGAGGGAAACGTGATCGAGTTTGTTGAGGCAGAACCCCTCCCCCAGCCCGATTTCCATCACATTGAGATGGGAACACAATGAGCTGCAAGAGGCGGGAACACTGGGGACGGAACGGTCACTCAGTCACCATTCCCTAGTTCCTTAAATGTCGGCGGTAGTGAGTCATTGACTGGAGCTTGGAGACAGGTAACGTGTGTGGCTTCTTGGCTGCAAGAGGGGTGCAACATAGTGAGAAAGGGAAGGGAATGGAGGAAAAGAGGAAGAGGAGGGGAAGGCAGGAAAGGATAGAATGGACAGTAGGTAAGGGAGAGAAGGGACTGAAGGGAAGGGAGGGGAGAGAGGGAGGAGAGGCAAGATTGGGAGCGGAAAGAGGGGAAAAGAAGAAAGGGAAGAGAGGGAAGGGAAGGAAGGATGGGAGGGAAGGAAGAAAAAAATATTGCAATTATGTAATGTCTTCTATGGCCTCAGGATTTCCCATCACAGTCAATGAAGTACAGTCATTGATGTAATGTAGGATCAGTCATGCCTCATTTACAAAAACATGAATTTGGCACACATTTTGGACACAAAATCAGGGACGAACCTTGACCTCTCAATCAGTTACCGGGAGAACAGAGTTTCAAACCTGCGTGGGGTGTGAGATTCTGTGCAAGCAAAAAGTCAGCCATTACAAATAGGTCCCACAGAGTTTCTACATTGTTTGTATAGGATTACAGAAAGTATTCCAATATAACCCAAAACCACACGTTAAACAAGTCAATGATCTGGTATTTCATATTCCCTTGAATATAGAATATTAAGGGGTTGATTTAATAGAGGTGTTTAAGATGATTAAAGGATTAGATACAGTAGATAGAGAGAAACTATTTCCTCTTGTCGGGGGAGTCCAGAACAAGGGGGCAGAACCTTAAAATTAGAGCCAGGCCGTTCAGGGGTGATGTCTGGAAGCACTTCTTCACACAAAGGATAGTGGGAATCTGGAACTGTCTCCCCCAAAAAGCTGTTGAGACTGGGGGCTGGATTTTCAAAACAGGGGTGGGAGACAGAAGTCAGGACAATCACTCATAGGGATTTTCACAGAGGCGCCCTCTTAATTGGCATAGACAGGTTCCCTGTCCAATTAAGGGCAGTGGGCGGGCTCTAGAAGCTGGAGGGCCAATCAGAGGCCTCCCAGCTTGAGAGCAGCAGCCGGCTGTGATGGTAGGTAAGGAACTGAGAGGGCGCTTCAACATGGTGGCACCTTCTCACCAACTTTGTTAAAACTTTAATTAAAAATATGATTCTTGCAGTCAGGCCACCACTGCAGGGGCAGTGGCAGGGGAACCACCCACTACAGGGCAGCAAGTAGTTGCATTCTCACCCAGGCAGACAGGGAGGGCCTCTAGGCCTGTCTAGAGTGCTGGGCCCCCAGCCCTTCAGCCCCTTAAATTGACCCCTGCTGATGCAGGAAACTGGAGGCCAACTGGAAAATTCCAGTTGGCTTCCTGTAATTGGACTTAGCAAGGCTCTTAATGAGCCTAATTGACTACCTGCTGATGGAATGGTATCGGGAAACTGGTACGCTGGCTGGTGCCAGTATTCTCGGGCCCCATCTGCCTCTAGTTCAGCCCCCAGCGGGGCCCAAAAATTCAGCCCTGGGAGTCAATGGAAAATTTCAAACTGAGATTGATAGATTTTTGTTAGGTAAGGGTATTATGGGTTACAGAACCAAGGTGTGTAAATAGTGTTAAGATACAGATCAATTATGATCTGACTGAACAGTGGAGCAGGTTCAAGGGGCTGAATGGCCTCCTCCTCCTCTTATGGTATTTTCTCATTAAAGGAGAGCATCATTAATTCGGGCAAACACTGTCCGTATAAAATGCTTCCTTTCGTATGCTTGTTACACATTTTGCATCTGCCTTAGATCTTCTCTTGGGTTCAGTGGTGCTGGTCATTCCCGTACATGGACCCCGTGTTTCTTATTTTCAGGAGTTAGCCAGTATTGCCCAATATCTCGTTATGTGATTGCGTTACCTCCTGGAGCATGTTTGCAGGCGGTTATTGCATAGAAAATGAAACACTGCCTCTAGTTAGTGTGTAAGGATGCTTCTGCTGGTATCTTCAGATGTAAAACTTTTTGATGTTCATTGTATGAATGCATTTCATTTAGAAAAACTGCCTGGCCATTGGGCTCTACTGATTCAAACCATAGCAAAGCCGGTAACTCAGTGCAGCAATCTGTGCTGGTACTTTTCCCCACAAGTTCCAGTGCCAAGAATATGGAAGAGAGTAAATAAAGTGATACAGGCAACTCTTAATGTTACAAGGAATGCCGAATGGTATTTAACTTAGAGAGGTGGAGTATTACAGAAATGAGCAGCACTGATCTACATGTGCATACACCCGACAGGGATAGAACTGAAGATTGTGGAAAAGAGAATGGTTTTGGTGTTTTGGTGCATAACTCTGACAGTTCACAACCATTGCCGTGAAGCTCAATCCAAAGCAAATAGGTTACTGGACAGCATTCACTGCACTGCCCAATGTATTTACTGTAGAGCAGCATAAACTCAGGGATGATTCAACTAAAGTCTATGAAATAATGACGAGGTTAGATTGTGTCCATACTGACAAGTTACTTCAATTAGATAGTTGTGGGGGGCGGGGGATCAGGAGTTACACTGAGAAGTTACGCAAGGGTAAAACTGACATCACCAAAAACAGGTTATCTGGTCATCATCTCTTTGCTAATTGTGGGATCTTGCTGTGCCACAATTAGCTGCCGCATTTCCTACATTGTAACAGTGACGACGCTTCTCAGGCACATTGTTGGTTGTAAAGCGCTTTGGGATGTCTTTGAGGTGGTGAAAGATGCTACAGAAATGCAAGTGTTTCTTTCTTTGTCTAATATTTTAGTCAAGTCAAGTGGCAAAATAGAGTTTCCCAATCGAGTGAAGGAAGAGTTACCTTTGTTGGAGAACCCACGATCGTTGGGAGTGAGCTTCTCTGAATTAACTCAGAGAGTTTGGGAGAGGATCTCATCTGTCTGCAAGGCTGCAGTGCAGGCACCTGCAGCGGCTGGTTATGTTGAGTGTGTGCCGTGTACGTCACCATGGGCTCTGAATAGTGCTTCCTTATCTTCTGCCGACACTGATGTGCATCCGAGAGATTAGGAGCGCTGTGCAGTCTGGAGCCCAATCCATGCTGGTGTGGTTCTGGCAGCAAAACGGCTGTTTTCGATATAGAACTCCATTAGCACTGGTCAAAACTGTCCACAGTTATCACAGTATCATGGCAACAGTAACATAGTAGCTTAGTAACATGGGCGATGTTTCAGACTGTAGACCTTTAGGTCACCTATTCTACCCTAGCAAGTCACCCATCAGGTTATTGCTGTGATTCTGAAAGTAATAGTCCTTTATTCCCATTTGTAACAGGAGCTCATTCACTCCTTTTTTAAAAAACCCTGTTATAGTTTTCTAACAACTCTTAGTCTGCTTCAAGCTTCTGCCATGTTCTTAGTAAAATAAACTATTTGCCTAAATTTCTATTTACTTTTGATACCCTTAACTTTAACCTGTGACCCCCCTAGTGTTCAAACACTGTGCCCAAACTTCCCTTAATTCTCCATAGCTTAAAAAGCTTAAAGGCCTCTACTAAATCCTCTCTTATGTTCCTCTCTTCCAAAGAGTAAAGTGCCAGAGTGGGCAATCTTTGCTCAAAGCAAGCCTTCTGTACAATTTCCATCCACCATCTATTTCTAGGTTCACCTCTCCCCCTCTCTAACACCCTTACTCCTAGCTCTTGGGAGAATTCCCCCCTTCTCTGAGCTACTTTTGCACCCCCCCCCCCCTTATAAATCACTTGCTTCACCCTCTCTCCAGCCTACCAAGAACTCATGGGGGAATAGCTCTTCTTTCCTCCCCCACCTGACCTCTTGTGGACACTCTCGCCCGCTACTTCAGCCAGGCTGACCGGACGTTCAGTCTCAATTAGGGCCATTCCCGTTCCTCTGGTGGACAGTGCTCATCCCACTCGCTCCTCCTCCCTTTCAAACACAAAGTCTCAAACTGACCGCAGAATCCCCCACCCAGCACGATGACTGAGAGGAAATAATATTCAGCCAATGAGGTGTGAATGCCCGCCAGGAGTGGCAGTGACCGTGCTGACTTTATGCAATAGGCTTGAAACTTCACACCAAACCTTTGTAGTCCACAGTTCAGGCCAATCCGTCTGGCACTAGAGAACAATGAGACGTGTATTTGAGAGCCCCCCCCTTACCTGGAGGTGTGTGCCTAACCCGTGTCTCCGATCCAATTGGAGAAGTACTGGCAAACTGGCCTGGCTGTTCGGGAATTGTGCCAACTTCAAAACAGAAAAAGAAAACATTTCCAGTGTAATGAGTGTTGAGTACAAGTGCTCAGTGAAACCAGAAAAACACCAATAAATATTTTAGTTGGCAAGCCATCACAGTTCTCCATGTTTAATTGATGGAGTTGTGTAATCATTAATTTTTTTTAATGGCTCTGTTGAGGTGTACTGGGTGGGTTGTGTCATGCAGAGTGAAGTACAGTACTGGAATACACAATATGACCCACATGATCATGTTAGTAACTCTCATTGCAGAACTAGGGACTTTATTGAAAGTTCAAATCGAAGCCCTGATAGACACACACGCTTCTGCATAGGGTTCCCAACATGTTAATTGCTCATGTCACGGCTCATTATACAATACTTTGGACTGGATTCTAACTCATGGCCTACCTTGTGGTGATGGGAAATAAGGCTTTGAACTTCCAGAAGATAATCTTCGAAATGTGGTGAGCCCCTGTTCTCCATGACGTGGAGGGGAAGGCCCTGTTTTGTTAAAACCCAGGGGGCTGGTGGTGCTGGATCTTCTAATTGCACCTGACCTGAAGGATAAGCAGATGCACCTCAAGTCAAGCCAGGAAATAAACAGCCTTTGTCTTTCTTTAGACTTTGAATTCTGAAGAATCGTTCTAATTAGAGCAGAGGTTCCTGCAGCTCGTAATTCCAGTGAACAGAAAAGAAAATCAGCATGGGTAGATGATGAGGGTCCCTGCTCGAATTTTTTATTGAAACTATCAGCAAGATGTATTTATCGAATCACAGAACACAGAAGGAGGCCATTCGGCCCATCAGACCTGTGCCAGCTCTTTGAAAGGGCTATCCAATTAGTCCCCACTCCCCTGCTCTTTCCCCACAGTCCTGGAAATTTGCCCCCTCAAGTATTTATCCAATTCCCTTTGAAAGTTCCTATTGAATCTGCTTCCACCGCCCTTTCAGGCAGCGCGTTCCAGATCACAACAACTTGTGTTAAAAGAATTCTCCCCGTAACCAATGCAGGTTTTAATAAACATTTGGACAAATAGAGCACCAACTGATATTGTCTTTAGAAAGTGGTCATTTAAACCCATAAAAGGGGAGTCATTCATTTCACTGTTCATTGGTCTGTGAGATAACTTAACATCACCAAAATAGCAAATTCTGTGTCACAACTGTTAATGCAAGCATTGTGTCAGTGTTTATGTCCAATGATTTAAGCATCATTCTGCAAAGCAATAATTTCCATTTACCAAGGTAACATTCCTCTGCTTCCAGGCAACTTGAATCATTCTGAAATTTGCACATCACTCTTTTCAATAATTTATCTAATTTCTTAACGTTTCTTCAACTAAATGATTCATAAAGACTTTCCTGAGGGTCGGGGAAATGGTAGTTAAGGGCTGGTCTCTTTGAGTGTGGGTAGCTCCAAACTGAGATGCCTGCCCAGGGAATTTAGAACCGATTTGGCCAACACAGCTTTGGAGCGGGTGCAAGGGAAATTTCCCAAAACGGTTTGAGGGATAAGGGAGTGTCTGGAGAAGCTGGGATTGTTCTCCCTAGAGCTCAGAAGGTTAAGGGAAGATTTTAATAGAAAAGTTCAATATTATGAGGGGTTTTGATAGAGCAGATAGGAAGAAACTGTTTCCAGTGGCACAGGCCACAGATTTAAGATAATTGGCAAAAGAACCAGAGGGGGAGATGAGGAGAAACAATTTTTACACAGCAAGTTGTGATCCGGAATGCACTGCCTGAAAGGGCAGTAGAAGCAGATTCAATAGTACCTTTCAAAAGAGAATTGGATAAATACTCGAAGAGAAAAATTTGCAGGGCTTTGTGGAAAAAGTAGGGGAGTGGGACTAATTGGAGAACTCTTTCAAAGAGCCAGCATAGGCAGGATGGGCCGAATGGCCTCTTTCTGTGCTGCATTTTTATGTGAACCCTCTGTGACATTGTTGTGATCTGGCACCTGAAGCTGGAAGGACTGCAGAGTCATAGTCATCACAGCATAGAAGGAGGCCATTCAGTCCATTGAGTTCATGCTAGCTCTCTGTCGAGCAATCCAGTCAGTACCATTCCCCCCACTCTATCCCCTGCATGTTTATTTCCCTCACATGCCCATCCAATTTCCTTTGGAAATCATTCATCGTCTCCGCTTCCACCACCCTCGCCGACAGCAAATTTCAGGTGTCAACTGATCACTGAGTCCTACTACCATCTTCTCAGGACTACTAGAGAACGGGAATAAATGCCAGCCTGCACATGACTTAAATTAAAAGCCAACCAGCCCGGCTCATTAATGGGATGTCAGAGGGGTAGTCCTTGTCACTGGGGGCTTCGATTCCTCCCACTCGGTCCCACTTGCAAACCAACAGCCCAGCAAACAGTGTGGTACTTTGGCAAGCTGTCTGACTCTCAAACATGTTGCTGGCCTCTAGACACCCTTTGACTTCGTCTGCTACAAGATTCATCTTTTAACATTCCTGCCCAGTCCACCAGGGGACACGTGACTGGTAGCCCAGGGTAGGCCTCCAATGTGGGTGCAAGGCCGTGTAGTAGGTGGAACATATTGCGTAGTGCAACACATAGCCCACGTACAACCAACGTTCCCTTAACAAACAGACCATGCATAACAACCAGAAAAGAGTCAGCATTGTTGGTCTCTCCCTTTAGTTTTCCCTGCCAATCACTGTCCACTTTCTCCTAGTACTCTGCCAAAGCAGGGCTGTAAGGTGGTAAATAGTCATCTGCACCTCCTGGGCAATAATCCCAGGGGCCAGACTGCACACCCTTGATAGAACCTCCTTGATTTCCATTCCATTTCCATTCCAGTCATTTCCAATGCAATGAAAATCAAGTGGGTTCTGTAATGGAGTGATTGTTACCGAGACAATGAAGATGAAAATCTACCCCCTCCCTTCTTGGTGCCAATGTGTCATTGCTCTTTGTTATTTTAGTAACCTCTCCCCTGCCTTGGTAAGTGTATTGGAAAGGAGTATTGCTCTAATTTTTCTATGATGCCAATTGACTGTCAGATTGAAAATGAATTTGGATTGAAGCATTGGGAACTGGTTGGATGTAACTGTGGCCCAACCAACTCACAGGAAAGACAAACCTTGGTGAACCGCAGTGCTTTGCAGTCTGGAGATTCTGCTCTATTCGCTGGTAATTGAGAACCTGTGTAGGAACAGGGATAGGAATGGTGTCTCCATAGGTGCTGACGGATTCCTGACTCGGCCGGCTGCAAGACATAGAAGACCTCATATCACAAGGTGTTTACACAACATAACCTTCCAGGAATAGATGCAACAGGAGCTTCTTCACAGTCATGATGCACACATAGTTACAGGAATTCCTGCAGTTTACATGAGAGATTGAGTAGACTAGATCTACATTCCCTGGAGTTTAGAAGAACGAAAGATGATTGCACTGAAATATATAAAATTTTGAGAGGGTTTGACAGGTTTGATGCTGAGAGGGTGTTTCCTCCTGGATGGAGAGTCTAGAACACAGGGGCATGGTTTCAGGGTAAGGGGTCGGCCATTTTGGACTGAGATGAAGAGAAATTTCTTCATTCAGGGTGTTGTGAATCTTTGGAATTCTCTACCCCAGAGAGCTGTAGATGCTCAGTCATTGAGTATATTCAAGACAGAGGTTGATAGATTTTCGGGTACTAAGGGAATTAACGATTCTGGGAATACTGTGGGAAAGTGGAGTTGAGGTAGAAGATTAGCCATGAGGTCCTAAAAGCAGAATATAGGGAGCTAGGAAGTAAGTTGAAAAGTAGGACCTCAAAGGGAGTGATCTCAGGATTACTACCAGTGCCACGTGCTAGTCAGAGTAGAAATAGCAGGATATATCGGATGAATATGTAGCTGAAGAGATGGTGTGAGGGGGAGGGTTTTAGATTCCTGGGGCATTGGGACCAGTTCTGGGGGAGGTGGAACCAGTGTTACACCTGGGCAGGACCGGGACCGATGTCCTAGGGGAAGTATTTGCGAGAATGGTTGGGGTGGGTTTAAACTAAAATGGCAGGGGGATGGAAACCTTTGCAAGGAGTCAGAGGAGGGGGGATCAAAGACAAGAACAAAAGACAGTAAGAGGAATAAGATAAGTGATAGGCAGAGAAATCAAGGGCCAGAATCAAACAGGGCCATAGTGAAAAATAGTGGGAAGGGGACAAGTAATGTTAAAAAGACAAGCCTTCAGGCTTTGTGCCTTAACACGCAGAGGACTCGCAACAAAGTGGATGAATTAATTGCACAAATAGATGTAAATGGATATGATATAGTTGGGATTATGGAGACATGGCTGCAAGGTGACCAGGGATGGGAAATAAACATAAATAAAAACAAGAAATGCTGGAAATACTCAGCTGATCTGGCAGTATCTGTGGAGAGAGAAGCAGAGTTAACGTTTCAGGTCAGTGACCCTTCTTCAGAACTCTGATGAAGGGTCACTGACCTGAAACGTTAACTCTGCTTCTCTCTCCACAGATACTGTCAGAACTGCTGAGTATTTCCAGCATTTCTTGTTTTTATTTCAGATTCCAGCATCCACAGTATTTTGCTTTTATTATATGGGAAATAAACATCCAGGGATATTCAGTATTTAGGAAAGACAGACAAAAAGCAAAAGGTGGTGGAGTTGCATTGCTGGTTAAAGAGGAAATTAACGCAATAGTGAGGAAAGATATTAGCTCTGATGATGTAGAATCTCTATGCGTAGAGCTGAGAAACACTAAGATGCAAAAAATGTTAGTGGGGGTTTTATATAGGCTCCTAAACTGCAGTGGTGATGTTGGGAATGGCATTAAACAGGAAATTAGAGACGCATGCGATAAAGGAACATCTGTAATTATGGGTGACTTTAATCTGCATATAGATTGGGCAAATCAAATTCGTCACAAAAATACGTACAGGAGGAATTCTTGGAGTGTATACGGGATGGTTTTCTGGACCAATACGTTGAGGAACCAGCTAGAGAACAGGCCATCCTAGACTGGGTATTGTGTAATGAGAGAGGAATAATTGACAATTTAGTGGTGCGAGACCCCTTGGGGACGAGCGACCATAATATGATAGAATTCTTCATCAAGATGGAGAGTGACGTAGTTGATTCTGAGACTAGGGTACTGAATCTTAGTAAAGAAAACTACGAAGGTATGAGGCGCGAGTTGGCCATGACGGATTGGGAAACGTTACTTAAAGGGATGACGGTGGATAGGCAATGGCAAACATTTAAAGAGCACATGGATGAACTGCAACAATTGTTTATCCCTGTCTGGTGTAAAAATAAAACAGGAGATAGCATTAGATCCAAGGAAGAGGCATATAAATTTGCCAGGAAAAACAACAGACCTGAGGATTAGGAGCAGTTTAGAATTCAGCAAAGGAGGACCAAGGGATTGATTAAGAAGGGGAAAATAGAGCGTGAGAGCAAGCTTGCGGGAACATAAAAACTGACTGTAAAAGTTTCTATAGATATATGAAGAGGAAATGATTGGTGAAGACAAATGTAGATCCCTTACAGTCAGAAACAGAGGAATTTATTATGGGGAACAAAGAAATGGCTGACCAACTAAATGCATACTTTGGTTCTGTCTTCACAAAGGAGGACACAAATATCATACCAGAAATGTTGGGGAACACAGGGCTTAGTGAGAGAGGAACTGAAGGAAATCAGTATTAGTAGAGAAATGGTATTGGGGAAATTGATGGAACTGAAGGCTGATAAATCCCCAGGGCCTGATGGTATGCATCCCAGAGTACTTAAGGAAGTGGCCCTAGAAATAGTGGATACATTGGTGGTCATTTTCCAAGATTCTATAGACTCTGGAACAGTTCCTACAGATTGGAGATTGGAGGGAAGCTAATGTAACCCCACTATTTAAAAAGGGAGGTAGAGAGAAAGCAGGGAATTATAGACCAGTCAGCCTGATGTCAGTAGTGGGGAATATTCTGCAGTCCATTATCAAAGATTTTATAGCAGAGCACTTGGAGAACAGTGGTAGAATCGGGCAGAAACAGCATGGATTTACGAAAGGGAAATCATGTTTGACAAATCTACTAGAATTCTTCGAGGATGTAACCAGTAGAGTTTATGAGGGGGAGCCAGTGGATGTGGTTTATTTGGACTTTCAGAAGGCTTTCGACTAAGTCCCCCATAAGAGATTAGCGTGTAAAATTAAAGCGCATGGGATTGGGGGTAGTGTACTGCGATGGATAGAAAATTGGTTGGCGGACAGGAAACAAAGAGTAGGGATAAATGGGTCTTTTTCTGAATGGCAGGCAGTGACTAGTGGGGTACCGCAGGGATTGGTGCAAGGACCCCAGCTATTCACAATATACATTATTGATTTAGATGAGGGAACTAAATGTAATATCTCCAAATTTGCAGATGATACAAAACTGGGTGGGGGGGTGAGTTGTGAGGAGGATGCAGAGAGGCTTCAGGGTGAGTGAGTGGGCTAATGCATGGCAGATGCAGTATAATGTGGATAAATGTGAGGTTATCCACTTTGGTGGCAAAAACAGGAAGGCAGATTATTATCTGAAAGGCTATAAACTGAGAGAGAGGAATATGCAGCGAGACCTGGGTGTTCTCGTACACCAGTCGCTGAAGGTAAGCATTCAGGTGCAATAGGCAGTAAAAAAGGCAAATGGTATGTTGGCCTTCATAGCAAGAGGATTCAAGTACAGGAGCAGGGATGTCTTGCTGCAATTATACAGGGCCGTGGTGAGGCCACACCTGGAATATCGTGCGCAGTTTTCGTCTCCTTATCTGAGGAAGGATGTTCCTGCTATAGAGGGAGTGCAGCGAAAGTTTACCAGACTGATTCCTGGGATGGTGGGACTGACGTATGAGGAGAAATGGAGTCGGTTAGGATTATATTCACTGGAGTTCAGAAGAATGAAGGGGGTTCTCATAGAAACCTATAAAATTCTAACAGGACTTGACAGGGTAGATGCAGGAAGGATGTTCCCGATGGTGGGGGAGTCCAGAACCAGGGGTCATAGTCTAAGGATACGGGGTAAACCTTTCAGGACTGAGATAAGGAGAAATTTCTTCACCCAGAGAGTGGTGAGCCTGTGGAATTCGCTACCAAAGAAAGCAGTTGAGGCCAAAACATTGTATGTTTTCATAAAGAGCTGGATATAGCTCTTAGGTCTAAAGGGATCAAAGAGTATGGGGAGAAGGCGGGAACAGGTTGCTGAGTTGGATGATCAGCCATGATCATAATGAATGGCGCAGCAGGCTCGAAGGGCCGAGTGGCCTACTCCTGCTCTTATTTTCTATGTTTCTATGATCTTAGTGAATGGTGGAGCAGGCTTAAAGAGCCCATATGACCTACTGCAGCTCCTATTTCTTATGTTCTTATGTTCAAAGTGAGCCCAGCAAGTGGAGATCAGAGCTCCAGCTCAGAATTCTGGACTGACCTCCAGCAGGACACTCATGTCAGGTGGGCATGGGTGTCCCCTTCCCTCACCAGATGGTTTGCGAGAGGCCAGACCTAAACCCCCATCAGCTGGGGTAAAAGGGCCATGGAAGGAGCATTCATGTTGTGGCCTATCAGACTGTTAATTAGCCTGTGAATCCATCCACTACTCTACACTGCTCTCCAAGGGAAAAGAACGAAGACATGAAAACAACAACGGGATATGACCAGTGTCAGACATGAGCAACTGATCTTCAGGAGAAACTCTGCAGACAGTGAGAGAAAGCGATGACTCACAAACAGCCTCAATTGGCAAATCACAATAACACTTAAGACCAGGCAACAGATACATTGTCAAGGAATCCCATTACCCTACCATCCCATCTTGTGTTAGAAATAGTAAACTTAGAGAGCTCCAGAGAAGGGCTGGGTTCAAAAGAAAGACTTGCAATTATAAAATGCCTTTCTCAACCTCAAAGTGCTTTACAGCCAATGAAATGCAGCAATGAAGTGTAGTCACTGTTGTAATGCAGGAACTGCAGCAGCCAATTGGCACACAGCAAGCTCCCACAAACAGCAACGAGATAATGGCTAGAATATCTGTTTTTAATGGGGTTGGTTAAGGGAAAAATATTGACCAGGACATCAGGGAGAAGTTCCCTGCTCTTCTACGAAATAGCTCCAACAAAGCATTCATATCATTTAGCATACAAGCTGTTAAGCTATCCTCTGTGACATTTGATATGGCTGTTGGACGTGCTGCTGGCACCTTCCTGACTTGTTAAATGTCAGATTTCCAGGCAATCTTTCGAGAAAATGTCGGCATGACCTGCAATAACAAAAATCTCATTAAACCTCAATTTAGTCCAAAATTACAGTGGTCTTACCCTGAGGGACTTGGTGAACTGCTGCAGGATGCAGAGGGGGATGGTGGTCTCCCTTGACTTCCTAACCCTGTAGAGGTCAGAACTGAACTACTAGGAGAAAAAGAGCAAAGAACAAGATAATTAGTCCCACTAGACATTAAGCACAATTCAGCAGTGATATTAGCAACTGAGGAGTAGAACTCCTGGCATTAAAATCTGTTTAAAAGCGGTGTATAAAATATATACTGAGGGGTCAGAATCTCAGGATGAGAGGCTGAACATTTAGGACCGAGATGAGGAGAAATTTCTTCACTCAGAGGGTTATGAATCTTTGGAATTCTCCACCCCAGAGAGCTGTGAAAGCTCAGTCATTGAGTGTATACAAGATGGAGTTCAACAGATTTTTGGATACTAAGGGTATCAAGGAATCTGGGGAGACTGTGGGCAAGTGGAGTTGAGGTAGACCATCAGCCATGATCTTATTAAATGGTGGAGCAGGCTCGAGGAGCCGAACGGCCTACTCCTGCTCCTATTTCTTATGTTCTCAGGGCAATGACGGATGAATGATAAATGCCAATCCTTGCCAATGAGAATAAATTAAAAACATGAAGACTCGCCCCTGTGAAGGTGGATCTGACCTCAGGCAAAGTTCTGCTGGGGGCAAAGCACGAAGGAATGAAAGTTGCACAACCAAACTCGGTCAAAGGGACGGCTAGAGGCAGCACAGTGGCGCAGTGGTTAGCACCGCAGCCTCACAGCGACCCGGGTTCAATTCTGGGTACTGCCTGTGTGGAGTTTACAAGTTCTCCCTGTGACCGCGTGGGTTTCCGCCGGGTGCTCCGGTTTCCTCCCACAGCCAAAGACTTGCAGGTTGGTAGGTAAATTGGCCATTGTAAATTTCCCCCCGTGTGGGTAGGTGGTGGGGATGTGGTAGGAATATGGGATTAATGTAGGATTAGTATAAATGGGTGGTTGTTGGTCGGCACAGACTTGGTGGGCCGAAGGACCTGTTTCAGTGCTGTATCACTCTATGACTGTGCACAGTCCCCTGCTGTGTTCTAACAGGGAGTAACAAACTGACCTGCTGTAATTCAGGCTGTCAATCACAGTCCTTCCTGCCAGAGTGTCACTCAGCAGCTCACCTGAAGAGCAATGGAACAGATATTTACTCTCTCCTTTCAACACTATGATTGGCAAAACAGTCACTTTCCTGTTTATTAATTCTATAATAAAATCAACAGAAAGCTTTAGAACTTACTCAGGCAAGTTAGTACCACTGAGAATAGTCCTGGCAAAACCAGAAATACTTTCACCATTAATTTCCTCTCTGACTCATCCACAAAATGGTTCAATTTAAAACGTTCACCAAATAACCTTCCCAAACACTTCGAAATTCTTAGAATCTAGCAGGATATTTATATTCACAAGCGATTTAAATATTACATCAAGCACAAACTCCAGTGCAAAAATTCAAGTATTCCCAGGGGAAATGATCTTGCATGAGATTGACACAGAACAGAGCTCAGAGACTGATCCCAGTGTGAATCATTAATAGTGAACACAGCCCGGAGACTGATCCCAGTGTGAATCATTAATAGTGAACACAGCCGGGAGACTGATCCCAGTGTGAATCATTAATAGTGAACACAGCCCAGAGACTGATCCCAGTGTGAATCATTAATAGTGAACACAGCTTGGAATCTGATTCCAGTGTGAATCATTAATAGTGAACACAGCTTGGAATCTGATCCCAGTGTGAATCATTAATAGTGAACACAGCTTGGAATCTGATTCCAGTGTGAATCATTAATAGTGAACACAGCTTGGAATCTGATCCCAGTGTGAATCATTAATAGTGAACACAGCTTGGAATCTGATCCCAGTGTGAATCATTAATAGTGAACACAGCTTCGAATCTGATCCCAGTGTGAATCATTAATAGTGAACACAGCTTGGAATCTGATCCCAGTGTGAATCATTAATAGTGAACACAGCTTGGAATCTGATCCCAGTGTGAATCATTAATAGTTAACACAGCTTGGAATCTGATCCCAGTGTGAATCATTAATAGTGAACACAGCTTGGAATCTGATCCCAGTGTGAATCATTAATAGTGAACACAGCTTCGAATCTGATCCCAGTGTGAATCATTAATAGTGAACACTGCTCAGAGACTGATCCAAGTGTGAATCATTAATAGTGAACACAGCTTGAAGACTGCGAGTTGGGCCTGCCAATCTTTGTTCTTACTTTGTGTGGGAATGCTGAATCATAGAAGGTACAAGAAAAAAAAAACAACTTGCATTTATATAGCGCCTTTAACATAGTAAAAAATCCCAAAGCGCTTCACAGTTGTGTGATCAAAATTTGACACTGAGCCACATAAGGAGACAACCCCTTTGGCTTGCGCAGAGAGGTAGGTTTTCAGGAGCATCTTAAAGTCGGAGAGGTTTGGGGCTGGAATTTTAGAGCTCCGGGCCTAGACAACTGAAGGCACAGCTGCTCACTATGAGATCACTATGTTGACGTCAGAGCTCTGTGACAACCCCGAGTGACTCGCCTGCGGAAAGCTGACTTACCGGAGTAGTGTGTCGGGCTGTTGTAAGGCACCAACACAAAGTCATCGATGTCACAGGAGGAGTTCTTGCTGCTGCTGCCACCCGAGTCCTTGGAGCCCTGAAGGAAGCCCGGGGCCTCCTGCGTCGGGGAAGTGAGGACTTTCTCACAGAGCTGGTGCATGTCGGCCAGTGACTATTTACAAAGGAAGGGAAATTGTTAAAGGAGCATCCTTCATATTGCAGCAGTGACAGAGACTCGACAACGTGGCTTCAGTGACTCTTGTTGCAGCGATTACTTCACCTGTCAGCATGAATGTCGAGAACAACTGAGGTCCAGAACAATGTAAAAGAGAAAATTGTGCCGCGAGAGAAGGAGTGTGAAAGGGAAGAAAAGAGGAAAAGAGAAACCAAACATCACAACGGCAGCTTGTGGAGACACAGTTGATGCTCCTGTCTTGTGAGGGGTACAGTCGTGTAGTGGTTATGTTACAGAGAATGTGAGTTCAGTTTCCACCGGTTTAAGAATTTGAGTTTTTGTTAATAAAAAGTTGGTGTCAGTAAAAGTGACCGTGAAGCTGTCGGATTGTCATAAAAACCCAACTGTTTCACAAATATCCTTCAGAGGGAAACCTACCGTCCTTACCTGGTATGACCGATATGTGACTCCAGTCCCACACCAAAGCAGCTCTTAACTGTCCTCCAGTGTGGCCAAGTAAGCCAACCAGTTATATCAAAACCACTACAAAGAATAGCTTTCACCACATGGACTGCAGTGGTTCAAGAAGGTGGCACCACCGCCTTCTCAAGGGCAACAAGGGATGGGCAATAAATGCTGGCCTTGCCAGTGATGCCCACATCCCAAGAATAACATTTTTATCAAAAAGTGCTGCCAATAATCCAGGAATAAATTTTGTTCGAAGCCAAGAAAGCAGCCTGGTTTTCCCAGGGTCTGGCAAGTTAGTTATGCGATTTCCACAATAGGACTGAACTAAACTCAATTTAAAAACAGCTAACATGTGAGAAATCCTCTTACCCTGTACACCTGGATTGAGCCTGGTCCACACTTCATCAACCAACAGTGCCACTGGCTCACAGGGTCCCTCCTCACCCCAATAGTAAAGCTGGAAAATTTTCTAAGGTCAATCTAAGAGCTACTTAAGAGGTTGAGGATCCTTGTTCTGTGCTTAATCTCTATAGAGAGAATTAAGGACCTATTTTAACACCCCTCCCCCATCCTGCTTGGCATGAATGGTTTGGGGCTGGGGTGAGATGGTAGGCGTGGGGAAGGGGGAGGGTTTATTCTGTGTTCGCAACACGTACCCATTGCCCTCCAACCATTTTGACTTGTCTGAATTCAGGCACGGGGAAGGCCGCCCCAGGGGAGCAGGGGGGTCATAGTTTATAGTTTAAATAGCAGTGGCTGCGTCCTGATGACATTATCAAGACTAGTTCGCCATCTTAATCGCAAGCATAATCCTGCACGGACTCCAGTCTGCCAGCGGAAACCAGTGCCAGCAAGGAATCAGGCCAAGGGAGTGTCTTCCCGGGATCCACAAGGAGATCTGGGGCCTCCCCTGCCCCAAGCTACCCTTCACCTCCACCGATTACAGACTTACTGATAACCCCCATATCCCAGTCCATACTTACCTTGCTGGGGTACATTTCCGTGGGAATGACCTGACCTAACCTCCCCATCCCCCACCAATGTGGACTCTGCCCACCAGTGTTGACCATTCTCACCAGGTTCATCAATGTCGAGGCCTGTAAATGAGGCCCAGGTGTTAAAATCTCACGAGTTTCATGCTCCAAGAGTGCAGCCTGCTTCAGCCCTCGATCCCACTTCCTCCACCACCATCCCCCCCCCCCCCACTGACGCTGGCCACAGTTCCCTGACTTCTAGCCCAACCTCTTTAGTCCAAGCCCAATCGCCAGAGGTGAGGTGCTCCCCCTCCATCCCACCACCCTCCCCCATTTCCTGCAGTGTAGAGAGCAGCAAAGATTCTTCTTTACTTACAGGAGGTGAAGCGAGGTGGGAGGTGGAGGAGCTGCTGCAAGAACTGGTGGAGGCTGAGCTGGGATACACAGGCATAGGCACTGGGGCAGCTGTGAACAGAGGGGAAAGTGGAGGGTTACTCTCTGACATTAACATCAAGACTGACATGCAACACGCAGCAGTTACACATCTCAATTCGCAAGTGTCTATTAGATCACAGTGTAGAAAGGATCACAGTATAATGTTATGTGCACCTCTGGTTGTAGTGAACAGTCCCTTCAAATATCATCACTAAAAACAGATGATCTGATCATTATCGCATTGCTGTTTGTGGGATCTTACTGTGTGCAAATAGTGACAACACTTCAAAAAGTACTTCATTGGCTGTGAAGTGCTTTGGGACATCCTGAGGTCATAAAAGGCGCTATATCAATGTATTTATTTTCTCCTTCTCTTTCCCTCATTCATTCTTTCTTTTCAAAGCCATCACCATCTTAATTTTCTGTCTGTAACCGGGGTGCCCCCAAGAACCCAAGGGTTCTATTGCGTTTAAGTGCGATCAGTGTTCGATGTGCCCAAGGAGGGATGTCAGCCCGGAGAGGCTGAGCTACACACGAGGGCAATGAGGCTGAAAAACAAAGTATCAGGGAAAAAAAGGAGGCTTATGGCAGATTCAGAGGGCTGAAAACAGCGGAGGCGTTAGAGGAGTACAGAAAGTGTAGGGAGGTACTTAAAAAAATAATTAGGTGAGCGATGAGGGAACATGAAAAAACACTGGTGGGCAAGAAAATCCCAAGGCACTTTATAAGCATATTGAGGGCAAGAGGACAACCAGGGAAAGAGTAGGGCCCATAAGGGACCAAAGTGGCAATCTGTGTGTGGAGCCGGAGGACATAGGTGAGGTTTTAAATTATTACTTTTCATCTGTGTTCACTATGGAGAAGGATGATGTAGGTGTAGAGATCAGGGAGGGGGATTGTGATATACTTGAACATATCAGCATTCATAGGAAGTATTAGCTATTTTAGTAGGCTTAAAAGTGGATAAATCCCTCGGCCCAGATGAGATGTATCCCAGGTTGTTGTGTGAGGTAAGGGAAGAGATAGCAGGGGCTCTGACACAAATTTTCAAATCCTCTCTGGCCACAGGAGAGGTACCAGAGGACTGGAGGACAGCAAATCTGGTACCATTATTCAAGAAGGGTAGCAGGGATAAACCAGGTAATTACAGGTTGGTGAGTCTAACATCAGTGGTTGGGAAACTATTGGAAAAGGTTCTGAGGGACAGGATTAATCTCCACTTGGAGAGGCAGGGATTAATCAGGGATAGTCAGCATGGCTTTGTCAGGGAGAGATTGTGTCTAACTAACTTGATTGAATTTTTTGAGGTGGTGACTAGATGTGTAGATGAGGGTAAAGCAGTTGATGTCGTCTACATGGACTTCAGTAAGGCTTTTGATAAGGTCCTGCATGGGAGATTGCTTAAGAAGGTAAGAGCCCATGGGATCCAGGGCAATTTGGCAATTTGGATTTAAAATTGGCTGAGTGGCAGGAGGCAGAGGGTGATGGTCGAGGGTTGTTTTTTGCAAGTGGAAGCCTGTGACCAGTGGTGTACCACAGGGATCGGTGCTGGGACCTTTGCTGTTTGTAGTGTACATTAATGATTTAGATGTGAATATAGGAGGTATGATCAGTAAGTTCGTAGATGACATGAAGATTGGTGGTGTCCTAAATAGTGAGGAGGAAAGCCTTAGATTACAGGACAATGTAGATGGGCTGGTAAGATGGGTGGAGCAGTGGCAAATGGAATTTAATCCTGAGAAGTGTGAGGTGATGCATTTTGGGAGGACTAACAAGGCAAGGGAATATACAATGGATGGTAGGACCCTAGGAAGTACAGAGGGTCAGAGGGACCTTGGTGTACTTGTCCATAGATCACTGAAGGCAGCAGCACAGGTAGATAAGGTGGTTAGGAAAGCATATGGGATTCTTGCCTTTATTAGCCGAGGCATAGAATATAAGAGCAGGGAGGTTATGATGGAGCTGTATAAAAAGCTAGTTAGGCCACAGCTGGAGTACTGTGTACAGTTCTGGGCACCACACTATAGGAAGGATGTGATTGCACTGGAGAGGGTGCAGAGGAGATTCACCAGGATGTTGCCTGGGCTGTCTATGCAGACAGACTGAAAAGTCTAGGGTTGTTTTCCTTAGAGCAGAGAAAGCTGAGGGGGGGTGGGGGGGGGGGGCGGGGGGGGACATGATTGAGATATACAAAATTATGAGGGGCATTGATAGGGTAGATAGGAAGAAACATTTTCCCTTAGCGGAGGGGTCAATAACCAGGGGGCATAGATTTAAGGTAAGGGACAGGAGGTTTAGAGGGGATTTCAGGAAAGATTGTTTCACCCAGAGGGTGGTTGGAATCTGGAACACACTGCCTGAAGGGGTGGTAGAGGCAGAAACCCTCACAACGTTTGAGAAGTATTTAGATGAGCACTTGAAATGCCATAGCATACAAGGCTACGGGCCAAGTGCTGGAAAATGGGATTAGAATAGTTAGGCGCTTGCTGGCTGGCACAGACATGATGGGCCGAAGGGCCTGTTTCTGTGTTGTATAACTCTACGACTCTATCTGCTCGATCAAACTACAATTAAAGTTCACGACAGCCTAGTCTTCAGCCATTTCATGCATTCCTCCTGCTAACTCAGATCAGCCTTTGCTCTGCTTACATTTCTTCATGGAAGAGCTGATGTCTAGAAACGGGTGATGAAAAAATTCACCTGTAGAAAGAAACACATGGATCAGCTTAACAAAACTGTTTACATCATTCTAGCTCATGGGAAGGTGCTGGGGCAATATTAAATCAAAATTCATATGAAGACCATAAGAAATAGGATTACTCTATATCAGATTCTTGTTAAAACAATAGCAAGATATTATTGTGGAAAAACAGGTGCAAGAGGAGCTGATTTTCCATTTCAAATGGTTTGTAGCACAAACGCTGTGTCCTGGTTTTAGGATTCAGCCACCAAGGAGTTAACAGACTAAGAACGACCTTTCCATAGGAACAGCAGGAGGCCATTCAACCCCTCAAGTCTGTTCCACCATTCCATTAGATCATGGCTGATCTGTACCTCAACTCCATTTCCCTGTCTTTGCTCCATATCCCTCGATATCCAACAAACACCTACCAATCTCAGTGTTGGAAGCTTCCATTAACCCCCAGCTTCAACAGCTTCTTGGGGAAGACAGTTTCAGATTTTGAGTGAAGAACTGCTTCACTCTCAAATAGCCTCAGTCTAATTTTAAGATTGTGCCCCTTTGTTCTGGACTCCCTGCCAGAGGGAGTTTCTCTGTATCAAACCCCTAGCGAATCCTTTTATCAATTTAAAGACCTCGATTACATCGCTCCTTTTATTCTCAAAGGAAAACAAGCCAAGTTTATGCAACTTGTTGTCATACTTTAATGCTTTTGGTCTCAGTATCATTCTGGTGAATCTGCACTGCCCCCCCCCACCCCACCAAGGCCAATATCTCCTTCCTGAGATGTGGTGCCCAGAACTGAACACCGTGCTTACCTGGTCTGGACCTAAATGTGACTCCAGTCCAACACCAACATGGTTTACTCTTATCTGCCTTCTCAGATGGCCTAACAAGCCATTCTGTTGGATCAAACCACCATAGTGGTTCAAAAAGAAGGCACAGCACCACCTTTTCGGGGCATCGAAGGATGGGCTTTGCCAGCGACATCCATATCCCAAGAATGAATCATTATAAAAAAAGAAATATGTTGGTTCCGTGTTGGTCTGGTCTAATATTCGAGGTGCTGGCTCCTGATTCAAAAGTCTTGAATGGTTGGGACACCAGTATAAAACTTGCCAGATTGACTGGACTGTAAAAGGGCTTGAATGTCCCTTCTGTGTATAGTTTTAGTCTCCTTACCTAAGGAAGGATATACTTGGCTGAGAGGGGGTGCAACTAAGGTTCACTAGACTGATTTCTGGGATGAAGGGGTTGTCCTATGAGGAGAGATTGAGTAGAATGGGCCCATTCTCTCTGCAGTTTAGAAGAATGAGAGGTGATCTCATTGAAACATATAAAATTCTTAGAGGGCTTGACAGGGTAGATGCTGAGAGGCTGTTTCCCCCGGCTGGAGAGACTCGAACACGGGATCACAGTCTCAGGATAAGGGGTATGCCATTTAGCACTGAGATAAGGAGAAATTTCTTCACTCAGAGGGCTGTGAATCTTTGGAATTATCCATCCCAGAGAGTTGTGGATGCTCAGTCATTGAGTATATTTCAGACTGAGATCGATAGAGTTTTAGACACTAAGAGAATGAAGGGATATGGAGATAGTGCAGGAAGGTGGAGTTGGGGTAGAAGATCAGCCATGATCTTATTGAATGGCAGAGCAGGCTCGAGGGGCCGAATGGCCTACTCCTATTTCTTATGTTCTATCTCAGTGAAATTGAAAGCTGGATACTCACTGAACTCCATGCGGTCCTTGTAATTACGGAGCAGGAGTCCCAGGAGCAGGTGACGCAGGTGGCTGGAGGTCTCTCTCGGAATGCTGTTGACAAGAGATAAAGCAAATGGCTTGAGCTGCAAAATCAAGCACAGGAATTCCATGCAAATTCTGGTCCTTCCCCCAGAAGCAAAAGGCCAGCTGATTCTTACATGCCAGGAATTCCACAGGAATTACAGTGCAGGAACAGTCCATACTGGACCAACATGTCTATGTCGGTGCTTATGCTTCACGAGATTCTGCCTGCTTTCTTCATCTCACCCTATCAGCATATCCTTCTGTTTCTTTCCCTCATGTGTTTATCCAGCTTCGCCTTAAATATATCTACACTATTTACCTCTATTACGACCTTGGGCTGCATTCTATGTGCCCGCCGCCAATTTTGGTGACAGGCGAAAAAAACAGCAGCCCGCAATTCTAAGTGCGGTGGCTCATTTAAATAGCCAGGTGGCCTGCACCCCCCTCCCCACCAATCACGTGGAGGGGGCGGGCCGTCCGTCCCCGGCAACAGCGTTAGCTGCCTGTGTGCGGGCGCAATGCATTTTTAAAGGGCTGTCAGCCCTACCAGCTAATTTAAATATTTAAAGGTCAAGTGAATTAAAATAAATAAATAAATACATTTCTTTTGCCCCTATCCAACCCCCACCCCCCAAAATAACAATTAAATCAATCATTTGCCCTTCCCCCCCACACCCCCTGCGAAAACACTTACCTTTACCATCTGACCTTCACTCTCCAAACTGCACAAACTGCGGGAGTGAGGGCCACCAGACCAAAGATCACAGCAGGACATCAGGTGGCAACATGAGCTTCATTAATTCACTCATTTTAATTTATTTAAATATTTAAATTGGGGTCCCGTCACCAAGTGGCGGAGGGAGGGGGGGAGGGGGGGGTTCTGCCATGAGGCCTCGCTGTTGCTGCTAATATCGGGCCAGGCCCTCCTGGCGTCGGGCTGTGTGGCTGCCCTCTCCCGGAGGCATCTTCAGGCTCCCCCCCTCCCACCGTCACAGAACCCGATGCCTGGGGGAAGAAAAAAAATCCAGCCCAATGTGTTTGTGAGTCCCACATTCTCACCACTCTCTAGGGAAAGAGGTTTCTCCTGAATTCCCTGTTGGGTTTATTAGTGACTATTTTATATTGATGGGCTGTAGTTTTGAACTCGCTCTCATATGGAATCATTTTCGATAGCCCACCCTTAGTGTAGTAAAATGTCCCACACATTAATCAGACAGAATTTGACATCGAGTCACATGAGGGGGGATTGAAACAGTTGAGGTAGGTTTTAGGGAGTGTCTTAAAAGAAGAGAGAGGCAGAGAGCAGAAGAGATAGGTAGAGAGGTGAAGGGGTTTAGGAAAAGAATTCCAGAGCCTAAGGTCCAGGCAGATGAAGGCACGGCCACCAACGGCGGAGCGATTAAAATCACAAGAGGCCAGAATTGGAGGAGCACAGAGATCCTGGTGGGTTGCAGGGCTGGTGGAGATTATAGAGATAGGGAGAGGGGCGAGGGATTTGAAAACAAGGTGAGAATTTCTAAATTCTGGGCATGCATGGCCATCTGTTTAGCCCTCCAGCCCTAGAATTTGCCGGGTTCCTCCAATTCTGTGAGTAACGGTACTGGAACACTTAGACAGAGTGGGAAAAGGAGAGATGGAGGATGAAGATTCTCAACGTGCTTTTTAAAAATTTCTCTGTTAAACCAGCCCCGGGACGGAGTGAGCAAGCTCAGCTGGCACCAACATGCTGGCTTTAAACAGTGGGTGACTTTAAAGGTTAGGGACAGTTCGCGCCAAATGGTTGTTGAAGCAGAGCCTGTGAATTGAAATAGGAATTAGAGAGTTGCTTGAAGAGGGGTATTACAGGGTATGGGGATTTAAACATCCTCCGCTCCCTCCTGGAGCTGCTGTCAGCAGTCCCGCATCTCCCTGCCCACTGAGAGTCTGCGTATTAACTTCCTAACCTAGAAACTGGGCAAGGGTCACAGTAGGGTTGGGGCAGAGAGCAGAAACCCAGCCTGAATGCACCAAGTAATGGAACAGCGATGGGGAGCAGGATTCCTGGCTGATTTTAAAGGAATAATTTAATAGAGTATAAGGGAAGGCCAGGGGAATGGAACTAAACAGAGAGCTCTGTCAGTGAGCTAGCACATGTGCGATGGGCTGAATGACCACTTTCAGTGCTGTAAAATTCTATGGTTCTATGCTTTCCCACCAATCACACCCCCCCACCCGCCTCCCATTAACCCTGGGGCACTGAGTCCAATTGAAGGCCCCTCCCCCATTCCCTGACCCCTCCCACCCACTGCTATGTTGCTGGGATTATCTAATACGGCATTAAGCCACAGACGGAGGCTGGGACATCTGCAGTCCGAAGGCCTAATCACACACTGGCCAGACTTGCTAAGCTGCCAAGGGAAGCCAGTCTGTGCAGTTTGAGAGCACGTTCTCCTCAACAGCCTGTCACAGTGATGTTCCCTTTAGTACTACTCAAGTTATGGGCCAGTTTCCACCTCCCAGTGGCCTCACAATAGTCCCACACGCTATTGTTTGCAAATATAAGCATGCTTTCTTGAAAACATGGCCCTGAGCCACCCGATGTGACAAAAAGTTGGCATAGCCCAGAGGTATCACTTCCTCCTGTTAAGACTGAACGACATAGGCATGTGGGATTGCTCACTGACCTTTCACCCTGGATACAAACCCAACCTACACTGAAGGGAATGGGAACCCCCTCTGTCTACTGGCTGTAACAGTTCTAGTTGAAATCAGCTAAGCACAGTCAGCCCCTCCCTTACTTTCATCCACTCCCCCACCCCATTTTGAACCCCTCCTCTCCTGACTCTAGTGCCTTATAATGCGGCACAGTCCTATTGGCTGACCTCTACTATCTGTCTCAAATTGGCCATCCTTAATGTCTGAACCGGACAGTGAGAGTCAGCGGGTAATTGGGGCATTGGGGTATCAAGACGGAGGTCGACATGGTGAATACATCTCCACATGCCCAACCTTGCCGATAGCAGCACTGTTCCTGTGGAAATCACTGCTGAGGATTGTGATGGTGATTCAATCCCTCGCCTACTTTTCCTTCCTGTTGCCACAGTGATGCCGAGGTAATTGTAGACATCTCACTATCATATCAGCCGAGATCACCTGGGCCAAACACAAGGTTCGAAAGTGGGACCCTATGTGCCTGTGAAAGTTGGGGTGAAGAATTCGACCTGGCCAATCCACTCCCAGGCTGGCTCCCACTTCTTGTGTGTTCAGAGCCATGTTTGGGCGGAGGTGCATTTAACCCACTGAGCCATCCAGCACCCCACTTCGAGACGCCTGAGTCGCCTCCAAGCTGATAAGAAACATCAGTGGCGATCTTCCAACAGCACTGAGCTGGGAAGGCAAGTCCATGAGGGCAGATAGTTTGTCGCATTAAGCAACAACAACAACTTGCATTGATATAGCACGTCCAATGTAGTAATAATGCCCCAAGGTGCAATTAGCAAACAAAATTTGACAACAGAGCCACATAAGGACATATTAGGTCAGGCGATCAAATTCTCAGTCAAAGAGGTAGGCTTTGAGGAGAGTTTTAAAGGAGGAGAGAGAGGTAGAGAGGTTTAAGGAGGAAATTTCAGCTTAGGGCCCAGGCAGCTGAAGGCACAGCCGCCAATGGTGGAGCGATGAAAATTGGGGATGCTCAAGAAGCCAAAATTAGATGAGCGCAGAGATCCCGGAGGGTTGTAGGGCTGAGGTGATTACAGAGATAGGGATGGGCGAGGCCATGGAAGGATTTGAAAACAAGGATGAGAGTTTGAAAATTGAGGCGTTGTTGGACCGGGAGCCTGTGTAGGCCAGTGGACACAGGGTGATTGGATGAATGGGACTGGGTGTGAGTTAGGATATGGGCAGTACCCATTGCTGTGTATACAGAAATGCAATAGTAAACCCGCTGAATACCAGCAGCCTTCACCTTTAGCCTCAGATGCTCTAACAAATCAGAAGGCCAGCCAGTAATCCAGGAAGAGGTGCCCCAGGCTAAATGTTTAATGGCATGCAAAGTTGATAGTCCTTTACCTCACCATCTCTAACATGCACTTGTTATATTCAGGGAATGCTGGCTGCAATGCCAAGTCCTCTCTCTGACATGTATCAAATACTTGCAGCAATGCGTGAGCAGAGACAAAGGTAAATATAGCAAACACAAGCTCGTGGAAATGTCCAGAAACACAACAAGTAGCTTACTTTGGTACTAGGGTCTTGTTTTTCTCATAGAATAGACGAAGGTTCTGCGGACTATTGGCCTGCAACAGAAAGAGTCCGTTAACTTTAACCCTTCCACCTTCATCTGACCGAAACACACAGCCCCTCAACCACACAACAACAACTTGCAATTCTATACTACAACAGTTTGCATTGATGTATAACAGCTTGCATTTCTATAGCGCCTTTAACATAGTTAAACGTTCCAAGGCACATCGCAGGCGCATTAACAGAAAAAAACTGCCACCTGTCCAAAGATGGAGGTATTAGAACAGGTGACCAAAAGCTGGGCCAAAGAGGTAGGTTTTGAGGAGCATCGTAAAGGAGGAGGGAGGTAGCGAGACGGAGAGGTTTAGGAAGGGAACTCCAGAGCTTAGGCTCCAGGCCGTTGAAGGCATGACCACCAATGGTGGAGCCATGAAAATCGAGGCCAGAATTGGGAGTGCCAAGATCTCCAAGGGCTGTAGAGCTGGAGGAGAGTATAGGAATTAGAAAATAACATAGAGGCAATTTCCACCAGCACTGCTCTGTGGGAGAGCTCAAATTTGGAGGTCAACATCACTAAAGTGAAATTGGATCCTGATTTACATAATGACACAGCCAATTCAGGTGCAAACACTTGTCTATTTTGAGGCCAGTTCATAAATTGAGTCTAACCTTTCTTGGGTGGTCAGTGGATGGTGAGAGGACGGTCACAGAATGGTGAGAGGACTATCAGTGGTCAGTGGATGGTGAGAGGACGGTCACAGAATGGTCAGTGGATGGTGAGTGGACTATCAGTGGTCAGTGGATGGTGAGTGGCCGGTCACAGAATGGTCAGTGGATGGTGAGAGGACCATCAGTGGTCAGTGGATGGTGAGTGGCCGGTCACAGAATGGTCAGTGGATGGTGAGAGGACTATCAGTGGTCAGTGGATGGTGAGTGGCCGGTCACAGAATGGTCAGTGGATGGTGAGAGGACTATCAGTGGTCAGTGGATGGTGAGTGGACGGTCACAGAATGGTCAGTGGATGGTGAGAGGACTATCAGTGGTCAGTGGATGGTGAGTGGACGGTCACAGAATGGTCAGTGGATGGTGAGAGGACTATCAGTGGTCAGTGGATGGTGAGTGGACTATCAGTGGTCAGTGGATGGTGAGTGGCCGGTCACAGAATGGTCAGTGGATGGTGAGAGGACTATCAGTGGTCAGTGGATGGTGAGAGGACTATCAGTGGTCAGTGGATGGTGAGTGGACGGTCACAGAATGGTCAGTGGATGGTGAGTGGACTATCAGTGGTCAGTGGACGGTGAGAGGACGGTCACAGAATGGTCAGTGGATGGTGAGAGGACTATCAGTGGTCAGTGGATGGTGAGAGGACTATCAGTGGTCAGTGGATGGTGAGAGGACGGTCACAGAATGGTCAGTGGATGGTGAGTGGACGGTCACAGAATGGTCAGTGGATGGTGAGTGGACGGTCACAGAATGGTCAGTGGATGGTGAGAGGACTATCAGTGGTCAGTGGATGGTGAGAGGACGGTCACAGAATGGTCAGTGGATGGTGAGAGGACTATCAGTGGTCAATGGATGGTGAGAGGACGGTCACAGAATGGTCAGTGGATGGTGAGAGGACTATCAGTGGTCAGTGGATGGTGAGTGGACGGTCACAGAATGGTCAGTGGATGGTGAGTGGACTATCAGTGGTCAGTGGATGGTGAGTGGACGGTCACAGAATGGTCAGTGGATGGTGAGTGGACGGTCACAGAATGGTCAGTGGATGGTGAGTGGACGGTCACAGAATGGTCAGTGGATGGTGAGAGGACTATCAGTGGTCAGTGGATGGTGAGAGGACGGTCACAGAATGGTCAGTGGATGGTGAGTGGACTATCAGTGGTCAGTGGATGGTGAGTGGCCGGTCACAGAATGGTCAGTGGATGGTGAGTGGACTATCAGTGGTCAGTGGATGGTGAGTGGACGGTCACAGAATGGTCAGTGGATGGTGAGTGGACTATCAGTGGTCAGTGGATGGTGAGTGGACGGTCACAGAATGGTCAGTGGATGGTGAGTGGACTATCAGTGGTCAGTGGATGGTGAGAGGACTATCAGTGGTCAGTGGATGGTGAGTGACGATAGTATTTTTTTTATTTCAGGGGAGGTTGTTCACCTCCCACTGCTCCAGATTTATCAATGCAAAACCTGAACATTGGATAATGGGGTCATACAATGATCAATAAATTAATGAGAGAATTAAAATGGATAATATGACAACAGTGAGCATGCCGGGGTCTTCTGCCTTGTTCAAATGGATGCCAGAGGGATTACACTTCATCCCCTGATAAACTTGGAATCATAGAATCATACAGCACAGCACGAGGCCATTCGGTCCATCGTCCCTGTGCTGGCTCTTTGAAAGAGCTATCCAATTAGTCCCACTCCCCCTGTTCTTATCTCATAGCCCTGTATGTTTTTTCCCCTTCAAATATTTATGCAAAATTCCTTTTTGAAAGCTATTACTGAATCTGCTTCCGCCACCTGTTCAGGCAGCACATTCTGGATCACAACCCACTGTGTAAAAAAAAAAGTTTTCTCATCTCTCCCTCTGGTTCTTTAGCCAATCACCTTAAATCTGTGTCCTCTGGTTATCAACCCTCCTGCCAGTGAAAAATTGATTCTCCGTATTGACTCTATCAAAACCATTTGAATATCAACCAACTCAGCAAATCAGTCAATGTGGGATCCTCCAGGCTTCACCCAGATGCTGTAGATTAGCAGGAACATTAAGGGGACCAGGTTAAGTCCAGTTTCCAGATTAGTAGAAACACATCGCAACTTTGATCCAGATCTTAGACTACATAAGAGCAATGCCACAGACGGGGCCATTAGCGTAAACAGAATGATAAATAGAGAAACTATATTATTGTCAATTTACCCCATTTTCATTTGAAGAAAGAATAAACTAGCATTTATGTAGCACTTTTTACAACCTCAGGACATCCTAAACTACTTTAAAGCCGACAAAGTACTTTGGAAGTGTAGTCACTGTTAGATTCTGAAACAGAAGTTGATCAAAATGAATTATGACTTGAGGTGCAAATTCATCTACCCTCTTCACACAACTGTTGGAAGCTGTCAGTTGGACTGAAAATTTACACACAAGTTACTATAAACAACAATGACCAGATAATTGGTTTATCGTGATGTTGGTTGAAGGATAAATATTAACTAGGACACTGGGGAGAAATCCCTTGCTTATCTTTGAAAAAGTGCCATGGGATCTTTTACATCGGTTTAACATCTCATCTGAAAGACAGCGCCCCCGACAGTGCAGCACTTCCTCAGTGCTGCCCCATGAGCATCAGCCCAGGTTTTGTACACACGTCTCTGGAGTGGAACTTGAACTCAGATCTTTCAGGTGGTTGTTAGGTGTTCTTGCTGATGTGGTCATTCCCAATCCGTCTGGGTCCAGGTACTCTGAAGGATGCAGGCATTACCTGCATAAAGACACGCCTGCCTGTAGAATGCTTTTCACCTTGTGTTGTGCAAGTGATGTTTTTGCTAAATGGCTAAAATGAGTATTAGCTGCAGGAACATTTACAGATGGAGCAATAGTCTGGTTTGCAGTCCTCAATAATCCAGGAGGTTGTACGGCTGGACCATTCAAACTGAGTCACATCACTGCTTTAATATAGAAAAGAAACTAAACAAGTTTCAGCACAACAGTTGCAAACGAGTGCAATTATTTAACTTTCCAGTCTCTAGTTGTAGAGCTAGAAGTTAATTTCATAGTTATTTTCTTTTTTGAAAATCTTTCGTGCCTCCCTCCCACACAATTCAGATCATACACAGCAATAGCAATAACACGAATGGAAAATCTGTAGCAGGTAATGAGGAATTTCTCTGAATGGGGGTCTCAGTGAGCATTGGGTAATTAATTGCGTCTCCCTCTCTCTCTCCTCCTTCGTAGTTAAAGAATATTCTAGTTGTCTGAAGAAAACCTCTGGACAACAATCTAACTGCAGTTAAATCCATCTGCACCTTGCAATCCTTTACTAGTTAACCCCTACACCAGCACACACCATGTATAGGTTTGGAACACAGCACAGTTAGGTGTCAGGTAAACACTGTAATTGTGTATCTCAACTGCCCCACCCTGCCATTAAACAGCAGTGTTGTGAAGGCTACCAGGCCAGTTAAATAGGCAGATTTGACGGTTCTACTGCTGCCCAAATCCCCCACTTTCAACACACTGCTGGTCAAGAAGTATGGTGGTGTGGGGGGGGGGGGAGTTTCCCCGATTTTCTTTGCCACCTTTCCCCCACCCCCCAACATTGGCCATGCCTTCAGCTTCGTGGGCCCTAAGCTCTAGAATTCCTTCCCTAAATCTCTCTGCCTCTCTCTCCTCTTTTGGTGCTCCATAAAAACTACCAATCTTTTGTACCAATGCCTCCTTCTGTGGCTCGGTGTCAAATTTTGTTTGATAAGGCTCCCGTGAAGCATCTTGAGATGTTTCACTATGTTAAAGATGCTATCTAAATACAAGTTGTAGTTGTTGTTATGGACATTCCCCCACCCCCACAACCCACTTCCACCTGAGGAAATAGTTTCTATCTACCCTCTCAAATCCTTTAATCATCGTAAACACCTCGATTGGATCAGCCCTTAATCTTCTATACTCGAGGGAATACAAGCCTAGCCTGCGCAAGCTGTCCTCGTAATTTAAACCAAATTAAACTAGGAGCAAAGAACACTGTTAAAGTCGGGAGTTTGAACCTGCTCACCAGGCAGATGATAATAGTTCTAAAATGGGATGGGAGTGAGGGATATGTTGAAGTAGGTTGGTAGTAGGTGGGGTTGCTCTTTCCAGCGTGATGCAGACAGCAGAGTTTTCAATGTGCACAAGTTTATACAGTGACCAATACTGCAACCAATGGTGATCGTTTTTCCCTATCTATTTGATCAACAACACCTCACCACTTTGTAAACCTTCATCAGATCTCCTTTTAACTGTGTTGGTTCAAGAGAAAAGAGCCAAAGTTTTTCTGGTCTCTCCTCTCTCACCATGAAGTATGAGCCAAGTGTAAAAAAATTACTTATGTTTCGCTTGCCAACAAACAGAGGAATTCTTCCTCAATCTGCCCAGCCAGGGTAGGTGCTGAATAGACAACACTAGGCAGAGAAAGAAAGAGGTTCTACTTATAGATAACCTTATCATATCTCTCAATAACTATCCCCAAGAAATTCATTGCTGGTGTATTGCTCAGGGAAATCATGGGGACTTGAGAAGGTGCTGCATTGATGTAGCTTCCTTCTTTAATAGTAATTTCTCTCCAAAGTAATGGGGAGACAAACACAGCAGTCATCTTGTGCACAGCAAGATCTCACAAACAGTCAAATGAGAAAAGTTGACCAGATTCAGGTAGTGTTTTTGTGAGGAAAGAATGTTGTCTGGGAGACTGGGAAAACTCCCTGCTCTTCTCCAAATGCTATGGGATCTTTTTACAGCTGCTTGAATCAATTTTACAGGTAGGATGCTTATTTTAAATGATTGGAAAATTGTAGGAATGCCTCCAAATATCCAATATAAATGGCTGCTTTGGAACGTCCTTACATCGTGAAAGGCACTGTATAAACACAACTTTGTTCTTTCTTCCAAGTGAAGTTACCTGCTTAAATCTACAGTCTCCTCGCCTTTCCTCACTCTGTAAAGTTTGATCATTGCTAATCTTGTCACATGCAGTTTTACAGGCGAGGAGATGACAGTATAACCTCAGGCTAAACTTGGGTGTCAAAGCTACTGTCTGGGATTGTGACAGCCTCACTGATGGACAGATAGACAAGACACAAAGATACCAGCAGCACCAGGCCTTTTTTTTTATTCATTCATGGGATGTGGGCATCACTGGCCAGGCCAGCATTTATTGCCCATCCCTAATTGCCCTAACTGAGTGGCTTGCTAGGCCATTTCAGAGGGCATGTAAGAGTCAACCACATTACTGTGGCTCTGGAGTCACATGTAGGCCAGACCAGGTAAGGACAGCAGATTTCCTTCCCTAAAGGACATTAGTGAACCAGATGGGTTTTTACAGCAATCGACAATGGTTTCATGGGCATCATTAGACTAGCTTTTAATTCCAGATTTATTAATTAAATTCAAATTCCACCTTCTGCTGTGGTGGGATTTGAACCCATGACTCCAGAGCAATACCCTGGGTCTCTAGGTTACTAGTCCAGTGACAATACCAGTACACCACCGCCTCCCCAGACATGAACGTTTGTTAACCAATTAAAATAAGCTGACAGTCTCCCTAGCCCTAGTAACAACAACTGCCAATCAAAAAAGGGCAATTCTTGTCTTTCAAAACACTGTACAGTAGCCAACACAGACCTCTGAGTCTGTGACACAATTTCTTCATATTTATCTTCAAAGGTCATTTGTAGGTCACAATGAGCACGATTCAAGCAACCACTTTCAAATCAACAGAAAAGAGAATAAAGAAGCACTATACAGCCAATGAAGTACTTTTTGAAGTGTAGTCACTCTTGTTATGTAGGAAATGCTGCAGCCCATTTGCACACAGCAATATCCCAAAAACAGCAACGCATCATCAGATCATCTGTTTGAATCATGCTGATTGAGGGATAAATATTGCCCAGGACACAAGGAAGAATTCCCCTGCTCTTCTTCGAAAATTGCCATGGGATCTTCCACATCCACTTGTGATGGCAGACAGGGCTTCGGTTTAATGTCTCATCTGAAAGATGACACTTCCGACAGTGCAGCACTCCCTCAGAATTGCACTGGGAGCATCATCCTGGATTATGTGCTTAAGTCTCTGAACCCACAACCTTTTGACTGACAGGTGAGATATCTAGCCGCAGAAGTAGGTGCCAGCCTTATCCATGAGCTGCCCAGTAACTCGGGATAACCATGGTGCTAGGACTACTGGCCCCTATAGCTTTGTGAAGGTGGCAGCGACATAAAGGTGAACCTGACAGGAGTTTCTAAGACCAGCTGCTAGGAGGTCCCGTGTTTTTAACCAGATCTTTCTGGCCTGCAGACTTGGCATACTCGGCCATTTGGCTTTGGTATTACATGAAAACTCCAAGCCAGGAGACAGCAAGTACCAGAACTCGAAATCCAAATCAAAGCGTCAGGTGGGAGCCTCTCATTTCTGAGTCAGACATCTGTGGGTTCGAGCCCCACTGCAGGACTTCATTGCAGTGCTGAGGGAGTGCTGGACTGTTGGAGGTGCCATGTTTGAGGTAAGATGTTTAATTGGTGGCCTGTTTTGAATGGATAGAAAGATCCCATGGCACAACTTGAAGAAGAGCAGGGACTTCTATTGATGTCCCAGTCAAGATATATGCTTCAACCAACAACACCAAGAACAAATGGAATGGTCATTTACCACATTGTTGTCTATGATATACACAAATTGGCTTCTGAGTTTACTGGCAGAACACCAGTAATGCTGAAAGTGCATTCGCCACCACTTACACTAGAGCTACTGTGTCTCCCACATTACAACAACTCAAAAGAACTCCACTGCCTGGGAATTGCTTTGGAATCTTCTTTCCTATTTTCCTTCCTTCTGGCAGGTGTAGAAAGAACTTTTCAGGAGCTCGATTGCAACGCTTGTTTCAAACAATACTTACTTTTATCTGAAATGATTCGAAAAATAATTTAATTCCTGGAATAAGCCTGAAACAACTCACTGTTTAAGTGGTACAGTTTTGTTAGTTTTATACAACCATTGAATGCTTACAGCACAGAAGGAGGTCATTCAGCCCCTCGTGTCTGTGCTGGCTGTCTGCAAGAGCAACTCAACTAGTCCCACTCCCCCGCCTTTTCCCCTTATCCCTGAAAATTTTTTCTCTTCAGATAATTATCCAGTTCTCTTTTGAAGGCCACGATTGAACCTGCCTCCACCACACTCTCAGACAGTGCATTCCACATCCTAAACACTCATTGAACCTGCCTCCACCACACTCTCAGACAGTGCATTCCACATCCTAAACACTCACTGAACCTGCTTCCACCACACTCTCAGACAGTGTATTCCAGATCCTAAACACTCACTGAACCTGCTTCCACCACACTCTCAGACAGTGTATTCCAGATCCTAAACACTCACTGAACCTGCCTCCACCACACTCTCAGGCAGTGCATTCCAGATCCTAAACACTCACTGAACCTGCCCCCAATAGCAACAGAGACTTGGAGGAACAGATTGGGAGGCAGATTTTGGAAAGGTGCAGAAGTAACAGAGTTGTTGTCATGGGTGACTTCAACTTCCCTAATATTGATTGGAACCTCCTTAGTGCAAATAGTTTGGATGGAGCAGTTTTTGTCAGGTGTGTCCAGGAAGGTTTCCTGACTCAATATGTTGATAGGCCGAATAGAGGGGAGACTATGTTGGACTTGCTGCTTGGCAACGAACCAGGCCAGGTGGCAGATCTCTCGGTGGGAGAGCATTTCGGTGATAGTGATCACAACTCCCTGACCTTTACTATAGTCATGGAGAGGGACAAGAGCAGACGGGATGGGAAAATATTTAATTGGGGGAGGGGGAATTACAATGCTATTAGGCAGGAACTGGGGAGCATTAATTGGGAACAGATGTTCTCAGGGAAATGCACGACAGAAATGTGGAGGTTGTTTAGGGAGCACTTGCTGCGACTGCTGGATAGGTTTGTCCCGATGAGGCAGGGAAGGGATGGTAGGGTGAAGGAACCTTGGATGACAAGAGATGTGGAACAGCTAGTCAAGAGGAAGAAGGAAGCTTACTTAAGGTTGAGGAAGCAAGGATCAGACAGGGCTCTAGAGGGTGACAAGGTAGCCAGGAAGGAACTGAAGAATGGATTTAGGAGAGCTAGAAGGGGACATGAAAAAGTCTTGGCGGGTAGGATTAAGGAAAATCCCAAGGTGTTCTACACTTATGTGAGGAACAAGAGGATGGCCAGAGTGAGGGTAGGGCCGATCAGGGATAGTGGAGGGAACTTGTGCCTGGAGTCGGAGGAGGTAGGGGAGGTCCTAAATGAATACTTTGCTTCAGTATTCACTAGTGAGAGGGACCTGGTCGTTTGTGAGGACAGCGTGGAACAGGCTGATATGCTCGAACAGGTTGAGGTTAAGAGGGAGGATGTGCTGGAAATTTTGAATGATATGAGGACAGATAAGTCCCCGGGGCCAGACGGGATATACCCAAGGATATTACGGGAAGCGAGGGAAGAGATTGCTGCGCCTTTGGCGATGATCTTTGCGTCTTCACTGTCCACTGGAGTAGTACCGGATGATTGGAGGATGGCAAATGTTATTCCCTTGTTCAAGAAAGAGAATAGGGATATTTCTGGGAATTATAGACCAGTCAGTCTTACGTCGGTAGTGGGCAAATTATTGGAGAGGATTCTGAGAGACAGGATTTATGATTATTTGGAAAAGCATGGTTTGATTAGAGACAGTCAGCATGGCTTTGTGAGGGGCAGGTCATGCCTCACAAGCCTTATTAAATTCTTTGAAGATGTGACAAAACACATTGATGAAGGAAGAGCAGTGGATGTGGTGTATATGGATTTTAGCAAGGCGTTTGATAAGGTTCCCCATGGTAGACTCATTCAGAAAGTAAGGAGGCATGGGGTTCAGGGAAAGCTGGCTGTCTGGATACAAAATTGGCTGGCCCGTAGAAGTCAGAGGGTGGTAGTAGATGGAAAGTATTCAGCATGGAGCTCGGTGACCAGTGGTGTTCCACAAGGATCTGTTCTGGGACCTCTGCTCTTTGTGATTTTTATAAATGACTTGGATGAGGATGTGGAAGGCTGGGTTAGCAAGTTTGCCAATGACACGAAGGTTGCTGGAGTTGTGGATAGTGTGGAAGGCTGTTCTAGGTTGCAACGGGACAATGACAGGATGCAGAGCTGGGCTGAGAAGTGGCAGATGGAGTTCAACCTGGAAAAGTGTGGTGATTCATTTTGGAAGGTCGAATTTGAATGCGGAATACAGGCTTAAAGACAGGATTCTTGGCAGTGTGGAGGAACAGAGGGATCTTGGGGTCCATGTCCATAGATCGCTCAAAGTTGCCACCCAAGTTGATGGGGTTGTTAAGAAGGCGTATGGTGTGTTGGCTTTCATTAACAGGGGGATTGAGTTTAAGAACCGTGAGGTTATGCTGCAGCTCTATAAGGCCCTGGTTCGACTACACTTGGAATATTGTGTTCAGTTCTGGTCGCCTCATTATAGGAAGGATGTGGAAGCTTTAGAGAGGGTGCAGAGGAGATTTACCAGGATGCTGCCTGGACTGGAGGGCATGTCCTACGAAGAAAGATTGAGGGAGCTAGGGCTTTTCTCATTGGAGCGTAGAAGGATGAGAGGTGACTTGATAGAGGGGTACAAGATGATGAGAGGCATAGATAGAGTGGATAGTCAGAGACTTTTTCCCAGGGTGGAAAGGGCTATGACCAGGGGGCATAATTTTAAGGTGATTGGAGGAAGGTTTCGGGGAGATGTCAGAGGTAGGTTCTTTACACAGAGAGTGGTGGGTGCGTGGAATGCGCTGCCAGCGGTGGTAGTAGAAGCAGATACATTAGGGGCATTTAAGCGACTCTTGGATAGGTACATGGATGATAGTAGAATGAAGGGTAGGTAGTTAGTTTGATATTAGAGTAGGTTAAAGGTTCGGCACAACATCGTGGGCCGAAGGGCCTGTACTGTGCTGTTCTATGAACCTGCCTCCACCACACTCTCAGGCAGTGCATTCCACATCCTAAACACTCACTGAACCTGCCTCCACCACTCTCAGACCGTGCATTCCAGATCCTAAACACTCACTGAACCTGCCTCCACCACACTCTCAGACAGTGCATTCCAGATCCTAAACACTCACTGAATCTGCCTCCACCACACTCTCAGACAGTGTATTCCAGATCCTAAACACTCACTGAACCTGCCTCCACCACACTCTTAGACAGTGTATTCCAGATCCTAAACACTCACTGAATCTGCCTCCACCACACTCTCAGACAGTGCATTCCAGATCCTAAACACACACTGAACCTGCCTCCACCACACTCTCAGGCAGTGCATTCCAGATCCTAAACACACACTGAACCTGCCTCCACCACACTCTCAGGCAGTGTATTCCAGATCCTAAACACTCACTGTGTAAAAGGATTTTTCCTCATGTCACCTTTGGTTCTTTTGATAATTACCTTCATGATTTTGAACACCTCTATCAAATCTCCCCTTCATCTTTTCTTCTCCAAGTAACTGAAGTCCCTCATCCCTGAAACTATTCTCGTAAATCTTTTCTGCACCCTCTCTAATGCCTTCATATCCTTCCTAAAATACGGTGCCCAGAATTGGACACAATACTCCAGGTGAGGTCGAACCAGTGTTTCATAAAGGTTCACCCAGAACCTTTGCTTTTCTACTCTATGCCTCCATTTCTAAAGGCCAGGATCCCGTGTGCCATATGAACCACTTTCTCAACCTGCGCTGCCACCTTCAATGATTTGTGCACATATACCCCCAGGCCCCTCTGCTCCTGCACACCCTTTAGAATTGTACCCTTTATTTTATATTGCCTTTCCTTGTTCTTCCTAGCAAAATGAATAATTTCACACTTCTCTGCATTAAATTTCATCTGCCACCTGTCTGTCCCTTCCACCAGTCTGTCTCTGTCCTCTTCAAGCCTCTCAGTATCATCCTCCTAGTTCACAATATTTCCAAGTTTTGTGTCATCTGGAAATTTTGAAATTGTGCCCCACAGACCCAAGTCCAAATCATTAATATATATCAAGTAAAGCAATGGTCCTAATGCTAACCCATGGGAAACCCCACTATATACCTACCTCCACTCTGAAAAACAACCATTCACCACTACTCACCATTTCCTGTCACTCAGCCAACTTTGTATCCATGCTGCCACTGTCCGTTTTATTCCACAGGCTTTAACTTTGCTGACAAGTCTGTTATGTAGCACTTTATCAAACCCCTTTTAAAAGTCCATGTACACTACATCAACCACATTACCCTTATCAATCCTCTCTATTACCTCATGAAACCACTCAAGCAAGTTAGATAAACACAATTTGCCTTTAACAAATCTGCTCTGGCTTTCCTTAATTAATCCACATTTGTCCAAGTGACTATTAATTTTGTCCTGTATTATTGTTTCTAAAAGCTTTCCCACCACCGAGGTTAAACTGACTGGCCTGTAGTTGCTGGGATTGTCCTTTCACCCTTTTTTGAACAAGGGTGTAACATTTGCAATTCTCCTGTGCTCTGGCACTATCCCTGAATCTATGGAGGATTGGAAGATTATGGCCAGTGCCTCTGCAATTTCCACCCTATTTCCCTCAGTATGCTCTGATGCATCTCATCCGGTCCTGGTGACTTATCAACTTTAAGTACACCCAGCCTTTATATTACCTCTTCTTTATCAATTTTTATCCCATCCAGTGTCTCACCTACCTCCTCTTTCACTATGACTTGGCCAGCATCTTCTTCCTTGGTAAAGACAGATGCAAAGTCTTCATTGTACCTCAGCCACGCCCCTGCCTCCATGCGTAAATTCACTTTTTGGTCCCTAATCAGCCCCACTCCTCCTTTTACCCACTTTTACTATTTATATGCCTATAGAAGACTTTTAGATTCCCTTTTATGTTAGCTCATGTTATGTTATTTATGATAGCAAATGTTATTGAAAATAAAGCTGGATGTCGAATGAAAAGCATCTGTATTTTGGATGAGATGTTAAAATGAGACCCCTCTGGCTGACACTCCCAGTGCAGTACTGAGGGAGTGCTGCACTGTCAGAGGTGCCGAGTTTCAGATGAGACGTTAAACTGAGGCCCTGTCTGCCATCTTGCCTGGACTTAGAAGATTCCATGGTCACTCTTTTGAAGAAGAGCAGGGGAGTTCTCCCTAATGTCCTGACCAATATTTATTCCTCAATCAACATCCAAAAAAATCCCCAGATGATTTGGGGGTTATTTCATTGCTGTTTGCGGGAGCTTGCTGTGTACAAATTGGCTGTTGTGCTTTGTACATTACAACAGTGACTACACTTCCAAAAGTACTGAGGTTGTGAAAGGCACAACATAAATGCAAGTCCTTCTCTCTCCCAAAGACTGGGAAACGACTGTACAAAGAACTTGTAGAACTTATACAGTCTATCTCACACAGCGGCCATAGTGTTGCCAACTCTGGCTGGACACATTCCTGGAGATGTCTTCACATGACCTCCTCTCTCCATTGGTTGTCCAACATGCAACAATGGTGCCCCCAAGTCCCAGCCAATTAGAAAGCGAATAGACTCTTTATTACCTGATTGGGTGATTCTTGACTGTCAATCAAACAGCCTTTTCTCTCAGCCCAATATTTTTTAACTGGTAAACAAATGAGTTCAAAGAAAAAAAAATAAAACACAATTTTTCTTCATGCTGCATTAATGTTTCTGGCTGGGTTTTGCTTGAAGCAGTTTTCTGGAGATTAATCTTTAACAGGACAATCCTGGAGGGTTGGCAACTGTACTCCAGCCACACGTAGCTGACAGCACTAGGTTACTGGTGAGAACTGCTTACCTGGAAGGGGGCTTTGCCAGTCAGGCACTGGTACACAATGGTTCCGATACTCCACAGATCAGCCTTGGCATCATAATGCTGGGACATGATAACTTCCGGGGCCTAGTGGCAGAGGGGCAGAGAGAAGTTAGAATCGTGCCATCATTAAAAACAAACTGAACATCCTGTGTTCTCCAGAAGAATCTCTCAAATCCAGATACTGACTCTGCATAACCATTTCCATGGAGTATTCTTCGGTGCAGAAAAGCAGACGTAACTCAAGCCTGTTTTCCAACTGGTATTGCTCTCATGTTCTAAGGAGCAATATGAACAGGAAAAGGCCATTCAGCCCCTCCAGTCTGATCTGACATTCAATTAGGGCATGGGCTGAATTTTTCAGCCCCAATGTGGGGGCAAGCACAGAGGTGGGTTGGCATGTAAATTCGCGCCACTGACAGGCACGCCGGTTCCCGGCATTATGCCACCACTGGGTCATTTTTCTGGCGGTGGGATGGGCGAATCAGCGGGTTGCCAACTGACCCTGTTAAGGGCCTATTGTTGGAGGCCGACTGGAATTTTCCAAATCGGCCTTCAGGTCCGTGGAGGCGTCAGGGAACAGTGTACCTGATTGGAGGCGGCCACCCAGCGGAAGACTTGGGGGCGCCGGGCAGCGGTCCAGGCAGGATTGGAGGCCATCCCTGCCTGCCTGGTTTCAGTGCCCCATTGAAGGGCCACCTCCCCCCCCCACCCCCTCCACAATGGTGGCCCTGCTGCTAAGACCATTTTTTAATTTAAGGTTAAAAACATTGGAGAGAGGGTGCCTCCATCATGGGGTGCTCTCTCTCTCTCTCACTTATCTGAAAAGATGGCCTCATGCTTCTTCAGTTATGGAGGGCCTCCAATTGGCCCTCCAGCTTTGAGAACCTGCCCACTGTCCTTAATTGGCCAATTTGTGGAAAACCACAGCTGGGTGACTATTGCCACACAGTACGGGCTTCTGACTCCCATTTGACCATGATGTCAGGGTTCCGATGCCGACTGGGAAAATCCTGTCCCATTGCACATATATACCGCAATTCCATTTAACCGCCATTGCTCCATATCCCATGATGCCCTGACCCAGTAAAAATCTATTGATCTCATGTCTTGAAAACTCTCATTGTCCCCCAGTATCCACAGCCTTTGGGTC
Source organism: Heterodontus francisci (assembly GCF_036365525.1). NCBI lineage: Eukaryota > Metazoa > Chordata > Chondrichthyes > Heterodontiformes > Heterodontidae > Heterodontus > Heterodontus francisci. The sequence goes on along the minus strand of NC_090393.1, from coordinate 5,814,293 downwards.
TTGGAGGGAGTGAAGCATGGTGCCACCAGAATGATACTGGAGCTGAAAGGGTTAAATTAATTGGACTGGTTGTATGCATTTGGTTTGTATTCCCTTGAATTTAGAAGGTTGAGGGATGATCTAATCGAGGTGTTTAAAATGTTAAAATGACTTGTTAGGGTAGATAGGGAGAAACTAGTGGAGGAATCAAGAATGAGGGGAAAGAATTGTAAAATTCAAGTTAGGCCCTTCAGGAGAAAAATCAGAAGGACTTTGTCACACAAAAAGGTAGAGAAAATCTGAAAATGTCCTCGCCAAAAGGCTCTCATCCTCATATTGTTATTTGTGGGATCTTGCTGTGTGTAAATCGGCTGCCCCGTTTCCTACGTTACAACAGTAACTACATTTCAAAAATTAAAATACTTAATTGGGATGTACTGAGGATGCGAAAGACAAGATAGAATTGTAAATAGATGAAGGGGAGGACCTCCCAGACACTCCCTTCTCACAAAGTTTTGTTTTCTAATCTGTGGTAAAATCTCTGGTCTTAGGAGCTAAATAAACCCAGTTGATGGTTTATTAATGATTCATAATGATCTGTTACAGTATCTGAGGAGAGGTTACATCAGCCAACAAACTAGTACATGAATCACAGATTTGGAAAGGTTAATTTATTCACTTTTCATGGAGTTGTTCAATTGCTTCTGTAATGACAGGGTTGCATCAGAAATCCTAGCCTTTGGTCTAGTTCATTGTGTCACTCTGACACAACAGTGTCTTCTTATTGCTCAGCTGTGAGATAAATATTGGTCAAGACACCAGGGAAAACTCTCCTGCTCTTCTTCAAAATAATGTCACAGGATCTTTTACATCAACCCGTGAGGGAAGACGGGGCCTGGGTTTAACATCTCATACAAATAAATCTGGTCAAAGGTGCAGCTCTTTCAGAGTGCTGGCAGGGGGGTGATGGGCCGAATGGCTGTGCTTCCTCTGAACTGCCTGCATCCTAATATAGCTTAGCAAGAAATGCAACGCAAACCCCTTGCACAGTTATAACACCAAGATTATGACACCCGAGTGAGGGAGGATAGCTCCAGTGAAATTCACTGCCCACGGATCCTAAAGGGATGGGGTTTCTTTAAGGCTCAAACCTCTCAAGACGCCCTGCTGACGCCAGGCCAGTTAAATTACAAGTGAACAACGGATCAGATTACTGGGCAGCTGTGTGATAATTAGATGTTATTCTATCAGCCGCATCCATGTTGCTAGTGACAACAACTGAAGGCTGCTTGCACAGTATCCCAGGCTGGATGACACGCTTTATTTAACAATTCATTCTCAAGAGGTGGGTGTCGCTGGCAAGGCTGGCAATTATTGCCCATCCCTAGCTGCCCTGGGAAGGTGATGGTGAATTGCCTTCTTGGACCACTGGTATCAGGTCACCTCAGAGGGGAGTTAAGAATCAACCATGTTGGTGTGGGACTTGAGTCACGTTTAGGCCCAGAGTGGGTAAGGACGGCAGGTTTCCTTTCCTAAAGGGACATTAGAGAACCAGTTGGGGTTTTACAACAATCTGTCAGCTTTATGGTCAGTTTCACTGACACTAGCTTTTTATTTCCAGACTTTTAAAAACTGAATCAAATTTCTCAAACAGCCATGCTGGGGTTGGAACTCTCATTCTCTGGATTATTAGTCCAGGTCCAATGAATTTATTCCATAGTCCTCTCTTTTTAAATGCCTAGTCACCAATTTCACCACCACCCCGCACCTCCCCGCAGCCACCCCCAGCCCCCCCGAGAAGGAGAAGGGGAGAACAAGTTTCAGTAACTTGAAAATTTCAAAACTGTGAGATTGATAGATTTTTGGCTGGCAAAGGGTATTAAGGGGTTTGGAACCAAGACAAGCAAATAGAGTGAAGATACAGATCAGTTATTGTCCAATTGAATGGCAGAATAGATTTGAGGTGCTGAATGATTTACTCCTCTTCCTATGTTCCTAACAATCCAACCCTGGGAGATCCCCCTCTCTGTCGGCAAGAACTCCATTCCTCACTGATGTTGTCAAACCAAGAGGAAACGCCACGTTGCCTGGCCCAACACGGGTGTCAATCCCAACATGTACTTACATGGACCAACTGCTCAACATCCCAATGTAACTTAAAAGCAAAATACCACGGATGCTGGAAATCTGAAATAAAAACAAGAAATGCTGGAACCACTCAGCAGGTCTGGCAGCATCTGTGGAAAGAGAAGCAGAGTTAACGTTTCGGGTCAGTGACCCTTCTTCAGTCACTGACCCAAAAGGTTAACTCTGCTTCTCTTTCCACAGATGCTGCCAGACCTGCTGAGTGGTTCCAGCATTTCTTGTTTTTATCCCAATGTAACTTGCAACAGAACCCCTCAAGGATGATATGAGATATCTGCATTTGTTTGTCTGAATGACAAAGTCAGCATTAAAAAAAGTGATGGGTTTCTTCCAAATGAATGATCCTTTTCACTCGCCAAAGGGTTAAAAAGGCTGTCTCCTGATATCTGGCTTTATTAATCTATCGCACTGGGACTGAGTGAAGGTTGTGCAGCATGACTGCAACTCTATGCAAATCCTGAAACGGTCAAACCCATTTTCACACAAAGGGCAGTGCAAATGTGAAACATTCTTCTGGGTGTGGTATCAGAGTGATTATGTAACAGGACTAGTAATCCAGAGACCTGGACTAAAAATCAGGAGATAGAGAATTTAAATTCATTTACTTAAATTGAAATAAAAAGCTAGTCTCAGTAATGATGACCATGAAACTACTGGATTGTTATAAAAACCCCATCTGGTTCAGTAATGTCCTTTTTTTTTAATTTTAGAGATACAGCACTGAAACAGGCCCTTCAGCCCACCAAGTCTGTGCTGACCAACAACCACCCATTTATATTAATCCTACATTAATCCCATGTTCCCTACCACATCCCCACCATTCTCCTACCACCTGCCTACACTAGGGGCAATTTACAATGGCCAATTTACCTATCAACCTGCAAATCTTTGGCTGTGGGAGGAAACCGGAGCACCTGGCAGAAACCCACACGGTCACAGGGAGAACTTGCAAACTCCGCACAGGCAGTACCCAGAACCGAACCCGGGTCGCCGGAGCTGTGAGGCTGCAGTGCTAACCACTGCGCCACTGTGCCGCACAAGGGAAGGAAATCTGCCATCCTCACCCGGTCTGGCCTATAAAGATGTGCCTCCAGACCCACAGCAATGCAGTTGGCTCTTAACTCTGAATGTGACCTAGCAAACCATTCAGTTGTGTTGAAAATAGCAGCTCACCACCACCTTCTCAAGATCAATAGGGATGGGCAATAAATGCTGGCCTTGCCGGCGATGCTCACATCCAAAGCATGATTAAATTATCTTTTCACAAAAGATCTGGGACTCGCCTTCCCCAAAAAGGCTGTGGATGCTGGGGGCTATTTAACATTTTCAAGCCTGAGATGGACAGATTTTTGTTGGGGTAAGGGTATCAGGGAATCTGGAGCAAAGGAGGGCAAATGGAGTGGATCAGCTATGATCTAACGGGCTTAAGGAGATGAACATCCTGCTCTTGTTCCTCTATTCTGAGGTCCATTCAATTACAGAATGGCTGAATCACAGAGTTAAAATTAGGAAGACATTATTCTCCATCAATTTGCATAATGTGCTTGCAATTATTTTTAAAAGTAAAAATTAACATTCAGTGAGAACTGAATATACTTTCTTCCATCTGAAATACTGATCAACCAAGAGCGCACTTGTGTCCAAATGCTCAGAGCTTTCCACGAGATGATTTATAACTGTGTGGTTAAAAACGCTGCTTTATGTATCACTCGGCAATTTGCAATTCAGAGGACCAATAATTAACATAACAAGGTTCTGTTAAACTTGTACTGATCCTTGGTTAGACCACACTTGGAAAACTGTGAACTGTTCTGGTCTGCATAATATAAAACGAACATAGAGGCACTGGGGAAGGTGCCAAAAAGGATGACGAGAATGATACCAGAACGAGTTATACCTATCAGGAGAGATTGAACAGGCTGAGGCTCTTCTCTAGATAAGAGAAAACCGTGGGGTGAACTGTTAGAGATCTTTAAGATTATGAAAAAATAGATGTAGAAAAGATGTTTCCACTTGCAGGCAAGACCACAACCAGGGGCCATAAATATAATACAGTCACTAATACATCCAACAGGGAATTCAGGAGAAACTTCTTTACCCAGAGAGTGGTGAGAATGTGGAACTCACTACCACAGGGAGTGGTTCAGGTGAATAGTATCGATAAATTTAAGGGGAAGCTGGATAAACACATGAGGGAGAAAGGAATAGGACGATATTTATGATTTTTTAAAATTCATTCATGGGATGTGGGCATCACTGCTAGGCCAGCATTTATTGCCCATCCCTAATTGCCCTTGAGAAGGTGGTGGTGAGCTGCCTTCTTGAACCGCTGCTGTCCATGTGGGGTAGGTACACCCACAGTGCTGTTAGGAAGGGAGTTCCAAGGTTTTGACCCAGCAACAGTGAAGGAATGGCGATATAGTTCCAAGTCAGGATGGTGTGTGGCTTGGAGGGGAACTTGCAGGTGGTGGTGTTCCCATGCATCTGCTGCTCTTGTCCTTCTAGTTGGTAGAGGTTGCGGGTTTGGAAGGTGCTGTCGAAGGAGCCTTGGTGAGTTGCTGCAGTGCATCTTGCAGATGGGACACACTGCTGCCACTCTGCGTCGGTGATGGAGGGAGTGAATGTTTGTAGATGGTGTGCCAATCAAGCGGGCTGCTTTGTCCTGGATGGTGTCGAGCTTGTGGAATACGGTGAGGATGCAGCAGGAATGGCAGGGAGGGGGAAGTATAGAACGTGAAATATGTGGGGGCAGACTCAGGGCGTGAATCATCAAACACAGAGCATAACAGTAAGGGGTTAACTAGGAGGTGAGAGAGGTGGAGTGACAGAGGTTCAGGGAAGACATTTCAGAGCTTAGGGCCTAGACGGTTAAAGGCACAGCTGCCAATGGCACAGCAAAGGGAGTAGGGGAAGCACAAGAGGCCAGAGTTGGAAGAACACACGAGTTTCTTTTGTTGTTTGGTTAGAGGGGGTTACAGAGATAGGGAGGGGGGCAAAGCCAAGGTGGGGTTTGAACACGAGGATCAGAATTTTTAAACCAAGGTGTTGGCAAACTGAGTATCAATATAGGGCAGCAGGCACAGGGGGTGATGTGTCACTAATGTAAGGATGTGTAGTAAGATGGCAGTGAAAGAGCAGATAAAAGTTGTAATATATAGGATCACCATCTCTGTTTGTCTTGCTCTTTTAAAGACCTGGTCTAAATTATTGCACAATTAGAAGCTTTTTTTTAATTCATTCTCAGGATGTGGGTGTCATTGGAAAGGTCAGCATTCATTGCCCATCACTAGATGTCCTCCAGTAGCTGGTAGGAGGCTGCCTTCTTTATACAACTGAGTGACTTACTAGGCCACCTCAGAGGGCAGTTAACAGTCAATCATGTTGGTGTGGGGACTGGAGTCACACATAGGCCAGACTGGGTAAAGATGACAGGTTTACTGAGAGAGTGCTGCACTGTCAGAGGTGTCGCCTTGAGAATGAGAGGTTAAACCAAGGCCCCGTCTAGTCTCCCCGGCACTACTTCGAAGAAGAGCAGGGGAGTTCTCCCCAGTGTCCTAGCCGATATTTATCCTTCAACCAACAACCATAAAAACAGATGATCACATTGCTGTCTGTGGGATCCTACTGTGCACAAGTTGGCTGCTGCATTTCCTACAACAGTGTCTGCATGTCAAAAAGTACTTCACTGGCTGTAAAGCACTTTGGCATGTCCTGAGTTTGTGAAAGGCACTATATAAATGCAAGTCTTTCTTCCTACAGGGACATGAGTGAATCAGTTGGATGTTCGGAACAATCCAAGAACGTCATGGTCTCTTTTAACTAGTATAACTAGTCGCTTTTAACTGTAACTTGTCTTTTTTTATTTCCATGTTTTTCAGCTGAAATCAAACTCTCAATCTGTCACAGTGGAATTAAAAGTCAAGTCCTCTGGATTAGATTTTAGATTAGATTAGAGATACAGCACTGAAACAGGCCCTTCGGCCCACCGAGTCTGTGCCGAACATCAACCACCCATTTATACTAATCCTACACTAATCCCATATTCCTACCACATCCCCACCTGACCTTATATTTCCCTACCACCTACCTATACTAGTGACAATTTATAATGGCCAATTTACCTACCAACCTGCAAGTCTTTTGGCTTGTGGGAGGAAACCGGAGCACCCGGAGAAAACCCACGCAGACACAGGGAGAACTTGCAAACTCCGCACAGGCAGTACCCAGAATCGAACCCGGGTCCCTGGAGCTGTGAGGCTGCGGTGCTAACCACTGCGCCACTGTGGGGACCAGTAATTTAACCACGACACTGCTAAACCCGAACATAACAATTAGAAGTCGCAGAGGAGTGTACTCACCATGTACATGGGTGAACCACACAGGGTAGCTGCCAACATGTTGGTCTGTAAATATCGGGCAAAGCCAAAGTCAGCTGTGTTCAAATGAGAAAAGGAAAGGATTTAGCATTATTGCCAAAGCAAGTCTGTGTTGTGTTTACAGTTCAAATATTACAACAGGTTCTCAACAAAGTATCACAAGCATCGTGTTTTGGGTAAACTCATGTTATCAAAGCAATCATTTCCTTCAATTGGAAACAGTTCATTAAGTTATTCCCTATAACTGGATGGGCGGCACAGTGGCGCAGTGGTTAGCACCACAGCCTCACAGCTCCAGCGATCCAGGTTCAGTTCTGGGTACTACTTGTGCGGAGTTTGCAAGTTCTCCCTGTGTCTGTGTGGGTTTCTGCCGGGTGCTCCAGTTTCCTCCCACAGCCAAAAACTTGCAGGTTGATCGGTAAATTGCCCCTAGTGTAGGTAGGTGGTAGGAGAATGGTGGGGATGTGATAGAGAATATGGGGTTAAAGTAGGATTAGTATGAATGGGTGGTTGTTGGTCAGCACAGACTCGGTGGGCCTGTTTCAGTGCTGTATCTCTAAATAAAAATTTTTAAAACTGTTATCATCACGGTGGAATCATGACACTTGGGGTTGCCAATCCTCCAGGATTGCCCTGGTGTCCAGGAATTGAAGATTAATCTCCTGGACACTGTTGCTAGCAAAAACCCAGGGAGTGAAATCACTGGCGCATGAAAAAATTGTGGATTTTTCATTTTCTATGAGCTTTCCCACTCATTATTTATAAAAATATTGAGGATGGGGAGAAAAGGCTGTCTGACGGAGTCAAGGATCCAATCAGATAATGAGATGAGAGTCTGTTCATGTTCCGATTAGCTGTGAGAAGGCGGGGCACTGCTGTGTCGGGCAGGATTGTGGAGGCAGAGTGGTTGGAAACAGGAGGTCATGTGATTAAACCGCGAAGAATACATCCAATCATGGCCGGCAACCCTCCATGACGAGAAGGTCCATAATGGCAGAAGGATTTCAGGCAGCGAGAGACATCTTCAACAAAGCAGAACTTCCGCACGCCCGCACAAGATTTCCCTCCCTCCCCTCCCACATCTTAAGCCTATCTCAGCGATGGAGAAACCACTTGAAATATTTTTGTCAGGCTTTCCGGCCTCTTGAACCCACCATGACTGTGGGGTTGCCCACTCTGGTTGGCCGTATGCCTGGAGGTTTCATCACATGATGTCAGGCCTCCAACTGCCTCAGCCCCCCACAATGCTGCCATTGGTCACCTGACACATTCATCGCCATGGTGCTCCACCTTCCCACAGCCAATTGGAAAACCAACAGACTGGGCAGGGTTTTCCTGTCGGCTTCGGGACCCAAATATTGGGATCAAACAGGGGTCCCGAGCCCACATTTGACAGCAATTGGCCACCTCTGGGCCTGCCGTCCAATTGAGGACAGTGGGCGGGCTCCCGACGCAGCAGCCCCATCGGGAGAGGTGAGCGCTGCTGAGGCAGACTGGGGATCGAGAGGGTGCATCAACATGGAGGCACCCTCACAGGGGTAAGTTTAAAATAAAATTTCAGCAGAGCCAAGCAGGCAACCCCTCCAGGTGCATCATTTGGTCCACAGGCATGGTCTTTCCTGCTGGTGGGCCCCTCTTTGGGGGATGGACCCTCTGGCTGCCATGGCTGCCTGGCCTGCCACAGGGAGGCTGCCTCCATGAAGTTGATGCCCCCCCTCCCCCACCCCGCTGAACCCCAACCACGTCCAAATTGGCCACCATGGGACCATGAAAATACAGCCCTTTGTTACCCAATTGGCAGTCTTGATCATCAGTCATAGAACACTGCCCTACTACCGCCAATATTTTTATAACAAATAAACAAAAAAGTGTTAAAAATAAATATTTTTAAAAATTTCTTTATTGCCCCTGCGAGGTTTCTCCTGGGTCGCTCTCAGCAGTCTCCGTGAGATTGGTCTTTAATTCCTGGGGACTCCAGAGCAATCCTGGGGCAGTTGCCAACCTTACATGAGTGGGGTCAGAGAGTTCCAAGTGGGTGAAATGAGGTAGGGTTGTAGGGCTGGAGGAGGTTACAGAGAATGGTGAAGCCACGGAGGGAATAAAACACAAGGGTGAGAATTTTTAAACTTAATCACTGGGGGACTGGGAACCGATGAGGGCCAATGAGCATGGGCGATGAGCAAACAGGATTTGCAATGGGATTGGATACAATCAACACAGTTTTGGACGAGCTCCAGATTACAAAGAGTGGCAGACGTGAGGTCGGCCAGAAGACCACTGGAACAGTCGAGTTTAGAGATAACAAAGGCATGCATGAGGATTTCAGTAGCAAGTGGGTGAAGCAGGAGAGGAGATGGACGATGTTAGGAAGGTGGAAGTAGGCCATCTTGGTACTGGACAGGATAGGGAACTCAAAAGCTCAGTTGGGGGTTGAGATTGTGAAGAGGGGTGAAAATGGAGTGATGTTAAATCTCTATTAAATGCACTGAATTAATTTGCTTTTCTTGCAGGTTAAGGGTTACTAGACTCTACGAACTCGGGGTCAGATAAGGACAGCAGGATTTACTGCAGCAGAAATAACCACTCAATAAAGTAACAGTGCCAAGGAAAATACTGGGGAAGGAAGCTGGCTGAAAGCGCATCAACTTCTGGGCAATCTTTTCACATTTCAGACACACAAACTGATTTTCAATTCTGAAAAGAAACAAATTTTTCTCTTGGACAAAGTAAATCTCATAGTTTCAACAAAGCCTGATTGACTGGGTTTGCTCAGACTGGTTAGATTGATTATTTATAATTTTTATTCTCCTTGTAACAACACACAGGAATGTAGCCTTTCATCAATGCTCGTTATTCTAAACCTTGTTAAACTCTTCTTTTTCCATTACTAAATGCAACACAACAACATTCACAAATTCACTTCAGCCAAGCTTGGCTAAAATAACAACATTGTGCATTTATATAGCGCCTATAACATAGTAAAATGTCTCAAAGTGCTTCACAAGAAATTTCATTAATTTGACACCAAGCCACCTAAGCAGCCGAAAGTTTGGTCAAAGAGGCAGGTTTTAAGTAGCGTCTTAAAGGAGGAGAGAGAGGCGGAGAGGTTTAGGGAGGGAATTCCAGAGCTTAGGGCCCAGGCAGCTGAAGGCACGGCCACCGATGGTGGAGCGATGGGAATCGGGGGATGGACAAGAGGCCAGAATTGGAGGAGCGCAGAGATCTCGGAGGGTTGTGGGGCTGGAGGAGGTTACAGGGATAGGGAGGGGTGAGGCCTTGGAGGAATTTGAAATCAAGGACGAGAATTTTAAAATCAAGGCATTGCCGGACTGGGAGCCAGTGTAGCTCAGCGAGCACAGCGGTGATGGGTGAACGGGAGTTGGTGCAAGTTAGGATACAGGGCAAACTACAAAATTAATCATTAAAGTCGTTGACTTACAGTGAGCGAGATATTGGCGAAACGTAAAATATATCACAAAGACAGTGAGTGATTTGTGAGTTTGCTTGGATTATACAATGTCCTTCCAATGTGGGATCTGTGTCTGGAATAGTATTGAGGTTTAAAATGTTAAATTAGGAGGTCAGATTGCATAAACTTGGTTTGTTTTCCCTTGAGTTTCGAAGGTTGAGGGGTGGTCTGGTCAAGGTGGGCTCTCCAGCATGCCAGCTGATCCCCCTCCTACTCTTCCCACTATGATCAAGAGGTGAATCCAATAGGGGACCATTTCGCAGCCAAATCCCTTCATTTTAGGGGGAAAAACCCGTAACAGATAGTTTTAAGGGAAACTCAAATAAATCTTCCTCAATCAAGGCCTCATCTGTTCAGGTAAAAGATTCCACGGCACCATTTGAGTTCTCCCAGTGTACTGGCCAACATTTCTCCCTCAAACAACTCCACATATTAACTGCTCATTCATCTCATGTCATGTGAAACACCTTGGGATGTTTTTTCTGTAGCTATAAGTGCTATATAAATGCACTTTTTGGCCTATGTGTGAAATGGCTGCTGCATTCATCTACATGATAACAGTGAATGTAAGTGATTCATTGGATACAAAGCTGGGTCTCTTTTCTCCTGGCTGAACGGTGACCTAATCGAGATCGTTAAAAATATGAAATGTCTTGACGGAGCAGACCCAGAGAGAATGTTTCCACTTGTGGGGAAGAGCAAAACTGGAGGCCATCAATATAAGATAGTCACCAAGAAATCAAGCAGGGAATTCAGGAGAAACATCTTTACCCAAAGAGTGGAGAGAATGTGGAACCACAAGGGGTGGTTGAAGCAAATAGTACAGATGTAATTAAAAGGAAGCTAGATAAACACATGAAGGAGAAGTGAATAGAGGATTAATGTTGATTGAGATGAGGAAGGATGGGAGGAGACTTGAGTGAAGCATAAACACCAGCATGGACTGGTTGGGCCAAATGGCCTTTTTCTGTGCTGTATATCCAGTCTAATTCTACGTAAAGCCCTTTGGAATATGATACGTACGATGTGGTATAAATACAAGGTTACCTCCCCACCACCCCCCGCCCACACATAATATACTTGTAGATGCGCACCTCTAAAAGGTGCACTGCAGCAACTCACCAAGGTTCCTTTGACAGCACCTTCCAAACCCACGACCTCTACCATCTAGAAGAACAAGGGCAGCAGATGCATGGGAACACCACCACCTGCAAGTTCCCCTCCAAGCCACACACATTCCTGATTTGGAACAATATCGCCGGTCCTTCACTGTCACTGGGACAAAATTCTGGAACTCCCTCCCTAACAGCACTGTGGGTGTACCTACCCCACATGGACTGCAGCAATTCAAGGAGGCAGCTCACCACCACCTTCTCAAGGGCAATTAGGGATGGGCAACTAATGCTGGCCTAGCCAGTGACGCCCACATCCCATGAACGAATAATGTGTGCTTTATTCTAGAAGCTGTTATTAATATGATATAGCATAGAAGGAGGCCATTCAGCCTGTTGGTGCATCTTTGAATGAGCTGTCTGATTAGTCCCACTCCTCTTACTCTTTGCCCATGGCCCTGCCAAGTTAAATGGTTCAATCACAGGTATTCTGTTCCCCAGAGGGATCCATGCTAAATGGGGAGGCCACCATAGAAGAGTTGGGCTCTCACCTATTTTGATGCGGATATTGTTGGGGTTGGATTTGCGGCCTCCGGTGAAGGACAGTAGGATGTTCTGCGGCTTCAGGTCACGGTGGATGACTCCCTTGCTGTGCAACATCTTCATGGCCCCCGCTATCTGCTGCAGGAAAAGTCGGATGGTGTCCTCGCTGAGTGTCCCCTTTGCTGGAAAATAAATGAGAGGTCAGGCACCAGCTTTTGGTTTAATTCTGAGAGGTATAACCTCTGTCAGAAAAACATGCTTATCATACTGCAGCAGGTGAAATGAGTAACTGGGTTCAATGCACTTAGCTAGGGTATGGCGCTGTGCTTGGTTTCTAAGACAGGCTTTGATTCTAACAGAATACATGTACTAACCATCCCTTTGCAACCATAGAGCTTAAAAGTACTTTCATGTTATGATACTAACCTGTAATCAGCAAAGTTCTGAAGCAGGTTCCTTGCTCACACCAGGACACAGTGCAGTTACTTTGCATGCAGTCTCCTGCCATTACCTTACACATCCTAACACACACAGAGCAATTATTCAATTCTACCATGTTAAAAATTGAGACATTAATTTGTTGTTTCCAGAATCCCAGAGTACAATCGATGAGTACAATAATATTATTACCAAGTGCTCTATTCTATGGGCTTACAGTACCAGTCAAACTGAGTGTGTTGATTTATCAATACTGTATCATGGCATCTGTTTAAACTACAAGATCCTCTTTGTGTCCAATTCCTATAATAAGAAATTGGTTAAATGGAGACTAGTCGAAAGTGAAGGTTAAAAAAAATGTAAAATGGGTCCATACACCCACCTTTAAAACCTGCAGAGAAGGAGGGGGAAATTACAAGCTTTTAAAGTACTTATCACAAAGGAGGTTACATATTGCGATATATTAAAGGCTAACAAAGGATTTAAGTGCAAAACTCAATTTGTCCATTGAAAATCATCGCCTGTGTTTGAGACAGTTCGGTTTAAAGATCAGCATGAGCACAAATGTTTTTCTGATCATGTAACATTTAAGCAGTACCAGTGAATCCTTGGTCTAGTAACCTACACAGAATACCAGCGATTAAACAGCCAAGTAACCAGCAAATTCTAGACATCTTGTAGCTTTACTTATTACTGAACAGACATAACTAGTTTTGTTTGCACCATGTGGCTGGTGAAGGACCTAGAGCTACAGACGGTGCTTTACCTTTTGAAAGAAAAGGTCTTGCATTTATATAGTGCCTTTCATGACCTCAGAATATCTCAAAGCACTTCACAAGTTAATTGATTATTTTTGAAGTGTAGTCATGTTGTGATGTAGAAAATGTGGCAGCCAACTTATGCACAGCAAGCTCCCACAAAGCACAAAATAATAATGACCAGATAATCTGTTGCAGTGATGTTGAATGAGGGATAAATATTGGCCCCAGGACTGGTGAGAACTCCCACACTCTTCTCCGAAATGGTGCCATAGGATCTTGGTTCAAGTCAATACCTACACAAAGGAAGATGGTTGTGGTTGCTGGATGTCAATGAGTTCAGCTCCAGGACATCACTGCAGGAATTCCTCAGGGTAGTGTCCTGGGCCCAACCATCTTCAGCTGCTTCATCAATGACCTTCCTTCAATCATAAGGTCAGACGTGGGAATGTTCGCTGATGATTGCACAATGTTCAGCACCATTCGCGACTCTTCAGGTACTGAAGCAGCCCATGCCCAGATGCTGCAAGACCTGGACAACACCCAGGCTTGGGCTGGTAAGTGGCAAGTAATATTCGAACCACACAAGCGCCAGGCAATGACCATCTCCAACAAGACAGAATCTAACCATCTGCCCTTGATGTTCAATGGCATTACCATCACTGAATCCCCAACTATCAACATCCTGGGGGTTACCATTGACCTGAAACTGAACTGGAGTAGCCACATAAATGCTGTGGCTACAAGAACAGGTCGGAGGCTGGGAATTCTGCAGCAAGTAACTCACCTCCTGAGTTCACAAAGCCTGTCCGCCATCTACAAGGCACAAGTCAGGAGTGTGATGGAATACTCTCCACTTGCCTGGATGGATGCAGCTCCAACAACACGTAAGAAGCTCGACATCATCCAGGATAAAGCAGCCCGCTTGATTGGCACCCCATCCACCACCTTAAACTTTCACTCCCTTCACCACTGGCCCACCATGGCTGCAGTGTGTGCCATCTACAAGATGCACTGCAGTGGTTCAAGGCGGCTCACCATCACCTTCTCAAGGGTTATTAGGGATGGGCAATAAACGCTGGCTTTGCCAGCAATGCTCACATAGCGAGAATTATTTTTTAAGTTTCTCCTTCAAGGGGATTTAGCATTTTGAAGAACTAAAGAAAAATTCACAGTTAGTCCTTGGTCTGAGCTGAGGCTTTAACTAAATTCATCCTAGAAAATCAATGCAGGTAGCTCAGGAGGGGAACTTGCAGGTGATGGTGTTCTCAGGCATCTGCTGCCTTTGTTCTTCTAGATGGTACAAGTCATGGGTTCGAATGAGGCAGCAAACATTGCTGTTTGTGGGAGCTTGCTGTGCATGTTACAATGTACATTACAATAGAAACTACGCTTCAGAAGTACTTCATTGCACTGAGAGGATGTTTCCACTTATGGGGAGACTAGAACTCGAGTACACATTTTAAAAATTAGAAGTCTCCCATTTAAGATAGAGGTGAGGATAAATTTTTCCTCTCAGAGGGTCGGTAGTCTGTGGAATTCTCTTCCCCAGAGAGCAGTGGATGCTGGGTCATTGTACATTTTTAAGGCTGAATTAGATAGATTTTTCATTGACAAGGGAGTCAAAGGTTACAGCAGGTAGACAGGAAAGTAGAGTTGAGGCCACAATCAGATCAGCCATGATCTATCGAATGGCGGGGCAGGCTAGAGGGGGCCGAATGGCCTATTCCTGCTCCTAATTCAAATGTTTGTATGTTCATGTTGGCTGCAAAGTGATTTGAGACAACATGAGGGCGCGGAAGGTCTTTGTTTGTCTCTTTCTATCCTGTTCAGGAGCTAAATATACAGGTGACACTATCAATCACAGCCAATGATGAACACTATTATCACTATACTGAGTAAATACAGTAAGAATATAATCTTATCTACAGCTGACCAATCAGTAGCATCTTGATTTTCTATTACTCTACAAAGCCATCTGTATTGCAGACTTACAATGGAGATAATCAGCAAGGTCACCACCATTACAGTACTGGAAAACACAAAAACACAGAGGGTGAGTAAGTCAAGTCACAATTCCATGGTTAGGTGTGACACAATCTAAAATTGTTTATCAGCTGCAGCGTGATGTAAAAATAGTTGGCACGGGGCAAACCCTGTCTAGAAACAGTTGTAAAAGAATCTTGGCTGCTTCAAGCTGCTCTTTACTTTAAACTGCAAACCTGGAGGTACAACAGTAAATCTGACCTCAATGACGTCAGCAAAGCTGTGTGTGGTAGGAACACATCCTGCGAGTTCAGGAAAAGTCAGTGCACCTCGCACGCTTTTCCATAAACCCAGAGAGAATCTGTGCTCAAATTCCCGACATGTGCTTCTGGCACGGACAATTTTACTCAGGAAGCAACAATTCATGAAGTCCAAGCCAGCAAATAGCCCAGAGCGTGCTGCATAACCTACCTCCATTACCAGATAGACAGAGTTCGCCATCTCCTGTAAAATGGAAAGATGAAGATTAGAAATAATAGCATTTTGATACATTATATTCTTCCACAAGGTGCCCATTTCTGATCCACAGATCTTACTTCCTGTTGCCAGGATTTTTGGTTGTAAGTTTTTTCTCTTTGAGCATTTCCCATTGTAAATTGCAATGTCAACATTCACCATTCATCATTGTTATGTCAACTGTCACAATGTAGTTACAGACTCTGACCACTAGGTTGGTTCCATGGAGTTAGCTTCTCACAACTCTGAGACCATTTTGTGCAGACAAAAAGATTTTCATTTATCAACTGACTGTGGGCAATGTCATGGACAATTTATGGTCAATTAAAGTTTATGAGGAGTTTTAAATCATCTAATTCTTTTTGTTTGATTTTTGGCCTTTCCGCTGCTGCAGGCATGGACTCGTGTTGGGTTATTGATCAACTTGTACCATTGGCTATCAGTGCGTTACCTCAGACAATCTTTTATTAAAATTCATTCACAGGATGTGGGCATCGTTGGCAGGACCGGCATTTATTACCCATCCCTAATTACCCTCGAGAAGGTGGTGATAAGCTGCCTTCTTGAATACAACAGAGTGGTTTCTCAGGCCAATTTAGAGGACAGTTAAGCGTCAACTATAATGTGGGTCTGGAGTCACAAATAGGCCAGAGTGGGTAAGGGCAGCAGATTTTCTTCCCCAAAAGAACATTAGTGAAACCGATGGTCACCATTTCTGAAACTAACATTTTATTCCAGATTTATTTAATTAACTGAATTTAAATTCCTCAGCTGTCATGTTGGGTTTATGAACTCATGACGCAGATTGTTTGTCCAGGCATCTGGATAACTTGTCCAATAACATAACCACCATGTACTGACTTATCCTTGGTTATGTGTAACTCTCAGATTATAAGTTGCAAGAATCTTGCATGTGCCCATAAACCACTGCACTCGTGTTAGGTACTGCCTGTGTGGTATCAACAAGGACTGAATCCATTCTTGTGCACAAACCTGCGAGAGATATCCACTGAGATCTGCAGCCCTAGACTATCGACATTATTTAAATGGAGAGAGACTGCAGAATGTTGTGGTGCAGAAGGATCTGGGTGTCCTTGTACATTTATTTTTATTTAGAGATACAGCACTGAAACAGGCCCTTCGGCCCACCGAGTCTGTGCCGACCAACAACCACCCATTTATACTAACCCTACAGTAATCCCATATTCCCTACCTACACAAGGGGCAATTTACAACAGCCAATTTACCTATCACTTGCAAGTCTTTGGCTGTGGGAGGAAACCACAGCACTCGGCAAAAACCCACGCAGTCACAGGGAGAACTTGCAAACTTGCACAGGCAGTACCCAGAATTGAACCCGGGTCCCAAGACATGTGAGGCTGCAGTGCTAACCACTGCGCCACTGTGCTGCCCAAGAATCACAAAAAGTCAGCATGCAGGTACAGCAGGTAATTAGGAAGGCAAATAGAATGTTGGCATTTATTACAAGGGGGATGGAGTTTAAAAGTAGGGAAGGCTTCCTACAACTGTACAAGGCCGCCATTGACCAGAAACTAGAGTACTGTGTACAGTTTTAATCTCCTTATTTAAGGAGGGGTATGCTTTCATTGGAGGCAGTTCAGAGTAAAGTCTGGCTCCCCAACCCAAACCCGACCAAGTCCGACTACGTGTTGGGTTCGGGTCGGGTCTGTATTCTGCGTCTAGCATTCGGGCTCGGGTCGGGTTGGGCTGGACTGTACTGTTTTGTTTCATTTTGCTTTCGTTTTAACGTACGATTTTTTTCTGTTTCAATAATATTTGTTATTTGCAGGTCGTGTCGGGCATTTAAAAAAATTAAAGGACTCAGACGCGGGTCGGGTTCAGGTTGGCTGTTGTCGGGTCGGGTTTTAATTTTATACCTGAGCCAGGCTTTAGTTCAGAGAAGGTTCACTAGCTTGATTCCTGGTGTGAAGGGGTTGGCTAATGAGGAAAGGTTGAGCAGGTTGAGCCTATAGTCATTGGAGTTCAGAAGAATGGGAGGTGATCTTATTGAAATATTTAAGATTGTGAGGAGGTTTGACAGGGTGGATGCTGAGAGCATAAAAGCAGATGCTGCAAATCAGAAATGAAAACAAGAAATGCTGGAAATACTCAGCAGGTCTGGCAGCATCTGTGGAGAGAGAAGCAGAGTTAACATTTCAGATGGATAAAGAACTGGCTGGGCAACAGGAGACAGAGAGTAGCAGTGGAAGGGAGTTTCTCAAAATGGAGACGTGTGACCAGTGGTGTTCCACAGGGATCCGTGCTGGGACCACTGTTGTTTGTGATATACATAAATGATTTGGAGGAAAGTATAGGTGGTCTGATTAGCAAGTTTGCAGACGACACTAAGATTGGTGGAGTAGCAGATAGTGAAGGGGACTGTCAGAGAATACAGCAGAATATAGATAGATTGGAGAGTTGGGCAGAGAAATGGCAGATGGAGTTCAATCAGGGCAAATGCGAGGTGATGCATTTTGGAAGATCCAATTCAAGAGTGAACTATACAGTAAATGGAAAAGTCCTGGGGAAAATTGATGTACAGAGAGATTTGGGTGTTCAGGTCCATTGTTCCCTGAAGGTGGCAACGCAGGTCAACAGAGTGGTCAAGAAGGCATACGGCATGCTTTCCTTCATCGGACGGGGTATTGAGTACAAGGGTTGGCAGGTCATGTTACAGTTGTATAAGACTTTGGTTCGGCCACATTTGGAATACTGCGTGCAGTTCTGGTCGCCACATTACCAAAAGGATGTAGATGCTTTGGAGAGGGTGCAGAGGAGGTTCACCAGGATGTTGCCTGGTATGGAGGGCGCTAGCTATGAAGAGAGGTTGAGCAGATTAGGATTATTTTCATTAGAAAGACGGAGGTTGAGGGGGGACCTGATTGAGGTGTACAAAATCATGAGAGGTATAGACAGGGTGGATAGCAAGAAGCTTTTTCCCAGAGTGGGGGATTCAATTACTAGGGGTCACGAGTTCAAAGTGAGAGGGGAAAAGTTTAGGGGGGATATGCGTGGAAAGTTCTTTACGCAGAGGGTGGTGGGTGCCTGGAACGCGTTGCCAGCGGAGGTGGTAGACACGGGCACGATAGCGTCTTTTAAGATGTATCTAGACAGATACATGAATGGGCAGGAAGCAAAGAGATACAGACCCTTAGAAAATAGGCGACATGTTTAGATAGAGGATCTGGATCGGTGCAGGCTTGGAGGGCCGATGGGCCTGTTCCTGTGCTGTAATTTTCTTTGTTCTTTGTCAGTGACCCTTCTTCAGAATTGCTGAGAGCATGTTCCCTTGTGGGGGAATCTAGAACCAGGGGCATAGTTTCAGAATAAGGGGTCTCCCGTTTAAGATGAAGAAGACTCTGTGGGTCATTAATCTTTTGAATTCTCTTCCCCAGATAGCAGAAGAGGCTGGGTCATTGAATATATTCAAGGCTGAGCTAGACAGATCTTTTCTCTACAAGGGAGTCAAGGGTTATGGGGGACAGGCAGGAAAATGCAGTTACAACCACGATCAGATCAGCCAAGATCTTATTAACTGACGAAGCAGTCTCGAGGGGCTGAATGGCCTACTACTGCTCCTATTTCATATGTTCTTAAAAGTGCCTCAAGGAGAATCAAATTCTCAGCGAGACTTTACAGCTCTGCATGTCATGATGAAAGTACGTGAGCTGGTCGTCCCACACATCTGTGCGCTGACGAACACGATGCCCTCCTTATATCATGGCAGAAGACCACAGACTACTCAATTCAAATTAATGAGAACTGGACGGATAAGTGGCTACTAACATTCGTGCCACACAAGTGCGGGGCAATGACCATCTCAACAAGAGAGAATCTAACCATCTCCTCTTGACATTCGACAGCAGTACCATCACTGAATCCCATCAACATCCTGCAGTTTGCCATTGACCAGAAACTTAACTGGACCAGCCATATAAATACTGTGGCTACAAGAACAGGTCAGATGTTGGGAATTCAGTGGTAAGTAACCCACCTCCTGACTCTCCAAAGCCTGTCCACCATCTACAAGACACATCAGGAGTGTGATGGAATACTCTCCACTTGCCTGGATGGGTGCAGCTCTAACAACACTCAAAAAGCTTGATACCATCCAGGACAAAGCAGCCTGCTTGATTGGCACCCCATCCACAAACATTCACTCCCTCCACCACCGGTGCATAGTGGCAGCAGTGTGTACTATAAACAGGATGCACTGCAGCAACTCACCAAGCCTCCTTTGACAGCACCTTCCAAACCCACGACCTCTACCATCTAGAAGGACAAGGGCAGCAGTTGCACGGGAACATCACCACCTGCAAGTTCCCCTCCAAGTCACACACCATCCTGACTTGGAACTATTCCGCCGTTCCTTCACTGTTGCTGGGTCAAAATCCAGGAACTGCCTTCCTAACAGCACTGTGGGTGTCCCTGAACCACATGAACTGCAGTGGTTCAAGAAGGCAGCTCACCACCACCTTCTCAAGGGCAATTAGGGATGGGCAATAAATGCTGGCTTTGCCGACGATGCCCACATCCCATGAATGAATTAAGAAAAGTAGGGAAAACCTGTAAAAATCATGACTCCACTACCACGGGTCTTCAGAGACCTGATAAGTTTATCACTGGCAGTGCTGCCGACTGCGTGGGATTTGTCGGTCTGTAACCATTGATGTTAATGTCAGTTAAAAGTCCCTTTTACCCAGTGTTAACTGGCTGCCAGATGTGGCTAACTGCATTTCTGATCAGTAAATAAACTACGAATGACAGACACTGTTGATGGGTCACGTGATCTCAATACTGATGTTTGTGTGTTTGTTGGTAAAATGGTAAGAAGATCAAAATGCTTTTTGATTTTTAGGAATGTTTTACTTCCTTGATTACTGAAAGGTGGTCTTTGTTAAGTGAGTATACATGTGTGTGTTGTACAACTAGCTGCATTACCTATAAGGTGTTTTCTATTAAAATTAGTTCTTGCAGCTAAAACAGTGTTACCTTTGCTCCATATGTGGCTTGTCGGCAATTTTTATTATTGGACAAACACTAGTGAATAATGTTCACTATTTAACAGAAGTAGAAAGGATGATTTCCCCCCCTCCCCCATTCCCCCCCCCAATCTCCATCCCCACTGTCACCTTTCCCAGCTGGACCTCCCAAAGAAAATCCTGTCCCAAAGGGGTTTAAGGTAAAGAAAAGTCTAACACAAAGGCAGACCAGTGCAGGACAAACTAATTATCAGACTTTAGATACAGCCAGCCATAAACAGGCCCATTTATAACAGACTTTAGCAGTATCAACTTATCTAAATATGTATACAGCCCTGACCAGGCTAAACTAGACTCTGCACAGAAAATACAATGAAAGGTCAAGCTGCACTCTCTGCACGCAGCTGTACTTGTAGTTATTAACCACTAGATATTTACAGAGGATTAGAGGATTGGATCTGTATTAATAGCTTGCATTTATATAGCACCTTTAATGTAGTAAATTGTCTCATGGTGCTTCACAGGAGCGCTAAAAGCTTGGTCAAAGAGGTAGGTTCTAAGGAGCGAGTTAAAGAAGGTCAGAGAGGTGGAGAGGCAGAGAGGCTAATGGAGGGAATTCCAGAGCTTAAGATCTTGACAGCTGAAAGCACAGCAGTCAATGGTGGAGCAATTAAAATTCGGGGAAGTGAAAGAGGCCAGGTTTGGAGATGGGCAGATATCTCGGAGAGTTGTAGGGCAGATAAAGGGAAGGGTGAGACCCGGGAGGGATGTGAAACAAGGAATATAAATGCAATGGGTTCAATTTGTGAACACATCACCCAGTGTGGTACTGAGCCATTCGGAGTAGAGGCCTGCTTTAGGTCAGGAAAAAGAACCCGACCCGAACCCGATCAAACTACAGCGGACCCGAGCCCGACCCGGCCCAAGTCCCTCCGATTTTGCCCCGAGCCCGACCCGACGCGAACCTGCCACTACCTGACCCGACCCGACCATCCCTTTACTTACCTTCCTGACACCGAACCTGCCAGAAGCTACAGTGCATGCGCGATGATGTCATAGTGACGTCACTCGCTCACTGCGCAGACTCAGTTTTGACCCGGACTCCCAGCTCAGGTAAGTTTTTAAAATTCCAATACTTACCAGCAGAGCACTTACCGTGTGTGTCCGTCCCGATCCGACCCGACTCAACCTGGATTCGGCTCAACCCGACCCGACCCGAGCCCGACACATGTTGTCGGGTCCCGTCTGGTTCGGGTCAGGTAGCAGGCCTCTAATTCAGAGCAGGAACACCAGGTCAATGTGGAATTAGTGGGTATCAGGCTAAAATCGCTACAGGTGTTTGGGGAAGAGGGATTGGCAACAGAGAGCTAGAGCGGTATTAGTAGCTGTAGTTCCCACTCGTAATTGCTATTCAGTGGCTCACTAGGAAGTTCCCATTGAATGACAGGGTTGAGTTCATAAATCATATCCTGCTCTCATACCCTGGCATTGGCTGTCCAGCCTCACAAGCAGAATGGGCAATAAGGCCATGAGACTTTGGAGGACTAATGGGGACTGCTATGAAATCAGGTCTGCTGCAGATAGCTTTTGGGGTTCAGCTAGCACAGCTGCACGCCTGACTTTTATTGGAGTTGAATAACACTCGCCCTACACCCAACGAATTGGGAGCCAAGCAGGAGGTCATAACAATGGCAAACACTCAAGGCCCGGATCAATGCTCAACCTCACCAAGCACAGACGAGGTGTGGTGAAGCTTGGTTTGAATTTTAAGCTGCTTTATTCCACAGTAAGGGTGAATGCTGAGACGCTGTTTCTCCCGGGCTGGAGAGTCTAGAACATAGGGTCACAGTATCAGGATAAGGGATTGGCCATTTAGGACTGAGATATTGAGAAATTTCTTCACTCAGAGGGTTGTGAATCTTTGGAATTCTCTGCCCCAGGGGGCTGTGGATGTTCGGCCATTGGGTATATTCAGGACAGAGATTGACAGACTTTTGAACACAAAGGGAATTGAGGGATATGGGGATAGTGCGGGAAGGTGGAGTTGAGGTAGAAGATCAGCCATGATCGTATTGAATGGCGGAGCAGGTTCGAGGGGCCAAATGGCCTACTCCTGCTCCTATCTTGAATGTTTTTATAAGGTGAATGTACTCAGCAATAGTTACGATTAGATTTGCTTAATTCAAATCAATACAACTTGGCTTCACATAATGAAATAAAGATAATAAACACTATCCCACTTGGTGAATCAGCTCACATAACGAGTTTGGGGTAAAATACCCCTCTCCTTACCACCTTTATCAAGTTGATGGCTTGTTTCATCACACTGTTCCCAAAGCCAGACTGCTTTCGTTAGCGTCTTTTTTCATTCATTCATAGGACGTGGATGTCACGGGCAAGGCCAGCATTTATTGCCCATCCCTAATTGCCCTTGAGCGGTGGTGGTGAGCTGTCTTCTTGAACACAACTAAGAAGACTTGCTAGACCACTTCAGAGTCAACAATGTTGCAAAGGATCTGAAGTCACACGTTGGCTCAGACATGATAAGGACAGTAGATTTCCTTCCCTAAAGGACATTAGGGCTGTGACCTGTTAATAAACACTCTTGGCTGTTTACTAAAAAAAAATTTAAAAGACGGTCCATTTTACAGAGATCAAAGGGTTTGCCAACCCAATGATGACGAACATTTTTCCGACAACACAGACAAACTAACAAACCACTTGTTGTTTAGTCTCTGGGAAACTGCTGAAAGGCTGAGATGAGGTATATGGAATGGGAGGAGACTCATGTGGGTTATAAACACCAGCACAAACTAGTGGGGCCAAATGTATATTCTGTTTAATTCTACGTAAAAGCAAATTTGGGTTAGTTATTTAACCACCTAAGTCAAAAAGCCCCAGCATTATTAATGAAACAAAGCTCCATAACTGTAGTTATCAGGGAGAGCGGAGTGCACTATTTTTCAAAATATCAGGGATAAGAGGTCAGATGACAGAGGATGATGTCTTCTATCTTGCCCAGTGCAAAGCAACACCAGACACATAAAATAGGCCAACCAATCAGTGTGGCTATGAGTCGAAGGAACTACAACTAGGATGAGATAGTAATGGAAACCTGGAACTATCTCCCACAAAAGCCGATGGATACTGGGGGACAATAGGAGCATTCAAGGCTGTTGATAGATTTTTTTTGTTGGGTAAAGGATGAGGGGCAAAGGCGGATAAATGGACTTGAGGTACACATCAGCCATGATCTAACTGAATGGCAGAGCTAGCTTGAGGGGCTGAATGGCCTCCTCCTGTCCCTATTATTTTACTTCGATCAGGACGGCAAGCATGGAGGTTAGCATACCTGACTGGAAGCACATCTGATTTCTCATCCTTCAAAATTAATTAATTCTAATGGTGTGGATTTATGGATTAGAAACAGGACTGAAATAACGACATTCGAGCTGCTCTACATAGTTTTAAGATGTTCTTTGCACTTTTTAATTTGCAATATGGGTAGGTAGAGGTTTTTAATCACCATTCTCACTGATGACAGAGGCCAGCCTTGAATCAGGTGCACTGACTGAGATTCCCACTCACACTCCCATCACATACAGCCCAGTGAAAAGTGCAGCAAATGCCTTGTTAAGTGAATTGTGTGACATTTAAACACAAAACAATGAATCTATTTATTTCACTCTTTGAAAACACATGGACGAGCATCAAGGGTCCCATCAAAATTACAAGGAGAAAATGGGAGACACGGTTACTAATGTCGAGTGAATGTTGAGAAAAATGATGAGCTAAGTGGGATTTGAGAAGTGTTGGGGAATATAAGTAAGATGATAAAACAATCAGAGAGTACCTCATCAATAATTGTAGCCTTAAGTAAAGAAAGGCGGTGAGAGATGATGAGCATGTGAGAATGGTCACTGGAATGAATAGTATGGGGAGGTTATATGAAAGGTAGGGAAGAAGTTAGGAGGGTGGTGAAGTCGGGATTAGGAGTTGCTTGGTGGAGAAGCTAAAGGAAGAGGAAAGACAGGCATCTAAGTAAGGCAGCCATTTCTCTTAGCGGTACAGTCAATAACCAGGGGGCATTGATTTAAAGAAGGATTAGAGGGGAGTTGAGGAGAGAATTTTTTCGCCCAGAGGGTGGTGAAGGTCTGGAATTCACTGCCTGAAAGGGTGGTAGAAACTGAAAACCTAATCTTATTTAAAAAACACTTGGATGTGCACCTGAAGTGCCGTAACCTAGAGGGCTGCGGACCAAGAGCTGGAAAGTGGGATTAGGTTGGATAGCTCCTTTTTGGCTGGCACAGACACGATGGGCCAAATGGCCTCCTTCTGTGCCATAAATCTTTTTATGTTTCTTTCCATGTTTCCAACTCGTAATTGGATCTCACCACATAACAGCAGAAATGTAGCAGAATAGAGAATGAATCTGTGCTTCTATAGTTCTTTACCACATTTCCCAAAGACACTTCAGCCATTCCACTCCTACCCTGATTGAGAATCACAGAGTGATTACAACACAGGAGGAGGCCATTCAGCCCACCAAGCCTGTGCCAGCTCTCTGGAAGAGCAATTCAGCTAGTCCCATACCCCTACCCTTTCCCAGTAGCCCTGCAAATTATTTCTCTTCAGATAATTGTCTAATTCCCTTTTGAAGGCCACAATTGAATCTACCTCCACTACACTCTCAGACAGTGCATTCAAGATCCTAACCACTCGCTGCATTAGAAAGATTTTCCTCATGTCACCTCTGGTTCTTTTGCCAATCCCCTTAAATCGGTGTCCTCCGGTTCTCAAGTATCTATCCCATTTCCTTTTGAAAGTTACTATTGAATCTGTATCCTACTCCCTATCAGACGGTGTGTTGCAATCCTAGAGATGGGCATCAACACACAATTTCCTGACTGGAAAGAAAGACTTGAATTTATATAGCGCCTTTCACAACCGCAGGATGTCCCAAAGCACTTCATGGCCAATGAAGGATGGCAATGAGCTGACAATGAGAGGTTCTGTAGGAGAAGGTTCACGAAAAAATGATACGATGGTAGTTCCAGGAAGACTGGGTTGGGCAGTGGGGCTGGAGCTCAAATCCAGGCCAGAATGGTGGGATGGAAGTCGCAACTTTAATGAAATGGGTCTGGCAAGTCTCAGCCCAACAACCTTCCTGCTTTTGGTAAGTGCTGTGCTCTAAGTCCCAATCTCAGGACAGCAGACTGTTATGTATAGAAACTGCAAAGGCTTTTCTAATCTTTTCATCTTCCCTCCATTCTGGTCCCCCAGCCAATGTTCCAGATGCAGTTTGTTACTCTCAGCCATATGAACTGGGGCTCAGAGGGTGGCACTCTCACCTCTGAGTCAGAACATCATGGGTTAAACCTCAGCTGTGGGACATAATCCCGGCCGACACTTCCAGTGCAGTATTGAAGGAGTGCAGCACTGTCAGAGGTGCTGTCTTTCAATGAGATACTAAACCCAGGCTCCATGTGCCTGTTCAGGTAAAAGATCCCACAACATTAGTTCAAAGAAGAACAGGGGAGTTCTGCCCGGTTTCCGATACCATATTTATCAGAACAGGGGAGTTCTCCCCAGTGTCCTGGGCCATATCTATCCCTCAGCCAACATCACGAAACAAGAAACAGATCAACTGATCTTTATCACATTGTTTGTGGGATCGTGCTATGCTCAAATTAGCTGCTATGTTTCCTACATTACAACAGCGATTATGCTTAAAAAAACTTAATTAATTGGCTCTGAAACACTTTGGGATGTCCTCAGAATGTAAAAAGCGCTATACAAATGCAGGTCTTTCTTTCTTATCCTTACAGTACATGTAAATGCCACCATATTGACATGCCAGCTCTGCCCCAGTGGGTGTAAACCCATAGATAAAAACTGTTCGACTGGCCAAACATGCTAGAATTGATCTGGACTTTCCTGGTGTTGTCTGACTCAGTGGCCAGAATTTTACGGTGCGCAGACGGGAGCCGGCCTCCGACGTAAAAGTCGGTGGAGAACCCGCTTCCGCCTCACCTGGGAATCCGTTCCGTATTTTACGGGTCCCCAGGCTTTAATTGTTCTGAGGCAGGGCTTCCACCCACTTGAGAAAGGAAGTCCCGCCTCATTGAGCTGCTGGCCAATCAGTGGGCCGGCAGCTCTTGGTCCCAGCAGCGCCACTGGGAGTGGTGGCCACTGCTGGGACTGCAGCCCAGCGCAAGATAGAAGATGAGGTGCAGCCAGGAGGAAAGTTAAGTTTTGGTTGCCTCGCCGCAGGTAATTGGTCGGGCCCTGGCGAGGCGATGGTGGTCAGTTGGGGGGAAGGGGAGTGTGTTGGGTGCTGGAGGTGGTTGCGGTAGTGGGGGCAGCCATCCATCAGGCACCCTGTGCCCGATGAGCAGGGCCCCACTCTCCCGGGACGATCAGCAGCCACCTGGTTTTCCCAGGCAGCCTTTCCCGGCACCAGGACGCTTGCTTGCAACTCGTAAAATCCGCATGGAGGCGGGCGAAGGCCCTGAAGTGGCCGTTAAGTGGCCACTTAAGGGCCTTGATTGGTCTGGGGCAGGCAGGCCGTTTTTCGCACCACCCACCCCCCCCCCCCCCGCCCTAGGTAAAGGGCAGTGGAGGTGGGTGCAGGTCAGTTAAAGAGCCCATTGTACTCACAGCTGAACAATGGTCTTGTGACTCTATGCTTTAAAATTTTCAGGGCTATGGGGAAAGTGCTGAGAAAGGTGGCACTAATTGCTTAGCGCTTTCAAAGAGCTGACATAGGCACAAGGGGCTGAATGGCCTCCTTCTATGCAGTATGATTTATTTGATTCTATGAAATTCCATGGAATCAAAGCACTGATCAAACTTGAATATGGCTTGGCTGCAATGGGATTGAGGATTTACCATTTTTTAATAAAATCCTTGAATTTATATGAACACCTTTGGCTCTGTCTTCTCCCATGAACCCATTTATTGGCTCCTTTTTCTCTCTAGACTCATTAAGTTCCACGCAAAGCTTCGAAACTTGCCTATTCCTATCACACCCATGTCTTCAACATCCAATCATTCACTGCTAAGTGGCTCAGGTCCCAGGCTTTCCTATGGCTGCCCTATAATAATATCATGAAAATTTCCTAGCTTACACCAAGTCCCATTCACCCATCACCCCTGTGCTGACTGACCTACACAGGCTCCTGGTCTGCAATGCATCAATTTTAAAATTCTCACCTTTGTTTTCAAATCCCTCCATGGCCTCGCCCCTCCCTAAATCTGTAATCTCCTGCAGCCTCACAACCCTCCGAGATCTCTGCGCTTCTCTAATTCTGGCTTCTTGAGCATCCCCGATTTTAATCGCTCCACCACTGGCAGCGGTACCTTCAGCTGCCTGGGCCCCAAACTCTGAAATTTCCCCCCTAAACCTCTCTGTTCTCCTTTGAGATGCTCCTTAAAACTAAACAACCTCTTCGGCCAAGCTTTTTGTCGCCTGTCGTAATATCTCCTTACGTGTTCATTTTATTTTATAATCGCTCCTGTGAAGCACCTTAGCACCTTTAACATAGTAAAAATGTCCTATGTAAATGCAAGTTGTTGTTGTCTTAACCTAGTCAGTGAGGGTAAGGAGTCAGTACAAGTATTAGTTGCAGAGGGAAATATGATTACTAAGAATTTAATTCATGCGATTGAAGGGGTTGCCAAGCATATCCTGGGATCTTGATCATCACAGGTCCAGTAGCGATCTGATTATCAAGTGTAGCAGACTGCGTTGGGACTCTTCCACCCTTAAGCAAATAAATCTGCTGGCTGAAGGAAAGGAGGGGAATGTGGTACTGGGGTGGGGGAAGGCTACAATTACTGTTTCTCAACTCTTCAGTTGGCCCAGCACTTGTTGACGTGTCCCACTCAGCAGCCAATTGGAGTCCAGCTTCCTTGCCTGGCACCAGCGAGAGATAAAGTACAAGGCCATTGTTCAAATGAACAACTCGCACAAACCATCTGCTGCACTCCCAAACAGACACCGTTTCTCCTACTCAGGGCAGGAGATGCACTGGTTAACAGCTTGCAAATGTGACAAACGCAGGAACAAAGATCTCACAGTGCGTGAGGTAATGAGGTCTGAAACATTAAACACAGATTCTGCATGTTTGCTGTCTTCCTCTTCATATGGTGACTGCAGACTATCAGCCAGTTTAGTGGGTAGCACTCTCACCCCTCAGTTATGAGGTTGTGGGTTCAAGTCCCACGCCGGAAAGCAAAGCACGTAAATCTACACTGACACTCCCAGTGCAGTACAGATCCCACAGTAAATCAATATTTATTATCAACCAATATCACTAAAAACAGATGAGCTGGTAATTTTTACTATACATTCACGAGACGAGGATGTCACTGGTAAGGCCAGCATTTATTGTCCAACCCTAATTGCCCTTGAACTGAGTGGCTTGCTAGGCCATTTCAGAGGGCAGTTAAGAGTCAACCACATTGCATTGGGTCTGGAGTCACATGTAGGCCAGACCAGGTAAGGACGACAGATTTCCTTCCCTAAAGGACATCAGTGAACCAGATGGGTTTTTACGACAATCCAGTGGTTTCATGATCACCATTACTGAGACGAGCTTTTTATTCACAAGCCAAAAGACTTGCAGGTTGGTAGGTAAATTGGCCATTATAAATTGCCCCTAGTATAGGTAGGTGGTAGGGAAATATAGGGACAGGTGGGGATGTGGTAGGAATATGGGATTAGTGTAGGATTAGTATAAATGGGTGGTTGATGGTCGGCACAGACTCGGTGGGCCGAAGGGCCTGTTTCAGTGCTGTATCTCTAAAAAAAAAATTCAAGATTTATTTATTAATTAAATTTAAATTCCCCAGCTGCCTTGGTGAGATTTGAACTCATGTTGCTGGATCATTAGTCCAGGCCTCTGGAATACTACACAAAAGCAAAATACTGTGGATGATGGAAATCTGAAACAAAAACAGAAAATGCTGGAAACCCTCAGCAGGGTCAGGCAGCATCTGTGGAGAAAGAACCAGAGTTAATGTTCTAGGTCTGTGACCCTTCTTCAGAACTGGGAGATATCTGTAATCGTGGATAGATCGGAAACATGAAGGGTGGAACTTTAGTTGGAATCCACATGGAATAAGTCAGACCCAGAGACAGTTGCTGAGGAAGGAGATGTGACTGTGAAAGTGAGTTTTGGTAGATACCTGATCAAACACACCAGAAGGGAAATAGAAAACAATGAAGATGAACAAGGTAAAAGAGGCAAATGGAAATCTTGTCAGAGAGAACAGCAGAACTTCTTCAAGATGGGCACTCTCATGACAGGTCACAGACCTGAAACATTAACTCTTGTTTCTTTCTCCACAGATGCTGCCTGACCTGCTGAGTATTTCCAGCATTTTCTGTTTTTGCCTCTCGATTACGAGTAATATAACCATAACACTACGGGGCGGCACAGTGGTTAGCAGTGCAGCCTCACAGCTCCAGCGACCCGGGTTCAATTCTGGGTACTGCCTGTGCGGAGTTTGCAAGTTCCCCCTGTGACCGTGTGGGTTTCCACCGGGTGCTCCGGTTTCCTCCCACAGCCAAAGACTTGCAGGTTGATAGGTAAATTGGCCATTATAAATTGCCCCTAGTGTAGGGGAAGGTGGGGATGGGGTAGGAATATGGGATTAATGTAGGATTAGTATAAATGGGTGGTTTGATGGTCGGCACAGACTCAGTGGGCCAAAGGGCCTGTTTCAGTGCTGTATCTCTAAATAAAAAATAAATACTGTTTCTGATAATTTTCACATTGCTGGTTTGTGGAATCTTGCTGTGTGCAAGTTTGGTGACTGCATTTTCTACATTACAACAGTGACTAGACTTC
Source organism: Heterodontus francisci (assembly GCF_036365525.1). Taxonomy (NCBI): domain Eukaryota; kingdom Metazoa; phylum Chordata; class Chondrichthyes; order Heterodontiformes; family Heterodontidae; genus Heterodontus; species Heterodontus francisci. Next base: position 5,784,111 of record NC_090393.1, on the reverse strand, counting down.
AAAAATACTTAATTGGCTGTAAAACGCTTTGGGATATCCTGAGATTCTGAAAGTCAATGTAGAAATGAAGGCTCTTTTCTTTATAACTAGTGATCAGAAGCTCTTCATTACAATGTGCACAACTATGAAGTAATCATTGCGAGATTGAGTTATAAAATCCCACACAAGTCATTTCAAATGAACCTATCTTGTCAGCAGCTGAGCCACACACGACACAACCAAACCAGAGCAGTAAAAGCCCCCCTTCAGTGCCCAGCTAGGCAATGATGGGGTTGCTATAGTTTAGTATTGCTGAATTACCAAAGAGGAAATTGGCTTGAGATTCCACTCATATTTGCTATGCAGCAGCCCATTTAGAAAATCCTAAGTGAGTGAATATAGATATTTGATAGACTGACAGAAATCTGGTGACCTGTAGCCCTTGCTGTGATTTCATGGACACCAGCCCGCAACCCCACAAACTTCCCCAGACTCCAGGGTCTCAGAACACCCTCCCCCACCCTCAATCCCCACCATTACCCCAAGTTAAAAGCCTATGGCTTAAACAATTGAAACACTCAAGAGGTTCAAAGCCAAGACAGGCAACTGCGAGTGGGGGGAGACACAGAGATTCCTGTTAGCAATATTCCCCACTCAAATGAACAATCACAAGCCTCGGTTAAAGCACTAAATATCTCTGAGCTTTCGGTGGCATTTAGTGACAGCAGGGAAGACATGAAAAGCAAATGATTACAGTTTAAAATCAAATCAAAATCATTTTTCATGGGCATTGATGCACTATTTTGAGGTATACATATGTGATAAATTATTCATATATGGAATATAAAAACAACTGCAAGCCACTATACAGGGAGGCACACAGATGGCTACCAGTATAATCACATCTTAAGCCTTTCTGTATTGGAACAGCTTAAAGCAGAAATTCAGTGCTGACAGGAAATCCAGGTCAATTGTAGTCTGCTTAGAATATGGTTCTGTTAAGTTTAGAAGAAAACAAAGAAACTCTCAGTTCCAAACTGAATCAGAACATCCCCTGCAGCCTGTTTTTCTATCAGGAGTTGACAATGGGTGGGCCGCAATTTTGGGAAATGGATAAAATGCCAAAGCTTTGAGCCATGACTTTCAACAAGGCTGGATTAAGCACCAGGCTTTTTTGTAGTATTTTACAGAAGAAATACAAACAACAACTTGCATTTATATAACACCTTTAATGTAATAAAATGTCCCAAGGTGTTTCACAAGAATGATTATCAAACAAAATTTAACACCAAGCCATATAAGGAAATATTAGGGCAGATGATCAAATTGTTAATTTTTTATTCATTCCTGGGATGTAGTGTTGCTGGCCAGCATTTATTGCCCATCCCTAATTGCCTTTGAGAAGGTGGTGGTGAGCTGCCTTCTTGAACCACTGCAGTCCATCTGGTGTAGGTAACCCACAGTGCTGTTCGGAAGGGAGTTCCAGGAATTTGACCCAGTGACAGAGAAGGAACTGTGATATAGTTCCATGTCAGGATGATGTGTGACTTGGAGGGGAAATTGCAGGTGGTGGTATTCCCATGCATCTGCAGCCTTCGTCCTTCTAGGTGGTAGAGGTTGCAGGTTTGGAAGGTGCTGTTGAAGGAGCCTTGGTGAATTGCTGCAGTGCATCTTGTAAATGGTACACACTGCTGCCACTGGTGGAGGGAATGAATGTTTAAGGTGATGCATGGAGTGCCGATCAAGTGGACTGCTTTGTCCTGGATGGTGTTAACCTTCTTGAGTGCTTTTGGAGCCGCAGTCATCCAGGCAAGTGGTCAAAGAGGTTTTAAGGAACATCTTAAAGGAGACAGGGGTAGAGAGGCGGAGAGGTTTAGGGAGGGAATTCCAGAACTTAAGGTACAGGCAGATGAAGGCACGGCTGCCAATGGTTATGCCTGGGAAATACTCAGTCCTCAGAAGCAGCGATGGGCAAGAAGGGGTGGAGACCCAATATGTTAGAAGGTCCCACATAATGGACACCAGCCGAGGGGTGTGGGACAGAATCTGTTCGCCTCTGGAACTCTGATTCAAATGCGTCCTACCTCGAGGGATTAAATTTAACTCCCACTACTGGGTGCAAAGTCCAAATTGAAATGAGTTGACCCAATCTGCAGTCCAGCTCTTAGTAACAGACACAGGTTTGATTAAAGCACAGTTCAGGATTTTTTAATCTTGGTATGATTATGCTATCTTTCAAGTATGAACTATGTGATAAACACACTTGGTGATGAAGAATAAAAGCTTTCCACAGCTAATGAAGTAATTTCTGAAGTGTAGTCACTGTTTTAGAATAGGAAATGCAGCAGTCAATTTGCGCATAGCAAGCTCCCACAAATAGAATCAATAATCTTTTTTTGCATTTATTTCATTTCATCTTAGTTTGTTCAGTTTGCTTACCCACTGTTTTTTTCAGGTTGTTTTTCTTCAGGTTTGCACTTGCTGCTGTTCAATATTCAGTGTATTCACACCTAATCTGTACTAATGCTTTGTCTTTCAACACACCATTAACATATTGTTTGCCTTTGCTCCGTGACCTTTTGGTCAGCTATGTGGCCTGGTCCAATCTGCACCTTCTCCTTTGTTATCTCTTGCCCCACCCCCACCTCACTTGTTTATAATCTGTGACTTTTCTAATATTTGTCAGTTCCGAAGAAGGGCCACTGACCCGAAACGTTAACTCTGCTTCTCTTTCCACAGATGCTGCCAGACCTGCTGAGTGATTCCAGCATTTCTTGTTTTTGTATCTGCTCTAATAATGTTGGTTGAGTGACAAATTATGGCCAGGACATTGGGGAGAACTCCCCTGCTCTTCTTCGAATAGTACTCTGGGTTTTTTTAACATCCACTTGAGAGGGCATCCAAAAGACGGCAATTCCGACAGTGTAGCACTCCCTCAGTACTGCACTGGAGTGTCAGCCTGCCTATTGTACTCAAGTCTCAGGAGTGGGACTTGAACTCATGAGCTTCTGACTCAGATATGAGAGTGCTACCCACCGAGCCCTAAAATAAAAAACGTTCCATTCCATTCCCCAACACTGGCATCTCATACCTCGATCAGCACAAACATTTACCATAATGCTGCACAGTGGCGCAGTGGTTAGCACTGCAGCCTCACAGCTCCAGGGCCCCGGGTTTAATTCTGGGTACTGCCTGTGCGGAGTTTGCAAGTTCTCCCTGTGATCGTGTGGGTTTTCGCCGGGTGCTCTGGTTTCCTCCCACAGCCAAAGACTTGCAGGTGATAGGTAAATTGGCCATTGTAAATTGCCCCTAGTGTAGGTAGGTGGTAGGGAATATGGAATTACTGTAGGGTTAGTATAAATGGGTGGTTGTTGGTCAGCACAGACTCGGTGGGCCGAAGGGCCTGTTTCAGTGCTGTATCTCTAAATAAAAAATAAAATAAATAACCCATTGAGGAAAAACAATGCTACCACTGAACAACAATTATTCATCAATATATCCAACTGGAGTGCATGTATATACTGGTCACTGAACATCAGAGGAAGAACTGGTTAGACCACCCACACTGGTTTTTCAGACAGTAGAATGCCAATTAACCCTTTAATGGTCTCCTTCCACTCGCAATCCAATTGGCACCTTCAACCTACAGTTGCGCTGTATCTAGACACTGGTGTCTTCCCTTTAATAGTTAGACCTTTTACAAAGCACTGCCAGACTCATCAATCCCACAGCGGATGTTGTGGGTTTTGGCTCAGCTTTAATGCTTTTTTTGTCAGTGATGCTAATATTCCTTTTTTAAAAAAAACACCTGTGTGCAGACAGCAAATGTGCAAAAACAGTTCAGTTCCGACATGAGTCCAGAGGCAGCCAAACAAAGGAGCTGAAATTCAAGTGGGAACCGTCCAAAAATGGCTCTAGAAAATAAATAAAAACCTACAGGACAAAACATCCTCTTACCATTTTTTTCAGCATGATTTTGAAAATACACAAACTACCCTAGTAATCAGGAATACTCGTTCCCAGAATACTGGGAATAAACTTGTCCATTTGTCTGTTTGGAGAATTGCATGGTATTTACAGCAAAGAAACAGGCTATTAACAAAGCGGGCATCAAATTCTAGCATTCTAGCTCCACAAACCACTGACCACCTCTAGGCGCTTACCCATTTGTCTCTCAAGACAAGGAGGCCAAAAGGAAAAGGAATTCTACTAGGTGAGGCACGAGTCTGGGAGGCTGCACTCACTTTGATAGACATCTTCATTCAAACTGTATTATTCATTGAAACGACAAGTAAGGGTCAGCACTGAGGCATTTGGAAAATTGTGAACATTATTTCTGTCTGGTTTAAATGAGGCATTCGGAACCATTAAGGGCGTGGGCAACACACGGCAGAATCTATTAATAGAGGTCCTTAAGATTAGAAAGGGGTTCAATTGGGTAGAGGTAGAGAAGATATTTCCACTTGTGGGAGTGTCCAAAACTAGAGCTCATAAATATAAGACAGCCATTAATATATCCAGTAATGAATTCAGGAGAAACTTCTTCATTCAGAGAGTGGTGAGAATGTCGAACTCATGGTTACATCCGTTGGAACCTTCATCCAAACTTTTGTCAACTATTCCAAAACGCTCTTTACTGATGCCGCAATTCCCATCCTGTGAGCACTAAAATCCATGAAGCACCAGGCCACACACATCCTTGCGCACACTAAATCCCACTCCCCTGTCACCTCCCTGTATTTTTGTCTGATTACACTCCTGTGAAGTTAAAGGCACTCCCTCCCTAACAGCACTGTGGGTGTACCTACACCAGATGGACTGCAGCGGTTCAAGAAGGCAGCTCACCACCACCTTCTCAAGGGTAGTTAGGGATGGGCAATAAATGCTGGCTTTGCCAGTGATGCCCACATCCCATGAAATAATAATTTTTAAAAACTAGATCACTCCCCTCATCCTAAAGTCCTCAACCCACTGGAAAAATTCTGTGTCTGTCTACCATGTCCCATCCCCTCATAATTTTAAACAGTTCTATCAAATGCTGCCTTAAACTCCTCTGTTCTAATACAGAGGGCCCTATATATCTCTCAGAGAGTGAGCATTCTTACATTCGGTACATACAGCTGATTTAAATGAGGTACGGTGCAAACTATTAATGGAGCAGGCATCAAACTCTAACATTTATTTTGAATTTCCAAGAACATTCTGATCATCCCCTCACCTAATCGGCTGTATGTACTACATACGTACAAACATACGAATTAGGAGCAGGGGTAGGCCATTGCAGTAAGGGGCTGAAGGTGGAACATGGGATCTTAAACAAACTAAATGTACCAAGCTACACGCCACACAGCTCCCACTCCATTAGAATTCAGCAGTAATATTGTGTTGCTTTTTGCAGGTTTTGACTTAAGTAGGAAACTTCAATACAAATTTCATTGGTGGAGCGACTAAATTTGGAGATGCACAAGCAGCCAGTGTTGGAGGAGCACAGATGCCTTGGAGGGTTGTGGGGCTGGAGCAGATTACAGAGCTAGGGAGAGGCGGGGCCATGGAGGGATTTGAAAATGTGGATGAGAATTTTAAAATGAGGTGTTGCCATAAACTACAATAAACAGCCCAGGCACATATAACATGGTGCATTGATGCCTTTCATTGAAATCCAACTGAATAAAGAGAAGCATGGACGCCTTCATACCAAAGTGTTGTGATCTGGAATGTGCTGCCTGAAAGGATGGTGCAAACAGATTCAATAGCAACTTTCAAAAAGTAACTGGATAAATAGTTAAGGGGAGGACATTTACTGGGCGACGGGGAAAGAGCAGGGGAGTGGGGCTAATTGGACAGCTCTTTCAAAGAGCCAGCACAGACATGATGGGCTGAATGGCCTCCTGATATATGATAAATGTAAAGAATTGCTTTCTGGTTTTGTGAAACAGCTCAGTGAGTCATTTTCCTCATGAGCACCATCCTTGAAAACTCGCTACTCATCTCTGACAAGTGGCAGAAAGATTCCGACTGTTTGGTTGGAGTTGTGAGTGTTGGCAAGTAACGCATCACCCTAGTCAAAAGGTTGCAGAGACCAAATAAAGAAACTATTTATGTGCAATCCTCAGGAAAGTAGAAGGAAAGACACAGTATTCACAGCACAGAGACAGGCCATTTGGCCCAACAGGTCCATGCTGGTGTTTATGCTGCACATGAGCCTCCTCCATAGATACTTCATTTTACCCTTTCTCAACTGATACTCCCGTGCAGTACTGAGGGACTGCTGCACAATTGAAGGTTCTGCCTTTCAGATCAGATGTTAAACTGAGGCCCCGTCTGCCCTCTCAGGTGGATATAAAGTTTAAAAAACACTATTTCACAGTAGAGCAGGGGGCTTCTCCCTAATGTCTAAGGCATCAATATTTATCCTTCAATAAATATCAATAAAACAGATTATCTGATCATTATATTGCTGTTTGTGAGAGTTTGCTGTGCGCAATTGGCTGCTTCATTTCTTACATTACAATAGTGACTACACTTCAAAAGTACTTCAGTGGCTGCAAAGCATGTTAGGACATCCTGAGGTCATGAAAATTGCTGATATAACTGCAAATCTTTTTTTCCTATCAGCATATCCTTCTATTCCTTTCTCCCTCATGTGTTTATCCAGCTTCCCCTTAAATGCATCAAAACTATTCATCTCAACTACTCCCTGTGGTAGCGAGTTCCACATTCTCACCACTCTCTGGGTAAAGAAGTTTCTCCTGAATTCCCCACTGGATTTATTAGTGACTATCTTATACTTGTGTCCCCTGGTTCTATTCTTTGGCTCTGCCGCAAGAGGAACATAATGAAAAATAGCCTTATCCTGTTCAGGAGCTTACAACAGTTATTTTCGGTGCTACACAGTATATTAGCCACAGCTCCTGCAATGGGTAACATTAGTCATGTTTCCTATGATCTGTCACATAGGGAGACCCTGCTTTGCCCAATCAATCCCTGCCCTGCTTGCAACAGCCCATTCTACGTGATGTCACTCTGCCGCGCACAGCCCCCTGGAGGCTGTAGTTTTGCTGGGACTGGTTCTGCAGGAGGCGAATGACGCAGCGGACTACATCTCCCAGAGGCCTTTGCGGGCAGCCGGCGCATTGGAGGGCTGCGGGGCATCCAGGGCGCATGCGTAGTGAAGCGGGCCCAGGAACAATGTCAACAATCGATCAGCTGGTGGCTCACTGCGCATGCGGGAAACTCAGCTGGACCCAAACAGCAGGAGTCAGGAGAGTGTCTCAGATTCCAAGACAAGAGCATTCCAGGGCTCAGGGGCGAATGATCCCAATGAAACCAGGGCTCAGGAAGCAAATAATCCCAATAAAACCAGAGCTAGGGGGCAAATTATCCCAATAAAACCAGGGTTCAGGAAAAAAAATCCCTATAAAACTAGAGCTAGGGGGCAAATTATCCCATAAAACTAGGGTTTAGGGGGCAAATATTCCCAATGAAACCAGGGACGGGGGAAATTATTCCAATAAAACCATGGTTCAAGGGCAAATAATCCTAATAAAACCAGGGCCAGCGCAGATAATCCTTCCCACAGTACACAAAGCCCCTCCCAAAATCAACCATTGAAAAAAGACTGGTCTACAGTTCATCAGAAGTATGCATTTATTTCTCTTTATTCCTCAGTTATAATTTATTGACTGATAATGTAGGTCATCGATTGTGGTGAAAGATTTCAAAGTAAATCATCCGTACAGTTGAGGACCCTAACCTTCATAAATCATTGAAATCGTCAATGATAATAAAAAAATGTCCTAAAATAAATAAGAAACTGAAACATAATTGATGGGAAACGCCAAAATAACATGCTGTTACCTGAAAGTCATACAGGGCCACAATATTGTCATGTTTCAGCTCCTGAAAGAGGAAATAAAACCACAGGATTGAAGGGCTAAACTCTACATCGATTATTCCAGATGTCTGCACTTATGCAAATTGTTAAAAATTAGGAAAATTAAAGATGTCAAATAAAGTGATGCTCTTACCTTCAATATTTTAATTTCCTTCCCCAGAAGGGTTTGAGATTTTGCTAGGTTTTTCTTGTTGATACATTTAATAGCAACTTCCCAATCGGGTTTCTGAAACAAAATTTGCAATTGCTGAAATCAATTAGATCTAAAAAAAATTGAACCTCACCCATTCTCGTTAATGGGGACGAGTAGAAATGTGCAAATCTACCATTGTGTGCATTAGATCCGTTTTATTAAAGATTTGGGGGGGGGGGGGGGGCACAGAAGCGAGCTGATTAATCTGAAACTTGCTGAGCTTATACCTGACTAGGAAAATTAACGCTGGGAGCCGAACTTTAAGGAGAGTGGGGCTGATGGAGGAGACTTGTTCTAACTTGCCCCACATCAGGCAAGCAGGTTGCACTAAACTCATTTAACGTGATCGGCTCCCCCCAACAGAATTTATACCCTGGAAGAAATGAAGAGACATCCGGTGGAAATACACAAGATTTCTAGAACTGTGGCAGCAGGCGAGAAATAACAAAAGACATAATGCAGATGGAGTGTGGACATTAGCTGCAGTAATAACCCCCTCCCCCCCTCCCAGTGAAACTGACCAGGGAAATTTACCTCGATGTATCGACCCTTGAAAACAACAGCGAAAGCTCCGTGGCCGATCAGATCCTTCCTGTTGAACTCGAATTTCCCCACGCTCTCCATGTTTTCTTTCTTTCTAAAAATTATTTTTCTGTAATTATTTTAAAATTATTTTCTTAATTCCTCGCTACCCCAGCCACGCCGGACAGGCTTCGATTAGGGTTCGCCTGGAGCTGGACAGGAGATGTCTAGGCAGCTGGAGCAGTAAGAATCCTTCTCTCCTGCCATTTCCACCGGCTGTTTCTCTCTCTCCGCCGATTCTTTTTCGTGCATTTTTTTTTTATCTTTGCTTTGGGTTTAGTGATCGGCGCTGGCTGACTGCCTGGCGTTTCTCAGACGTCTCCCCCCATGGTCGACTTGCTGGCTGTGTGCTGCTTCGGAGAGGCCTCGGCAATCTCTCTCTCTGTCTGCTGTATCTGTCCTCCAGGCTGGATACTATTTGTATACAAAGGGAAGTTGGGAGAGAGACAGAGGAAAAAGCGCTACTTGCTCGCAACTGTTACAAAAATCTGATACTGAGGAGGGTGGCAAATCGACACTTGTGCAAGAAGCAGATTCTCTTAGCTGTGTTCCCCTTGCTGGCTCAGACACGGAAATCGTCGCAATGATGAGACAAAGGACCCTGTTTGTTTTTCTCTCTCTCTGTAGCTCGGTTTCTGGAAACGCGCAGGCGCATTTTTTTTTGGCCAGGCCAGCTCTTTCCAGAGGCAGAGAGGCAGGAGGCTGGAGTTCCTGCAAAGTGCAGAATCCTTAACTATTTCACTGCGAACAGGCAAGGAATGCCTTCCCTTTCACAAAAGAATGAGATTAAGCATTTGCAGATAGTCCCGCCAGCATAGAGAGAGATTAAATTACAGACCATTCGGCCCATCGTGTCTCTGCTGGCCCTTTGAAAGAGCTATCCAATTAGTCCCACTCCCCTGCTCTTTCTCCCATAGCCCTGCAAAATTTTCCCCTTCGAGTATTTATCCAATTCCCCTATTATTCAGCCTGCTTCCACCACATTTTTTGGAATGGACTTCAAATTAGTGCCACAGAATATTTTACATCCATCTGAGCAGTCAGTTGGGAGCCTCGGTTCCACGTCTTATATGAAAGACAGCACCTCCAACAGTGCAGCACTGCCACAAATACTGCATTGAAGCGTCAGCATAAATTTTGTGCTTAAGTCTCTGGCATGGGACTTGAACCAACAACCTTCTGGCCTAGAGGTGGGAGTGCTACCCACTGAAAACATACACTCAGTACGAGGCACAAACCCATTTCCTCAGCATCATAAGCAGTTGCCCTTGAGAAGGTGGTAGTGAGCCTTCTACTTAAACTGCTGCAGTCTGTGTGATGAAGATACTCCCACAATGCAGTAAAGGAGTGGTGATGATGGTGAATGAACAGTGATATAGGTCCCAGTCAAGATGGTGTGAGACTCGGAGAGGAACTTGGAGGTGATGGTGTTCCCGTGAGGTTGCAGATCTTTCTTCATGCTGGTTGAGATCACAAGGAAGCCCTGGTCCAGCGACACCTAAAATTTAAAATTCTCATCCTTGTTTTCATATCTCTCCATGACCTCACCCCCTCCCTATCTCTGTAACTTCCTCCAGCTATACAACCCTCCACAATCTCTGTGCTCCTCCAATTCCGGCTGCCTACAATAAAGGCACTAAATAAATGCAAGTTGTTGTTGTGTGAAAGAAGAAAAGAAAGACTTGCATTTAAATTGTACCTTTCATGATGTCTGGACATCTGAAAGCACTTTACAGCCAATGGAGTACTTTTGAAATGTAGTCTCTGTTGTAATGTAGGAAACACAGCAGTCAATTTTCACACAGCAAGATCCCACAAGCAGAATTGGGTAAATGACCAGATAATCTGTTTTTTGTGATGTTGATTGAGGGATACATATTGACCAGGGCACTGGGTAGAACCCCCCTGCTCTTCTTTGGGGTTTCTGTTAGGACCACTGCTATTCTTGATATATATTTTAATGGTCTAGACTTGGGTGTGCAGGGCATAATTTCAAAATTTGCATATGATACAAAACTTGGAAATATTGAGAACTGTGACGAGGTTAGAGATAGACTTCAACAGGACATAGACAGGCTGGTGGAATGGGCAGAGAAGTGGCAGATGAAATTTAATGCCGAAAAGTGTGAAGTGATACATAGGAAGATTGAGGAGAAGCAATATAAATTAAAGGGCACAATTTTAAAGGGGGTGCAGGAGCAGAAGATGGTTAGCATCCTTCCATCTATGAAAGATGATGGACGCGCAGCAAACAATCCATTTCGGTGGGGTGTCTTCTCTTGGTTCACCTTTTCTGATGGCTGTGAAGGCCAATCTTTGAGAGGCAGGTTCTGCCACAAGTGCTGCACGTGAAGCTGCCAAGTGACTCTGTGAGTTGTTGTTTTCAGCGTTGGCGCCTGTTGCACACCAGTCCACAGGATGTGTCGCCATTTACCTCTGTCACCAGCTAGTGACTCCCAGGTGCGATAGTCAACATTTAGGGCCTTCATGTCACACTTGCAAACATCATTGAAGCAGAGCTTTGGGCGCCCCACTGGTCGTCTGACCCCGGCTACCTCACCAGACAGAAGGTCCTTGGGTATGTGACTGTCTTCCATCCTGTGGATGTGTCCGATTCACTGAAGCCGCCGCTGTTTGATTAGTGCCAACACACTTAGGATCTCTGCCTTTGAGAGGACTGTCACACTTGTGATTTTGTCCTGCCAGGATATACCCATAATGCACCACAGGCAGAAGATGGAAATTATTGAGCTTCTTTTCTTGGTAGCTGTAAGTCACCCATGTTTCACAGCCATACAGCAAAGTGTTGAAAACACAGGCCTTATAAACCATGAGCTTGGTCCTAAGGCTCAGCTTGGTGTTATCCCATGTGTGTTTTGCAAGTCAGCCAAAGGTGGTAGCTGCTTTCCCTATGCGTGTATCGAGCTCTGCATCAAGGGACAGATTCTGCCACTGTGGACCCAAGTTAGAATTTGGTAACCACTTTCAGTACAGTTTTATTTTGTGTGATCAGGGACAGAGATGCAACACCTTGTCCCATGACCACGGTTTTCTTGATGCCTATCGTCAAGGAAAACAAGTTACAGGCGTGGGAAATTCAGTCCATGAGTCTTTGTAGCTGAGTTTCCGTGTTTGCGACTAGCACAGCATCTTCAGTGTAGAAGAGTTCAGGACGCGATGTGTTTTTGTCTTCACTTTCAGCCTTGATAGATTGTACAGCTTGCTGTCTGACCTAGCGTGCATTCCATATCTGCTGGGAAGGCGAAGGTCAGGAGCATGGAGAAGAAGATGCCAAACAGAGTGGGGGTGAGGACACAACTAGGGGCCAGGAGCAGAGGAATAATATGTGCACAAATTATTGAATGTTTCAGGGCAGGTTAAGAAAGTGGTGAATAAGACATATGGGATCCTGGGCCTTATAAATAGAGGTGTAGAGTACAAAAACAAGGAAGTTATGGTGAACCTTTATAAAACATTAATTTGGGCTCAACTGGAGTATTGTATCCAATTCTGGGCACCACACTTTAGGAAGGATGTGAAGGCTTTAGAGAGGGTGCAGAAAAGATTTCTGAGAATGGTTTCAGGGATGAGGGGCTTCAGTTATGTGGATAGATTGGAAAAGCTGGGGCTGTTGTCCTTGGAGAAGAGAAAGTTAAGAGGAGATTTGATAGAGGTGTTCAAAATCATGAGGGGTCTGGACAGAGTTGATAGAGAGAAACTGTTCCCATTGGCAGAAGGATCCAGAACCAGAGGACACCGATTTAAGGTGAATGGCAAAAGAACCAAAGGCGACATGAGGAAAAACTTTTTTACACAGCGAGTGGTTAGGATCTGGAATGCACTGTCTGAGAGTGTGATGGAGGCAGATTCAATCGTGGCCTTCAAAAGGGAATTGGATAATTATCTGAAGAGAAAAAAATGTGCAGGGCTAAGGGGAACGGTCAGAAGAGTGGGACTAGCTGAATTGGTCTTGCAGAGAGCTGGTACTGGCATGACAGGCCGAATGGCCTCCTTCTGTGTTGTAACCATTGTATGATTCTGTGTGTTCTGATGAAGGTCACAGGCCTGCAAGTTAACTTTCCTTCTCTCTCCACAGATGGTGCAGACCTGCTGAATATTTCCTGCACTTTCTGTTTTTACATATCATTCTATGATTTCCTCCCTAAACCTCTGCACCTCATTCCTCTTTTGATGTTCCATAAACACTAACTCTTTGACCAAGCTTTTGGCCATCTGTCTTAATATCTCTTTATGTGGCTTGGTGAAAAATGTTGCTTTATAATGTCTCTGCAAAGCACCTTTATTTATTTATAGATACAGCACTGAAACAGGCCCTTCAGCCCACTGAGTCTGTGCTGACCAACAACCACCCATTTATACTAATCCTACATTAATCCCATATTCCCTACCACATCCCAACCATTCTCCTACCACCTACCTACACTAGGGGCAATTTACAATGGCCAATTTACCGATCAACCTGCAAGTCTTTGGCTGTGGGAGGAAACCAGAGCACCCGGCAGAAACCCACGGAGTCACAGGCAGTACTCAGAACTGAACCCGGGTCGCTGTAGTTGTGAGGCTGTGGTGCCCTAAAACCTTATGAGGGTTTATTAATCCAGTGGTAGGGAAATATAGGGACAGGTGGGGATGTTTGGTAGGAATATGGGATTAGTGTAGGATTAGTATAAATGGGTGGTTGATGTTCGGCACAGACTCGGTGGGCCGAAGGGCCTGTTTCAATGCTGTATCTCTAATCTAATCTAATCTAATCAAAGGCACTATATAAATACAAGTTGTGTTTGTTCTCTGGGGCACCTCTGGCCTGAACACTGACATCACCCTGTCGCTCTTTTCCTCATGTTCCTTGTGCTCCCCTGCCCATCTCCATTTAATTGCCTTCCAATTTGGAATTGATTTATCCCCTCTCCTTCTGTTCGACCTCTTCACTACCTGATTGGGAAATATCAGGTGATCTTTGTAAACCATCAGCACATTTTCAACCTTTTCTTTACAAAGAAGCTCTGTCGACAGCTACTTAAAACCCCTGTTCACACGTGTTAAACTCCATTAACTGCTCCTTTGTGCTGTCAGTTACCATTCTTGACTCTTGACCTTTCCTTCTTCTTCTCTGCTCTGCTCTTCATTTTCTTTAGCCCTGTAGAAAGGAACTTGCTTATCTCATACATTACACTAATCTGTCTTTTCTCTTTTCAGATGTTATCTGGCCTGCTCTTCACTTCCAGCATTTTCTGTTTGCATTTCAGATTTCCAACATTTGCATTTTTGCTTCTCTTCCTTGCAAAACAGTTCTGGACACATTGGACACAGCAATTTATCCTCGTAAAGGCCCATCCCTCTCGACCTCTGTAACTTCCTCCAGCCCTCTGTGACTTCTGTGCTCCTCCAACTCTGGGTGCTCTCACACATCATCACATCTCACCACTCGTGGCTGTGCCTTCAGCCGTCTAGGTTCTATGATTCTGGAAAATACTTCCTAAACCCCCCTGCTTCTTGACCTCTCTTTCCTCCTTAAAGATGCTTCTTAAAGCAAGAAACATTGAAACATAGAAAATTTATGGCACAGGAGGAGGTCGTTCAGCCCATCGTGTCTGTACTGGCCAAAAAAAGTGTTATCCAGCTAAGAACCTGCCTCTTTGACCAAGCTTTTAGCCACTATATTAACATCTCCTCATGCAACTTGGTGTCAAATTTTGTTTGATAGCGTTCCTGTGAAGCGCCTTGGGATTTTATTATAAGGCTCTATATAAATACAAATTGTTGTTATAAAGCACTACTCCCCATGGTGTACCTATTTATACCACATTGCCTGGAAGCTGGCACGGAGTATTACATTTTAATATAGCAGCAGACATTTATTGGATTGTTGTGTACCGAGAATTGCAAAGGGTGGATGGTTTGGATCGCAATTGATGTAATTAATATCGTGATGATCGGGGCTGAAACAGGAATGTTAACTGCTGATGTTTAGATCAGGAGGAGCTGCTGAGTGGAGGAAGCCCATACTATGCCAACATTGTGATGCTCCTTGAGAACCCCGTGCATTTTAACGAGATTCAGTTACATATGTCGAATGAACTCTCACTCCCTAAGGGACCTGGTTTCCGATTGTCTGAATTACCTATTTACCTTAAAAACTGAAGATGCTGGAAACACTCAGCAGGTCTGGCAGTATCTGTGAAGAAAGAAACAGAGTTAATGTTTCAGCTAGATATCCTTCATTAGAACTGAAAATTTAATTCAGTTCTGATGAAGGGTCACTGACCTGAAATGTTAACTCTGCTTCTCTCTCCACAGATGCTGCCAGACCTGCTGAGTGTTTCCAGCATCTTCAGTTTTTATTAAAGGTTTCCAGCATCTGCAGTATTTTACTTACCTACTTGTTCAGAAAATGCCAATTACCGAAGCCTGTATTTTGAAGCAATGACTTAATTTGTGGCTAAGGGAGGAACTATGGAAGCTATCACATTTAAGTGGCAAGCCATCGTCCTAGACTGGCTCTTCAAATCATCATGAAGAAAATGCAACAACATACACTGTTTTGGCTAAGGTTAGCTACCAATCTATTTTGTCATGCAAAGAACACTGAAGTCCTCAAAAGTTGTTAGGCTTCATCTGGGGTTTTGTGTCCAATTCTGGGCACCACACTTTAGAAGGATGTCAAGGCCTTGGAGAGGGTGCAGATTTATTAGAATGGAACCAGGTTTGTGGGACTTCAGTGATGTGGAGAGACTGGAAAAGCTGGAGTTGTTCTCCTTAGAGCAGAGAAGGTTAAGAGGAGATTCAATAGAGGTGTTCAAAATCATGAATAAGGAGTTACTGTTTTTTGTGACAGGAAGGTCGATAACCAGAGGACACAGATTTAAGGGATGGGCAAAAGAACCAGAGGGGAGATGAGGAAACATTGACGCAGTGAATTGTTGTGATCTGGAATGCGCTGCCTAAAAGGGTGGTGGAAGCAGATTCAGTATTAACTTTCAAAAGTGAGTTGGATAAATACTGGAAGGGTAAAAGATTGCAGGGCTATGGGAAAAGAGCAAGGGCGTGGGATTAATTGGGTCCTTTTTTTATTCATTCATGGGATGCGGGCATCGTTGGCTAGGCCAGCATTTTAATGCCCATCCCTAATTGCCCTTGAGAAGGTGATGGTAAGCCATCTTCCTGAACCGCTGCAGTCCATGTGAGGTAGGTACACCCACAGTGCTGTTAGGAAGGGAGTTCAATGATTTTGACCCAGAGATAGTGAAGGAACGGCGATATAGTTCCAAGACAGGATGGTGTGTAGTTTGGAGGGGAACTTGCAGGTGGTGGTGTTCCCATGCAACTGCTGCCCTTGTCCTTCTAGGTGGTAGAAGTCGTGGGTTTGGAAAGTGCTGTATAAGGAGCTTTGGTGCATTGCTGCAGGGCATCTTGTAGATGGTACACACTGCTGCCACCATGTGTCGGTGGTGGAGGCAGTGAATGTTTGGGATGGGGTGCCAATCAAGTGGGCTGCTTTGTCGTGGATGGTGTCGATCTTCGTGAGTGTTGTTGGAGCTGCACCCATCCAGGAAAGTGTACAGTATTCCATCACCCTCCTGACTTGTGCCTTGTAGATGGCTTTGGGGTGTCAGGAGGTGAATTACTCGCTGCAGAATTCCCAGCCTCTGACTGGCCTGAATGGCCTCCTTCTGTTCTGTATCATTCCATGATTCTCGGTTTATTTAAACTGAGGTCCTGACTTCATGGTGCTTCCTTAGTGACCCAGGTACTAAAACCCAACATGGGGGCAAAGCCCTGTGAAGCCGGAAGGACCTAGATTTTCTCCCTGGACTGTAGGTTTAACTCAGCTGGGGTGGTGCTACAAGTAAACAGTGCCCATAGCTCAGGAAAGGTGAAAAATCAAATCCTGTCTTAATTGGTGGAGGTCACTCCAACGGAAAAGAAAATTGGACGAGGTGCAAAGCAGGTTGCTGATTCGCTATCGCCCAGGTCCTGCTGTCAGCCAAGATCAAATTATTAACCAGGGAATCAAATCTGACGCTAGGCTTCTGCATGAGTGGAGGTAATTGGAGAGGACTGGTAGGACTGCAATACTGGAGGCCAGAGAGACTGCTAAAGGCAGAGTGGGTTTAGAGGCCAGGTTAGAAGGTGCTTCAGGTCAATCAAAGTTACAGGGTCTGGATTAATAGTTGGACCAGGCCCCTGGCAGGACTGTGGCACTGGAGGCTGCAGTACAGAGGAAAGGTAAAGCTGATAGAGGGGAGGTGAAGAGAAGCATCCCTAATATCAATTCACTTGTTGTGAAGTGCTTTGGAATGTCTTGAGAGGTTTGATCAATTACTATATAAATACAAGCTCTCTCTATGGTTCACTGGATGTGAAAAAGAGCAACAAAATAATTAAAAAGATGGGTCTATAGCATCCATTGAGAATAGCAATGCTCAAGCAAATATGCACATGAAATCCAAGACTATTTTTTTAAATTCATTCTCATGATGTGGGCATCGCCTGCAAGGCTGACATTTATTGCTCATCCCTAATTACCCTTGAGAAGGTGGTGGTAAGCCACCTTCTTGAATCGCTGCAGCCCATGTGAGGTAGGTACACCCACAGTGCTGTTAGGAAGGGAGTGGCAGGATTTTGATCCAGCGACAGTGAAGGCGATCTAGTTCCAAGTCAGGATGGTGTGTGGCTTGGAAGGGAACTTGCAGGTGGTGATGTTCCCATGCATCTGCTGCCCTTGTCCTTCGAGGTGGTAGAGATCGCGGGTTTGGAAGGTGCTGCCTGAGTCACCTTGGTGAATTGCTGCAGTGCATCTTGTATATGGTACACACTGCTGTCACTGTGCTCAGGTGGAGGAGGCTTGTGGATTGTTCAGCCTTATTCCAGAGCAGATTTAGAGAGCAAACTAAGAGTGATGACAGAATCATATCTGGACACTGAAAATGAATGTAGAGTGGGTTACAACCACACCCATGTGTGACTACAGCTGGGAGCAGTACACACCCAGTTAAACCCAAAGTGCTGACAACTTGCTACTGCAAAAATCAGCCTTTACAGAGAGAACTAGAGAGGCAAAAAAATAAGAAGGCAGGAGTAACAAGATATATGGAGATTGAAGCCCTCAAGGTAGTTTCAATTAAAATGTGCGGCAAGTTAAAAGAAAAGGAAAGAGCAAAAGAGCGGAGAGATTAAGAAACCGACAAAACAGGATCGGGAAGGGGTTCCCTGGGACTTGGTAACAGAAAGGATTATGCATAGGGAAACTAATTTGCTTTGAAGAAGTGATGCATGACTTGTTATGTAAGTCAAGTATATACAAGCAGGCACACATAGAGTGGGCAAACTACTTTCATAGAAACTAACAAAAGCAGACACCCTGGCAGTGAGGGGGTGAAAGGGCAGTGAAAACGATGTTTACTACAAAGTCTGAATACTATTAATAGCGACTTTAGATTAGAACCTCAGGCAGGAGAACTGGGACTAAAAAGATTCACCGAGAAATTAAAATTACCTCAGTTAGAAAATCAAAAATATTCCACAGCCCAGTCAGTAATTGATAAAGTTGCAGACTAAATTACAATTACATTCCTGCCAACTGTCAAATTCTTATCTAAAAATATCAGTAAGCCTTCGCCGTGCTGAAAAAGCCGCTTGCATACGTGACTGAGAAAAGTCAATAAACTGGTAATCAGAAGTAACACATGGATTCCTCTGGTTACCAACCCTCCTGGTCTATGAAACAGTTTCTCCTTATTTACTCTATCAAAACCCTTTTTGATTTTAACCTTCTCTGCTGTAAAGGGAACAATCCCAGCTTCTCCAGTCTCTCCACATAACTGAAGTCCCTGGAACTATCTTAGTAAATCTCTAAGGCCTCGACATCCTTCCTAAAAAAAAAAGTGCGGTGTCCAGAATTGGACACAACACTCCAGCTGGGGCCGAGACAGTGTTTTATAAAGGTTTGGTATAACTTCCTTGCTTATGTCCTTTATTTATAAAGGTCAGGATCTCATATACCTTTTTAACAGCCATCTCAACTTGTCCTGCCACCTTCAAAGGTTTGTGTGGGCACACCCACAGGTCCCTCTGCTCCTGCACCCCCTCTAGAATTGTACCATTTTGTTTATATCACCTCTCTTCATTCTATCTACCAAAATGCATTACTTGCCATTTCTCTGTGTTAAATTTAATCTGCTATGTGTCTGCCCATTCCACTAGTGTGTCTATGCCTCCTGAAGTCTGTTACTATCCTCGTTGTTGTTCTATCCATTCATGTAATCTTTCTAACACTTCAACACATTAAAGCATTTGCCCGAAAATTTAATGCTATGGTTTGGAAACCTATTGTCCGGTGAAATTGAACCTGACTTTCCTCCAGCATAATTATTTATCATCCACAGGGGTAACTTCACCAAAAGGATGTGGATCAGAGACAGGACTGTAACCTCACTGCACTGATTCTCCCTCGAGCTCGATTTCACGCCTGTTTCACCCTCTGCCTGGTTCATGTTTGCTGTAAAATATACATGGCATGTAAAATGGAACGGAAGGGCTGTGAGGCAACTCACTTCTGTATTGAAGAAAACTGATTTCCTTTGCACTCTTTGGAATGTCAACTTGGTGCTGTTTTGAACTGTGTTGTAATGTATTTTTTACAGATTTTTATGAATAAAGTATATTTTTGGAAAAAAAAGGTTCATGTGTGGAGTGTAAACTGGGCAGTGATTTCCCATCACCTGTTTCCAACTATCAGATTTCCTATCCTGTTTTAGCAGCCTCGCCCTTTCACAGACACAAAGTCTAATCTCTTTAATCATCATCTTTCAGCTGAGACGTCAAACTGAGTCTCCATCCACCCTCTCAGGTGGCTGAAAAAAATATTCCAGGGGAACTATTATGAAGAAGAGCAGGGGAGTTCTGCCTGGTGTCCAGGCCAATATTTATCTCTCAATCAACATCACAAAAACAAACTGGAAAGAGAAGCAGAATTAACATTTCAGGTCTGAAACGTTAATTCTGTTTCTCACTCCACAGATGCTGCCAGACCTGCTGAGTGTTTCCAGCATTTCTTGTTTTTATTTCAGATTTACAGCATCTGCAGTTTTTTGCTTTTATTTCACTAAAACAGATCATCTGGTCATCATCACATTGCTGTTTGTGGGATCTTGCTGTGTGCAAATTGGCTGCTGCGTTTCCCACATTACAACAGTGACTACACTTCAAAAATAATTCATGGGTTGTAAAGTGTTTGGGACATCCTAAGGTCGTGAAAGGCGCCATAGAAATGCAAGTTCTTAAAAAAAGAGAAGAAGCCAATTATGCAATCGGTGTGGCACATTGTCAGACACTGAGCCCGGTACAGTGTCTGACATTGTCAGAGCCTTGAGATTTGCTGTCAGAGCGCACACACACTGTATGCAAGGGTCACTGTGAGTTGATTGAGGATCAGAATGTACCTGAAGTCACCCAGACACTCAGTCCCAGTTCACACAGATGCTGTAATAGAAGCATTATTTATATAAACTAATCCTTCTCCAGGCCAGTGTGTTTGCTTCCTGTTATCCCTGACCCCTCCTTTTCCCTTCTGTTCTGTTAAAGTTTCACAGCAGCAGATTTGTTTTCTGCAAAGTCTGTTTTTTTTTGTTCAGACACAAAGGCATTTGAATCGCTCCAGTAAGCTCCTTAAAGCTGTATTGCATCTGCTTGTCAAAGCATAGTCACTGTTGTCATGCAGGGAAACCTGGAAGCCATTTTGTGCATAGCAAGATCCCACAATGTAATAATCGGCCAGATTATCTGTTTACCTTGGGCAATAGTGAATTAGCCTTCCACCTTACATCCTGCCCACGATGAATTTATGACCCCTCAAGTCTTTTGTTTATGTCTCTGATTTCTCTACACATGTCTCCTTTTGGCTCCTGCACAGATCACTTCTGCTGTTTTATCATCTCCTGTTCTCCCCCTCAGCACTATTTTGTTCTATCCGTGTGTGTGATCAGTGTGTGCGTGTGCGTGTGGGTTGGATTTTAAGAGCTCGCCGTCGAGCTCAAAAAATGGTGGCCCGCACACATGGACCGCACGCCAAAGAGCCTCCGCAATCTCCCATGCGGCGGCTCATTTAAATAGCCAGGGCGGCCTGCCCCCTCCCAATCATGTGGAGGGGCGGGCTGTCCGATCCAGCTGCCTGTTCGCAAGCATGGTGTCCTTTTTAAACGGCAGCCAGCCCTGCTGGTAGATTTAAATTTTTAAAGCTACACCCCTCCCAAAAGTTCTCAAATAAATTCCTGATGTTCCTTTCCCACCCCCTAATAACAATTACATTAATGTGATGGAAACCACACCCGCCAAAATGAGAAATATTAATTTCGTCATATTATTTTTGAACTGTTACTGGCCTTGAAATAACTTGTTTAAAAAGACCACAATAGTGGCTGAAAACATGGCTGCACATTTGCATTCTAAAAGACAGTTGCGTGAAGAAGACAATGGGACTGCTCCCTGATTCAATTAGCCAGATGGATTTTATCTATAGTGATGATCAAGAGACATTGAGAGTGATTGAGCAAGCATCCCACCACCACCCCCCACTACTGAGAGTGTCTGGCGAGATTGAAGGAATCCACAAATCCCGCAGGCGAGGCCGCTCTAAACAAGGAGCTAGTCACATGACTAACCTGCTGGCCAACCTGGAGTTAACTGAATTATGCTTACAGAACAGTTTGGGAAGAGAGTGCAACTGAACTTTGAGAAGAGAGCAGCTCTCTCTCATTCTCTCTCTCTCACGCAAAGTTCCAGGGACCCACGGAAGTAACTTAAGCCTCAAGAAAGAAGACCAGCGAAACAAGTTTGAAAGTGTGCACTGGGCTCCAACGAGAACTGCGAGACTTAACTTCAATCAAAGACTTTGCATCCAATCCAAAACCAGTAACTGAAATCCAGCTATTATTTTAAACCTTTCCCCTTCTTTCTCCTCCTCTGTCTCTGTTTGCGTGTGTGTTTATCACGTATGCATGCTAGCATGGTCGTGTTGCGTACTTTTAGTAGTTTAACTGAATTAGAGGTTTAAGGTTAATAAACTTACACCTTTCTTGTTTAAATCTGAGAAAACCTGTCTGGTTGATTTCTTTGCAATTTCAGTTAGAGAGCAGTGAGCAAGGAATCACTGAGGGAAAGTTAAAAAGACGGTGTTTTAAAAATTAAATCCTGTTACAGCCAAACCAGGAAATAGCGAAGGGGAGCCCTAGACCCCTGCCTCCCCTGGTCATAACATCAACATTCCCCCCTAAAAACATTTCCCTTTTAAATCTGACCTTCTCCCCACAGACTGCACAAAGTTAAAATTCACCCCTTCCCACTATCCACCGCACCCATTACGTTTATTTGACCCTGTCTTCCCCCACCACACTGATAATCTTAACTCCTCCCCCTTCTCCACCATGTGTCACGCCGGCTTTCCGAGGACAGGGAACTGAAGATGCGGGAGTGACGGCTGCCGCGCAAAAGATCGCAGTGGGCCCCGAAAGATTTAAGGCAAGTTGATTTACATTTACTCATATCAGTAATTTAAATATTTACATCCAGGTTCCGTCACCCAGCAGGCAGGGGGACCACCACGGAGCATCGCCACCACCAGGAGGATTGGGTCGGGCCCTCCAAGCATTGGCTTCCGTGGTGGGCTGCTGCCGGAGCCAACAACAGATGCCCCTCTACATTGCTTTCATTGATCTCACCAAAGCTTTTGACCTCGTCAGCAGACGTGGTCTCTTCAGACTACTAGAAAAGATCGGATGCCCACCAAAGCTACTAAGTATCATCACCTCATTCCATGACAATATGAAAGGCACAATTCAACATGGTGGCTCCTCATCAGAGCCCTTTCCTATCCTGAGTGGTGTGAAACAGGGCTGTGTTCTCGCACCCACACTTTTTGGGATTTTCTTCTCCCTGCTGCTTTCACATGCGTTCAAATCCTCTGAAGAAGGAATTTTCCTCCACACAAGATCAGGGGGCAGGTTGTTCAACCCTGCCCGTCTAAGAGCAAAGTCCAAAGTACGGAAAGTCCTCATCAGGGAACTCCTCTTTGCTGACGATGCTGCTTTAACATCTCACACTGAAGAGTGCCTGCAGAGTCTCATCGACAGGTTTGCGGCTGCCTGCAATGAATTTGGCCTAACCATCAGCCTCAAGAAAACGAACATCATGGGGCAGGACGTCAGAAATGCTCCATCCATCAATATTGGCGGCCACGCTCTGGAAGTGGTTCAAGAGTTCACCTACCTAGGCTCAACTATCACCAGTAACCTGTCTCTAGATGCAGAAATCAACAAGCGCATGGGAAAGGCTTCCACTGCTATGGCCAAGAGAGTGTGGGAAAATGGCGCACTGACACGGAACACAAAAGTCCGAGTGTATCAAGCCTGTGTCCTCAGTACCTTGCTCTATGGCAGCGAGGCCTGGACAACGTATGTCAGCCAAGAGCGACGTCTCAATTCATTCCATCTTCACTGCCTCCGGAGAATACCTGGCATCAGGTGGCAGGACCGTATCTCCAACACAGAAGTCCTCGAGGCAGCCAACATCCCCAGCTTATACACACTACTGAGTCAGCGGCGCTTGAGATGGCTTGGCCATGTGAGCCGCATGGAAGATGGCAGGATCCCCAAAGACACGTTGTACAGCGAGCTCGCCACTGGTATTAGACCCACCGGCCGTCCATGTCTCCGCTTTAAAGATGTCTGCAAACGCGACATGAAATCCTGTGACATTGATCACAAGTCGTGGGAGTTAGTTGCCAGCATTCGCCAGAGCTGGCGGGCAGCCATAAAGACGGGGCTAAAGTGTGGTGAGTCGAAGAGACTTAGCAGTTGGCAGGAAAAAAAACAGAGGCGCAAGGGGAGAGCCAACTGTGTAACAGCCCCGACAAACAAATTTTTCTGCAGCACCTGTGGAAGAGCCTGTCACTCTAGAATTGGCCTTTATAGCCACTCCAGGCGCTGCTCCACACACCACTGTCCACCTCCAGGCGCTTACCCATTGTCTCTCGAGATAAGGAGGCCAAAGACATTAATTGCAAGATGGCTCCTGGGCTGTAAGCTCCCGAGGAAGCTCCCTTGCTGCACAACTCTATCCATGGCCATCTGCTCCCATTCTTAGTGTTTTCTCCCCCAATCTACCCTCTTAAACTGTTTAAACTCCCCTGGCTCTTTAATCAGTTCATTTTAGCCCTAACTACAAGCCAACAGCTAGTTTATGTTACCCGGATCCACTGCCCTCCCCCAGCCAAACCTGCCCTTTGTTTTCTCAATGAAATTGATCGCAGTCCGGACGAAACTGCAAAGTACAGCTGGTGATACTTTGATCTCCGATCCTGCTGTCTGCACCGTCCGGAGTGTCCGCGGCCACGGCGTGCGGTAAGTCCATTGAAGAGAAGAAGGAGCAGCGGGACCCTAGGGAAATAAGTCTATCACAGAGGGGAAGCCCCGAACACGCAAAATGCCTCGAACGGCTCCTCGGCCGCAACTTCAAAGCGCCCGCGGGAGATGGCTCGGAGAGCATCTGCAGCGCACTGTCGGCAATGCTGGTACTGGCGCCCGAGGATGTCGCTCACCTCCCGAAGGACACGGACGAGACTTCCAGGCGTCGATGGTGGGAACTGAGGAAATGGCTTATTACCTGCATCCCCTTTCCCCCCCTTCCCCTTCCACCCCCCCTTCCCCTTCCCAGCTCCACTGTCTCAGCTCACCCCCCATCACACCCCCCTTCCCCCTCACAATCCCTTCCCAGCGCCCCCCTCGCACCATCTTCCCCCTGAACCCCCTTCCCCTGCACCCCCCTACCCCCTTACAGCCCCCTTCCCAGCTCCCCCTCGCACCCCCTTCCCTCCACCCCTCCCCCTCGTACCCCCTCCTCCCACCGGCATCCTCCTACACCTGTGCAGGGGCCCTAACAACCCCACTGCCTTGTGCGCGTCTCGGGAGAGACCAAGGCTAAGGGAGTAAACCCTAACAGAAAACCCGGAGCGGAACGCCATAGGTGGTCATGTGTCACCTTTGGCATGTTTCCGGCAGTTCCTGCAGCCATGCCGGTGCCAAACGTTGTGCTCTGCACTCCTTTGGACCCCACCAGAAAGGCCGAGATGGGGGTTTTGACGCTTGGGCAACTTTCAACCTCCATACATTCGCCCAGGCATGCGCCATGGAGAGGTCACTCCATAGTCGCCTCATAGCGACTGAAACAACGCGGAAGGCAGCAGTTACGGGTTATCAGTCCAGCTCAATTGGTGTAGAGATTGGGCGCCATGGGTTGCCTTTGTTGGTGGGAGAGGTCATCGCACCTCACTGGACAGCTACCGCCCGCCTCAAACCGGGCAGCCCCCGGTCAATAAGGTTCTGTCCCGCCACAGTCCACCTGCTTCAATGGGTGCTTGGAGCTCAGGGTCATTGCCCGCAAAATGGACTGCAACACCGCACCAAACAACATGATAAAAGGAAAGAAGGTACCAGCCCTTCGCTTTGCAAGCTGGAACGTCAGAACTATGTGTCCTGGCCTGTCGGAAGACCTTACACAAATCAACGATTCTCGGAAGACCACCATCATTAACAACAAGCTCAGTAGACTCAATGTAGACATTGCAGCACTTCAGGAGACTCGCCTCCCCGCGTGTGGATCTCTAGCAGAGCAAGACTACACCTTCTTCTGGCAGGGCAGGGATCCTGAAGAACCAAGACAGCATGGAGTGGGCTTCGCCATCAGAAACTCCTTGCTCAGCATGATAGAGCCTCCCTCAAATGGCTCAGAACGCATACTGTCTATCCATCTGTTCACCGCCTCTGGTCCAGTACACCTACTCAGCATCCATGCTCCAACACTCTGCTCCCCACCTGAAGCTAAAGATCAGTTCTATGAGGAACTCCATAACAGCATTAGCAGCATCCCCAACATCGAACACCTGTTCCTGCTGGGAAATTTTAATGCCAGGGTTGGGGCCGACCATGACTCATGGCCCTCCTGCCTTGGGCGCTATGGCATTGGAAGGATGAATCAGAATGGACAGAGACTGCTTGAGTTGTGTACCTATCATAACCTCTGCATCACCAACTCGTTCTTTCACACGAAACCCTGTCACCAGGTTTCATGGAGGCACCCAAGATCGTGTCGTTGGCACCAGCTGGACCTCATCGTCACAAGGCGAGCCTCCTTAAACAGCGTTCAAATCACACGCAGCTTCCACAGTGCGGACTGCGACATCGACCACTCCCTGGTGTGCAGCAAGGTTAGACTCAAACCAAAGATGTTGCATCATTCCAAGCAGAACGGCCACCCACGCATCAACACGAGCAGAATTTCTTATCCACAGCTGTTACAAAAATTTCTAAATTCACTTGTAACAGCCCTTCAAAACACTCCCACAGGGGATGCTGAGACCAAGTGGGCCCACATCAGAGATGCCATCTATGAGTCAGCTTTGACCACCTACGGCAAACGTGTGAAGAGAAATGCAGACTGGTTTCAATCTCATAATGAAGAGCTGGAACCTGTCATAGCCGCTAAGCGCATTGCACTGTTGAACTACAATAAAGCCCCCAGCGAGTTAACATCTGAAGCACTTAAAGCAGCCAGAAGCGCTGCACAAAGAACAGCCAGGCACTGCGCAAATGACTACTGTCAACACCTATGCAGTCATATTCAGCTGGCCTCTGACACCGGAAACATCAGAGGAATGTATGATGGCATTAAGAGAGCTCTTGGGCCAACCATCAAGAAGATCGCCCCCCTCAAATCTAAATCAGGGGACATAATCACTGACCAACGCAAGCAAATGGACCGCTGGGTTGAGCACTACCTAGAACTGTACTCCAGGGAGAATGTTGTCACTGAGACGGCCCTCAATGCAGCCCAGCCTCTACCAGTCATGGATGAGCTGGACATACAGCCAACAAAATCGGAACTAGTGATGCCATTGATTCTCTAGCCAGCGGAAAAGCCCCAGGGAAGGACAGCATTACCCCTGAAATAATCAAGAGTGCCAAGCCTGCTATACTCTCAGCACTACATGAACTGCTTTGCCTGTGCTGGGACGAGGGAGCAGTACCTCAGGACACACGCGATGCCAATATCATCACCCTCTATAAAAACAAAGGTGACCGCGGTGACTGCAACAACTACCGTGCAATCTCCCTGCTCAGCATAGTGGGGAAAGTCTTTGCTCGAGTCGCTTTAAACAGGCTCCAGAAGCTGGCCGAGCACGTCAACCCTGAGGCACAGTGTGGCTGTCGAGCAGAGAGATCGACCATTGACATGCTGTTCTCCCTGCGTCAGATACAGGAGAAATGCCGTGAACAACAGATGCCCCTCTACGTTGCTTTCATTGATCTCACCAAAGCCTTCGACCTCATCAGCAGACGTGGTCTCTTCAGACTACTAGAAAAGATTGGATGTCCACCAAAGCTACTAAGTATCATCACTTCATTCCATGACAATATGAAAGGCACAATTCAACATAGCGGCACCTCATCAGACCCCTTTCCTATCCTGAGTGGCGTGAAACAGGGCTGTGTTCTCGCACCCACACTTTTTGGGATTTTCTTCTCCCTGCTGCTTTCACATGCGTTCAAGTCTTCAGAAGAAGGAATTTTCCTCCACACAAGATCAGGGGGCAGGTTGTTCAACCCTGCCCGTCTAAGAGCGTAGTCCAAAGTACGGAAAGTCCTCATCAGGGAACTCCTCTTTGCTGACGATGCTGCTTTAACATCTCACACTGAAGAGTGTCTGCAGAGTCTCATCGACAGGTTTGCGGCTGCCTACAACGAATTTGGCCT
Source organism: Heterodontus francisci (assembly GCF_036365525.1). NCBI lineage: Eukaryota > Metazoa > Chordata > Chondrichthyes > Heterodontiformes > Heterodontidae > Heterodontus > Heterodontus francisci. The sequence goes on along the minus strand of NC_090393.1, from coordinate 5,756,639 downwards.
AACCATCAGCCTCAAGAAAATGAACATCATGGGACAGGACGTCAGAAATGCTCCATCCATCAGTATTGGCGACCACGCTCTGGAAGTGGTTCAAGAGTTCACCTACCGAGGCTCAACTATCACCAGTAACCTGTCTCTAGATGCAGAAATCAACAAACGCATGGGAAAGGCTTCCACTGCTATGTCCAGACTGGCCAAGAGAGTGTGGGAAAATGGCGCACTGACACGGAACACAAAAGTACGAGTGTATCAGGCCTGTGTCCTCAGTACCTTGCTCTACGGCAGCAAGGCCTGGACAATGTATGTCAGCCAAGAGCGACGTCTCAATTCATTCCATCTTCGCTGCGTCTGGAGAATCCTTGGCATCAGGTGGCAGGACCGTATCTCCAACACAGAAGTCCTCAAGGCGGCCAACATCCCCAGCATATACACCCTACTGAGTCAGCGGCGCTTGAGATGGCTTGGCCATGTGAGCCGCATGGAAGATGGCAGGATCCCCAAGGACACATTGTACAGCGAGCTCGTCAGTTGTATCAGACCCACCGGCCGTCCATGTCTCCGCTTTAAAGACATCTGCAAACGTGATATGAAGTCCTGTGACATTGCTCACAAGTTGTGGGAGTCAGTTGCCAGTGATCGCCAGAGCTTGCGGGCAGCCATAAAGACGGGGCTAAAGTGTGGCGAGTCGAAGAGACTTAGCAGTTGGCAGAAAAAAGACAGTAGTGCAAGGAGAGAGCCAACTGTGTAACAGCCCCGACAACCAATTTTATCTGCAGCACCTGTGGAAGAGTCTGTCACTCTAGAATTGGCCTTTATAGTCACTCCAGGCACTGCTCCACAAACCACTGACCACCTCCAGGCGCTTACCCATTGTCTCCCGAGACAAGGAGGCCAAAGAAGAAGAAGAACCTGCATAATAACCTTTTGTGACTCCTGCACCAGAACACCTCGATCCCTCTGCACTTTGGAATTCTGCAGTCATTCTCCATTTAAGTAATACTCTGCTTTTTTATTTTTCCTGCCAAAGTGAACAACCTCACATTTTCCCACATTATGCTCCATCTGCCGGATTTTTGCCCATTCACTCAACCTACCTATATCGGTCCGCAACCTCCTTATGTCCTCTTCACAACATACTTTCCTACCTATCTTTGTGTCATCTGCAAATGTATCTCCCATGCCATCGCTCCCCTCATCTAAGTCATTGAAATAAATTCTAAAGCGTTGAGGCCCCCGTACTGACCCCTGCGGGACTCCACTCGTCACATCCTGCCAATCAGAAAAGGACCTGTTTATGCATAATTTCTGTTTTCTGCCAGCCAATTTTCTCTCCATGCTAATATGTTACCCTTTGCACCATGAGCTCCTACTTTGTGTAATAACCTTTTATGTGGCAACTTGTCAAATTTTTCACTCCCTCGACCCTTAACTGGTCTTGGGCGCGACTTCACCTGATTGAGGCAGGAAGTCCTGCCTAATGGAGCTGCTGGCCAATCAGCGGGCCGGCAGCTCTTAGTCCCAGCAGTGCCACTGGGTGGCCACAGCTGGGACTACACCCAACCATTGGACAATCGGCCAGGCCCCGTCAAGGCAAGGGGGGGAGGGGGGGGGTGGTGGGGGTCGGTTTTTGGGGTGGGGGTGTTGATGTGCTGTGCATTGGGGGTGGTTGGGACTTTGGGGGCAGCCCTCCGTGGGGCACAGAGTGTCCAATCAGGAGGCCCCCACCCCCTCCCACCAGCCCGCAAGAAGTCCGTCTACAGCGACAAGAGGAAGCCCTTAATTGGCAGTTAATTGGCCACTTAAGGGCCTTGATTGGCCCGGGACATTTCTCGCCGCCATCGCCTCTGGTAAAATTGCAGTGAGGGCAGGAAGGCATCAGGAACGCCCCCCCTGCCTCCCACTCAATTTTACGACCCCCCTCAACCCCGCCACCAGCCCGCTCATTGGGGGCCGTAAAGTTCCAGCCATAAACTGGGAGGTTATACCTATTAGGAGAGATTGAACAGTCTGGGGCTCTTTTCTCTAGTAAAAAGAAGACTGAGGGGTGACCTGATAGAGATCTTTAAGGTTATGAAGGGGTTTGATAGGGTAGATGTAGAAGATGTTTCTGCTTGCGGACAAGACCAAAACTAGGGGCCATAAATATATGATAGTCATTAATAAATCCAATAGGGAATTCAGAAGAAAGTTCTTTACCCAGAGAGTGGTGAAAATGTGGAACTCACTACCACAGGTGAATAGTGTAGATACATTTAAGGGGAAGTTGGATAAACACATGAGGGAGAAAGGAACAGGATATGTTGATAGGGAGAGATGAAGAGGGGTGGGAGGAGGCTCGTCTGGAGCATAAACACTGGCTTAGACCAGTTGGGCCGAATGGCCTGTTTCTATGCTGTAAGTATTTTGGAATACTTTGTAAATTTGAATTAAATGAGCTGAAACTGTCAATGAAGACAAATTTGATTTCTGGGATGAAAGTGTTGTCCTGTGTGGAGAGATTGCCCATACTGTTTAGAAGAATGAGAGGTGATCTGATTGAAACATATAAAGTTCTTAAAAGGCGTGGCAGGGTAGATACTGAGAGGCTGTTTCCCCCTGGCTGGAGAGTCTAGAACTAGGATAAGGGACGGCCATTTAGGACTGAGATGAGGAGAAATTTCATCACACAGAGGGTTGTGAATCTTTGGAATTCTCTACCCCAGAGAGCTGTGGATGCTCAGTCGTTGAGGATGTCCAAGAATTTTACACCCCACCCCAAAGAGTGGGCTGGTGGCTGGGGGGGAGGGTAAAATGGAGTGGGAGGCTTGAGGGGGCCCTTCCCAACCCGCTCCCACCTCCGCCACCAATTTACGTTGGGGGGGGGGCTGTGGCGAGAAACAGCCCGCCATCCCCAGGCCAATTAGTGGCTACTTAAGGGCCTCCGCCCACTGCCACAGGGATTTTACGGTTGGCAGGAGGACGGCCCAGGCCTGAGAAAAGCCACCTGATAAAAGTAGGCGGCCTTCCGGTGACCTGCGGGGGGCTTCCCCCAATGCCCCAATCATCCCCAATACTCAAAATAGCCACCCCGGCCCCCCCCAACCGACAACCCCCTTGCCTCACTTGGGCCCGACCGATCACCCCCGGCGAGGCTCCAAAAACATACCCGTTCTCCATTGCTCCCAAACATTTTCATTCTTCAGCTGAGTTGCAGTCCTAGCAGTAGCCACCGCTCCCGGACCAATTAAAGGTCTGGGGACTGTAAAATCCAGTCTGGATCCCCAGGCCCAGCGGAGGTGGGATCACCACCGACTTTTCGGTCGGTGGACAGCTCCCCTCTGCCCACCGTATAATTTTGGCCTAAGTGAATCAAGGGATATGGGGATCAGATGGGAAACTGGAGTTGCCGTAGCAGATCAGCCAGGATCTTATTGAATGATGGAGCAGGCTCAAGGGGCCGAGTGGCCTCCTCCTGGCTCCTATTTCTTATGTTCTTAAACTAATGTGGATAATAAGTTTGTTAAAAATGCCTCAGATTTTGATAGCCTAAACATCAGCCACATCACCCAAGTTTTCTCAAGTCAAATGAGATAAAATCAGAACAAAGACAGAGGTTAATTAATATTCATTTGTATTTGCCCAATATGCTCAGATGAAAGCAGTTATTATTCCCTGTTAGGAGAAAGGAAATAACTTGCACCTTTGTATTACACATTTGAGGACCTTAGAATATCCATCCCAGAGTGCTTTACAGCCAATGAAGTATTTTTGAAGTGTAGTCACTGTTATAATGTCGGAAACATAGCAGCCAATTTGCACACAGCAAGATCCCACAAACAGCAATGTGGTAATGACCAGATAATCTGGTGTGGTGATGTTGACTGAGGACTTCTCCTGGTGGCCTGGCCAACATTTCTCCCTCAACCACCACCCCGGAGAAGGATTACCTGATCATTTCTCTCACTTACTGTTGTGGGGCCTTGCTGTTTGCACACTGGGGACTGGATTTTATGGGCCCCCCTAAGGCGAGGTCAGAAGCGGGAGGCCCATAGAATTGTGACGGGAGGCAGGGGAGCGAAGGGCCCATCGCCTCCTCCCCGTCTCTAAGCGATTTTGTCGGGGGTGGGATAGGCCGACAACAGCCTTCACACCCAGAGGCCCATTGAGGCCCTTAAGTGGCCTATTAACACCCATTTAAGGGCCTCTTCCCCCCACTGCTGGGATTAAACCAGCAGTGAGGGGTGTAATAAGTTCTTTTTATGTTGTCTGATGCAACATAAATGAGATGCGTGGAGTCCAGGTTGTTGAAGACTTCAAACAGGTTTATTACAGCTAGACTATTATAGAGTACAGAGCAAACTATTTACAGACTTGCCTCTAGGTGTTACAGTAGCAGAGTGAATCTGGCAAGTAGTCACATGACCATGTCCTGTTACTTAGCTCGTCAGCATACTAAGATCTTAAAGGGACATCACTCTTAAAGGCAATCGTACAACATCTGCTTTCTTTGCAAAGATAAGTCTCATATGCTAAAAGTAAAAACACATCACATCAGAAAACATCAAAATTGTTTAGACGGAATGTAGATTATAAAATTTACAAGAATAGAGGCCGAAAAGTCCTTATATCGTCTCGGTGGTTTTGACAACTCTTGCGCGGGGAGTTTGTGTCTCATTTGTTGCTGTTTTTTCTGAAGTTTCTCCCTTTCTGCATTCAGTTTCTGTTGCTCTGCCTTCAGCCTGCTAACATACTCTGTTGCTTTTCTCAGGATGACCACTTTTGAGGTCTTGTCATTCTTGGGAAGTTCCGACACCTCATCTCGAAGAGCGAACAGACAATGCTTCAACTCATTCTCCTCTGCCTCTTCGGGGTATTGCCTCTCCTCATCATCCATGTCTGAAGGCTCGGGGCTACAGTTGAGGACTTGTAGGGGAAGAGTACTTGGTTCTCATGGAGAGACCTGTCAGTTCTGGCTCGTTATGGTGCTGGCGGTTCTCTAGAGAGCAGATGTGAAGGCGCGGCATAGTTGTGCTGTTGCTGGGTTTCCAGACTGCACCGTTTGATGCAGGCCAGAGTCTGTGAGCGGATTCCGGTCCTTGGAGAGTTCCCCTTCGTCTCTTCTGCTGTATTGGATACCTTGCTGACCTCATGGATAGTTATGATGTTGTGGAATGCTGGCTGGTCTTTTGGCTGAAAATTACCTCCTCTCTGGGTCTTGTCTCAGGTCTGTTTTGCTGTGGACCTCATGTATTGGCTTGTGATTATGCAGGTCTCTCGTGCTTTCCTTGCTGCTGTTGCCCTGTTTTCTGTTTGCGTGTGTTCTACTGAGACTTCTGGCTGTGTCTTTGGAGCCAGATTTCTTGCATAGGCAGGCCCGGTGTCTTTTTGTAGTGCACACCTTGCACCCGTCTCAAAATGCAGGACAACCTTACTGTGAGTGGGACCAACCACACTTATCACACAGCTTGCTTGTTATTTTCAACCTGGTTATGGTGCCGATAGTGTTGGTTGCAGCTAGTGTTTGCAGGTGCTGTTGTCCAGTTACAATGGCTTCATATTTCCTGCCATCTTCCAGCAGCGCATCAATGCTGTGACCTTTCTTTTTCCCCTAGAGGTCCTTCTGAAATGCTTCAATGGGTGTTGATACAATCACCAGCTCCATTATCCAGTCTGACAGCTCAACTTCTGAAAAATCACACTCGCCCTTGCTACAGCATCTACTGACGAACTGGTCTATTGATTTCTGTGACTGTTGCCTGTAGGACATCAATTCTAGGCAGTGAATTCTAAAATTCACTCTTAATCTGAGTTGATCTTCCAGCACTTTCCATATCTTTACAGGATCTTTCTGGTCATTGTTAGATAAACCAGAGGTATTGATTCTGTGCAACCTCTCATTTCCAATTGCTATCAGTATCTTCACAGCCTGTTTCTCTGGTTTTACCATTGCTTGGTCTGTGAAGCATAACTGCATTGTTTGTTTGAACAGTTGGAACTTGGATAGGATATCAAAGGTCTTCCAGTTCATGTGGGAAACTTAGTATCCATATTCCTGCTGTTCTTTTGCTTTAAAACTTGGTTTAGTGGTTCTGTACTGCCTTCCCATTAAAAAAAACTCTCTAGGCTGCTTTGATTGACAGGAGCAGGTGTTTAGCAGTGCTTGTCTGTTTATCTAGCTTCCAGCACTCTAGTCTGTCTGTTTACACAATTGTGCAATAGGCATTTCAAGTGTTTTTTTTCTCTCTGCTAAAGTTTGTTCCTACAGCCATTCAATAGGCAATTCTTTTTTTAAACTCCGGCTGAGTGAATGAAAGGTCTTCACGCTCGAGTGGTTTGATGATTTTTTTTAAAGCTTTAGGTGCAAGCTGCCTGAATGGTGGATTCCTGTTCTTTTTGCTGTCAGACATTTCCTGTAATGGTGTGGACTTCGATCAGACTGGGGGACGGATTGCGTTTCCCCTTTTTTTTTCTACAGAGCCCTTGAGAAAAATCAACTTTTAAAGCACTTTAAAGCTGTTTTTTTTAAATTTGGATCTCTCGATAGTCAGAATAATGACTCACCCAATCACAGTGATTGATTTGCAGCCTGTTGTTCAGCTCTGTCTTCTGTAGTTGGAGGTAAGTTTCTTTTTCTTTACATTGTTTGGGCTAATGTTTCTTTTTAACTTTCTCTCTTTTAGCAGTAGGAAGGTAGTTTTTAAAGCTGTTTTCTCTGTGGTCTTCAATCTTAGATCTTCTCACCACAGCTGCCACCATATAATGATTTTTTTTTATGTTGTCTGATGCAACATTATTGAGATGTGTGGAGTCCAGGTTGTTGAAGATCTCAAACAGGTTTATTACAGCTATTATACAGTACAGATCAATAACAAAAGCAAAATACTGCAGATACTGGAAATCTGAAATATAAACAGAAAGTGCTGGAAATACTCAGCAGCTCTGGCAGCAGCTATGGAGAGAGAAGCAGTGTTAGCGTTTCAGGTCCGTGACCTTTCAGCAGAACTGGGTCAAAATCCTGGAACTCCCTTCCTAACAGCACTGTGTGTGTACCTACCCCACATGGACCGCAGTGGTTCAAGAAGGCAGTTCACCATCACTTTCTGAAGGGCAATTAGGGATGGGCAATAAATGCTGGCCTAGCCAGCGACGCCCACATCCCAGGAACGAATGGAAAAAAACCTGCCTCCAGATGTTACAGTTACAGAATGACTCTGGTTCCGAGTCACATGACTGCATCCTAGTGCTTAGCTCATTCGCATACTAAGATCTTAAAGGGGCATCACTCTTAAAATCAATCATACAACAGGGGGGACCTCTTTCTTGCGGGAAGGTTGCCCAATAAAATGAGGAACCCTCCCTGCAGCCTTGGAGGAGAGTCCCTCCTCCATAGGCCACAGATTGCTCATGGAGGACACCCACCAGCAAAAAAGCACCTCCATGGACCGCCCTCCCCCTGCACTTCACGCCCTCCTCCCATCCCAACTCGCCGGGGCCTTCCAGACTGGCCCCGACAACCCTGCCTCACTTATCTGAGGTCCAGGGTTCCAGCGTTGGGCCTGGGTCTAAGTGCTCTGCAGTACCGGCAGTGGGCATTGCTGATATTGCTGAGCTGTGGCCCTCTGATTGGCCAAGCAGCTCTTGGAGGCGGGATCCCTATCTTTAAAGGGGACTGTAATCCCAGCGCCAGAGACTTTGCCTCCGGAACAATGGAGGATAGCGGCGGGGTGGGGGTGGGGGCTTGAAAAGGCCGAGGCGGGGTTCTCCCTGCGAGGTTCCGGGACCCCCGCCGGCTGCATAAAATCCAGCTTTGGCTGTTGCTTTTGCCAATACAACAGCAGTGACTATCCTTCTAAAGTAATTTACCAGGCGGTGGTAAGGTGCTATAGAAATGCAAGTTCTTTCACTTTCCCTCAGGGTGAGGCAGTGTGCATGATATGTGATACAACAACAACAACTTATATTTATATAGCACCTTTAATGTCATAAAATGTCCCAAGGCGCTTCTTAGGAGCAATCATCAAACAAAATTTGGCGCCAAGCCACATAAGGAGATATTAGGACAGGTGACCAAAATCTTGGTCAAAGGTGTCGGTTTTAAGGACCATCTTAAAGGAGGAAAGAGAAATGCAGAGGTTTAGGGAGGGAATGCCAGAGCTTGTGGCCACCAATGGTGCAGTGAAGAGAATGGGGTTGCTGAAGGCTAATAGATTGCACTTGCTCTGTGTTCAAAGAGAAGGCTTGATGGGTTGAATGGCCTCTTCTCCATTCACAGGGACATTTACAGCTGATACGTAATTACAAAGTTAGAGCCCTGATGCCTTTGGTGCTATTTAGTGGTGAATGCATCAAACAGCGATTGGAAAGATCCCAGAAATTCACAAAACTCAACACTAGCTCATTCCCCAGCCAGGGCCTTGCTGTATCAGATCATATTCTCTGACCAATGAATATTTTGATTATTCTGAACAGTGGATTTTGCGACTGGGATGTTAGTCTGCTTGAGCTAAATCTCTCTGGAGTTTGATTTAAATTCATACCTGTGTTATTTCGATAGCGTCTTTCACGACCTCAAGATGTCCCATAGTGCTTTACAGCCAATGAAGTACTTTCAAGTCATGTCGGAAAAGTGATAGGTAATTGACACACAACAAGCTCCCACAAACAGCAATGAGATAATGATTAAATAATTTGCTTCAGTGAAATTAGTTGAGGGATAAATATTGGCCCAGCACATGGGGAAGAATTCCCATGCTCTTCAAAACAGTCTCCATGGGATCTTTTATGTTCACCTGAGAGAGAAGCAGTTTAACATCTCATCTGAAAATCAGCACCTGCACTGGGTAAGCACTCCCACAGTACTACACTGGAGTGTCAGTCTGGATTATGAGCTTAAGTCCTGGATTGCAGCTTGAACATACAATGTTCTAACTCAGGGGCGAGAGTACTACCCACTGAGCCATGGTTGATACCCAATATACCACACATCAGACCCTGATTGCCATTTCTAGGTCAGCACTGGGTGAAACTCACCCTATGTTTATTCCACCTAGACTCTGCCCACACTCGAACCAATGAGGAGCCCACGGGTCACATTTTACTGTTTTTCACTGGGACAGGGAGCAGCACAGTTGACCCACAAAAATCAACCGGGTCTCATAGGGTCCCCTTTTACACCTGAGATCAGACTCGTCCCCCACCACCCCCAACCCCCAACTCCCCCTGACCCCCACCACCACCTTCCAGCTAGGGGTTGCCAACTCTGGGTAGACATATCCCTGGGGTTCTCATGACATGACCTTCAACTGCCCTGTACCCCACACTTCCGTCATTGGTTGCAATTGGATAATTCTTGACTCTCATGGTTTAATCCCACACCATCAACATCCTGGAGCTCACCATTGACCAGAAACTGAACTGGACCAGCCATATAAATACTGCGACTACAAGAGCAGGTCAGAGGCTGGGAATTCTGCAGCGGGTAACTCACCTCCTGTCTCCCCTGTCCATCATCTACAAGGCACAAATCAGGAGTGTGATGCAATACTCTGTACTTGCCTGGATGGGTGCAGTTCCAACAACACTCAGAAAGCTCAACACCATCCAGGACAAAGCAGCTCACTTGATTGGCACCCCATCCACCACCTTAAACATTTACTCTCTCCATCACCAACGCACAGTTGCAGCAGTGTGTACCATATACAAGATGCACTACAGCAACTCACCAAGGCTCCTTAGACAGCATCTTCCAAACCCGTGACCTCTACCACCTAGAAGGACAAAGACAGCAGATGGATGGGAACATCACCATCTGACTTGGAACTATATCGCCGTTCCTTCACTGTCACTGGGCCAAAATCCTGGAACTCCCTTCCTAACAGCACTGTGGATATACCTACACCACATGGACTGCAGCGGTTCAAGAAGGCAGCTCACCACCACCTTCTCAAGGGCAATTAGGGATGGGCAATAAATGTTGGCCTGACCACCCACATCCCATGAACAAATGAAAACTGTTCTTCCCATCTCCAATATTTTCACAATGCACAAAAGTGTGCAAAGAAAATAAAAACAGAAACATACATTTTAACACCCCTGTGATGTTTCTCCTGTGTTTTTTGTTTTCAGCACTGTCCTGGAGATTGATCTTCAATCCCTGGAGACTCCTGGCCATTCCTGGAGGGTTGGCAACCCCCATTTCCAGACTGACAGCCTAATATTTAGGGAGTGGCCTAGGCCTCAATACGAGGAATAGTCACAAGGGTGAAGCTGTGCCCAAAGAACGGACCCCAGCGAGACTCAGTGTGTCTCCAAAAAAAGAGCTAAAATTGAGCAGAGTCAAATAGAAAACTATTGCCAGTCTTTGTTTCATGAAAGTACATGATTTTTCAAACTGTTTGGCATTCCTTTAGAAATTTAGGCAGAATTTAATGCTTAATTGCATCAATAATCTATCTATTATAAACTACAACCATTTTCCAATTAAATACTTTTTTAAACAGTGCCATTGTATTAGTCAATTAAAGTTTCCACCAATTTCACAGAGCAAGTGCAATAGCAATTGTGCATGTACAGGTTGGTAAATCATTGACGCTTACAGCACAGAAGGAGCCCATTCACTCCAACGTGCCATGTGCTGTCTTTTTGACAGGGGTTATCCAATTAGTCCTAATCTTCCCCTATCCCCTCTGCCCTTTCCCCATAGCCCTGAAAATTTTTCCTTTTATTAATTAGTGACAAGCTTCATGCTCCAGCAAATCCTAATGCTCTGTGCATCTGCCACTTCTGATCGTTATGCTTTTATTTTATGGAAGGATTAAACCAAGGCTTCTTTGCCCCACAGGGGATCACACGCTAAGCAATTCCTGGATCACTGAGGTTCAAATTTAGATTCCTGCCGGAATTCAGATTGACTGTGACAGGAATTGAATGCGTGTTTTTTTTAAATCGAGAAGAAATATATACATATATATACATATATAAAATTACATCTGTCCACACATCCTGTCAACTTTTCCTATTATAGGTTCCTATGTCTACAATTGTAATGAAAACTAACTATGTAAATGTGTCACGCTGCAGTTATACAATCTGACCAGTGGAGGTGCTGCAGCTCCACCACTGACAAGAATCTATAATTACTTTAAGGAGTGCTGATTAGGCTTCATGTAGACCGGGCAATCCCAGACTCAGTAGGGACGGTGCTCAGGGCAAACCAATATCTGGTTTGAGCTCCAAAACAGGCCCCTTATTAAGATATTAAGAAATTAATGGGGCTGAAGGTTGATTAATCCCCAGGACCTGATATTCTATATCCCAGAGTGTTGAAAGAGATAGCTATGGAGATAGTTGATACATTGGTGATCATCTTCCAAAATTCTACAGATTCTGGAACGGTTCCTGCAGATCGGAAGGTCACAAATGTCACCCCACTATTTAAGAGAGAAAACAGGGAATTACAGACCTGTTAGTCTTACATCCATAGTAGGGAAAATGCTAGAATCTATCCTAAAGGATGTGATAAATGGACAATTGGAAAGAAATGATTTGATTGGTCATAGTCAACATGGATTTATGAATGGGAAATCATGTTTGTCAAACCTGTTGGAGTTTTTTTGGGGAAGTTACTAACAGAATTGGTAAAGGGGGACATGATATACTTGGATTTTCAGAAGGCTTTTAATAAAGTCCCCCAGAGGAGGCAAAATTAAAACACATAGTACAGGAGATGATATACTAGCATGGATTAAAGATTGGTTAACAGGCAGAAAGCAGAGAGTAGGAATAAATGGGTCATTCTCACGTTGGCAGGCTGTGACTAGACAGGTACCGCAGGGATCAGTGCTTGGGCCCCAGCTGTTCACAATATATATCAATGATTTGGATGGGAATGTGTGTTGTGAGGAAGATGCAAAGTGGCTTCAAGGGGCTTTGGAAAGACTTAGTGAGTGGGCAAGAACATGGCAGATGGAATATAATGTGGAAAAATGTGAGGTTATCCACTTTGGTGGGAGGAATAGATGTGCAGAGTATTTCTTAAATGGTAAGAGATTAGAAAGTACAAAGGGTCCTGGGTGTCCTCGTCGATAAGTCACTGAAAGCTAACATGCAGGTGCCACAAGCAATTAGGAAGTCCAAAGGTATGTTAGCCTTTATCGCAAGAGGATTTGAGTACAGGAGTTGTGAAGTTTTGCTTCAATTGTATAGAACCTTGGTTAGATCACACCTGGAGTACTGTGTGCAGTTTTCGTCCCCTTACCTTAGGAAGGATATTATTGCCATAGAGGGAGTGCAATGAAGGTTCACCAGACTTGTTCCCAGGATGGCGGGACTGACCTATGAAGAGAGATTGGGGAAACTGGGCCTATATTCTCTAGAGTTTCGAAGAATGAGAGGTGATCTCATTGAAACCTACAAAATACTTAAAGGGCTAGACAGGGTAGATGCAGCTAAGATGTTTCCCCAGCTTGGGGAGTGTAGAACCAGGGGACACAATTTCAAAATAAGGGGGAAGCCACTTAGGACAGAGATGAGGAGAAATTTCTTTACTCAGAGGGTTGTGAATCTTTGGAATTCTCTACCCCAGAGGGCTGTGCAAGCTCAGTCATTGAGTATGATTAAAGCAGAGATTGACAGATTTCTAAATACAAATGACATAAAGGGATATGAGGATAGTGTGGGAAAAAGGCATTGAAGTGGATGATCAGCCATGAATGTACTGAATGGCGGGTCAGGCCCAATGGGCTGAATGGCCTACACCTGCTCCTATATTCCTATGTTCCCATATTTAAGGGTCATAATACCTGTTTTGGACAGCCCCTCGGAACCTCTCTACAACGCCCAAACCAATATGCTGTCAGGCGTGTTTCTGACGGTTTGGAAGCAGGAAGCTTGGCCTCCTAAATTGGCCCTCTGCACCAGTTTTCTGGCTGGAAAATGAGCAGAACGAGGTTCAATATCAACGTGCTATGAATGGCCAAGGTAGCAGAGGGTTAGTGGCACATGTACAGCTATAGCCCAGCCAGAGTCACTGTCCTGTGGCCAGAGAGTCCAAGTAAAAATCAATCAAGTCAAAGGAATGCAGACTTCAGAAAAAGAAATGTTTGCTTTTATCAAGCACTTTAATGACATCTCTCAAACACATTCTAAAATACTTCACATACAATGAATTACTCTGTAGGGCAGTCACTGCAGGTAAGTGCCACTTGGCACAAAGCAAGATCCCACAAACAGCAACAAGTTCATCTGTTTCTGGTGTTGTTGGTTGGAATAATGCTGTGGGATTTAGTAACTGGTACCTAGAGCATCAGACCAGGCGGAACCTCTCACCTGACAGCTGTCACGTTCTGTACTGCTGAGGCCTCTCAGTACTGCAGTAAAGGATTCAAACAAGCTTCTTTGCTTTCTTCATACTACAACCTTTGGAAAACAAGAATTTCTGTGACTTTTTTTTAAGGGTGCAGGAGAGAGAGAGAGGAAAAGCCAAACAAATGTGGAGTGGTTGGAAGACAAATTCAACTGCACAACTTTTCTCCTGCTGCCTTTCCAATATCAACTGAAGCCTCTCCAGGCATCAATTAAAAACCAGCCATGAGGGAAGCAGGAGAGTCAGTCACTGTTGTAGAGAACCCCCATCCCCCAAACCCTTAAGAGCAGGTTACAATGTGACACAGCATTGGCTTGAATGAACTGATTGAGTGATGAAATGTTAGCGTAATGTTAGTGTCAGGGGACAGACAGCTGTGGGAGCTGTTTTACTGAGGAGGAGTATAATGGGCAGTTGATCACCTAGTGTGCTCTATGGGCTGTTCCCAGGGACACACACCGAGATAAATATCAACTGTTGCTGGAGGACCATCAACTTGGTGAAAGACGCTCTTTGGTCTGCCCGAAACTTGCTGGACTTCCAGCGCAAACAGTTGTCCACGACCGAGTGTTGCAGACTGGCACATTCCAAGGTCCAGGACTACGTGCTGAGGGACGCACTAAAGCTTGGGGCAGCCGCCGCAAAGGCTCAATGGGGAAAGGCCACTGTTTCAGGCCCTCCCGCCATCGTATACCGAGGGGCTGGAACCCGTGTAAAACCCCTCGGGTTGTATGCACCAAAATAGTTTGCTATGTAATGCAAACGTACATTACATATAAAATGGAACAGCAAGGGTTGTGAGGCAACTCATGTTCTGTATCAAAGGAATCTGATTTCTATTGTACTTTCGGAAATTTGAACTGTTTTGAACTGTTTTGTTATGTATGTTTTGCAAATTTTTATGAATAATGTATATTTTTGGAAAAGAGAAGTAATTGGATATCAGGAACACTACAGGGATTCAGGCCCAAAGCAGACTCAAACTGCTCACTATAAACCAGTTGTGTCTGATATACACTTTTGAATGACTGGAGACATGTTCCTGGAGGCTCTGGCAAACCCAGACAAGGTCACGAGTGAGTGATGTCTCACTGACTCAGATAGCCCAACAACATTAAAAGCTCAGATGTGAATTTTAAAAGGAGTGTTTTAGAATCTTCACTCAATTCTGTAGAAATATAATCACTCAAAAGACTCAAGATGATTTATAGGAGGGTCTAACTCTATTGGAGCAGATTCTGTGCAAATAATTTCCTTCTAAATTCAGCATTTGAGATTAAAATCTCTTGATTAGGGAGGATCAAGGCAGATGTTGCAATTGTTATATTGTAATAACCTTTGCAACACAAAAGATCTTTCAAATGACTCGAATCCTGTGATTCTTCTAGTTTTATACCTATGGCTAGCTCAAAGTCAAGCGGCATCATTCCCACTCTGCGCCCTCTTCAAAATGTTTCATCCCCTCTTTGTGTCTCATCTACTAATATCAAAGCTAACAATGCACCACAAACTCAGCCAAGGTACAGCAGTAGTTATGTAGTGGTTATGCAGTTCAATGCAAATTCAAATTCCACCATGGATGACTGGAGAATTTGAATTAAAAAAACCCCAACGGGTTCCCTAATGTCCTGAAAAGGAAAACAGTGCTCCATTAAGTCTAGCCTATATGTGACTCCAGTCCCATGCCAACATGGTGAACACTTAGCTTCCCTCTAGCCATCAAGAACACAAGAACACAAGAAATTGGAGCAGAAGTAGACCAAATGGCCCATCGAGCCTGTTCCACCATTCAATGCGATCATGGCTGATCTTAGGATTCATCTCCACTTTCCTGCCCGCTCCCCATATCCCTTGATCCCCTGCAACACCAAAAATCTATCTATCCCAGCCTTAAATATATTCAACGATGGAGCATCCACAACCCTCTGGGGTAGAGAATTCCAAAGATTCACAACCCTTTGAGTGAAGTAATTTCTCCTCATCTCAGTCCGGAATGATTGACTCCTTATCCTGAGACAGTGTCCCTGTGTTCTAGATTCCCCGACCAGTGGGAACAATCTCTCAGCTTCTACCCTATCAAACCCTTTCAGAATCTCAATTAGATCGCCTCTCATTCTTTTAAACTCCAGAGAATATCGGCCCAATTTACTCAGCCTCTCATCATAGCACAATCCCCTCATCCCAGGGACCAATTTAATAAATCTTCACTGCACTGCCTCCAGTGCAAGTATATCCTTTCTTAAATGTGGAGACCAAAACCGCACACAGTATTCCAGGTGCGGTCTCATGAAAGCTCTGTATAATTTTAGTAAGATTTCTTTATTCCTGTACTCCAATCCTCTTGCAATAAAGGCCAACATGCCATTTGCCTTCTTAATAGCCTGCTGCACCTGTATGTTAACTTTGTGTGTTCCTTGTACAAGCACACCCAAATCTCTCTGAACATCAACACTTACCAGTTTCACACCTTTTAAAAAATATTCTGCTTTTCTATTTTTACGACCAAAGTGAACAACTTCACATTTCCCTACATTGTACTCCATTTGCCATCTTGTTGCCCACTCACTTAACCTGTCTATATCTCTTTGCAGCCTCTCTACATCTTGCCCGCAGCTTACCTTTCCACTGAGCTTAGTATCATCAGCAAACTTAGATACATTACTCTCTGTCGCTTCTTCCAAGTCATTAATATAGAGTGTAAAAAGCTGAGGCCCCATCACTGATCCTTGCGGCACCTCATTATTCACTGCCTGCCAACTTGAAAATGCCCCATTTATGCCCAGACTGCGACAAAGAAAAAGAAAGACTTGCATTTCTATCGTATTTTTCATGACCAATAGATATCTCAAAGCGCTTTACAGCCAATGAAGTACTTTTGAAGTGCAATCACTGTTGCAGGAAATGCAGCAGCCAAATTGTGCACAGCAAGCTCCCACAGACAGCAATGTGATGATGACCAGATGATCTGTTTTTGCGATGTTTATTTGAGGAATAAATACTGGCCCAGGACAACAGGAAGAACTCCCATGCTCTTCTTCGAACAAGCATCATGGGATCTTTGAGGCAGATAGGGCCTCAGTTTGAATCTCATCCAAAAGACAGCACCTCTAACAATGCAGTACTCAACCGGAGCATCAGCCTTGATTTTTGTGCATAAGTTCGAGATGAGGACTTGAACCTGATGATATAGGAGCAAGAATGCTACCAACTGAGCCACAGCTGACACAATAAATAAAGCCACAAAGAGCAGTACAAGGACTGCAGTGATTCAAGGAGCATTCTCACCACCACCTTCTCAGGGTAACTCGGGATGAGCAATGAATATGCTGACATCCACATCTTGAGAATCAATTTTATAAAAAAGCTGCTTGGGAATTTTATCCAGACTCTCAACTATCCCCCATTATTCATTTTTGACCCACATCAGGAATAAGCAGCAGTGATCGATTATCACAAATTATTATAAATCAATTTAGTTTATAATCGAGTTAAGGATGGTATCAAATTGAGAGAAAAGGCATACGATATTGCAAAGATTAATGGTAGGTCAGAAGATTGGGAAAATTTTAGAACCCAGCAGAGGATGACTAAAAAAAATAGAGGGAGAAAACAGATTATGGAAGTAAACGAGCAAGAAACATAAAAACAGACAGTAAGAGCTTCTACAAGTATATTAAAAGGAAGAGAGTAGCTAAAGTAATTGTTTGTCCCTTAGAGCATGAGACTGGGGAATTAATAATAGAAGAAAAGGAAATGGCAGAGACTTTAAACAAATATTTTTATCTTCACAGTAGAAGATACTAAAAGCATCCCAATAGTGGTAGAAAATCAGGGGGCAAAAAGGGAGGGAAGAACATAAAACAACACAATCAAAAAAGAAAAAGTACTAGGAAAACTAATTGGAATAAACGCTGACAAGTCCCCTGGATCTGATGGCCTGCATCCTAGGATCTTAAAAGAAGTGACTGCCAAGATAATGGATGCATTGGTTGTAATCTTGCAAAATTCCCTAGATTCTGGAAAGGTCCCAGCGGATGGAACGTTCTATTCAAGAAAGGAGTGAGACAGAGATCAGGAAACTATAGGCCAGTTAGCCTAACATCTGTCATTGGGAAAATGCTGTAATCCATTATGAAGGAAGTAGTGACAGGTCATTTAGAAAATCTTAATACAATCAAGCAGAGTCAACATGGTTTTATGAAAGGGAAATCATGCTTGACAAATTACTAAGAGTTCTTTGAGGATGTAACAAGCAGGGTGGATAAAGGAGAACCAGTAGATGTAGCGTATTTGGATTTCCAAAAGGCAGTCGATAAACATAAAAGGTTATTCATTTTGGTCGGAAGAATAGAAAGGCAAATTATTATCTAAATGGAGAGAAACTTCAGAGTGCTTCGGTGCAGAGGGATCTGGGTGTCCTCGTGCATGAATCGCAGAAAACTAGTATGCAGGTACGACAGGTAATAAGGAAGGCAAATGGAATTTTGGCATTTATTGCTAAAGGAATAGAGTATAAAAGTAGGGAAGTGTTGCTGCAACTGTACAAGGCATTAGTGAGACTGCACCTGGAGTATTGCGTACAGTTTTGGTCCCCTTACTTGAGGAGGGATGTAGTTGCTTTGGAGGCAGTTCAGAGGAGGTTCACTAGATCGATTCCAGATATGAGGGTTTGTCTTATGAAGAGAGATTGAGCAGTTTAGGCCTTTACTCTCTAGAGTTTAGAAGAATGAGGGGAGATCTAATTGAGGTATATAAGATGATTAAGGGGATTGACAAAGTAGACATAGAGAGGATGTTTCCTCTGGTGGGGCAATCTAGAACGAGAGGTCATAGTTTTAGGATAAGGGGTAGCAGATTTAAAACAGAGATGAGAAATTACTTCTCTCAAAGGGTCATGAGTCTGTGGAATTCACTACCCCAGAGTGCGGTAGATGCCAGGACATTGAGTAAATTTAAGGAGGAGATAGACAGATCTTTCATTTGTAATGAGTTGAAGGTTTATGGTGAATGGGCAGGAAAGTGGAGTTGAGGCCGAGATGAGATCAGCCATGATCGTATCGAATGGCGGAGCAGGCTCGAGGGGCTGAATTGCCTACTCCTGCTCTAGTTCTTATGTTACTGTACAAGATAACAGCTCATGGTCTTGTGGGTAGTATATTAGCATGGATAGAAGATTGGCTAACTAACAGGAAACAGAATCGGGATAAATGGGGCATTTTCAGGTTGGCAAACTGTAACTAGTGGAGTGTCACAGGAATCAGTGCTGGGGCCTCAACTATTTACAATCTATATTAATAACAAAGAACAAAGAACAAAGAAAATTACAGCACAGGAACAGGCCCTTCGGCCCTCCAAGTCCACGCCGATCCAAATCCTCTATCTAAACCTGTCGCCTATTTTCTAAGGGTCTGTATCTCTTTACTTCCTGCCCATTCATGTATCTGTCTAGATACATCTTAAAAGACGCTATCGTGCCCGCGTCTACCACCTCCGCTGGTAATGCGTTCCATGCATCCACCACCCTCTGCGTAAAGAACTTTCCACGCATATCCCCCCTAAACTTTTCCCCTTTCACTTTGAACTCGTGTCCCCTTGTAATTGAATCCCCCACTCTGGGAAAAAGCTTCTTGCTATCCACCCTGTCTATACCTCTCATGATTTTGTACACCTCAATCAGGTCCCCCCTCAACCTCCGTCTTTCTAATGAAAATAATCCTAATCTACTCAACCTCTCTTCATAGCTAGCGCCCTCCATACCAGGCAACATCCTGGTGAACCTCCTCTGCACCCTCTCCAAAGCATCCACATCCTTTTGGTAATGTGGCGACCAGAACTGCACGCAGTATTCCAAATGTGGCCGAACCAAAGTCCTATACAACTGTAACATGACCTGCCAACTCTTGTACTCAGTACCCCGTCCGATGAAGGAAAGCATGCCGTATGCCTTCTTGACCACTCTATTGACCTGCGTTGCCACCTTCAGGGAACAATGGACCCGAACACCCAAATCTCTCTGTACATCAATTTTCCCCAGGACTTTTCCATTTACTGTATAGTTCACTCTTGAATTGGATCTTCCAAAATGCATCACCTCGCATTTGCCCTGATTGAACTCCATCTGCCATTTCTCTGCCCAACTCTCCAGTCTATTTATATTCTGCTGTATTCTCTGACAGTCCCCTTCAGTATCTGCTACTCCACCAATCTTAGTGTCGTCTGCAAACTTGCTAATCAGACCACCTATACTTTCCTCCAAATCATTTATGTATATCACAAACAACAGTGGTCCCAGCACGGATCCCTGTGGAACACCACTGGTCACACGTCTCCATTTTGAGAAACTCCCTTCCACTGCTACTCTCTGTCTCCTGTTGCCCAGCCAGTTCTTTATCCATCTAGCTAGTACACCTTGGACCCCATGCGCCTTCATTTTCTCGATCAGCCTACCATGGGGAACCTTATCAAACACCTTACTGAAGTCCATGTATATGACATCTACAGCCCTTCCCTCATCAATCAACTTTGACACTTCCTCAAAGAATTCTATTAAGTTGGTAAGACATGACCTTCCCTGCACAAAACCATGTTGCCTATCACTGATAAGCCCATTTTCTTCCAAATGGGAATAGATCCTATCCCTCAGTATCTTCTCCAGCAGCTTCCCTACCACTGACGTCAGGCTCACCGGTCTATAATTACCTGGATTTTCCCTGCTACCCTTCTTAAGCAAGGGGACAACATTAGCAATTCTCCAGTCCTCCGGGACCTCACCCGTGTTTAAGGATGTTGCAAAGATATCTGTCAAGGCCCCAACTATTTCCTCTCTCGCTTCCCACAGTAACCTGGGATAGATCCCATCCGGACCTGGGGACTTGTCCACCTTAATGCCTTTTAGAATACCCAACACTTCCTCCCTCCTTATGCCGACTTGACCGAGAGTAATCAAACATCTGACTTGGATGAAGTGACAGAGTGTATTGTAGCCAAATTTGCCGGTGATACAGAAATAGCTAGGAAAGCAAGTTGTGAGGCATTCACAAAAAGTCTGCAAAAGTATATGGATAGGTTAAGTGAGTGGGAAAAATTTAGCAGATAGCGTATAATGTGGGAAAATGTGAGGTTGTCCACTTTGGTAGGGAAAATAGAAAAGCAAAATATTATTTAAATGGAGAGAGACTATAGAATGCTGCCCGACAGAGGGACCTGGGTGTCCTTGTACATGAAAAACAAAAAGTCAGCATGCAGGTACAGCAGGTAATTAGGAAGGCAAATGGAATGATGGCCTTTATTGCAAGGGGGATGGAGTTTAAAAGTAGGGGCGTTTTGCTACAACTGCATAGGGCAGTTGGTGAGACCATACCGAGAGGACTGTGTACAGTTTTGGTCTCCTTACTTAAGGAAGGACATACTTGCATTGGAAGTAGTTCAGAGAAGGTTCACTAGGCTGATTCCTGGGATAAGGGGGTCTTCATATGATGAAAGGTTGAGCAGGTTGGGCCTATGCTCCTTGGAGTTTAGAAGAATGAGAGGTGATCTTACTGAAACATATAAGATTCTGAGGGAGCTCGACAGGGAGATGCTGAGAGGATGTTTCCCCTCATGAGGAAATCTAGAAATAGGGGGCACAGTTTCAGAAAAAGGGGTCTCCTATTTAAGACTGAGATGAGGAGGAATTTCTTCTCTCAGAGGGTCGTTAGTGTTTGGAATTCTCTTCCCCAGAATGCAGTGAAGGCTGGGTCATTGAATATATTCAAGGCTGAGTGAGACATATTTTTGAACTATAGGGGAGTTAAGAGTTACGTGGAGTTCAGACCAAGATCAGATCAGCCATGATCTTAATGAATGGCGGAGCAGGCTCGATGGGCCGAATGGCCTACTCCTGCTTCTAATTCTTATGCTCTTAAATTGAGGTGTTCCGAGACTGGGAGCCAATATAGGTTAGCGAGCATTGTGGGGGGGGGGGGGGGGGGGGCGGGGGTGGGAGGGGGGTGATGGGTGAACAGGGCTTGGTCTCTGTTAGGATGTTCATCAAAGCTTCCTGATGGTGGAATCTGTCCACAATGCCTGTCACTCCAGCCATCTCTGGGTTGCTATGGAAAGAGGATGTCACTTGCTGACAATATTTGACTCAAACAACATTGCCCAAACACAGCCTCTACCTCAAGTACCAACAGAAAAGCAAT
Source organism: Heterodontus francisci (assembly GCF_036365525.1). Lineage (NCBI taxonomy): Eukaryota > Metazoa > Chordata > Chondrichthyes > Heterodontiformes > Heterodontidae > Heterodontus > Heterodontus francisci. The sequence goes on along the minus strand of NC_090393.1, from coordinate 5,735,114 downwards.
GCATTGCCCAGCGAGTGAAAAGTATATATAAATAAATAATCTATGTGTTTTAATGTGAGTGATTAACATCCCATTTCATGGCATTGAGTGAAAGGAATGCCTGTAAATTCTTCATGATCATAGCCATAAATTGGTCCTCGGACTCTACTGCCATTTTGTATTAAAAAAATAAATTGTCTGAAATCTCCTTAATGATGAAGAACACTTCCTTCATTTTGTTTTTTTTTCAAAAATGTTGATTCATTGTGATTCCACCAGTGTTAAATTTTTCAGTCAGACTTGGCCCAGCTCTTCATTTCAATAATGGCTGCTCTCTATCTTTAAACTCTTCCTGGCAAGGCAGTGAGGATTTATTTTTACAAAGCCATTGCTGCATCATGAAGCGATCGGTATAAATATTGATGATGTCCATTAATCCAATCCAAGCCATAGTGACACGACAAAGATAACAGCTAGGTTCGTTTTCGGCCTCAACGTGGCTGTGAGTCTGGACGTCTCGGCTGCAGACGTGCAGGAGCAGTTCCTTTTCCCATTCCCTGACCTGGTCTCGTCGTGATGGTCTTGACCCGTTTGGGGTCTGGAATGGGCTCGGTCTGAAATCGACGCGTCTGCCTGCATCTCGCTGCACACCAGCCAGTCCCTGGCCACTGACTTCGGGTACCCGGGGTCCACTTCCATGTTACTGTGTGTCACTTTCCAGTAATGCTTTCCCTTGAAGAAATAGGCAGCTCCTAATAGGGAGTGCAAAATGTGAGAATAGAAAATAAACTTTCTGTACATTATAAATTTTATTTATTCATGTTTTATATCCAATGTCTTGTGTACCTGTTAAGCCTCAAACTGTCACACTTGAAAGTGTCATATGTTATGCATTTTACTTATCTATCACACTTGGGAGACACAAGCACTTAATCCAAGCTGACACTTCCAGTGCAGTACTGAGGGAGTGCTGCACTGTCGGAGGATCAATACTGAGGGAGTGCTGCATTGTCAGAGGATCAGTACTGAGGGAGTGCCACACTGCGAGTGGGAGAGTACAGAGGGAGTGCTGCACTGTCGGAGGGTCATTAACGAGGGAGTGCTGCACTATTGGAGGGTCAGTAACGAGGGAGTGTTGCACTATCAGAGGGTCAGTACTGAGGCAGCACCGCACTATCGGAGGGTCAGTATTTAGGCAGTGCTGCACCGTCAGAGGGGCCATCTTTTGGATGAGATGTTAAACCGAGGCCCCGTCTGCCCTCTCAGGGATGTGTAAAAAAAAGTTGCGACAACACTATTTCAAAGAAGACCAGGGGTGTTCTGCCTGGTGGCCTGGTCAATAATTATCCCTCAACCAACATCACTAAATTCTGATTATCTGATCATTATCACATTGCTGTTTGTGGGAGCTTGCTATATGCAAATTGGCTGTCGTGTTTCTTACATTACAACAGTGACTGCAGCAAAAATACTTAATTGGAGGTCGTGAAAGGTGCTATATAAATGCAAGTTTTTTCAATTTTTGTCATATTTGCACCTGATTGGTTCAAGTCATATTGCTAAATCAGCAATGAATCACAAGACTTTTCTTTTAAAAAAAGGTTTAAAACAGTGAAAAAGAAACAATCTTTTCTCTTTGCTCCCTGAACACAGGAGTTAACAAGTAGATGCCAACCTGGAGAAAGCTTTCATAGCAACAACAGCAATTAGCCTCCAATTGAGTTTAGGTTGTGCCTCTTTAGACAGACTGTGTTAAACACAGTTCCACCTTATGAGCTAAACATCAAAATCACACCTAAGACTGCAGACCACCTTGGGCGCTGCTCCAGGAGATCAGCTGGTACTAACAATGATCTCTTAGTTTGAATATTTATTGAAGTGTCACAGCTTTATTTTCCATTATACACATTGCATATAGAAGAATGGGAAGTGACAATTGATAAGCAATCGAATTAACGGGGAAGGAATGTTTGTGGGAAACACTTTTCAACAGCAACTTGCATTTATATAGCACCTTTAACATTTCAAAATGTCCCAAGGTGCTTCACAGGGGGGTGTTATCAATCAAAATATGACACTGAATCACATACCGAGATATTAGGACATATAAGCAAAAGCATGGTCAAAGAGGTAGTTTTTAAGGAGCATCTTAAAGGAGGAGAGAGGTGGAGAGGTTTAGGGAGGGAATTCCAGAGCTTGGGGCCCAGGCAGCTGAAGGCATGGCTGCCAATGGTGGAGAGATTAAAATTGGGGATACTCAAGAGGCCGGAATTAGAGGAGCGCAGAGATTCTGGAGGGTTGTAGGGATGGAGGAGATTACAGGGATGGGGGGGGGTGGGGGTTGGGGGGGGGAGCGGATGGTGAGGCCATGGATAGATTTGAACACACAGATGTTTTTCAGAGACGATTTTGTGAGAGTCGACACCACTGGTGAAAACCCCATGCTGTGTGTGTGTGGATCATAAAATCAGAACAATGGATTCCTCTCAATGGATGCAAGAGTTCTAAATAAAAGGAAATTAACAAACTCATTTTAGCACCTGACCATAGCACTAAACTGTTAGAAACACAGAATACACTGGCATTAAATTAGGATCATAGAAACAGGAAGAGGCCATTCAGCCCCTCAATCTTGTTCTGCAATTCAATTAGATCTTGGTTGATCTGTACCTCAACTCCACCTTTGCTCCATATCCCGTGATACCCCTACTCAACAAAAATCTATTAATCTCAGTCCTGAACTCTCCAATTGTTCCCCAACATCCACAGCCCTTTGGGGGAGGGGGATCCAGGTTTCCACTGCAGATTGGCAAGGTCACAGAGGTTGCAAGGATGGGAAATTGAAATATTCCTGCCCACTGGCTCAGTAAGGACGAGATTAACATATGTTAGTGGGAGAGAGTGGAGGTAGCTTGGCTCGCTTCAACCCTTCAACACCTCACCTTGACTAACACCCACATTCATTCCCAACGTGACACAAACGTACCATCGGACCATTTCGTCGCATCATCAATCTGGCTGGGCAAACCCTTCCACAGGACCATGTCCTTCGGATAGCCTGGGTCCATTTTCCGTAGGTGGTCATCATATCTCCAGTACTGGTTGTCCTTAAAGAAATAGGTTTTATCATTGTGGGGACAGACAAAGGCTGCATCAATACTCCTCACAGATAGACCAAAGTCGGTGATGAAGCGTGGGTAACTCTCCTCCACATTGTTATCTTTGAACAGCCAGTACCTCTCTCCTGTCAAACAGATTGGAGAGATGTGTTAAGAATTAAGACAGGTACAAGAAAACTGTGCCTTCTATTTGGTTAATTTACCATTTTTTTCAATAACTCCCAAATATAGAATGGTACAGAAGGAGACCAATTGGCCCATTACACCTGTGCTAGCAAGCGGAAACGCTTTCCTTATGTCAGATCGCCAACCAGTTTTGGCGAGTCTAATGTCAATCGTTAGGCCCCTCATTTACAGATGGAAGGGGCTTAATGCCTGTTTTAGGCAGTGATCTGGGATGCCTGCCAAGGTGCTGTTTACCAATATGGTGATGTGCACGATGCAGGCACAGATCAGGCGGGGGGCATTTTCACTCTGAAAGGGGAACTTTGGGCCCTGCTTGTTGCTGTTAATGCAATGAGGAACAATTTCAGTCCCAATATCCATGAACTAAAAGGAAGGCTGGACAGGTCTGGGGCTCTTTTCTCTGGGAAAGGGAGGAATGAGGATGACCTTGTAGAGGCCTTTAAAGTTATGAAACGATTTGAAAGGGTAGACACAAGAAAGATTTGTTGGGGAGACCAAAACTTGGGGCCATAAATGGAAGGTAGTCACTAATATATCCAATTGGAAATTTATGAGAAACTTCTCTACCCAGAAAGTGGTGAGAATGTAGTTGTGGTGATCTAGAATGCACTGCCTGAAAAGATGGTGGAAGCAGATTTAATTGCAACTTTCAAAAGTGAACTGGATAAATACCAGAAAGAAAATTAAATATAGGGCAATGGGGAAAGAGCAAGGGGAGTGGGATTAATTGGATAGAACTACTAAAGAGCTGGCACAGCCAAGATGGTCTGAATGGCCTCTTTCTGTGTTGCAATGTTCTATGATTCTATAATGTGGAACTTGCTACCACCGGGAATGTTTGAGGTGTATTATATCGATACATTTATGGGGAAGCTGGATAAACACCTGAGGGAGGAAAGAATAGAAGGATATTTTGATAGGATGGAAGAGGGATGGAGGAAGCTCATGTGGAGCATAAGCACCAGTATAGAACTGAGGGCTGAATGGCCTGTTTCTGTGCTGTACACAATATAACTAAGCTTGGAGGCAGAAATGGTTCTGTAAACATGCTCCATAAGGTTTATTTTAGGCGAAATTTTTCTACATTAAGCACTTTAATGTTTAATTTTTCAGGGTCTTGTAGATTGAGATCTAAGGCTGTTAACCATGAAATGGGCAGTTTATTATCAAAGAACATCAACACTGCTTTGAGATTCACTGCTGCTCTTTGTATTGACTTCACAGTGTGACACTGAGGGTAAGCACTGTAAAATACTTACACATCAATGACTTCTGAAAGCTGCATTACAAAGCTGCAGAGTTGCTGGAATCAGTATTTCGAGAGAATCTATTGTAGCTAAACCATAGAGATTTAAGGTCATAATCTAGCTGTCACTTCCAGTGTGATACTCCAACTCAGATTAAACAAACCCAGCACAGGACAACGATTGCAAGTGACGCTTTTCCAGGTCTGTACAGCTGATTGCCGTACTGGCCAACCTATAATACCCAACTGTTTATTTCCACTTTTTTAAAACATAGAAACTGGACGAGGCCATTCAGCCTCTCGAGTCTGTTCTGTCACTCAATGAGATCATTGGCTGATCTGTATCCCAGCTCTGGCCACCTGCCTTGTCTCCAAATCCCTTAATACCCTGGGCTAGCAAAAATCTATCAATCTCAGATCTGAAATGATTAATTGAGTTCCAGCATCTACTGCTTTTTGTGAGACAGAGTTCCACACTTCAACCAGCCTCTGTGTGAAGAAGTGTTTCCTAATGTCTCTCCTGAGTGGCCAGGCTCTGACTTTAAGGTTATGTCCCCTTGTCCTCGACTCCCTGACCAGCGTAAATCATTTCTCTCCATCGACCCTCTCAATTCCTTTCAAAATCCTAATACCCTCAATCAAATCACCCCTTATCCTTCTATATTCCAGGGAATACAAGACCAGTTTGTGGAATCTCTGAGTGAAGAAGTCTCTCCTCATCTCAGTCCTAAATGATTATCCCCTTATCCTGAGACTGTGCCCCCATGTTCTAGATTCGCCAGTCAGGGGAAACAACCACTCAGTGGGCTGAATTTCACAGACACCAACCCCCCCCTCCCCCCCCGATGTTGGGGGTTGTGGTAGGAGGGGCCAGAAAATGCCTTCGGGAGAGTGCCACCACGCACCCTGACGCCAGGAAGACCCAGCCTTCTATTGCCGGCGGCAACGAGGCCTCGTGGTGGCCCCTCTGCCGCTCAGCAACAGGACCGCCATTTAAATATTTAAATCAATTAAAATCAATTAATTAATGAGCCCTATGTTCCTGCCATTTGTCCCGGTGTGATCATCGTGCCGCTGGCCGGCACTCCCGCGCCTTCGGATCCCCATCCGGGGAACCGAGGTGGAACACTGGTGGGGAGGGCGGCAGGGGAAGAGGTAAGTTTCTCAGTGCGGGAAGGGGGGGAGCGGGGTCAAAGTAATATCATTGGTGTAATGGCGGGGCGGGGGGGGGGGGGGGGGTGGGTGATGGCGCAGTCTGTCCCGGCTATTTAAATGAGCCGTCGCACTTAATATCACAGTGACTCTGCGACATGCGACCTGCCCTGTTCGGCGGGAGTATAAATTCCAGCTCAGTGTCTACCCTATCAAGCCCTTTCAGAATCCTGTATGTTCCAATGAGATCACCTCTCATTCTTCTAAACTCCAGAGAATATAGGCTCAATTTACTCAGCCTCTCATCATAGGACAACCCTCTCATCCCAGGGACCAATCTAGTGAACTTTTGCTGTAATGCCTCCAGTGTGAGGATATCCTTCCTTAAATATGGAGACCAAAGCTGCACACAGTACTCCAGGTGTGGGCTCACCTAAGTCCTGTACAATTGCAGCAAGACTTCCTTATTCCTGTACTCCAATCCCCTTGCATTAAAAACCGATATACCATTTGCCTTCCTTTATGTCTGCTGTATCTACATGCTAACTTTCTGTGTTCCATGTACAAGTGCACCCCAGTTTCTCTGAACATCAACTTTTAAAAAATATTCTGCATTTCTATTTTTATTACCAAAGTGAATAACCTCACACTTCTCCACGTTATATTCCACCGTGTTGCTGACTCACTTAACCTGTCTCTATCTCATCTTCATAGACACAGTTTCATAGGGATTATGAACAGTTCATAATACAGGAGATTGTAAAAGCGAGTGGGGAGATTGTGATTCCCGTGGCAGACTCAAGTGAATGGGAAGGTTAAGGGGAAATTTAATTGAGGTGTCCAAAATCTTGAAGGGTTTTGATAGAATAAATAAGGAGAAACGGTTTCCAATGGCAGAAGGGGTCAATAACCAAACGACACAGATTTAGAGTGATTGACAAAAGAACCAGAGGTGACATGAGGAAAAAAAAATTATGCGCTGACTTCTTGTGTGCTGCCTGAAAGGGCAGTGGAAGCAGATTCAATAGTAACTTTCAAAAGGGAATTGAAGAAATACTTGAAGGGGAGATAATTGCAAGTCTATGGGGAAAGAGCATGGGGAGTGGGATTAATTGGCTAGCTCGTTCAAAGAGCCAGCACAGGCACAATGGGCCGAATGGCCTCCTTCTGTGCTGTAAGATTCTATGAAGTCTTTTCACATTTTTATTTAATATACTGTAGGTCACTAGTGAAAATAACAAATGTGACTGCATGCAACGTGACCATTGTAGCTTTACTGAAATCATTTGTTGCGATTGTTCTTTCTTCAAAGCTCTGAGACATGGTGTGAGCTGGTGGGTAAGCACAGCTATTTCTGGACAAAATAAAAGGAGTGCTGAAGACGCTGCAATCAGCATTTTTGAGACTGTGTTATTGCAAATGGTTAATGGTTGTCCCTTTCTAAAGGATACAACCGACTGCCCGATTTTAGAGGCGATATTTTAAGTGTTGGAGACTGCACTTGGATGTATCGAGGCAGGAAAGTGAACCTGCCAACAAGCTGGATGATGCAGCCCAACACTTACCTTTGAAAAATACTATTTTGTGGTCTGCAGTTCGCTCATACACAGAGTCTACGCCATCCATGTTGCTGGGCAACCCACGCCAGAAGCGCTGGATCTCTGCTGGTTGAAAGGAGACCAAGTGCCTGCTGCGGGTCAACCTCCAGAAATACTTCCCTATTGGAGCAAACGTAACAAGTTACTGAGGGAACAGAAAGCAAGTGCAGAAAGATAAGTGCGCGGCTTCTCAGTGTATGGCGATATGGCTCAAATTGTGCTCAAATCCCTCCACGCCTTCGCCCCTTCCCTATCTCTGTAACCTCCTCCTCCAGCCCCTACAACCCTCCGCAATCTCTGCACTCCTCCAATTCTGGCTTCTTGAGCATCCCCGATTTTAATCGCTCCACCATTGGTGGCCGTGCCTTCAGTTGCCTGGGCCCTAAACTCTGAAATTCCCTCCCTATACCTCTCCACCTCTTCCTCCTCCTTTAAGATGCTCCCTAAAACCGACTTAGGGCGGCACAGTGGCGCAGTGGTTAGCACCGCAGCCTCACAGCTCCAGCGACCCGGGTTCAATTCTGGGTGCTGCCTGTGTGGAGTTTGTAAGTTCTCCCTGTGACTGCGTGGGTTTCCTCCGGGTGCTCCGGTTTCCTCCCACATGCCAAAGACTTGCAGGTTGATAGGTTAATTGGCCATTAGAAATTGCCCCTAGTATAGGTAGGTGGTAGGGAAATATAGGGACAGGTGGGGATGTGGTAGGAATATGGAATTAGCGTGGGATTAGTTTAAATGGGTGGATGATGGTCAGCACAGACTCGGTGGGCCGAAGGGCCTGTTTCAGTGCTGTATCTCTAAACTAAACTAAAACCGACTTCTTTGACCAAGTTCTTCATCACCTGTCCTAATAGCTCATTATGTGGCTCAGTGCCAAATTCTGTCTAATAACACACTGGTGAAGCACCTTGGGACATTTTTACTGCATTAGAGGCACTATATAAATGCAAGTTGTTGTTGTTTATTATCCCCATGCCCTCCATTGTAACAGAAGGAATTGATTTCCGACAGCTGTTTCCCCTCCCATTGACCTATTCCTCACCACTCTAAAGCCGGGTGGTGGATTGGGTTCTGTTGCCAGGCTAGCTGCCTGTGGAGGTGTGACAGGCTGCAAGAGCTCAGGGTGATCATTTAGACATGACCCGGGGAACAATTTCTTGGAGTGGTTTGGGCGCAGGGATCAGTAGGTTTTGTAAACCCACCCAAACAAACTTCTCAATCAAATTATCCCTGTGCTGGAGGCAAAATCAATTTCCTTTGGAGCTGATCTATTCTGATTCAGAAAGAGGGAAAAATAGGGCCCAAAACTCTCGCATGCCTGTTCCTGAACCCCAACTGTCTCAAGCCCGATGTCTTCATAAGATTTCCGGTAAGATTTCCATTAAAACCATGATCAGACCTCATTTGGAGTATCATGAACAGGTCAGCTCTCCATATTATTAAAAGGATATAGAGGCACTGGAACCGAAGAAGGTGCAAAAAAGATCTATAAAGGTGATACCATAACCGAGTGGTTACAACAATCAAGAAAGATTGGGGCTCTTGTCCCTAGAAAAGAGAAGGTTGAGGGGTGACCTGATGGAGGTCTTTAAGATTATGAAAGGGCTTCGATAGGGTAGACATAGAGAAAGTGTCTCCACTTGTGAGGGAGACCAGAACTAGGGGCCATAAATCCAAGAAGGAATTCAGGAGAAACTTCTTTATCCAGAGAGTGGTGAGAATGTGGAACTCGCTACCACAGGGAGTGGTTGAAGTGAATAAAACAGATGCATTTAAGGGAAAGCTGGATAAACACATGGGGAGAAAGGATTAGATGGATATGTTGATAGGGTGAGGTGCAGGGGGTAAGAGGAGGTTCATGTGGGGCATAAACACCAGCATAGAGCAGATGGGCCAAATGGCCTGTTTCTGTGCTGTAAATTCTACGGAGTAAATATCTGGAGCAAGAGAATTGTCTGCAGTCCGACAAAAAGGAGCAGAAACACTTGCTTGGTTCCTGCAGTTATTGTCTACTCCAGCAGATGGGGCTACTGCACCAAACAGACTGCACTTCAATCAGGCAAACACTGCACGGATAGCAGCTTCATCCAATTCATTACAACTCTCCCACACTGTAAAATAGCTTCCTATTCCAGCCATTTGTCAAATGTTTCAATAATAGTTTCACAGTATTGCTTCACCTCAGGATTATTCCTTTGGGGCTGTGCATAAAAACATCTGTATTTCACAGGATATGAATTGTAATCCACTTAAGAGAAGTGATTTGCGAGCTTGCCTTGGATGTGGTGTGAAAAGATTGAGAGAATAGGAACACACACACACACACACACACAGGAAGAGGAGTAGGCCATTCAGCCCATCAAAGTGGTGCAAATTGGCTGTCACGTTTCCTACATTACAAGAGTGGCTACACTTCAAACGTACTTCATTGGTTATAAATTGCTTTGAGACATCTGGTGGTTGTAAAAGGCTCTATATAAATGCAAGTCTTTCTTTCTTTATCAGAGCCTGCTCTGCCATTTTGTTTGCCATGACAAATGTATCATTTCATCCTCATTCCCTGCCTTTTACAAAGTGTTACTGAACAGGCTCCAGAAACTGGCCGAGCGCGTCTACCCTGAGGCACAGTGTGGCTTTCGTGCAGAGAGATCGACCGTTGACATGCTGTTCTCCCTTCGTCAGATACAGGAGAAATGCCGCGAACAACAGATGCCCCTCTACATTGCTTTCATTGATCTCACCAAAGCCTCTGACCTCGCCAGCAGACGTGGTCTCTTCAGACTACTAGAAAAGATTGGATGCCCACCAAAGCTACTAAGTATCATCACCTCATTCCATGACAATATGAAAGGCACAATTCAACATGGTGGCTCCTCATCAGACCCCTTTCCTATCCTGAGTGGCGTGAAACAGGGCTGTGTTCTCGCACCCACACTTTTTGGGATTTTCTTCTCCCTGCTGCTTTCACATGCGTTCAAGTCCTCTGAAGAAGGAATTTTCCTCCACACAAGATCAGGGGGCAGGTTGTTCAACCTTGCCCGTCTAAGAGCGAAGTCCAAAGTACGGAAAGTCCTCATCAGGGAACTCCTCTTTGCTGACGATGCTGCTTTAACATCTCACACTGAAGAGTGCCTGCAGAGTCTCATCGACAGGTTTGCAGCTGTCTGCAATGAATTTGGCCTAACCATCAGCCTCAAGAAAATGAACATCATGGGGCAGGACGTCAGAAATGCTCCATCCATCAATATTGGCAGCCATGCTCTGGAAGTGGTTCAAGAGTTCACCTACCGAGGCTCAACTATCACCAGTAACCTGTCTCTAGATGCAGAAATCAACAAGCGCATGGGAAAGGCTTCCACTGCTATGTCCAGACTGGCCAAGAGAGTGTGGGAAAATGGCGCACTGACACGGAACACAAAAGTCCGAGTGTATCAAGCCTGTGTCCTCAGTACCTTGCTCTATGGCAGCGAGGCCTGGACAACGTATGCCAGCCAGGAGCGACGTCTCAATTCATTCCATCTTCGCTGCCTCCGGAGAATACTTGGCATCAGGTGGCAGGACCGTATCTCCAACACAGAAGTCCTCGAGGCGGCCAACATCCCCAGCTTATACACACTACTGAGTCAGCGGCGCTTGAGATGGCTTGGCCATGTGAGCCACATGGCAGATGGCAGGATCCCCAAAGACACATTGTACAGCGAGCTCGCCACTGGTATCAGACCCACCGGCCGTCCACGTCTCCGCTTTAAAGACATCTGCAAACGCGACATGAAATCCTGTGACATTGATCACAAGTCGTGGGAGTCAGTTGCCAGCGTTCGCCAGAGCTGGCGGGCAGCCATAAAGGCGGGGCTAAAGTGTGGCGAGTCGAAGAGACTTAGTAGTTGGCAGGAAAAAAGACAGAGGCGCAAGGGGAGAGCCAACTGTGTGACAGCCCTGACAAATAAATTTCTCTGCAGCACCTGTGGAAGAGCCTGTCACTGTAGAATTGGCCTTCATAGCCACTCCAGGCGCTGCTTCACAAACCACTGACCACCTCCAGGCGCTTACCCATTGTCTCTCGAGATAAGGAGGCCAAAGAAGAAAGAACATACAATTTACAGCACGGGAATCCAACAGGACCCAACTGGTCCGTGCTGGTGTTTCTGCTCCACACAAGCCTCCTCCCACCTGACTCCCTCTCACCCTATCAGCATATCCTTCTCATCCTTTCTCCCTCATGTGTTTATCCAGCTTCCTCTTAAATGCATCTATGTTATTCGCCTCTAGCACTCCCTATCACAAGGATGGGGTGAGATGAGGTAGGGTGGAAGCAGGCTCATGTAGAGTGTAAGCACCAGCGTCAATCCAATTGGCCGAATGGCCTGTTCCTGTGCTGTACATTTTATGTAAAATAACTGCTATGGAGTCAGGTAACACAATGGGGAAGAGAGTGACTGTGAAATTCCAGAAAACTTGTTATGGAAGGATAACGCTGGAGCCTATATTTACTCAGCTTCACATTTATTGTGCAGAATAAAAGGATTACAAACACGTAGCTCCTCACTAAAACCCTGCACCAGTCTCAGTGAGTGTCTGCTTATAGGTGCTCAAGTAAGACCCCAATTAACACCCTTCACTTGACACACAATTAACAGATTAACAGATTCCCTTCTATCTTTTACAATATAACTTGGATTAACGTGCTCAAACAACAATTCAAAATAAATTCCATATTGGGTACATTGTCCCACAAAGAACGATTATCCACATAACATTCAATGGGTATCCTATCTTCAGGATGTCCCTTGTTCAGAATTTCACCCAAAATATTTGACAAATGGAACCCCATTACCACTGCTTCCACACGTCCCAGTGTTTCCGCAGCTAAAGTGCTTTTAGCAACCCATTTTATTTTCTTAGCCTCCCAAACTAAAGGACAACATTTCCCATTTTCACCCATGAGAAATATCATGAAGCCAACTGCACTCGAATACCCATCAGCAAGATTAGCATGTAAAGCATCACTAAAAATTATTAGCTTCATGTTCTTTGGACCACCTAAGGATGGGAACTTCAGTACACATTTCTCCAGATTTAGTTTTTTCAACGTTTTATTTGCCCTTAAAACATTCTCAACTTTTGGATGTTCATCACCGTGCTTAACTCCAGCACATCAAACCTAACATCAGGCCTAGTCTGAGAGCACAACCAGTTTAATTGACCCACCAGGCTTTGCAATTGCTCAATCTCTGCTTTAGATAGATCATCTTTCTGTGATGAGCGAACACGATTAACCGGGATGGGAGTAACACTCTCTAAATAGGATTGTTGATTCAAACTTATTCCAGACTTAAAAACAAGAAATGCTGGAAATACACAGCAAGTCTGGCAGCATCTGTGGAGAGAGAAGCAGAGTTAACGTTTTGGGTCAGTGACCTTTCATCAGAACTCTGTTTCTCTCTCCATGGATGCTGCCAGACCTGCTGAGTATTTCCAGCACTTCTTGTTTTTATTTCAGATTTCCAGCATCTGTAGTATTTTGCTTTTTATTATTATTCCAGATTTTGTTTGCTTAATATCTAAACCAATATATTTAAAGACTGACTCCCAATCTCAAATTCTGCCTTAATCTTAATAACATATTTCTCAAAATCTGCAGTAGCACCCCATAAGAAATCATCAACATGCATCATGAAGATGTCTGAAAGTTTCCCTTTATGGGACCAATAAAACATTGCAGGATCTGCTTTTAGTTGAACACAACCAATTTTCAACAAAGCAGATCTCACTGAGAAATACCACACCCTGGAAGCTGCATTAAAACCACAGACGCATTTGTTCAGTTTCCATAGTTTTCTTTCTGCATCTGTTTCCTCTTTCGGTGGTTTCAGATACACTTCTCTCTGAAAAGTATCACCTTGCAGAAATGCCGCTTTTATGTCAATGGATCTACACTCCCATGAATATGTGGCCAAAAGAGCCAAAAAGATCTTCAAGATCACTTTTCCAGCTGTAGGAGAGTCCACTGTAACATCGGTATTGCCCAACCGCTCTTCAAAACTCCTCGTAACTAACCTGGCTTTAGCCTTATAAGTTCCATTGGGAAGGTAGAACTCTATGACTTTTTCAGTACAAATCCATCTATGTGACAAGGCTGGCTGTCCCCTGTCTGGTACTTCAGAATAGACTCCAAACTCTTTCCAACTTTCTCATTACTTCTGTTTTGCTTCTCTTAGTTTATCCTCAAGTTTATTGGCAGCCACTAAAGCTTCACCACTATGACGACTTCTGCTTCTAATTCTTTTCCGAGACTGCCCTCCAGCCTTCATTTCATTGTGTAATCTGTTCATACAGATTACGGCCTCTATTAGCACGTTGATGCCTTTTGGAACTACTGCTAGAAGATTTCCCTCGTACTTTATCGTAGGCTTTTTCTCCAGTATGTGATTGCTTCCTTACACAAGAGTCACTTCCTGATCCACTATCAAAACTTGCACTGTGCTTTCTTACCCTCCACTCTTTCACCCCACTCTGCCAGTTCATGGCTTTGGCTTCTTATCCATCATCTTGAACGTTTAACCAATATTTAAATTTACCTGTAGATTTTCCTGCATGTCCCACAATTGCTGCATTCCTCCATTTATTAGACCCCCTCTGGAATATATGTCACCCAAATACCTACTCGGGGTAATTGGCCTTTGGATGTGATAACTCTTTCCTGAGCATCATAATCGGTTACATTCACAGAATCACAGAATCACAGAATAATACAGTGCAGAAGAGGCCCTTCGGCCCATTGAGTCTGCACCAATGCATTAAAGACACCTGACCTGTCTACCTAATTCCATTTGCCAGCACTTGGCCCATAGCCTTGACATTACTATCCAACTCTTGATCTACCTGTGCCTCAGAACCTTCATCACAAATGACATGAGTATTTGAGGTACAATGTTCCTCTGTTCCCTCTATCACCTGCTCAGATTCTGAGATTTTGTAATCAACCCTGATTAATCATGAACCTTCACAGTTTGATTTCCATGCTTGATAACTACTGTCTTACCATCACGACCGATTACCTTACCAGGGCCCTTCCATTTCCTATGACCCTCTCTTTTATGATAGACCAATTCTCCTGAACTAAATTCCACCTCAGATGACCTGATACGATGCCTCAGAGCTCTGCAAATTTTCTCAGAGACCTCAGCCTTGATGAAAGCCCGTTGCCCCGCATGTAAAGCATTCAACTGTGTCGAAAAAATGGAACTAATTGTAGTATCTTCTAGAGCAGGAGGACTGTCGCACAGTACAGAAGGCAATTTGGGATTCCACCCATAGACCAATTGATAGGGACAATATCCTCCAACCATCTGAAGTGAATTCTCCGCATGAACCGCCCATGTCAGGGCAGTTGTCAACTTGCAGTTTGGCTGGTCAGCTAAGATTTTATGTAATATTCCATCAACCACTGTGTGATTCCTTTCACAAAGCCCATTGCTGAAAGAACTTCCAGCTGCAGTATTCATAACTATAATGTTCATGTTTTCACACATATCTCTGAACTCGTCAATGGCAATTCCCCTCCATTATCAGTCAGAAACGTAGCTGGTGTCCCAAGCCTAGTCCCTATCCATTTCTCCATACGTTTGTCTATAATCACCCTTTTGTCCTTGCTATTTATTATTGTAGAAAGAATAAATCTAGTTACTAAGTCTATAAAATGTAGAATGAAAATATTCTTGTCTTTGTCCCATATATTTAAATCCATAGCAACTACCTTGTTAAAGTCACGTGCCAATGGAAGGCTGACAATAGGACGTGATGGTGTCCTCCGATACTTTTTACAGATTTCACACTTTTCACTAATCTCTTCTATTATCCTCGTATACTCTTCAATCACACCTGCATCTTTTAATAGGGTTTTTAATCTCTGACAAGAAGAGTGAGCAAATTGTCTGTGAACTTTAAGACAATTTGCTTTTTAACTCTCTGATTCTTAACACCCGATGCCATTAACATTTCTCTAACACTCTGACTAGAAATATCAGGTTTTGTTAAGGGGATACAATAATGCCCTGGCTGGGTAAATTGCAAATTCACTGGCTTCCCAAAAACAATTGCCTTATCATGCTCTATATCAAGTTTCATTTGTGCCTGATTCATTGAAGGCTTACTCAACAGTAAAGGTATCTCACTGGAGACTACATCAGTACTGATAAAGTAGCTTACCCCAGCTATTTTACATGGAATTACTACTCTCTTCAGTGACTTCAATGTGTTGTCATCACTAAACCTAAAGCTGGTTGTACTTCTATATTCCCTAACCTTGCTTCGATCCTTACTACTGAGTGAATCCAGATAACACTGTACCCAATGAGTTCCACATACTGTCGACGTACAAGCACTATTCAATACAGCACAATTGAACGAATCCACAGCTAACACATTCATCACAGGACTGAAACTCCTTGTGACTAGTACAATTTGTTCAGATCCATAAGTATCTTCCTCTTCTGCCTCAGAATTTGCTGTATCCTGTGTTATTTCAAAGACTGCCTCTCTGCTTAGGGCAGTTCATTGCATAATGATACTTTGTCACATCTGAAACACCTATTAACTGTTCCTTGGGCATTCCTGGGATTCATTCGCCTATGACTGCTGTTCCAACCTTGTCTTCCACTGTAATATTCAGACCTGCTAAAGGTACTTTCATCCTCATTCCTCCTGTCTTTAACTCTTCCATTGTACTGATACCTGCTTCCAGTATCTGGATTATTTCTAAATCTAGTAAACATTGAGTCCTCCATTCTTTGTGTTACTGCAGAGTGCCCTGCTTGTTCTACCAGGACTGCAGGAAATGACTGTTTCTCCAGGAATTTTTTTAAGGCCACAAACATTTGGTCCAACAGGGAGTCTTTGTCCAAGAACCCAACCCCAGTTAGAACCAGGAGCCTGTCCATATGTGACGCCCTACCACAATCTAGCAATTTAAAAGCTATCACTGAACCAGGGATCTCCAAATTGAATTTCCTCAATCTTCTATACAGTCCGTTAAAGTCCATGATATATTCCTCTATTTAGTGATGTCATTGACTCTCCAGCCAGTGGAAAAGCCCCTGGGAAGGACGGCATTACCCCTGAAATAATCAAGAGTGCCAAGCCTGCTATACTCTCAACACTCCATGAACTGCTTTGCCTGTGCTGGGACGAGGGAGCAGTACCCCAGGACATACGCGATGCCAATATCATCACTCTCTATAAGAACAAGGGTGACCGCGGTGACTGCAACAACTACCATGGAATCTCCCTGCTCAGCATAGTGGGGAAAGTCTTCGCTCGAGTCGTTTTAAACAGGCTCCAGAAGCTGGCTGAGCGTGTCTACCCTGAGGCACAGTGCAGCTTTTGAGCAGAGAGATCCACCATTGACATGCTGTTCTCCCTTCGCCAGCTACAGGAGAAATGTCGCAAACAACAGATGCCCCTCTACGTTGCTTTCATTGATCTCACCAAAGCCTCTGACCTCGTCAGCAGACGTGGTCTCTTCAGACTACTAGAAAAGATCGGATGTCCACCAAAGCTACTAAGTATCATCGCCTCATTCCATGACAATATGAAAGGCACAATTCAGCATAGCGGCTCCTCATCAGACCCCTTTCCTATCCTGAGTGGCGTGAAACAGGGCTGTGTTCTCATACCTACACTGTTTGGGATCTTTTACTCCCTGCTGCTCTCACATGCGTTCAAATCTTCAGAAGAAGAAATTTTCCTCCACACAAGATCAGGGGGCAGGTTGTTCAACCTTGCCCGTCTTAGAGCGAAGACCAAAGTACGGAAAGTCCTCATCAGGGAACTCCTCTTTGCTGACGATGCTGCTTTAACATCTCACACTGAAGAGTGTCTGCAGAGACTCATCGACAGGATTGCGGCTGCCTGCAATGAATTTGACCTAACCATCAGCCTCAAGAAAACGAGCATCATGGGGCAGGCTGCCAGAAATGCTCCATCCATCAATATCGGCGACCACGCTCTGGAAGTGGTTCAAGAGTTCACCTACCGAGGCTCAACTATCACCAGTAACCTGTCTCTCGATGCAGAAATCAACAAGTGCATGGGAAAGGCGTCAGCTGCTATGTCCAGACTGGCCAAGAGAGTGTGGGAAAATGGCGCACTGACACGGAACACAAAAGTCCGAGTGTATCAAGCCTGTTTCCTCAGTACCTTGCGCTATGGCAGCGAGGCCTGGACAACGTATGTCAGCAAGGACAACGTCTCAATTCATTCCATCTTCGCTGTCTCTGAAGAATTCTTGGCATCAGGTGACAGGACCGTATCTCCAACACAGAAGTCCTCGAGGCGGCCAACATCCCCAGCATATACACACTACTGAGCCAGCAGCGCTTGAGATGGCTTGGCCATGTGAGCCGCATGGAAGATGGCAGGATCCCCAAGGACACATTGTACAGCGAGCTCGTCACTGGTATCAGACCCACCACTTTAAAGATGTCTGCAAGTGTGACATGAAGTCCTGTGACATTGAACACAAGTCGTGGGAGTCAGTTGCCAGCGATCGCCAGAGCTGGCGGACAGCGATAAAGGCGGGGCTAAAGAGTGGCGAGTCGGAGAGACTTAGCAGTTGGCAGGAAAAGACAAAAGCGCAAGGGGGGAGCCAACTATGTAACAGCTCCGACAACCAATTTTATCTGCAGCACCTGTGGAAGAGTCTGTCACTCTAGAATTGGCCTTTATAGCCACTCCAGGTGCTGCTTCACAAACCACTGACCACCTCCAGGCGCTTACCCATTGTCTCTCGAGACAATGAGGCCAAAGAAGAAGAATAACCATCTGTTTTCCGAAATCTATTGAAGTCTGACCATGCCTCATATGTATTCAATACGTCATCTTTCTTGTAAATTTCATTCAAGAATTCTAACAGAAGATCTAACCCTTCATCAGTATCCAACTGATGAGCATCCAGTTCATAAAACATTTTACTTCTGATTTTACTTTTGGTCGGAAGTGACAACGCCAAGGCCATACTTTGTTTCCTCTTTGGTAGAGATGTAACCTGTTTCTACATATCCACTTCATTCTTCCACTGGTCATATGGTTCAGACTCTGAGAACATCGGAGGGTAATCATACCCTGACAACTTACACTTACTTTCTGCCATATTTTCCACAAAGCCCTTGAGATTTTAGTTTGCTATCCAAAATTTTTTTTTCCTATTTTCCAATCTCCAGCTTTCGGCAACCATTCTCTGCTATCATGTTAAATTCCAGAAAGCTTGTTATGGAATGATAATGCTGGAGCCTATCTTTACTCAGCTTCACATTTATTGTGCAGAGTAAAAGGATTACAAACACGTAGCTCCTCACTCAAAACCCTCCACCAGTCTCAGTGAGTGTCTGCTTATAAGTACTCGACTAAAACCTCAAATAATACCCTTCACCTGCATATAATCAAACCATTAACACACAATTAACAGATTAATGTGACCACAGTGAAGGATTAACAAAATAGAATCACTAGATTAAAAAAAACTACCAGTTTGATTTCTGCACACCACCAATTCTGGCCTCTTGTGCATTGCTGATTTCCATCGCCCCACATTGGTGGCCGTGCTTTCAGCTGCCTGGACCCTAAGCTCTGGAATTCCCTCCCTAAAACTTTCCGCCTCTCTCTCCTCCTTTAAGTTGCCCCTTAAACCAACCTTTGACCAAGCTTTTGGTCACTTGTCCCTATGTGGCTCTGTGTTAAATTTTGTTTGATAACTGCTCCTGTGAAGTGTCTTGGGGTGTTTTAAAATGTTAAAGGGCGCTACCTGAATGCAGGTTGCTATTGTTGCTATGAATAAGAGAAATAGGAAGCAGCTGGAAGTGAGAGAGTCTGATAGGATAAGTTGTCGGTGCAGTGGAACAAACAAGACCCAAGAAAAACAATTTACCAGAATGGTACCAATGATGAGACTTCAGTTATGTGGAGAGAGATGAAACTGGGCTTGTACACCTCAGAACTCAGAAGGTTAAGGGTAGAAAAGTCTTTACCCAAAGAGTGGCGAGAATGTGGAACTTGCTACCACAGGGAATCGATACCTTTAAGAGGAATCTGGATAAACACAAGAGGGTGAAGGGAATAGAAGGATATGCTGACAGGGTGAGACGAAGGGTGGGAGGAGGTTCGTGTGGAGCATAAACACCAGCATGGAGCAGATGGGCCGAATGGCCGGTTTCTGTGATGTAAATTCTATGTTATTTAATACAAGTGTTCAAAATCTTGAAGGATTTTGATGGACTAAATAATGAGAAACTGTTTCCAGTGACAGTGGATTGGTTACCAAAGGACACAGATTTAATGTGGAAAGAGAAGCAGAGTTAACGTTTCGGGTCAGTGACCCTTCTTCGGAACTGACAAATATTAGAAAAGTCACAGATTATAAACAAGTGAGGTGGGGGTTGGGCAAGAGATAACAAAGGAGAAGGTGCAGATTGGACCAGGCCACATAGCTGACCAAAAGGTCACGGAGCAAAGGCAAACAATATGTTAATGGTGTTTTGAAAGACAAAGCATTAGTACAGATTAGGTGGTGAATATACTGAATATAGAACATCAGCAAGTGCAAACCTGAAGAAAAACAACCTGAAAAAAACAGTGGGTAAGCAAACTGAACAAACTAAGATGAAATGAAATAAATGCAAAAAAGGATTGTAAAAAATGTAAAAAGGAATGCAAAAAAAAGGAAGAAAAAATAACTAAAAATGACTAAAAATGAAAGTAAAGTGGGGGGCTGTCATGCTCTGAAATTATTGAACTCAATGTTCAGTCAGGCAGGCTGTAGTGTGCCTAATCGGTAGATGAGATGCTGTTCCTCGAGCTTGCGTTGATGTTCACTGGAACACTGCAGCAATCCTCTACCCTCACCCCTTCCCTTCCCTCCCAGAACCGTGACAGGGTTCCCCTTGTCCTCACTTTTCATCCCACCAGCCTCCATATCCAAAGGATCATCCTCCGCCATTTTCGCCACCTCCAGTGTGATGCCACTACCAGTCGCATCTTCCCCTCCCTTCCCCTGTCAGCATTCCGAAGGGATCGTTCCCTCCGCGACACCCTGGTCCACTCCTCCATTACCCCCACCACCTCGTCCCCGTCCCAGGGCACCTTCCCTTGCAATCGCAGGAGGTGTAATACCTGCCCATTTACCTCCTCTCTCCTCACTATCCCAGGCCCCAAACACTCCTTTCAGGTGAAGCAGCGATTTACTTGTACTTCTTTCAATGTAGTATACTGTATTCGCTGCTCACAGTGTGGTCTCCTCTACATTGGGGAGACCAAGCGCAGACTGGGTGACCGCTTTGCGGAACATCTCCGCTCAGTCCGCAAGCAGGACCCTGAGCTTCCGGTTGCTTGCCATTTCAACACTCCCCCCTGCTCTCATGCTCACATCTCTGTCCTGGGATTGCTGCAGTGTTCCAGTGAACATCAACGCAAGCTCGAGGAACAGCATCTCATCTACCGATTAGGCACACTACAGCCTGCCGGACTGAACATTGAGTTCAATAATTTCAGAGCATGACAGCCCCCCACTTTACTTTCATTTTTAGTCATTTTTAGTTATTTTTTCTTCCTTTTTTTTGCATTCCTTTTTACATTTTTTACAATCCTTTTTTGCATTTATTTCATTTCATCTTAGTTTGTTCAGTTTGCTTACCCACTGTTTTTTTCAGGTTGTTTTTCTTCAGGTTTGCACTTGCTGATGTTCTATATTCAGTATATTCACCACCTAATCTGTACTAATGCTTTGTCTTTCAAAACACCATTAACATATTGTTTGCCTTTGCTCCGTGACCTTTTGGTCAGCTATGTGGCCTGGTCCAATCTGCACCTTCTCCTTTGTTATCTCTTGCCCAACCCCCACCTCACTTGTTTATAATCTGTGACTTTTCTAATATTTGTCAGTTCCGAAGAAGGGTCACTGACCCGAAACGTTAACTCTGCTTCTCTTTCCACAGATGCTGCCAGACCTGCTGAGTGAATCCAGCATTTCTTGTTTTTGTTTCAGATTTCCAGCATCCGCAGTATTTTGCTTTTATACACAGATTTAATGTAATTGACAGAAGAACCAGGGGGAGAGGAGGAATTCTTTTTTACACAGTGAGTTGTTGTGATCTGGAACGCGCTGCCTGAAAGGGCGGTGGAAGCAGATTCACTAATAACTTTCAAAAGGGAACTGGATAAATACTTGAAAAGGAAAAAATTGCAGGGCTATGGGGAAAAAGCAGGGGAATGGGATTAATTGGATAACTCTTGGAGAGTTGGTACAGGCACGATGGGACGAATGGCCTCGTTCTGTGCTGCATAATGCTACAGGCTGAATTTAGTTGAGTTTGCGGTGCTCCTTGCACTAGGCCGTAAAGGTGAGGGGACACCGCCCCGGCCTTTTGGAGTACCCCCACCTCACCCCCGGCAAAACTCAACGGTGCTCAGGCACTTAAGTGCCCGCCGTCGGGATCCCCAATCCTTTAAAGAAGGGGATACCGTCTCATGGAGCTACCGGCCAATCAGAGGGTACTACACCAGGCCCAGGACCAGGTCCAGCACTGTAGCCCCGGACCCCAGGTAAGTATGGTGGGGTCGCTGCGGCCAGTCCGGCAGGCCCTGGTGAGGGTGGAGGGGAGGGTGGATGTTGAGTGTGGGAGGAGGGTTTTAACGGAGGTGCAGCCTTTGCCGCTGGGGGCCACAGATTGCCCTGTGGAGAGCCCGTCCCCCAAGTCCACATGGAGGCTGCCTTATCTCACTGGACGACCTCCCCCCGCGCGCCCCCCCACCACTGGTGTAATTCCAGTGGCGGCAGGAACAGGCCTTAAGGGTCACAATTGGCGGTGTGATGGGCACCACGCCACACCTTCTCCGCCTTCCATCGCAATTCTATGGCCCCCTCCCACTTCCTAGCCCATCTCCCAGGGGCCATTAAATACTGCCCTATGATTTATTAAAGATAGAAAGTTGGGAAAGTAAATGAGGAAGGCATGCATCACATTTATAATTTCTTTCTCTAAATTGCATGGCTCAACAGAGCCAATATTTTCTTTTCTTTCAGTCTCCAACACAAATAATCCTTCAGCAATTTAGCTGGAAGTGGACTGACAGGTCTTGTATTGTGAGGCTCCAGTTCGTACAATGAGGTCCATTGCCACCTGCAGCCCAGCTCTGGTATTTTTATATAACTACAATCTGAATCCCTCATTGTCACACAGTTAAAGTCCTGACCATTCCATCAGCTATCGCCACTGTCAACATTCACATAAATAGACAAGGGAAATTGGAGACAGCTGCCTGTTTTCACAACTTGAAAGGAGTAAATTATGCCTGAAGGCTAACAGAATGCAGTGTTAGATGCAGGTCTCGCCCTGAGCGTTTGTCAAGGCGTTGCAATGTTCAAACTGCAAATTGCGTGATTCGATGTGCTTGTAACGAGCCCAAACATGATGGGATATCGAACTGAGACAGCATCGCTCAGTGCAAGACAGAAATAACTTTCCCCCTCATCGTTACTACCACCAACTGTTCCTGAAATGATTCCGAGTC
Source organism: Heterodontus francisci (assembly GCF_036365525.1). Classification (NCBI taxonomy): domain Eukaryota; kingdom Metazoa; phylum Chordata; class Chondrichthyes; order Heterodontiformes; family Heterodontidae; genus Heterodontus; species Heterodontus francisci. The sequence goes on along the minus strand of NC_090393.1, from coordinate 5,712,276 downwards.
TTTTGCCTCGACTGCTCTACATTTCACGTGCCGATTCGCTATTTGGATGACATCAGGGCCTAGATTTGTCTTTTGTAAGTTGGAACTCATTCCCCTCATCCTATTGGCACAACCTAGTTTGGTGTAGAGATCAAAGTTATGTTTTTTTTGATCTGTTGTCTATTTTATCAACCTCCACAAGATCCCTTCTGAGACTGAGAACCCAATTTCTCCAGTATTTCATCATAATTTACTCTACTCACACGTCAGGTCAGTCTTTTCAATGCAGCACGTCACAAGAACACAAGAAATAGGAGCAGGAGTAGGCCATTCAGCGCTTCGAGCCCGCTCCACCACTCATTGAGATCATGGCTGATCTTCTACTTCAACACCATTTTCCTGCACTATCCCTGTAACCCTTAATGTTTTTAATATGTAGAAATCTATCGATATCAGTCTTATTTATTTATTTAGAGATACAGCACTGGAACAGGCCCTTCGGCCCACCAAGTCTGTGCCGACCATCAACCACCCATTTATACTAATCCTACACTAATCCCATATTCCTACCACATCCCCACCTTCTCTATATTCCCCTACCACCTACCTATACTAGGGACAATTTACAATGGCCAATTTACCTATCAACCCGCAAGTTTTTTTTGGCTGTGGGAGGAAACCGGAGCACCCGGCGAAAACCCACGCGGTCGCAGGGAGAACTTGCAAATTCCGCACAGGCAGTACCCAGAACTGAACCCGGGTCCATGGAGCTGTGAGGCTGCAGTGCTAACCATACTCAGTGACTGAGCCTCCAAAGCCCACTGACGCAGGGATTTCAATGTTGTTCTTCTGTCTCAGTGACTGGAACTGAACACAAAGCTCAAAGTGGCTCCAACCAGAAATGGACACATGGTTCAAGGTGGTTCTGATACAAGCGGACACAGAGACACAGTGGTTGCTCTGACTAGAACTGGAGAGGGGAGGAGAGGGGAAATATTAATCAGCACCCAAAGACCACTATAGTCAGCAGGTAATGGGAGCAGTACTCAGAACTTGTGGTAATTACTCATATAATCTTGCAGCACGAGGAACATAAATACAGAATTACAACATGTACCTTTAAAAAAGAAAGCTTCTCCTCTGATCTGAGCCACAGCATCAAAGTTGGTATTACATCTGTCAGGAACATCTGTTCTAGGCCTGCAAGCGAAAGGAGTCAGATCAGAAATATATCTTTCTTCATACACACATACACCAACCTGTAACAGTGCAGAACTCTGTAATACATTCATCTCTAATTAAAACAAAAAGTGCTGGAAAACACTCAGTAGGTCTTGCAGCATCTGTGGCATAGGGGTTGCCAACTCTCCAGGATTGGCATGGAGTCTCCAGGAGATTAATCTTCAAAAACTACTGGAACAAATTCCGGGGAGGAAAGTCAGAGCGGCATTATAAAAAATAATTTTCTTTGAACACTTCTGCTTCGTAATTGCAAAAATGTTGGCGATGGGAAAGAAAAGGCTGTTTGGCCAACAGTCAAGGATCATCCAATCAATTTACTGAAGAGTCCGTTCGTTTTCCAATTGGCTGTAGGAAGGAGAGGCATTGTGAGGATGGACATGTTGGGCAACCAATGGCCAGAGCCTGGGGGCGGGGCAGCTCATGGGAGGAAGTCATGTGACGAAACATCCAGGAATACAACCAGCCAGAGTTGGCAACACTACTGTTGAGATGAAGAAACGGTTAACATCAGAGCAGTTCTAACGATAGGTCATTAAACCTGAACCATTAACCCAGTCTTTCACTCTCCTTGATTGCTGGACTTCAAGGCTCTTTTAAACTAGTAAGTGAAAAGTAACTGTGCTTTACTTGCCAAATCTCAATCAACATGAAGTAATTGTACGTAAAACAAAGGTTGCTATTATAAATGGCTACTTCTTTGACAGCACCTTCCAAACCCGCGACCTCTACCACCTAGAAGGACAAGGGCAGCAGATGCATGGGATCACCACCACCTGCAAGTTCCCCTCCAAGTCACACACCATCCTGACTTGGAACTATATCACCGTTCCTTCACTGTTGCTGGATCAAAATCCTGGAACTCCCTCCCTAACAGCACTGTGGGTGTACCTACCCTTGACTTCCTTGTAGATCAAAAGTCAACTCAATCAGTCCATGGCCAATTGCAATGACTTATTTTATATAATTAAGTTTCACTTCATGAATGCCAACAATCCTGGCAGTGAAAAGTTGTACGAGAGAGAAAATAATTGCGTTTATGTAATTTCTTTCAGGTGCTCATAACATTTTAAAATGCTTAAAAGCCAATGAATGATCTGCAGACACTAAAAAGCAAAATACTGCAGATGCTGGAAATCCGAAATAAAATCGGAGAAAGTCTGGCAGCAACTGTGGAGTGAGAAACAGAGTTCCGTTTGCAAGTTGGCCAGTTGAGTATTTCTGGTACTTTCTGTTTTTATGAGTGTAGTTATATAGGCAAATGTAGCAGTCAATAGGCATATCGCAATGTCCCACTGACAGCAGTGTGAACAGATAATCTCTCTTTAATGATGTGGTTTGAAGGATAAATATTGGTCAGAACTCTCCTGTTCTTCTTTGCAACAGAATCACAGGATCTCTTACATGTACCTTGAGAGGGCAGACGGGGCTTGGTTTAATATCTCATCAGAAAGACAGCTCCTCTGACAATGCAGCACTCCCTCAGTACTGACCCACAATGCAGCGGTCCCTCAGTACTGACCCTCCAACAGTGCAGCACTCCCTTAGTACAGACCCTCTGACAGTACAGCGCTCCCTCAGTACTGACCCTCTGACAATGCAGCACTCCCTCAGTACTGACCCTCTGACATTGCAGCACTCCCTTAGTACAGACCCTCTGACAATGCAGCACTCCCTCAGTACTGACCCTCCCACAATGCAGCGGTCCCTCAGTACTGACCCTCCAACAGTGCAGCACTCCCTTAGTACAGACCCTCCGACAATGCAGCACTCCCTCAGTACTGACCCTCTGACAGTACAGCGCTCCCTCAGTACTGACCCTCTGACAATGCAGCGCTCCCTCAGTACTGACCCTCTGACATTGCAGCACTCCCTCAGTATTGACACTCTGACAATGCAGCACTCTCTCAGTACTGACCCTCTGACATTGCAGCACTCCCTCAGTATTGACACTCTGACAATGCAGCACTCCCTCAGTATTGACACTCTGACAATGCAGCACTCTCTCAGTACTGACCCTCTGACAATGCAGCACTCCCTCAGTATTGCACTGGGAGTGTCAGTCTGAATTTTGTGTTCGTATCTGGAGCGGAGCTCGAACCCACAACCTTCTGAGTCAGAGCTAAGAGTGCTACCAACTGAGTCGCAGCTGACACAGTTAAGAATTAAAGGTTAAAAATATCAGGCAAAAGATGACAGAGTAAGAAATCGAAGAGTACTGAAGGAAATGAAAATTTTCAGTGCTTTTATTTTCTGTCAGCCTTTTAGTTGTTGCAATTTTTTCTTTATATCTGCCCTGTTGAATTCTTTTATCATTTTAAATACTTTGATTAGGTCAGCCCTCAACCTACTAAACTCAGGGGAATACAAGCTTTGTCTTTGCAACCTCTGCTTATAATTTAACCCATAATTAAACCCACAACCTCTTCCACCTAGGACAGGGGCAGCAAATACATGGGAATACCACCACCTGCAAGTTCCCCTCCAAGTCACACACCATCCTGACTTGGAACTATATCGCCATTCCTTCACTGTCACTGGGTCAAAATCCTGGAACTCCCTTCCTAACAGCACTGTGGGTGTACCGACCCCAAATGGACTGCAGCGGTTCAAGAAGGCAGCTCACCACCACCTTCTCAAGGGCAATTAGGGATGGGAAATAATTGCTGGCCTAAAAATTGACGTCCACGTCCAATAGAATCCATTAAAAAAATGCAGGGCTGATTTTTGCACATATTACAAACAGAATAGCGAACACTTTGCTATCTTTATAATTAGTTAGACTCGATGGAGTAGGCCCAACTGGCAAGCAGCAACTTGGAACTGATTACATCAATGGACAGAAAGTACCTGAGCAAGAAACACTCTGTTCATTCACATCAAACCTCAGTGTCCCAGCAGTAACAATAGCACCCAAACATCTGTCTGTTTAAGGGAGGAGGTAATGTATTCCCAATCCATCCACACCCACAAACCGAGAATTCATATTCTAAAAACAAGTAAGTTGATGCCTCTGAGTGTAAAGTTGAAAGATGTTGGTTTCACACTTTTCCCATCTTTTAATACAAGTGACTACAAGGAGAGAGAAGGGCAGGAGAGAAAGTGATTGTCTAAACCGTACCCCACCCCCCAGCCCCCCATGGCTAACAACCATTACTCACTGAGCAGTTGGCCGCTTCCGTGGAGGTTCTGGGAGCACTGGATAGTCTGACGAATTTTCCACTTTGGCTTGGCTGGTGGGGAACAACAGCTCTCTGACACCTCGATACAGAGAAAAAGACAAAAAAATATATTAAACAAACAACACAGCCAACCTCTACCTTGCCTAAAACTGAATTAAATAAAAAACAAATCAAGTTTGAAAGTGCGGTCACGTAAATTCTCCTGTAACAGGCTTTAATTTCATCCCCCTTGGTATCCCTTGGCTCATGTGAGTGGTTTAGAACAATCAGGAGCTCCAGAAGGCTACAAATGCAATCTTTCAGTCCCGCTGCAAAGGAGGTTGGTTTCTCATTTAGATTTGCGCAATCTTCTTCATTCTGCATGTGTATTAAATCAACGAGTGACATTTCTAATTAGCAATATCCTTTCCAGTTCAGTGACTATCCCATTTACTCTTTTATGCCCAGGGAATTTACTACAGCTTTCACTATCAGTTTGTAGTTTGTCAAGTGCACATCAGAGAGAGTGGCACAAGCAAGATTTGGTAACAGCTGACTGAACTGCTTTGAAATAATTTAACACATGCCTTTTGCTATTCTTTGGAAAGCACTTTAACCTGTTCGTTTAATTTGATTGTATTTTAACTCGCTATCAGTCTGAAGATTGTGGGTTCAAGTCCAACTCCAGGACTTGAGCACAAAGTCCAAGCTGACCCTCCAGGGCAGTACTGAGGGAAGGCTGCACTGTTGGAGGTGCCCTCTTTCAGATAAAATATTAAACTGAGGCCTTGTCTGCCCTCTCAGGTGGACGTAAAAGATCCTGTGGCCACTACTGGACAAAGAGCAGGGGAGATCTCTGCAGCATCCTGGCCAATATTCATCCCTCAACCAAAAGCACCAGATCAGAAGAATTGGGCACATTTCATTGCTTTCGGTGTGACCATACTGTGTAAAATCTGCCTGCCATATTTGCCTACATAACAACAGTGACCATACTTCAGAAAAATACACTTATTGGATGTGAAATGATTTGGGATATCCTGAGTACTTAAGGTGGAAATTGGGATGTAATGCACGCATTTTCTTGTATCTCTAGAGCATCCACAGAACGTCCCAAAACCCTTTCCAGCCTAACATCTACTTATGTGGCTCGGTGTCATACTTTGTTTTATAATGCTCCTGTGAAGCACCTTGGGATGTTTTATTGTGTTGAAGGTGCTATATAAATGCAAGTTGTAGTTCTTGAACCGCTACAGTCCATGTGGTAGAAGGATCCAGGAGGAGCAGGATAATATGGGCCACCCCTCCTCTCTCCCTTCGTGAACCAGCCCCCACCTGCACTTCTGCTTTCCGGGACTGTAGGTCCTGTGAGGTCTGACCCATCTCACCAAGACTGACTCCTACTCCCAGCGATGACACTATTCTCACCAGCTTCGGCCAGAAGTCATTGTCAGGGCAAGTGAATTAAAATCTCCGCAGCCTCGCACTCCGCCGGGGGTTGGACGGTTTGATTTTCACCCGCGCCCCCCTCTCCAATTTCCACCATGTGTTAAAATAGGCCCACTAGTTTTTAATAAAACATTATTTGCACCTCCTGTGGTCACAGGCACCTGATCTGTGACCAGGATCTGTGAGGGGTACAAATACTTTAATCCAGACAGATTCATCACGATTCATCTCTATTCAAAACAAAACAATAAAGAGAGGTTTAAATCTCAGCTTTTAATATCAGAGGTGGTCACAAGTAATATATTCGTGTTAGGAAAATGTGAAGGTTGCTCATATCACAAATACAGCTGGAAGTCAAATACAATCTTCCAGACAGTTTGATTTTGATTAAATTCTCACAATGATTGATTGGCAAAGAGAAGTCATAAATCCTTTCATTTAAGTACTCAGCTAGTCGAGTACATCAAGTTCAAACTCACCCTGAAATAAATGGCAACAGGGACAGGAAGAAAATGGTGTTGAGAACATTTTTACTTGGAATTTAGTTGCACAGTGGCGCAGTGGTTAGCACCGCAGCCTCACAGCTCCAGCGACCCGGGTTCAATTCTGGGTACTGCCTGTGTGGAGTTTGCAAGTTCTCCCTGTGTCTGCGTGGGTTTTCTCCGGGTGCTCCGGTTTCCTCCCACAGCCAAAAGACTTGCAGGTTGGTAGGTAAATTGGCCATTATAAATTGCCCCTAGTATAGGTAGGTGGTAGGGAAATATAGGGACAGGTGGGATGTGGTAGGAATATGGGATTAGTGTAGGATTAGTATAAAATGGGTGGTTGATGGTCGGCACAGACTCAGTGGGCCGAAGGGCCTGTTTCAGTGCTGTCTCTCGAAATAAACTAAATATGCTGTTTTTTATTCAGTCAGTTCTGCTGAAGTCTGCGTGTGACCCAACGTATCTCAAACCTCAAACTAGGAACACAGGAATCACCAGACGACAAAAGACCCAGGACCCTCTCGTTCACCTTCGACCAGCCTGACAGTCACATGATACAATGATAATGGGGGTTGTTGGCCAATCACAGCGATCAATCTCTATCAATGAGTCTACAACAGACCCAGAGATGAAATAAGGAAAACCCCCAGTGATGGAGAGCTTTGTGAACCATAGGCCCTCCCAAGCACGCTCCACTCACCACACGTCAGGTCACAAATTACTCACATACTGAATCACAAAATGTTATTTCTGAAAGAAATCTATTGGATTTATATTTGAGTGAATCAATACTCTGCTTCCATTGGATCCCGAGAGAATAAATGGAAGAAGGATGTGAAATGAGAAAGTCCGAACCGTATATCTGCCAGATTCTCAATCGGTCATCATAAGGCAGGTGATACTGGAGAGGATCGCCCACAGGGCCCTGGTAATAAGGTCTCATGATGGATTCATTGGCTGAGGAATGGGACAGTCCAATGGCGTGCCCAAATTCATGGACAGCCACGGCAAACAAATCCATCTCACGAGAATCTGCAAGAAAGAAAGACACCTTCTGAAACTGGCTGATAGATCATCATTCATCATGTTCATTCTCATCCTTGTTTTCAAATTCCTCCAAGGCCTTCCCTCCCTATCTATGTAACCTCCTGCAGCCTCGCAACCCTCCAAGATCTCTGTGCTCCTCCAATTCTAGCATCTTGCATGTTCCTGATATTAATCGCTCCATCATTGGCGGCCTTACCTTCAGCTGCCTCGACCTCATGCTCTGGAATTCCCTCCCTAAACCTCTCCGCCTCTCCACCTCTCTCTCTACTGCTTTAAGATGCTCCTTAAAACCTGCTTCTTTGTAAAACCTGTCCTAATATTTTCTTACATGGCTCAGTGTCAAATTTTGTTTGATAACGCTCCTGCACAACACTTGGGACATTTTATTTCTTGAAAGATGCTCTATAAATGCAAGTTGTTGTTGTTACTGCAAATAAATTCCAAGATGTTCTACAGACTCTCAAACAAAGACTTCAATACAATTTGCGAGAATGTTGCTAGAGATGTTGAGATTGCTGTGTCTATTTAATGATTATTGCTATGATATGGGTATGGTAGTGTGGTGCTAATGTTACTGGGCTGCTCATTCCCGGCCCATGAGGGAAACCTTAGGAAACAAAATCCTCTCATCTTCTCGCCCCTCTTCCAGATTGCCAGCTCCTTGGTGTCCCAAGTTCCTGGTGAGGCCACACTGGGCAGCAAATGAGTGGCTCAGAGTTAAAATAGCTTCTGAGTCTGAATGAGGTCATCAGACCATGACCTCTGTATTTTAAAGAGGCCTTCAACTGCTGCCGTGGTGAAGGAAACGGGAAGAGGACGAGGCCATTCAGCCCCTCGAGCCTGTTCCACCATTCATTGAGGATTATGGATGATCTGTACCTTAACTGCATCCACCCGCCTTGGCTGCATATCCTTTAATACCCTTGGCTGATTTAAAATGATTAATTGAGTTCCAGCATCTACCACTTTTTGTGGGACAGAGCTCCACACTTCAACCAGCCTTTGTGTGAAGAAGTATTTCCTAATGTTTCTCCTTCTTCTGAGTGGCCTGACTCTGATTTGAAGGTTATATCCCCTTGTCCTCAACTCCCCCACCAGCAGAAAAAATTTCTCTCTATCGACCCTCTCAACTTCGTTCAAAATCCTAAAAATCTCAATCAAATAACCCCTTACCCTTCTATATTCCAGGGAATACAAGACCAGTTTATGTATTCTCTCCTCACAATCTAACCCTTGGAGCCCTGGTAACATTCAGGTGAATCTGCACTGCACTCCTTCCAAGGTCAATATATCCTTTCTAAGGTGCTGTGCCTGGAACTGGACATCATTCTCCAGATGTGGTCTAACCAGGGCTTTGTGTAGATGTAGCAAAACATCCTCCTCTTTATATTCCAGCCCTCCAGTTATAAAGACTAACATTCCATTAGCCTTTTGATTACTTTGAGGGGCCTTATGCACCTCCTGAAACCTGGGAGTAAACATTGAGACAGGCACGAGGGCAGCACTGACCCTCGGAGCAGGACGCTGTGCCCATTTTAACCCCTTCCCCGCGCCCGTCCCCTCCGCATGCCCCATTCATGTCGACCCTCCCCCCCACGACGCCCCAACCACCTTTTACAAGGTTCATAACTGTTACACGGGAGAACAGATGCAAACAGATAAACAAGAAAATAATATAACTGAACTGTAAATCACACTCCCAGCACAAGGCAGTAGGACCCTGTTAAACACCTATCTTTGTTTGGTATCTTTAAATGCCTCCTTTAGCTGGGGGCTAAGCAGACGGATTTTATGTGTATTTAATGTTTTTCCTCATTTTGCTGGCAATGCCTTTCAACAAAAGAGACACATGTATCTGTGCAGATTTGCTCAGAGATTCAAGTAAAGCTCTCTCCTGCTTGTACAGTGTGCTTATGCAGTCAATGCATCAATATGTTTCTGGCATCAATCTATTTTTGACAATTTGGACCATTTCATCTGTGAAAGGTTCGATATGAAGAATTACCCAAATACAGCGACTGCATCAACTGTTCTTTCTGGCAAATGCATCAGCAGGAGATGAGGAGAAATATTTATTTTTTTAAACACAGCAAGTTGTTGTGATCTGGAACGTGCTGCCTGAAAGGGCGGTGGAAGCAGATTCAACAGTAACATTCAAAAGGGAATTGGATAATGCGCAAACGAAAAATTTTCAGGACTCTGGGGAAAGAGCAGGGGAGAGTGGGACTAATTGGATAGCTCTTTCAAAGAGCCAGCACAGGTATGATAGGCCGAATGGCCTCCTTCCTTGCCGTAATGACTCAATAAATCTATTACTAGATTACAGTCGAGACATTGCTCCAGTAATCATTATTGATGGCACTTTGATAACTAACAGTTGATGTAGCCCTGTATTCAGCCATTTTTTGATATTTAACCTTTCACAGATAAAATAATTCAAACTGCCAATATTAAAGATATCAGAAAGGTCGCTGGGGTAGTGTAGTGATTACAGAATGAGAATCATAAAATGATACACACAGGAGGCAGCTAGATAATGCATACTTTGAAAGACAGGGACTCAGTTTAATATCTCATCTGAAAGACTGACCTTTTTTTATTCATTCATGGGATGTGGGCATCACTGGCCAGGCCAGCATTTATTGCCCATCCCTAATTGCCCTTGAGAAGGTGGTGGTGAGCTGCCTTCTTGAACTGCTGCAGTCCATGTGGGGTAGGTACACCCACAGTGCTGTTAGGAAGAGAGTTCCAGGATTTTGATCCAGCGACAGTGAAGGAACAGCTTTACAGTTCCAAGTCAGGATGGTGTGTGGCTTGGAGGGGAACTTGCAAGTGGTTGAGTTCCCATGCATTTGCTGCCCTTGTTCTTCTAGTTGGTAGAGGTCACGGGTTTGGAAGGTGCTGTCTAAGGAGACTTGGTGCATTGCTGCAGTGCATCTTATGGATGGTACACACTGCTGCCAGTGTGCGCCGGAGGTGGAGGGAGTGAATGTTCGTGGATGGGGTGCCAATCAAGCAGGCTGCTTTGTCCTGGATGGTGTCGAGCTTCTTGAGTGTTGTTGGAGCTGCACCCATCCAGGCAAGTGGAGAGTATTCTATCACACTCCTGACTTGTGCCTTATAGATGGTGGACAGGCTTTGGGGAGTCAGGAGGTGAGTTACTCGCCTCAGGATTCCTAGCCTCTGACCTGCTCTTGTAGCCACGGTATTTATATGGCTACTCCAGTTCAGTTTCTGGTCAATGGGAGTGCCTAGGATGTTGATAGTGGGGGATTCAGTGATGGTAATGCCATTGAATGTCAAGGGGAGATGGTTAGATTCTCTCTTGTTGGAGATGGTCATTACCTGGCACTTGTGTGGTGCAAATGTTACTTGCCACTTATCAGCCCAAGCCTGGATATTGTCCAGGTCTTCCTGCATTTCGACACAGACTGCTTCAGTATCTGACGAGTTGCGAATGGTGCTGAACATTGTGCAATCATCAGTGAACATCCCCACTTCTGACCTTATGATTGAAGGAAGGTCATTGATGAAGCAGCTGAAGATGGTTGGGCCTAGGACACTACCCTGAGGAACTCCTGCTGTGATGTCCTGGAGCTCAGATGATTGACCTCCAACAACCACAACCATCTTCCTTTGCGCTAGGTATGACTCCAACCAGCAGAAAGTTTTCCCCCTGATTCCCATTGACCTCAGTTTTGCTAGGGCTCCTTGATGCCATACTCGGTCAAATGCTGCCTTGATGTCAAGAGCAGTCACTCTCACCTCACCTTTTGAGTTCAGCTCTTTTGTCCATGTTTGAACTAAGGCTGTAATGAGGTCAGGAGCTGAGTGGCCCTGGCGGAACCCAAACTAAGCATCACTGAGCAGGTTATTGCGAAGCAAGTGCCACTTGATGGCACTGTTGATGACACCTTCCATCACTTTACTGACGATTGAGAGCAGGCTGATGGGGCGGTAATTGGCCGGGTTGGACTTGCCCTGCTTTTTGTGTACAGGACATACCTGGGCAATTTTCCACATTGCAGGGTAGATGCCAGTGTTGTAGCTGTACTGGAACAGCTTGGCTAGGGGCGCGGCACATTCTGGAACACAGGTCATCAGTACTATTGCCGGAATATTGTCAGGTCCCATAGCCTTTGCAGTATCCAGTGCCTTCAGTTGTTTCTTAATATCACGCAGAGTGAATCGAATTGGCTGAAGACTGGCATCTGTGCTGGGGACTTCAGGAGGAGGCCGAGATGGATCATCAACTCGGCGCTTTTGGCTGAAGACTGTTGCAAATGCTTCTGCCTTATCTTTCGCACTCATGTGCTGGGCTCCCCCATCATTGAGGATGGGGATGTTTGTGCAGCCACCTCCTCCAGTTAGTTGTTTAATTGTCCACCACCATTCACGGCTGGATGTGGCAGGACTGCAGAGCTTAGATCTGATCTGTTGGTTATGGGATCGCTTAGTTCTGTCTATCGCACGCTGCTTATGCAGTTTGGCACAAAAGTAGTCCTGAGTTGTAGCTTCACCAAATGTTGACACCTCATTTAGAGGTATGCTTGTTGCTGCTCCTAGCATGCCCTCTTGCACTCTTCGTTGAACCAGGGTTGGTCTCCTGGCTTGATGGTAATGGTAGAGTGGGGGATATGCCGGGACATGAGGTTACAGATTGTGGTTGAGTACAATTCTGCTGCTGCTGATGGCCCACAGCGCCTCATGGATGCCCAGTTTTGTATTGCTAGATCTGTTTGAAATCTACCATTTAGCATGGTGATAGTGCCACACAACACGATGGAGGGTATCCTCAATGTGAAGGCGGGAATTCGTCTACGCAAGGACTATGTGGTGGTCACTTCTACCAATACCGTCATGGACAGATGCATCTGCGGCAGGCAGATTGGTGAGGACAAGGTCAAGTATGTTTTTCCCTCTTGTTGGTTCCCTCATCACCTGCGGCAGACCCAGTCTAGCAGCTATGTCCTTTAGGACTTGGCCAGCTCGGTCAGTAGTGGTGCTACCGAGCCAGTCTTGGTGATGGACATTGAAGTCCCCCAACCCAGAGTACATTCTGTGCCCTTACACCCTCAGTGCTTCCTGCAAGTGGTGTTCAACATGGAGGAGTACTGACTCATCAGCTGAGGGAGGGTGGTAGGTGGTAATCAGCAGGAGGTTTCCTTGTCCATGTTTGACCTGATGCCATGAGACTTCATTGGGTCCGGAGTCGATGTTGAGGACTCCCAGGGCAACTCCCTCCTGACTGTATACCACTGTCCCGCCACCTCTGCTGGGTTTGTCCTTGCAGCACTCTCTCAGTATTGCCCCTCACACAGTGCAACACTCCCTCAGTACTGACCCTCCGAAAGTGCAGCATTCCCTCAGTACTGACCCTCTGAAAGTGCAGCGCTCTCTCAGTACTGCTCCTCTGACAGTGCAGCACTCCCTCAGTACTGCCTCTCCGACAGTGCAGCACTCCCTCAATACTGCCCCTCTGAAAGCGCAGCGCTCCCTCAGTACTGCCCCTCTGACATTGCAGTGCTCCCTCAGTACAGAGCCTCTGACAGTGCAGCACTCCCTCAGTACTGACCCTCTGAGAGTGCAGCGCTCTCTCAGTACTGCTCCTCTGACAGTGCAGCACTCCCTCAGTACTGCCTCTCCGACAGTGCAGCACTCCCTCAATACTGCCCCTCTGAAAGCGCAGCGCTCCCTCAGTACTGCCCCTCTGACATTGCAGTGCTCCCTCAGTACAGAGCCTCTGACAGTGCAGCACTCCCTCAGTACTGACCCTCCGACAGTGCAGCACCCCCTCAGTACTGCCCCTCTGAAAGTGCAGCACTCCCTCAGTACTGACCCTCCGAAAGTGCAGCACTCCCTCAGTACTGACCCTCCGACAGTGTAGCGCTCCCTCAGTACTGCCCCTCTGACATTGCAGTGCTCCCTCAGTACTGAGCCTCCGACAGTGCAGCACTCCCTCAGTACTGACCCTCCGACAGTGCAGCACTCCCTCAGTACTGACCCTCCGACAGTGCAGCACTCCCTCAGTACTGACCCTCTGACAGTGCAGCACTCCCTCAGTACTGCCCTTCTGACAGTGCAGCACTCCCTCAGTACTGCCCTTCTGACAGTGCAGCACTGCCTCAGAACTGCCCTTCTGACAGTGCAGCACTGCCTCAGAACTGCCCTTCTGACAGTGTAGCACTCCCTCAGAACTGCCCCTCTGACAGTGCAGCACTCCCTCAGTACTGACCCTCTGACAGTGCAGCACTCCCTCAGTACTGACCCTCCGACAGTGCAGCACTCCCTCAGTACTGACCCTCCGACACTGCAGCACTCCCTCAGTACTGACCCTCTGACAGTGCAGCACTCCCTCAGTACTGCCCTTCTGACAGTGCAGCACTCCCTCAGTACTGAGCCTCCAAAAGTGCAGCATTCCCTCCGTACTGGCACTGAGTGTATCAGCCTGGATTTTTTGCTCAGGTCTCTGAAGTGGAGACGTGGCCCCATGAACCCCTGAGTCAGAGGTGAGATTGCTACCCACTGTGCCACGGACTGACAAATAAAAGTTTCCTTGTGCCACCAGCTCTAATAATTGACAATACCTGAAGATCGGAATGTCCAAGCCTCCTCCTCATCGAAATGCACATCTCCGGCAATCGGATTGTCCCCTGGGAAGAAGGCATGGGCGACTGCACCCCCTGGCCCATCAAAGGGGTAACGGTCGTTGTGGTAGGACTTTGAGAAGTCAATGAGAATATCTGCATTGTCCCCAGCCACCTCATGGAAGTTGAGTGGAGCGACATCACTCCAAACCTTCAGGGCGTAATACATGAGAGCACGGACTGTGTCATGGCCCAAATGGGAGTCCTTCGGAAATGTTCTGACTCTGCAGATAATAATAGCAAGTCATCAGCCTCGAGCCTCATTACTGCTAATTAGTAACAAGAATGTAATGAATCACTTGTTAACATTATTGGAAAGACAGTATGATACTTTGGTCTTTTAAGCTTCAGCTGAAAAATGATAATGCTTTTAGAAACCGATATTTGGATTAAGATTAAAATGGCAGTAACTGATTATAGGGTTGCATTGATTGAAAGCAGGCATGCTGACACTGACCATTTATCAACACATACAATAACCTGTTCTTGACAGCATCAATGAGCAAAATTTTTAAAAACCAAGTCAAAGAATCATGGCAAGGACCCCTGGCAGTCTGTCCCAATTTATTTCACTGCATTAGAAACATCAAAAGGGGCCTTAGAGAGGGTGCAGAGGAGATTTATCAGAATTATGCCAGGGATGAGAGACTTCAATTAATGTGGAGAGTCAGGAGAAGCTGGGATTGTTCTCCTTAAAGCAGAGGAGATTAAGGGGAGACTTAATTGAGGTGTTCAAAATCATGAAGTGTTTTGATTGAGTAAATAAGGAGAATCTGTTTCCACTGGCAGGAGGATCCGTAACCAGAGGGCACAGATTTACGATAATTGGCGAAAGAACTGGAGAGAAGATGAGACTTTTTTTGACGCAGCGAGTTGTTGTGATCTGGAACGCGCTGCCTGAAAGGGCGGTGGAAGTAGATTCAATGGTGACTTTCAAAAGGGACTTGGATAAATACTTGAAACGGGAAAATCTGTAGCGCTATGGGGAATGAGCAGGGGGAGTGGGATTAATTGGATAGCTCTTTCAAAGAGCCAGCACAGACATGATGGGGCAAATGGCCTCCTTCTATGCTGTATTATTCTATACTATGGCTCAATGGATAATTTGGGGTGGGGAGAACTCAGTATTATCCCTTACCAGTGAAGAATTCACCAATCTCTATCAGGGCAGCAGCTGGGGCTTTGCTGTCCATGTTTCCATGATGTGGTCTGTGCAAGTGGGGGAAGAGGCTTAAGTCTGGGCATCAGGTGAGGACAGTTTGTGTTTATCTGTGATCCTGTGCTTCAGTAGCTTTCCTGGGAACACACGCATAGAGTCACAGAATGGCCACAGCACAGAGAGAGAGTCCATGTGGCCCATCGTGTCCGTGCTAGCTCTCTGCAAGAGCAACTCAGCTAGCCTCATTCCCCTGCCTTTTCCCTGTATCCCTGCTAATCTTTTCTCTTCAGGTAATTATCCGATTCCCTTTTGAAAGCCACGATTGAATCTGCCTCCACCATACTCTCAGGCAGTGCATTCCATTGCATGAAGACTGTGTCTTTGGTTAAGGTACCGAGGAGTTCCCAGCACTCGAGGACACATTGGCCATTATATGAGTCAGGTTCAAAAAGGCAGAACTGGAAATATTTTCAGATTATATAAATTGAGCCACACCACAATGTTAAATAGAACAAGAAGACAATGTTCTATCAATAGGGCAGACACAGAGAAACTATTTCCTCTGGTGGGGGAATCCAGAACAAAAGGGCATAATCTTAAAATTGGAGCCAGGCCATTCAGGGGTGATGTCAGGCAACACTTCTTCACACAGAGGGGAGGGGAAGTCTAGAAATCTCTCCCCTAAAAACTGTTGAGGCTGGGGGTCAATTGACATGGCTTGAGTTGATAGATTTTTGTTGATTAAAGTCAAAGGATATTGAGAAAAGGCAGGTAAATAGACTCCAGGTACAGATCAGGCATGTTCTAATTGAATGATAGAACAGCCTCGAGGGGCTGAATGGCCTTTTCATGTTCCTATTGTGTTGGAAAATAATCCTAATATTGGCTCAAAATCCAGGCTGAAGAGTGTGGAAAACTTTGATTATGTCTTTCCTCATCTCTTATAAAGAAGGTTCAGTAGTCAGTCTACTCCAATATCTTGACATTCACAGAAGGGAATTAGCATCTGGTGAAATCATCACTGGAAGTTTAATCAGTAAAAAAAAAGGCAATTCCCTGTTTATGTTAAAAAGCAGACAATTATCAATATTTGGTGCAATGAAGCTCGATGTACCTCACTCTTCAGAGTAATACATATTGTATCAAAGAATGGTGTAGCACACTATGGGTTCCAGCATCCTGATCTCAAGCCATATATCCCATAATGACCCTCCTTTCTTTTGAGGAATGTGGAAATTAGATGTGTGCCATATTTTACCAGTAAGCAAATAAAACAAGGACATACCAATGGCAGCTGTAATATGAGTGGGATTGGGTTGCCAGATTAAACTTTCTGAAAGTTGTAATATTCATGCAGCATAGATCTCTAACTTCCTCCAGCTCTACAAGCCTCTGAGATCTCTGCACTCTCTCCAATTCTGGCCTCTTGAGCATCCCCGATTTTCATTGCTCCACCATTGGTGGCCGTGCCTTCAGCTGCCTTGGCCCTAAGCTCTGAATTTCCCTCCCTAAACCTCTCTCTCTCCCTCTCCCATTCCTCCAAAACATAACTCTCTACCAAGCTTTTGGTCACCTGTCATATTCCCTTATGTGGCTCATTGTCAAACTTTGTTTGATGACTATATTAAAGGTGCTATATAAGTGCAAATTGTTATTGTTAGGAAACCAGATAAGTACCTGATAAAGAAAGACATACATTTATACAGCACCTTTCAAGGCCTCAGGATGTCTCCAAGCACCTTACAGCTGATGAAATACATTTCAAGTGCAGCCGCTGTTGAAATGTAGGAAATGCAACTGCCAATTTGCACACAGCAAGATCCCACAAACAGCAACGTGATGATGACCAGATAATCTGTTTCTGTGATGCTGATTTAATAATAAGTATTGAACGCCCCTGCTCTTCTTCAAATAGTGGCCAAAGGATCTTTTAACACCCACCTGAGGGGGCAGACAAGGCCTCAGTTTAACAACTCATCTGGAAGATAGCACCTCCAACAGTGCAGTACTCCCTCAGTACTGCACTGGAGTGACAGCCTAGATTAGGTGCTTAAGTCTCTGGAGTGGGGGCTAGACCCACAAACTTGTGATTCAAAGTCAAGTGTGCTATCCACTGAGCCACAGCTGACATTACATAGCTCAAACTGGCATTCATCTACTTAAATTCTATCTCTACGCCTTTTTCAAAAATTCTTTCTTTTTTAAAGTTTCCCTGCGAAAACTCCCAATTCCACAGGCACGTGGCTAGACATCCTCGGCTACTAGGCTTCTGCAAGAAGTGTTTTTGCTGTTTGAAGAAAGTAGCCGCAATGACTCACTACTGTCCTGAATCCTTGCGAGGAAAAGGCTAACCATCTCCGGATGGGACAACCAAATCTGGGAAACGTGGGGATCAGAGCAAAGACATTTCACACCCTACCAGGACCCATCTCTGGACAGAGGACCTTAAATTTTTGCTTCCAAATGACTTGGGTGGAAAATAGAGATCGGGTTAAGTGACATGAACAATGGAAGAAAAACAAAGCAGGTAACTGGACAAATGTCATTTGTAATAAGAGTGAAATTACTCATCACAATATTACATTTCTGCCAGCAAGTAGCCTTGTTCCTAAAGTGCATTCACCAATAAATTTTTCATCTGATTAACTGAAGTAGTTTTTATCTTTTCAAAACTAGCCATCAATAACCTCAAACATAGGGATGCAATTAAAAGGTTGACGATTACCTCCAGGATATATTTCTCTTATTCCATTTAGTCCCGAGTTGAAGAGATCGCTTCCTCCTGATTATTTCTGGTTCAGCAATATCAGGCAGTGAGCAACGAGGTGTTTTCATTAGCATCAGTGTGGCTGCATCTACAATCCAAACAAGTCAAGATGCTTCTTCACACAGCAATGAAATAAATGAACAGGGTGAGTGAACTTTTTTTGCACCAAGTTCTTCATTAAATGTTTCCACTAACAGAAAGGAAGAAGAATTATGGCACAGGCACGATGGGCCAAATGGCCTCCTTCTATGCTGCAAGAGTCTATGTAGAAAAGGATGAGAAAAATGAAGGGGGAAGGGGCAACGGGAATAAAGGGGACAGAGAAATGAAAGCAAGGAGAAAAGGGAATGGGAAGAAAATGCGACAAAAACAAGGAAAGGCACATTGGTTTCTGAAACATGCTAAAACACAAGATTTTTATATACATCTACTGCTTTGACGTGTACTATTAATTAAACATGGATATTGAAAGCAGCGATGGAAAACATCCTCTCAATAGAAAGGCTGTGGTAAACTTTGCAGTTGAGTATTGTAAACTTGGGAAACACTGAGAATCACCCTGCAAAATGGACTGAGTGAATCATTTAAAATGCTATGAATACAGATATGCAGCAGAGCCTGATTTTTAAAAAGTTGCACCATCAGGTTCTATGCAGCAATAAAGCCATGACACCTGTCACGCCCACGCAATCCAAACCTATGAACTATAAAATGAATTTATAAAGTAAACCTGAAACGGACATTTTTCTTGTAAAACAAAATGGAGCAAAAGGTCAGGTGACCTTTCCTTTCCTGCCAGTACATGTAGAACTACAGGAACCCCAAGCTAATTTTCATGTATGGACAAGTCTTGGAGAAGTCATTAAAATACAAACGACCTTTCTGGACACATCCCTGAGAAATTATTAAAATGTAAATGACCCCTTTTGTGGTACTGATTACTTCTCTCCAACTGACTGGATTGACAATACTGTCGCATACCTTTGGACTCCAAACTCAAATTCCAAAGAATGGGTATGAAAAGCCCTACTTTATCAAGGTGAGATGAGGATGAATGCACCTGGACTCTATTGACTAACAATGGCCTCACCATCAGACACCATTTATGAGGACAATGGAAAGAAAAACTATGGTCACATGACAGAAATTAGGTTTCTGATAAGGAGTTTTAATAAAGGTATATTCTGGCCAGACAAAGGAAATCCATCCATGCCATCGAAGGAAAGGATCCTGCCTAAGATTACCAGCTTTGAACTATATGTAGGCAGCGACTGGAGTTAGCGTTGAACTCCCTCCCTGAGAAATCGAACCAGGACTTCACCATTGGCCTTTGGCTGCAATATAACAAGAGCAGTCTGCAACAGCGCATCCATCTTCCTAAACCTACCAAATCTTTCTTCAGTGAACAAGGGAAAAGATTACATGCCTGCACCGTTTCAAGTCTTTACCCCAGGGAAAAGCAAATTTAACAGAGAGCTCTTTACAAATCATCAGACCTAACTCATGTTATCTTTATAACTTCTATCTTGAGTGTGTGTGTATCTGTATGAGCATTTTATTTATTTGTTCATGGGATGTAGGCATCACTGGCCAGGCCAACATTTATTGCCCATCCCTAATTGCCCTTGAGAAGGTGGTGTTGAGCTGCCTTCTTGTACCACTGCAGTCCATGTGGGGTAACTACACCCACAGTGCTGTTAGGAAGGGAGTTCCAGGATTTTGACCCAGCGACAGTGAAGAAACTGCGATATAGTTCCAAGTCAGGATGTTGTGTGGCTTGGAGGGGAACTTGCAGGTGGTGGTGTTCCCATGCATCTGCTGCCTTTGTCCTTCTAGGTGGTAGAGGTTGAGGGTTTGGAAGGTGCTGTCTAAGGAGCCTTGGTGCTTTGCTGCAGTGCATTTGTAGATGGTACACACTGCTGCCACTCTGCGTCGGTGGTGGAGGGAGTGAACATTTGTAGATGGGATGCCAATCAAGCGGGCTGCTTTGTCCTGGATGGTGTCGAGCTTCTTGAGTGTTGTTGGAGCTGCACTCATCCAGGCAAGTGGAGAGTATTCCATCACACTCCTGACTTCTGCCTTGTAGATGGTGGCCAGGCTTTGGGGAATCAGGAGGTGAGTTACTCAGAGGATTCCTAGCCTCTGACCTGCTCTTGTAGCCACAGTATTTATATGGCTACTCCAGTTCAGTTTTTGGTCAATAGTAACCCCCAGGGTGTTTATAGTGGGGGATTCAGCAATCACAATGCCATTGAATGTCAAGGGGAGATGGTTAGATTCTCTCTTGTTGGAGATGATCATTGCCTGGCACTAGTGTGGCGCAAATGTTATTTGCCATTTATCAGCCCAAGCCTGGATGTTGTCCGGGTCTTGCTGCATTTCTACAGTGACTGCTTCAGTATCTGAGGAGTGGCGAATGGTGCTGAACATTGTGCAATCATCAGCGAACATCCCCACTTCTGACCTTATGATTGAAAGTGGGTGTTGTTGCATATTTCGGGTGTTGGATCATAAACATTTATCTTTCTTTTAAACTTACAAGAAAACCTGTCATTTTTCTGTTTTTGATAATTAAAGCACTGAGGGATTAAAAAACACCTTTTAAAAAAAAAAGTCACATTCTCTTCGGTCAGTCGAAAGGTGAAAAAGGGAGTACCGTCCCTATCATCTCTCATCTGTCCATCAAACTCCCAACTTCTCAAGATAGATGTAGAGAATTACACAGAATATACAGCACAGAAACAGGCCATTCGGCCTAACTAGTCCATGCTGGTGTTCATAATCCGCACGAGTCTCCTCCCATTCCATCTTCCTCATCTCAGCCTTTCAGCAAATCTTTCTATTCCCTTTTCTCTCATGTACTCGTCTAGTTTCCTTTTGAAAGTATCTAAGTTATTTGCCTCAACCACTTCCTGTGGTCGCAAGTTCCATATTCTAACCACTCTCTGGATAAAGAAATTTCTCCTTATTTTCCTATTGAATTTATTAATAACTATTTTGTATTTATGGCCACTAGTTTTAGATTCTCCCACAAGTGAAACATTTTCTCCACATCTTCCCTGTCCAACTCAATCATAATTTTAAAGGCCTCTATCAGGACTCCTCTAAGTCGTCTCCTTTCTGACGAAAAAGGCCCCAAGTTGTTCATTTTTTTCCAATAGCTGTAAGAGATGAAGATGAGCATAGCAATTATGTTACTGAATTTATAATCCAGAGGCCTGGACTAATGGTCCAGAGAAATCAGTTCAAATCCCATCACAGCAAATGGAGAAATTGAATTGAGTTAATTAACTAAATCTGAAATAAAAAGCTAGTGTCAGTAATGGTGACCATGGGCAAGATTTTTAGGTCCAGATGGAGGTGGGCGGGCACAAAAAATAGCAGCGCAGGCCGGCATGCCGGTTTTCCATCGCCTGCGAATTTCCTGAGGACAGGGAAAGGCAGCATCTGGCATCCCATCCCATTTGGCAATTAATCCAGTTATCAAGCTCATTGTCAGCTCTCTGAGGTTCAGTTTGGGATTGCGGTGGAGGCATACGGGTTTGCACTCTGGATCAGGGACCGACCAGGTGCATGGAGGCAGCAACGCAGCAGGGGACCAGTCATGGCCACACCAGGATATTAGGTGGGCCCATAAAAAGGAGCATGGCTGAGAGGGGCACTCAGTCATGGGCACACAGCTGCCATCAGGTGTGTAGAGGTTGCCGGGAGAGTAGTCTGTATGTGCTCAGGTAATGCAGTGGGTCGTGACCCTCCTGGCATTGCGGGGGCAATAGACGAGGGGGTAAGGGTTCCAGATGTTATTGGGAGTCCAGCTGAGCACAAGTAAATTAACAGATGGTAATGGGACAACGATTCTCAGATATTAAGTCTCGTGGCGATGAGGATCAACATCTTCAGCAGCAGAGGCATGGCCCTGGGCATGAGGAGGGCAAAGGAGAAGGACAAGGGGTAGGAAGGCAATGCAAGCCATACCCTCAGCATTGGGGCTACTGCCAAAGATGGAGCTACCTGGAGATGTCGAAGAACCAGTGCCACAGGAGACTGCGATTCTCCAGGCAGATGGTCACTGCCATCTGTGTTCTTGTGGTGGAAGACCTCACACCTCACAGAACTGCTCGCCATGCCCTGCCAGTAGTCAGAGTCACTGTTGCCTTGAACCTCTTCACCTCTGGCTCGAACCAAGTATCAGCTGTGGACATTGGTGGCGTCTCGCAAACGGTCGCTCAGTGTTTCTTGCAGGTCACTGATGCAGCTGGTCGGTACGTTCAATCCCAGGCAGATGGGGTCTCGCAGGGACAAAGGGCAGTGGGTTTCACCTCCATCACTGGATTCCTCCAGGTGCAGGGCATCATTGACTGCACCCAGGTGGCAAGCAAGGCACCAAATGAGCAGCCAGTAAGATTCATCAACAGAAAGGGCTTCCACTCCCCCAACGTTCACCTGGTCTGTGATCACAACAAGAGCTTCCTGCATGTGTACACTCGCTTTTCTGGCAGCTGCCATGACTCCTTCATCCTCTGGCAGTCCAAGCTGCTGCAGCTATTCACTCCAACCCCCAAACTCCATGGATTGGTTGTAGGGAACAAGGGTTATCCATCGAAGAGATGGTTTCTTGCCCTTTTACATGAGACAGAGCCACAGAGGTGCTACAACTGCAACCATCTGCTCACAAGGACCACCATCAAGCAGGCTATCAGACTTCGGAACATACCATTCTGGTAGTTTTTCCATGTGGATGGCGCCCTACAATATACTCCTGCAAGGGACTCATGCATTGTGGTGGTCTGCTCCACTCTCCTTAACATGGCCTTCCAGAGAGGTGTGGACCTTGAAGAGGGTGAAGTGTTATATGGACACAGCTTGTCGGAGAAAGAGGAGGAGCTGGAGGAAGATGCAGCATACATAAGTGCACAGGCTGGACAGGAAGGTCAACATCGGAATCACCTGATCCAGGCATGTTTCAGCCAAGCCCTCCTAACCCAGGAGGACCGCATGGTCTGGAAGTCACTTTGAGCTACCTGTGAGAACACCTCCATTGAAGACGCAGCCTTGAATAGATCCACTCTTAGCAGCAATGAATAATGCACATCTGTCCAGAGGTTTCACTATTTTCCCTTCACTGCCTCTTCCCTCTTTTCCGGTCTCACCATTACAGAATGGAAGCTCACACATCTGTCGTCATGTGTCAATCTTTACATTGTGTTCAAAAAGTGAAAAAGTGCACATGTACAGATGAGGCAAACCCCAGTGACTCACTCAGTGCTCTGCCCGATGTGGTGGCCTACACTCTTGGCCACTTTTACGCGGTGCTTCCCTTGTGGCTTCAGATGAGGTGGAGGAGGCCTGCTCGCTTGTTTTTGCATGTTTAGTTTAGTTTAGTTTAGAGATACAGCACTGAAACAGGCCCTTCGGCCCACCGAGTCTGTGCCGACCATCAACCACCCATTTATACTAATCCTACACTAATCCCATATTCCTACCACATCCCCACCTGTCCCTATATTTCCCTACCACCTACCTATACTAGGGGCAATTGCTAATGTCCAATTTACCTATTAACCTGCAAGTCTTTGGCATGTGGGAGGAAACCGGAGCACCCGGAGGAAACCCACGCAGACACAGGGAGAACTTGCAAACTCCACACAGGCAGTACCCAGAATTGAACCCGGGTCGCTGGAGCTGTGAGGCTGCGGTGCTAACCACTGCGCCACTGTGCCGCCCATCTGGTTGAGAAGCACCTGGTGGTTGTCCTTGTCAAGGAGGTGTCAGTGGGGGAACCTCCAGAAACTGCTGCACAGGCATCAATGCAGGAGCAGCCTCCATCACTGGGCCCTGCTGCACAGATGTTCCCTCAGTCAGGGAGACCAAGGAGGCAGATGATGATGATGGTGCCCTGTGAGGGGAGGCTCCCTCATCCTCCTCAGTGACTGCCTCAGCCCTAGGCTAGTGCTCCAGATGGCTGGAGGGGAGCACCAGCTAGGGAACACCAAGCACCCCCTCCAAACATCCCTGCGCGATCAGTACCACTGACCGGTCCATGCTACAGAGTGTGGCATGCTGTCTCTGCATGTCAGTGTGCAGCTCCTACATGCACTCCGAGTGCTGCCGCTTATGGCTCTCCATGAGGTTGGCCACTCTCTCAATGGAAGA
This sequence comes from Heterodontus francisci, assembly GCF_036365525.1. Classification (NCBI taxonomy): domain Eukaryota; kingdom Metazoa; phylum Chordata; class Chondrichthyes; order Heterodontiformes; family Heterodontidae; genus Heterodontus; species Heterodontus francisci. The sequence continues at coordinate 5,688,190 of NC_090393.1, read as the reverse complement.
GCTCATGCATTCAAAGCCCTGAGCCATGGTGGCACACATGAGCCCATAACCCTGCGCCACCTCATGTGGGTCCACATCTGTTGCTACTGCTCTAAATAGAGGCCCCTTTCTTGTGACTCCCAACGCCCTGCATCTGTGCCCAGCTGATCATGGCTACGTCTGTCCTCCATCCCCCCGAGAGGGACTGTCCACATCTGCCTCTGCCTCTCTCACCTCCTCCTGCTCACTAGTGACATGCTCTTCACCCAGTGCCACCCTATCTAATCACCCGTGAGGATCCACCAATGTGATTGTATCTGCACAGATGGAGGGTGTGCTTTTATGATGTGACAGTGCAGGCTTTGATGTCTCTGCTGGCAACGCTTGGTCCAGTGCAGACACAGGAATCTGTCCTTCTCCCTCCACATCAGAACCTGTGGGAGACACAAGAAGACATCATGAGAACGGGCCTTGGAGACTAGAAGCCTCTGCAGTGCTGAAGCTTCCCAATGCAGCTGAGGCTTTGACATGCTGTCAGATGGGGAGGAGTGCACTTCACCCCCTTTATCTACACATTGCAATATCTTTTCACCTTCTCCACCAGGAATGTCCATCTCTCCTTCCCTGACTTGTTCCTGGAGGACCTACCCTGGCAACCTCCATGGCTTCCTCCTCTGCGGCAGTCACTATGTGGAGATGGGCTGCTCCTCCTCCTGCCAGAGCCTTTCCCCGGGTATTATGTGCCCTTTTCTCCTGCAAGGACAAAAGAGAGGGATAAGTTACCGCTGGCCCCTGTGCCCAATGCCAGCGGCTCATTGACATAGGAAGCTATGTGTATCAATGATGCCAAGTCCTCAGTAGCACTATTGCTCTGAGCCTTGCTGAAGAGCCAGTAAGTACCCTGGGCACACATTCCTCCCAGGTTCAGGAGCAGCATGGCGCCCTCAGGCTCCTCCGCTGGACTGTCTGCTGGAGGTTGAATACCCTGAGACCTATCATCAAGGTCTGGAGTTACACTCACCTTGCCAGAGCGAATAAGGTCATTGAGCCTTTTCCAGCACTGGACCCTGTTCCTCCAGACCACACTTCGTCTGCTAACATTCTCAACAACCTCAATCCATGCCTCTTTTGTTTTCGGAGGGTTGCCTTCTCTTTCCATCTTCTGGGAAGAGGGCCTCCATCCTCTCCCTCACTGCCTCCAGAAGGACCTCGAGGTCAGTGTTGGAGAATCGAGGGGCAGCCCTGCCCTGGGTGCCAGTCCTCTGCCCCTGTTCCTTGATCCGTGGTGCTTGCACCTTCTCCTGCAAACAGCAGTCACAGTAATGCCTGCCGTGATGTATTTAAATGGGGGCTGCACTTCTTTAATCCCATCTCCATTCCTGCGCCTGCTACCACTAATTGGCCACACAACTCACTCTCCAGCCAATTAACAGCACAGCTCTGCAAAAAACATTGGTTGTGACAACTTCCCCACCACCAAAACCCAGGGTAGGGTTGGGACCCGGAAACAGTCCCGACGTCGGTTTCTCCACCCTGGAGGCAAAATTCTGCTCCATTAAACTATTAGATTGTTGTAGAAACCCATCCCTTTAGGCAATGCAATGTCCCGTCTTTACCTGGTCTGCCTACATGTGGTTAACTCTAACGGTCTCAGAAATCACCGAGCAAGCCATGTGGCTATGAAGAAGCAACTCACCACCACCTTCTCAAGGCAATAAATGCCAGTGACATCCACATCCCATGAATGAACTTAAAACAAAAACCTGATTTGCTCCATCCGAGGTGACGCATACTGAAAAACACTTCAGGCCCTCATTATAACCCGATCGTCAATGATTCCATGGTTTTACCCCCATGTCTTCATCGATCTTTATCACCCAGATTTGATTTTTGCCAGGTTGAATCTACCATCAGGGTTTAGTTTCAAGCCTTGTTCTGCATGAACTTTGTCTCTATACTCTTCAATAAAAATTAGACATTTCTATCTATCAGCACATGAATGAGGAATTATACACAAAAGTTAAACACAGAAACAGGCCATTCGGACCAACCAGTCCATGTTGTCATTTAATCTCCAAGCAATCAAGTAATCCTGATTTAATTTACACAGAATTATATAGAATTCACAGCACAGAATCAGTCCATTTGCCCCAAACAGTCCAAGCCAGTGTTTATTCCTCACTCGAGCCTCCTCCAATCCTTCCACATCTCAACCTATCACCATCTCCTTCTAATCCTTTCTCCCTCATGTGTTAATCCAGCTTCCCCTTAAATGTATTTCTGCTATTCACCTCAACTACTCCCTTTGGTAGCTGAGTTCCACATTCTCACCACTCTCTGGATAGAGAAGTTTCTCCTGAATTCCCTGTTTGTTTCCCTGCAACTGAGCTGCCATTCCCACCGCTGGGAAACTTCCCCGGCAGGAGTATGTCAGCGAAGCTTCCCGTTGCAGCTTCCGGGCATTTTACCAGCATCCCCCCACTCCCCCACCACCTTCTAGCCTGCCACACAGGATCCAGTAAAATTCCACCCTTCATCTCTTCAAATCTTCAAACCATTTTCCTTCATTCATCTCTCCAATCTAACCATAGTTTCTGCCTCAATCATTAACCCGGAAAATGCATTCCACAGCCACATTCCCCCGACCCCTGTGTGAAGACGTTTCTCCTGTTTATACAGAGCAGTTTCTCTAGATGTCTGGTTTTAATGACCTCCCATGGTTGCAGGCATAATTTCTGTGAGTTTCTGTAGTGATTAATGGCCCAAACACTGTCAGGATTTCTTCAAAAGCAGAGATCACACTCTATGAAAGAAGTTACAAAGAATTATACCTGTATTTTTGTGTTTGATGGTAAGATGGTAAAAGGAAAGGATGGGTGTATTTTGATTGTTATGAGTGTTTTACTTTCTTAATTACTGAATGGTAGGGATTGCTTGTTCGTAGTACATTTATCTGTATTGGGTGTGAGGCATTTTCGGCTAAAATAATTTTATGTAATTAAAACAGTGTAACTGTTGTCATACCTGCGGCTAGTCTGTGATTGCTATTCAACTGCACAGCTCACTCAGTGTGCTGCTGGGACTGAGTCAACGTTACTGGTTGAAAAATGTAAGTAAAAAAACATCTCTTTGAAATGTTAATTTGGCTTCTACACTTTGAAAATAATTGCACATACCTATTACTCCATTAATTTCAAGGCCCCCAAATTTCTGCATGGCTTTAATGGCCTTTGTTAATGCTTCTTGTGTTTGAAGTTGTCCAGTAACAGGGTCTGGGGGAGGCAGGTATCCAAATTTAGTCAACCATTCCTGTGCAATAAAAGAAGGCGACAATTTAATACAAATGAGATCTGAAGTTCCATTATCTTGAAGTTATGATTAGCAATTCATCCAATACTTTACATTCAGCACACTGTCAGAAATGGCAAAAATCCATTAGCAGCAGAGAGATAAAATTACTCTTACAGTCCAAACATTTATTTTGTATCCCATGGAGTATCGTGTGATAAGACTGAAAGCTTGAGAAACAAGAATATCCATACAGACTGAACCAATGCTTGTCCCAATACACCAGCCACTAGCCACATGTGCTCAACTGGGGATCCAGATTTAGTGAATGATATTTCTGATCAGTAAATAAAAAGTGAGTAATTGACATAGTCGTTGGTCATGTGGCCTCAATGTGTACGTGTAACCTTTAACCTTTCCGTGAGTTTGTTGGTAAATGGGCAAGAATCGCAGTGAGTGTGAGTGTCTCGTAATCACTGGGCTGAATTTTGCCACCGGGGATTAGGTCTCGTTGCTGGAGCCGAAAGCAGGAGCTGACTCTGCTCTGGTGGGTAGCGAGACCCTGGGGTGGCATTTTACCATCTAATTGAGGACAGCAGCCCACCGCCCCCACCTCAGAGATGCTCAAAGTGCTGACAGCTCAGCAGCCTCGGCAGAACCATCGCTGCTGAGACTGCAAGATGAGGGAGAGGGTGTCTCAATGCTGAGACACCGTTGATGACATGTACGATTTGTTGAGGAAGCCGGGGCCAGGCAGGCAGGCCAGGTGATTGGTGGCGGGGGGGGGGGGCGGAATTATTCTAGTGGTGTCGACTTAGGTGCAGGGATGGCCATTGCCACTGGGGAACCCCTCCATGAGCCATGGAGTGCCCATCAAGGAGGATGCCCCACCCACCCCCCGGAATCCCTCTGGGAGGCCGCCAGGATTTACCTGGCAGTCTCCCCGTGTGGCAGCGGGCCCTCCCGATGAAGGCAAAATGCAAGCTGGCATGGGAAGTAGCCCTTAACTGGGCCCTTAAGTGGCTGAATTGACCGCCTGGACGGTGGCCACAACGCTGAGGTTCCTGCTGCTGGCATTATGCCAGGGCAATTGCTAGATATTGGGGTCCCATCACAACCCTTTTCCCCCCCCCCATATTACCTGCCTTCCAGTCCATCTCTAAAGGGATAGGAAAACCCAGCCCATTGTGATTACTGTATCCCCCGTTACTGAATGATGGTAGATGTTTTTCATTAAATACTCACATGTGGAGTACATTTAACTGTATTGTGAGTGAAATGTATTATTCCGCTCTGAATATGTCAACCTTTAGCTCTTCAAAATTAAGTCAGGAACTGGCATTTTCCACCCAGATTTGAAAGGAATTTATTACCGGACTCAATCATTAAATCATTGAACTTTGCAAGAAGCCATTCGAGAAAGGAGGAAGACAGAAAGGAGGGAGACAGAAAGCAGGAAACTATAGGCCAGTTAGCCTAACATCCGTCATAGGGAAAATGCTAGAATCCATTATTAAGGAAGTAGTAGCAGGAAATTTAGAAAATTGTTACACGATCAAGCAGAGTTAACATGGTTTTATGGAAGGGAAATAGTGTTTGACATATTTATTAGAGTTCTTTGAGGATGTAACAAGCAGGGTGGATAAAGGGGAGCCAGTAAATAGGTTTATTTGGATTTCCAAAAGGCATTTGATAAAGTGCCACATAAAAGGTTACTACACGAGATAAGAGCTCATGGTGTTGTGGGTGGTATATTAGCATGGATGGGGGATTGGCTAACTAACGGGAAACTGAGCGTTGAGATAAATGGGTCAGTTTCAGGCTGGTAAACTCTAACTAGTGGGATGCCACAAGGCTGGGGCCTCAACTATTTTTGATCTATGTTATTGACTTGGATGAAGGGACCGAGTGTGTTGTAGCCAAATTTGCTGATGATACAAAGATAGGTAGGAAAACAAGTTGTGAGGAGGAAACAAAGTGTCTCTATAGGGATATAGATAGGTTAAGTGAGTGGGCAAAAATTTGGCAGATGGAGCATAATGTGGGAAAATGTGAGATTATCCACTTTGGTAGGAAAAATAGAAAGAAAAATATTATTTAAACAGAAAGAGACTGTAGAATGTTGCAATACAGAGGGACCTGGGTGTCTTTGTATATGAATCACAAAAAGTCAGCATGCAGGTACAGCAAGTAATTAGAAAGGCAAATGTAATGTTGGCCTTTATTGCAAGGAGGGTGGAGTGTAAACGTAGGGAAGTCTTGCTACAACTGTACAGGGCATTGGTGAGACTGCACCTAGAGTACTGTGTACAGTTTTGGTCACCTTATTTAAGGATGGATATACTTGCATTGGAGGCAGTTCAGAGAAGGTTCACTAGGTTGATTCCTGGAGTGAAGGGGTTGTCTTATGAGGAAAGGTTGAGCAGGTTGGGCCTATACTCATTGGAGTTTAGAAGAATGAGAGGTAATTCTTATTGAAACGTATAAGATTGTGAGGGGGTTTGACAGGGTAGATGCTGAGAGGATGTTTCCCCTCTTTGGGGAATCTAGAACTAGGGGGCATAGTTTCAGAATAAGGAGCCGCCCATTTAAGATGGAGATGAGGAAGAATTTTTTCTCTCAGGGGGTCGTGAAGTTTTGGAATTCTCTTCCCCAGAGAACAGTGGAGGCTGGGTCATTGAATATATTCAACAGATTTTTGAACTGAGGGGGTCAAGGGTTCTGTGTAACAGACAGCATAGTGGAGTTGAAGCCAAGATCAGATTAGATTATATTGAATGGCGGAGCAGGCTCAAGGGGCTGTACGGCCTACTCCTGCTCCTAATTTTATGTTCATCTGTTCTTATGTAGAACTGTGTGCAAAAAATGAAAAGGGAAAAACAAACAGACAGACAGCTGACAGATGGACAGAGGTGCATCTATATAGCGCCTTTCATGGCATTGGGGGTGTCCCAAAGCGCTTTACAGCTAATTAAATACTTTTGAAGTGTAGTCACTGTTGCAATGTAGGAAACGCGGCAGCCAATTTGCACACAGCAAGATCCCACAAACAGCTTTGTACTAATGACCAGATAAATTGATTTTAGTAATGTTGGTTGAGGAATAAATATTGGCCAGGACACCGGGGAAAACTCCCCTGCTCTTCTTCAAAATAGTGCTATGTGATCATTTAGATCCATTTGAGAGAGCAGACACGGCCTTGGTTTAATGTCTCACTAATCCTCAGCAACATCAATTAATTTTTGTCTGTCCAAGCTGCTGAAAGATAGTCAATTTGTATTTTTTATTTTTATCTTCCCCCCACATTCCTCAAAGTGTTGGATTGTCTAATTAAATTACCAGAACAAGCAGTCCTGGTTTTCTTGAGCAGTACCCAACACAGCTACCAACCTAACAACTGAACAATCCTTCAAATAACAAGATAGGCTGCAATGAATGTGAGATTTTTGTGAGTATCCTTTTAAAACTAAAGTTGGTGTGTTGAAATTAAGGTTTCTCATTTTAGCTGCACCATTTTAATTAACTGATTATTATATTTCAAACAAAAACAAACCTACAAAGAGTTGGCAATAGAATTTCAGGACATAATCTTGTCAAGTTTCAACTCGGCAACTAATTTAATTATTAATTGCATTGAGGAAGTTTGATCTTGTACAGTGTGCTGGAAACCCAACTACAAAGGCCTTTAAATGAATAAGAATAGGAATTGGCAGTACTTCATCTCTGAGTTCTATGATTTGAGCTAGGAGAAAGGCTCTGATGTGTGATCAACGTTGCATGCGCGATGATTTCAGACCAAATGACAGAATAGATTTATGAGTGAGAGAGAGAGAGAGAGGAAATAAAAGAATTGCCGTGAAATTATTGAGAACTCTTATCCAAACAAAGAACCTTCACAGTGGTTCTGGAGAAATCATTTGAAAAGATAAATTAACCTTCCCGATATATTTTATTCAGGAGCTGGAGTCTCAGTGGCAGCTGCCGTGTCACAGAATCACAGAATCACTGAATAATACAGTGCAGAAGAGGCCTTTCGGCCCATCGAGTCTGCGTCGATGCATTAAAACACCTGACCTGTCTACCTAATCCCATTTGCCAGCGCTTGGCCCATAGCCTTGAATTTTATGACGTGCCAAGTGCTCATCCAGGTACTTTTTAAAGGATGTGAGGCAACCTGCCTCTACCACCCTCCCAGGCAGGGCATTCCAGACCGTCACCACCCTCTGGGTAAAAAAGTTCTTCTTCAAATCCCCCTTAAACCTCCCGCCCCTCACCTTAAACTTGTGACCCCTCGTAACTGACCCTTCAACTAAGGGGAACAGCTTCTCCCTATCCACCCTGTCCATGCCCCTCATAATCTTGTACACCTCGATCAGGTCACCCCTCAATCTTCTCTGCTCCAGTGAAAACAGCCCAAGCCTATCCAACCTCTCTTCATAGCTTAAATGTTCCATCCCAGGAAACATCCTGATGAATCGCCTCTGCACCCCCTCCAATGCAATCACATCCTTCCTATAATGTGGCGACCAGAACTGCACACAGTACCCCAGCTGTGGCCTTACCAAAGTTCTGTACAACTCCAACATGATCTCCCTGCTTTTGTAATCTATGCCTCGATTGATAAAGGCAAGTGTCCCATATGCCTTTTTCACCACCCTGTTAACCTGCCCTTCTGCCTTCAGAGATCTATGGACAAACACGCCAAGGTCCCTTTGTTCCCCTCAGAACTTCCCAGTGTCAGACCATTCATTGAATACTTCCGTGTCATATTACTCCTTTCAAAGAGTATCGCCTCACACTTTTCAGGGTTAAATTCCATCTGCCACTTTTCTGCCCATTTGACCATCCCGTCTATATCATCCAGTAACCTAAGACACTCCACCTCACTGGTAACCACTTGGCCAATCTTTGTGTCATCCGCAAACTTACTGATCCTGCCTCCCACATAGTCATCTATGTCGTTTATATAAATGACAAACAATAGGGGACCCAGCACAGATCCCGGTGGTACGCCACTGGACACTGGCTTCCAGTCACTAAAACAGCCGTCTGTCATCACTCTCTGTCTCCTACAGCTAAGCCAATTTTGAATCCACCTTATCAAGTTACCTTGTATCCCATGTGCATTTGCTTTCGTGATAAGTCTCCCATGTGGGACCTTGTCTGAAATCCATGTAAACTACATCAACTGCACTACCCTCATCTACACACCTGGTCACATGCTCAAAAAATTCAATCAAATTTGTTAGGCATGACCTCCCTCTGACAAAGCCATGCTGACTATTCCTAATCAAATCTTGCCTCTCCAAGTGGAGATAGATTCTCTCCTTCAGAATTTTCTCCAATAGTTTCCCTACCACTGACGTGAGACTCACTGGTCTGTAGTTCCCTGGCTTACCTCTACAACCTTTCTTAAATAGTGGGACCACATTCGCTGTTCTCCAGTCCTCTGGCACCTCCCCCGTGGCCAGAGAGGAATTAAAAATTAGGGTCAGAGCCCCTGCAATCTCCACCCTTGCCTCCCACAGCATCCTGGGACACAAATCATCCAGACCTGGAGATTTGTCCACTTTTAAGCCTTCCAAAACCTCCAATACCTTGTCACTCCCTATGACAATTTGCTCAAGAACCTCACAGTCTCTCTCTCTAAGTTCCATATCTACATCCTCATTCTCTTGGGTGAAGACAGATGTGAAGTATTCGTTCAACACCCTACCAATGTCCTCTGGCTCCACCCACAAATTTCCCCCTTGGTCCCTAATGGGTGTTACTCTTTCCCTGGTTATCCTCTTCCCATTGATATACTTATAGAATATCTTGGGATTTTCCCTACTTTTACCAGCCAGAGCTTTCTCGTATCCCCTCTTTGCTCTCCTAATTGCTTTCTTAAGCTCCATCCTACACTTTCTGTACTCCACTAATGCTTCCGTTGATTTGCTCTCCTTGTATTTGCTAAAAGTCTCTCTTTTCCTTCTCATCGTACCCTGAATGTTTCTGGTCATCCATGGTTCTCTGGGCTTGTTGCTCCTACCTATTACCCTAGAGGGAACATGTTGGGCCTGTACCCTCCCCATTTCCTTTTTGAGTGCCCGCCACTGCTCTTCTGTAGATTTCCCGACAAGTACCTCTTTCCAGTCTACCTTGGCCAGATCCTGCCTTATTTTACTAAAATTCGCCCTCCCCCAATCCAAAACCTTTTTTTGCAACTTGTCTATTTCTTTCTCCATGACAAGCTTAAATTGTACCATGTTGTGGTCGCTATCACCAAAATGCGCCCCCACCAACACATCAACCACCTGTCCGGCTTCATTCCCCAGAATTAGGTCCAGCACTGCACCCACCCTTATTGGGTCCTCTACATATTGAGCTAAAAGGTTCTGCTGTATACATTTTAAGAACTCCACTCCATCTAAGCCCTTAACACGATGACTATCCCAATTAATGTTGGGAAAGTTGAAATCACCTAATATAATTACCCTATTATTTTTACACACCTCTGCAAATTGTGCACATATTTGCTCAATTTCCTGCTATCTGGGGATCTATAATAAACAGCGAGCAATGTGGCTGTCCCTTTTTTATTCCTAAACTCTACCCATAAAGCTTCATTTGATGCCCCTTCCAAGATATCATCTCTCCTTACTGCAGTAACTGACTCCTTAACTAATATTGCAATGCCCCCTTCTCTGTCTCGCCTGAAGATTCGATATCCCGGGATATTGAGCTGCCAATCCTGCCCCTCCCTCAACCATGTCTCCGTGATGGCTACTATATCACAATTCCACGTGTCAATCATTGCCCTTAACTCATCCGTTTTACCTGCAATACTCCTGGCATTAAAGTAGAGGTCTTCCATCCTGGTCTTACTCCCTTGAAACCTACTTCCGCTGTATTCCCTCTGACTTGTTTGTTTTCCTGTGTGTAGCTGTGTCCCTATTCTGCTAGGAGTCTGCGTCCCCTCCCCCTGCCATATTAGTTTAAACTCCTCCCAACAGCACAAGCAAACCCGCCAGCAAGGATGTTAGTCCCCCTCTGGTTCAGATGTAGACCGTCCCGCTTGTACAGGTCCCACTTTCCCCAGAAACAGTCTCAGTGGTCCAGGAATCTAAAATCCTCCCTCCTGCACCAACTCTTAAGCCACGCATTCATCTGTGCTATTCTCCTATTTCTATACTCGCTAGCACGTGGCACTGGGAGTAATCCAGAGATTACAACCCGAGAGGTCCTGCTTTTTAGTCCATTGCCTAACTCCCTGAATTCTTGATGCAAGTCCTCATCCCTCTTTCTACCTTGTCATTGGTACCAACATGTGCCATGACCTCTGCCTTATCACCCTCCCCCTTCAGGGTGCCCCACAGCCGTTCAGTGACATCCCGGACCCTGGCACCAGGGAGGCAACACACCATCCTGGAGTCACGTTGACGGCCACAGTTGCGCCTATATGTTCCCCTGACAATAGAATCCCCCATTACTATTGCTCTTCCTCTCTTTCCCCCTTCCTGTGCAGACAGGCTGCTGGTGGTGCCAGAAGCTTGGCTCTGTCCGCACTCCCTGGAGGAACCAGCCTCATCAGCCTCCAAAATGAAATATCGATTTGCAAGCGGGACCACAGGGGGCTCCTGAACTACCTGCCTGATTCTCTTGGACTGCCTGGTGGTCACCCATTCCCTTCCTTCCTCAAGTCCCTTCAGCTGCGGTGTGACCACCTCTCTATATGTGCTATCCACGATGCTCTCAGACTAGCCGATGCTCCACAGTGTTTCCAGCCACCGTTCCAGCTCTGAAACCCAAGCTTCCAGGAGCTGCAGCTGGACACACTTCCAGCACACATGCTGGTCCCGGGGACTGGAAATGTTCCCTGATTCCCACATGCAGCAAGAGGAGCAAACCACAGCTTCAAGCTCTCCTGCCATGACTAAACCCTTTAAATTTAAAACTTTAGAAGATTATAATTTAAAAAAACAACTAAGTCTGGTAAAACAATGACTTACAATTCAATCCACTTTGAAAAATACCCACCAGGACTTACTCACCAGTCAGCTGTGCTCTTTGGAAACTCTCGGCTCCCCTCACTCTGAGGACAGGTAGGAAATGAAAGGAGCTCCTCGCTCCCTCCTCACCGAACTTCCTCAGTCATCAAACTTCCACTTTAACACTCTAATGCAACCCAAGTCAGCACTCCAATGCAAACAAGGTCAGCACTGTAAGATGGCCCACTTCTATACTGACTGACTGTAGCCCCTGAAAACTGGTTGAAGCCAATTCTCTAATTAACAAGGTGCAGCTGCAAGCAGAGCCTGAGTGAACTCTGTTTAAAGCTGGTCTAAAACTCACCTTCTCCAACCCAAACAGCAATTGTTAAGTTAATCTGCTAAATAAAAGACAGACTAGACGTAAGATAAAATTAACCCTTAATTATCCTCAGTCACCAAACTTCCACATTAACACTCTAATGCAACCCAAGTCAGCACTCCTGGGTCAGAAAGTGTATTTTATGAATCCCATTCCCAACAGAACCCCGTGAGCGGAGACCGGAATATGGTCCCTAAATGCTGGGTTGGCAATCCCATGGGATTCCTGAATGGAATGACCACTGGCTTCCCACCCCCTAGTAAGGACCCCACTCCAGACCAGTCTGTCTGATGTCCAATGTCTTGTGTCCAATCAATGCACCATCCTCCATCTTAAAAAAACAGGTGGTGCTCTTCAGTCTTGGGGTGCAGCTCACCGAGGAAAAAGTCCTCCACAGACAGAAACTGTGAGGAAGGCAACAAGAAACCATCTCAACTGCTCTTCCCATGGAAAGAACAAAATTGCATTTCTATAGCACCTTTCACAACCTGAGCACGTCCCAAAGCTCTTTACTGCCAATGAAATACCTTTGCAGTGTAGTCAGCAATGTGATAGCGACTAGATAGGTGATGGCTGAGGGGTAAATATTGGCCAGGAGAACAGGGAGAACCCAGCCTGACTTGGAAATATAATCGGCTGTTTCTTCACTATCACTGGAATCCAGGAACTCCCTCCTTAACAGCACTGTTGGTGTACCTGCACCAAACAGACTGCAGCGGTTCAAGAAGACAGCTCACCACTACCTTCTCAAGGGCAATTAGGGATGGGTAATAAATGCTGGACTTGCCAGCAATGCCCACATCCCAAGAATGAACAAAAAAAACTCCCCTGCTCTTCTTTGAAACAGGGCCATGGGATCTTTTATATTCACCTGAGAGGGCTGACGGGGCCTCAATTTGACGTCTGTTCTTATGCTCATGTTCATAACGGAATTGTGTTATGCTTCTTTTTTCCCTTATATAATTGTAAATAAGATTGAGTTAACCTGGGCTGAGAATGCTCTGATCTGCAATTGATATTCCCTAATCCTGTCTCATCATTTAGTGCACGAATTACTGCAGATAGCCTAGCTCTCATTCTCCTCCACAACGACAGATTACAAAAAGGCAGCTTTTGGATCAGAGGGAATAATGTCGACTTACAGGAAAATGTTGTTAAAAGATGAGAGATTAATAGCTTGATAAAAGCACAGAATGGTTCACTGTCATAGTCATCTCCTTTATCAATGTGTACTCGTTAAAGGAAATGGGAAAATGAAAGAAAATATGAACGAAATAAATAAAAACACGCAAATAAATGAACTTAATGTCCAAGCACAGACGTAAGTGAATTTACCAGCCTTTATTATATTCCATAAATCTTTATTAAGAAAATGAACATGCATTGGCACTGCGGGTGGAATTAGTGGTAGCAACTAGTTTTTTATGGTAGTTTTGCTGCACAGTAGAGGAGCTTACATAGAATAAACAGCACAGAAACAGGCCAATCAGCCCAACTAGTAGGGTGGCACAATGGCTTGCACCGCAGCCTCACAGCTCCAGCGATCCAGGTTCAGTTCTGGGTACTGTCTGTACGGAGTTTGCAAGTTCTCCCTGTGACCGCGTGGGTTTTCGCCGGGTGCTCCAGTTTCCTCCCACGGCCAAAGACTTGCAGGTTGATAGATAAATTGGCCATTGTAAGAATTGCCCCAAATGTAGGTAGGTGGTAGGAGAATTGAGGGAAGGTGGGTATGTGTGAGGATTAATGTTGGATTAGTACAAATAGGTGGTTGATGATCAGCGTGGACTCGTTGGGCCGAAGGGCCTGTTTTGGTGCTGTATCTCTCTATGACTCTAGTCTGTGCTGGTGTTTATAATCCACACGAGTCTCCTCCCATTCTATTTACCTCATTTCAGCATATCTTTCTATTCCCTTTTCTCTCATATACTCATCTAGCTTCCTTTTGAAAGCATCTAAGTTATATGCCTCAACCACTTCCTGTGGTAGTGAGTTCCACATTCTCACCACTCTTTGGATAAAGAAATTTCTCCTTATTTCTCTATTGGATTTATTAGTGACTATCTTGCATTTATGACCCCGACAAGTTTTGGATTCTCCCACAGCTGGAAACATTCTCTCCAAATCTACCCTGTCCAACCCATTCAGAATTTTAAAACCCTCTTTCTGGTGTTACGACCAGGTGAGAAGGGGTCTCGGGGTTCCCTCTCAGCCTTTGCCTGGTTTAACCGTAACAGGGTTGAATTTTAGAAACACCTTGTTTTTAGCTTCTCCTCAATGAATCCTTGTTCACTGCTCCAATTGTAAGGCAAAGAAATCAGACAGGTTTCCTTAGATTTAAACAAGAAAGATGGAAGTTTATTAATCTTAAACTCTAATCCGGTTAACGACTATGAATATGCGATGCGACCACGCTAGCAAGCACACACGATAAACACACACACAGATAGAGACAGAGAAAGTAGAAAAGAATAAAGGCGAAAAGGTTGAGGCAATATCTGGATTATAATTTCAGTTCAATGTGGAGTCTTTGGTGTCCGATAAGGCTTGCCATTCATTGAGGCCCAGTTCACGCTTCAACTTATTTTGATGTAGCAGTCTTTTCTCTCTTGAGGGTTATGTGTCTTCTGTGGGTCTGGTGGCTTGGGAGAAAGCGAGAGAGAGACAGGCAGGAGAGAGGCTTCCTTGCTCCAGCTACAGGTGCAAAACCTCTGCAGTCTGAATTCAAACTGTCCTGTGTTTAGTTCTAAAGCCTGGATCAGCCAATCAGTCATGTGACCAGCTGGTTTAACCAGTCCTGGCTTTGTGGATTGTATTATCTAAGCAGACCCTGGAATGCACTTCCTTACACCTTCAGTGTCTGGTGATCAAAATCCATTTGGGTTAATTGGATTTAATTGGGTTAATGCTTTATCTCCACAACCACCGTCTCTTAGTATGCAAATGTACTCCAGTTAAAGGTCTGGTGATCTCTTTAACAAGTCATTTCTTCACTCCAGCAACTGTTTAAAGTTAATGTTCATATGACAAAATTAATAAGCCTCATTCTTGGCAGGTGGGGGTCTGTATGACACTGGTCTTCTCCATGTCTTCTCTGTCTGCTCCCCACGTCTTTCTGGGGTTCTTAAAAGCTCACTAGAAATTGGGCATTGGTAAGCAATGTGCATTTTTGCATTACAGGTTTATTCATTCAGTTAAGCAGATGTGAAAACCCTATTACAAGGCTGTCCCCTTATATATTGTCTCCCTTCATCGGTGTTTGTGTTTTTCATGCCAAATGCAAGGTGTGTTCCAGGAGCAGCTTATAGTTTTTTCCAGAGTATTCAGAGAACGCAGTTACAGAAGCAGCAGACAGAGAGATAGACAGAGAGTGAGATAAGGAGAATGAGACAGACAGACAGAGAGTGAGATATGGTGAAAGAGAAATAGTGAGATAGCGTGAGAGCGAAGGTACTGAGTGCAAGATAAGGAGAGTGAGATAAGAGGACGTGGGAATGGAAGGATAGTGACAAGGCAGGCATAAACCAAGGCCAGAATGTTCTGGTTGCAGGGACACCATGAATTGTGGCTCATTAGCAGCTGAGAGAGGGGCAGAGTGAAAAGAACAATAGCCACTGTAACGGGAACCACGTAGCTTCGCTATGGATCAAAGTCAAGATTTTAGCTTTACAATCTGGCTTGCTACTGATTGTGGCTGACAGGATTTCAGGTTTAAAAACCTAAGTCTGGAAATTTTCTGTGATATCAAGTACCGTTTAATTGTCCTTGGCAACATCTGAAGCTCTACATGTGTTGATTTTGCACTGCACAAATTGGCATCTGTGTTTCCTACATTACAACATTGATTGTAAAGCATTTTGGGGCATCCTGGAGTCACGATAAGATATACTATTAAATGCAAGTCTTCTTTTTATTCTTTCATGGGATGTAACATGTTCTCCTTGACTATAAGCGTCAAGAAAACCGTGGTCATGGGACAAGGTGTTGCATCTCCACCTCTGATCACACTAAATAACACGTCACTGGAAGTGGTTAGCAAATTCTGCTACCTTGGGTCCACGGTGAGTGACAATCTGTCCCTTGATGCAGAGCTCGATACATACATAGGGAAAGCAGCTACCACTTTTAGCTGACTCACAAAACACACACGGGATAACACCAAGCTGACCCTTAGGACCACACTGATGGTTTATAAGGCCTGTGTTCTCAGCACCTTGCTGTATGGCTGTGAAACATGGGTGACTTACAGCTACCAGGAAAAGAAGCTCAATAATTTCCATCTTTACTGTCTGCAGTGCATTATGGGTATATCCCGGCAGGACAAAATCACAAATGTGGCAGTCCTCTCAAAGGCAGAGCTCCCAGGTGTGTTGGTACTAATCAAACAGAGACGGCTATAGTGGATTGGACACATCCACAGGATGGAAGACGGTCACATACCCAAGGAACTTCTGCACGGTGAGGTAGCCGGGGCCAGTGTGGTGCCCAAAGCTCCGCTTCAAGGATGTTTGCAAGTGTGACATGAAGGACCTAAATGTTGACTATTGCACCTGGGAGTCACTAGCTGGTGACAGAGGAAAATGGCAACACATCCTGTGGACTGGTTAAATTGCACTGGCATGATGACCAGTGGCTACAGCAGCTTGGCAACAGGCACCAACATCAAAAACAACAACTCACAGAGTCACATGGTGGCTGCACGTGCAGCACTTGTGGCAGAACCTTCCTCTCAAGGATTGGCCTTCACAGCCATCAACAAAGATGCACCAAGAGAAGACACCCCACCTAAATGGATTGTTTGCTGCGTGTCCATCATCTTTTGTAAATGAAAGGATGCCAACCATGGGATGTCGGCGTTGCTGGCAAGGTCAGCATTTGCTGCCATCCCTAATTGCCCTTGACAACTAAGGGCTTGCTCAGCCATTTCAGGGGGCAGTTAAGAGTCAACCAGATTACAGTGGGTTTGGAGTCACATGTAGGCCAGACCAGGTAAGGACGGCAGATTTCCTTCCCTAAAGGACACCAGTGAAGCAGATGGGTTTTTACAACAATCAATGATAGTTTCATGGCACCATTACTGAGACCAGCTTTCAATTCCAAATTTTTTTATTAATTAATTGAATTTAAATTCCACCAGCTGCCTTGGTGGGATTTGAACCCATGTCCCCAGGGCATTAGCCTGGGCCTCTGGATTCCTAGTTCAGTGACATTACCACTACACCACTGTGCACTGATCCTTGTGGAACACCACTTCCCACCTTCTGCCACTCAGAATAACTACCCTTTACTCCCACTCTCTGCTTTCTGTCTTTTAGTCAGTCAGCTCGCCGTTGGAGCTTTCAAGACTGAGCTCAATAGATTTTCATTGGGTGAGGGTGTGCTCCCAAGGTATTTAAGATTGAATTGGGATATACTGCACCCATAAAAAAGAGTTGTATAAAGTCTTGACTCTACACCATGCCACAGCACCCAGATACAATGGGACACAGTTTACTGTGGCAAGGCTATCAAGAAAAAATGACCAGGTTGAGGCTTTCCTCTTTAGAAAAGAGACTTAGAGGAGACCTGATAGAGGTCTTTAAAATTCTGAATGGGTTGGACAGGGTAGATGTGGAGAGAACGTTTCCACTTGTGGGAGAATCCAAAACTAGGGGCCATAAATATAAGTTAGTTACTAATAAATCCAATAGGGAAATATGGAGAAATTTCTTTATCCAGAGAGTGGTTAGAATATGGAACTCACCGCAACAGGACGTGTTTGAGGCAAAAAGCTTAGATGGTTTCAAAAGAAAACTAGATGAGTATATGAGAGAAAAGGGGATAGAAAGATACACTGAAAGGTTGAGTACATGGAATGGGAGGAGACTTGTGTGGATTATAAACACCAGCACAGCCTAGTTGAGCTGAATGGCCTGTTTCTGTGCTTTATATTATATGTAATTGGATGTAAAATCTAACAGCATCTGTCATTAGGCTTGCACTTGCAAGTTTAGGCTTTTTAATTTTTTATGTGGCAAGTTGTTGCAAGTGCGAGTGGCTAGCATCGTAGCGAGGGAAACAGGGCATCTCGGACCAGAGTGAACAGGGTCACCAACAGGGTATCTCTGTAACTAATTGGATTGAAGGATTGTAAAATTAACAGCACAAGGACTAAGCGGGTAGTGTAAACGGGAAAGAAAGATTGGATTATGAGAAAGCGCAAAAAAGACTGTAAGGAATTTTTTTTTAAATTAGTTTAAAATTTGACATTTATGAAATCTCGAACAGTTAAATTCTGAAGGAATGTGACTCCATACTTGTAATGGACTCACGGGGCTGAATTTTAGTAGCTCGCCACCATTCTCGTTTATATTATAGGCAGCGAGCTTGAAAAAGTGCGCGGTGCACACACAAGACGTGCACGCGGAGCTGCCACAATATTACACCCGGCGGCTCATTAGCATGGAGGGGCGGAGCACCCGCCCCCTGATGATGTCACCGCACCGGGGCCAGCGCCATTTTTAAAGGGCTTCTAAAGGGCTTTTGAAAGTGACCAGAACTGGAAGCAATACTCTAGTTGGAGCCTAACCAGAGCTTTATAAAGGTTCAGCATAATCTCCCTGCTTTTGTACTCAAGGCTGCTATTTAAGAAGCCTAAGATTCCATATGCTTTACTAACCACTCACTCAATATGTCCGGACACCTTCAAAGATCGATTCACATGCACCCCTTGGTCCCTCTGTTCCTGCACACTCTTTAGAACTGTGCCTTTAAGTCTCTCCCTATCCCTTTTGCCAAAATCTTCTCAAACTTGTCATTACTAAATTCTATCTGCCAGCTCGCTGCCCATTCTGCTAGCCTATCTATGACCTGTTGCTGGCGATTCATATCATCCTCACTATCTGCCACTCCTCTAAGTTTGGTATCATCAGCAAATATTGATATATTACTCTGTATTCCAGTAGCCAAGTCATTTATGTATATTAAAAAAGCAGTGGTCCTAGCACTGACCCTCGGGGAACACCACTACCATCCTCCAGTCTGAAAAACAATTTACCACGATTTGCTGTTTTCTGTCATTAAGGCAATTTTGTTATCTAATTGGACACTGACCCTCCTATGAGCTTCAATTTTGTTAACCAGCCTGTGGTACTTTGTCAAAGGCTTTCTTAAAATCCATGTTGACAACATCCACCAGATTCTCCTCATCAACCTTCTCTATTACTTCATCAAAAATTCAATTAGTCAAGCACGATCTGCCTTTTATAAATCCATTCTGGTTCTCCTTAATTAACTCAAACTTCTCCAAATGCCTGTTGATTATTTCCCCTGATTATTGTTTCTAAAATCTTTTCCATCACTGACGTTAAACTAACTGGCCTGTAGTTGCTAGGATTGTCTTTACACCCTTTTTTGAATAAGGGTGTTACATTTGCCACTGTCCAATCCTCTGGCACCTCCCCTGTATCCAGGGAAGATTGGAAGATTATGGCAAACCCTTCCGTTATCTCCAGCCCCACTTCCTTTAGCAACCTATGATGCAAGCCATCAGGACCAGGTGACTTATCCACTCTAAGCATAGCCAACCTTTCCAGTAGCTCCTTCTTCTCAATATTTACCCTATCCTTTGCTTCTACTATCCCCACTTCTACTAATATTTTGTCAGCATCCTCTTCCTTAGTAAATACTGATACAAAGTACTCATTAAGTATTCTAGCCTTGCCCTCTGCCTCTAAGCATATATTACCCTTCTTGTCCCTAATAGGCTCCACTCCACCTCTTAGTTAAAGTTAAATAGATAATTTTCAGCACCAAAGAGGATTCTTGACAGTCACTAAAACTTAACACATTATTAAAAGATACTTAAACTGAAATAGACAAACCTTTACATTCTGTGCTAAGTTAGTCTGTATCTACCACACAGATACAGCAAATTCACAACACTCAAAGCATTAGGTAGATGGTAGTAAAATGGTTATGTTACTGGATCAGTAATCCGGAGATCTAGACTAATGAACTGGAGACATGAGTTCAAATAATAAACTAAATCTGAAATAAAAATCTAGTATCAGTAATGGCAACTATGAAACTACCAGATTGTTGTTAAAAACCCATTTGGTTCACTAATGTCCTTTAGGGAAGGAAAGCCACTGTCCTCACCCAGTTTGGCCTACCTGTAACTCCAGGCCCACAGCAATGTGGTTGGCTCTAAAATGCTCTCTGAAATGGCCTAGCAAGCCACTCAATTGTATCAAAACTGCTACAACAGGCAGCAACAGTCCAGGAAGGCGGCTCACAACCTTCTCAGGGGCCATTTGGGATTGGCTTGCCAGCAACACTCACATCCTGTGAATTAACAAAAAAAATGTTTCAATCAGGAGCCAGACAGCGAGATGCTGCTTTCACAAAGCTAAGATAGCATCTCAGATAGCATCTTTTGGATTTCCGCACTTAATTGCATGTCTCTACATGACCTGGAGTTCCTGTGCCATTTACACATAAATAATGGCAAGTGCCATTAATTTAACAGCAAATTATGGCCAAATGATTTGTAAGTAAGAGGTACTTAGCTTCAGACGAAATCTGTGGTGTAGAGTAGGAACATACATACGAACTTATGAACTAGGAGCAGGCCATTTGACCCCTCAAGCCTGCTTCGCCATTTGATAAGATCATGGCTGATCTGATGGTGGCCTCAACTATAACCTTTGACTCCCTTGTCAATCAAGAATCTATCCAGCTCAGCCTTAAAAATATTCAATACCCCTGCCTCCACTGCTCTCTAGGGAAGACAATTCCACAGACTAATAACCCTGTGAGAGAAAACATTTCTCCTCATCTCAGTCTTAAATGGGAGACCCCTTATTTTTAAACTAGACTAGTTTCTAGTCTAGTTCTAGTCTCTGCCATAAAGGGAAACATCCTTTCAACATCCAACCTGTTAAGTCTGCTCAGGATCTTATATGTTTCAATAAGATCATCTCTCATTCTTCTAAACTCCAATGGTTACAGGCCCAACCTGTCCAACCTTTCCTCATAAGATAACCCCTTCATCCCAGGAATCAGTCGAGTGAACCTTCTCTGAACTGCTTCTAATGCAATTATATCCTTTCTTAAGTAAGGAGACCGAAACTGTACACAGTATCCCAGATGTGGTCTCACCAATGCCCTGTACAACTGTAGCAAAACATCCCTACTTTTATATTCCATTCCCCTTGCAATAAACAATAACATTCCATTTGCCTTCTTAATCACTTGCTGTACCTGCATACTAACTTTTTGTGATTCATGTACCAGAACACCCAGATCCCTCTGTACCATAGAGTTCTCCACTCTTTCTCCATTTAAATAATATTCTGCTTTTCTATTCTTCCTGCCAAAGTGGACAAGTTCATTTTCCCACATTATACTCCATTGGCCAAATTTTTGCCCATTCACTTAACCTATCTATATCCCTTTGCAGACTCTTTATCTCCTCTTCACAACTTACTCCCCTACCTATCTTTATGTCATCAGCAAATTTAGTAACCATACATTCAGTCCCTTCATCCAAGTCATTGATATAGATTGTAAATAGTTGAAGCCCCAGCATTGATCCCTGTTACAGCTTGTCAATCAGAAAATGAACCATTTATCCCTACTCTCTGCTTCCTGTTAGCCAACCAATCCTCTATCCATGCTAATATACTACCCTCTACACCATGAGCTCTTATTTGATGTGGCACCTTATCAAATGCCTTTTGGAAATCCAAGTACACCACATCTACAGGTTCTCCTTTATCCTTGTTGCTTGTTACATCCTCAAAGCACTCTAATAAATTAGTCAAACAGGGAGCAAAGCACAGCTAGACGGTGGAGACATCCATGAATCTTGAGAACGTGCCAAGGGGTTTGCAAAAACTCCACAACCATGAAAGGTAGTATTTAATATTAATCAGTTCATGTAAAGCTAATGCAGTACTCAGACCAGCGATGGAACTAGATTTAAGATACGAGTCAGGAATGTTTCTGGCACTCAAGATTTTACACAGCAAGGAGAACATACAAGTAAAGAAAAAAGATAAAAATGAAAGCTAAGACATTTGTACATATTACATGAAGCATTTGAAGGTTAAGAGAAGGCTGAGGCGTGATAGAAGTCTTTAAAATTATGAAAGGGTTTGATAGAATAAATGTAGATAAATTGTTTTCACTTGTAGGGGAAACCAGAACTAGAGACTATAAATATAAGATAGACACTAATAAATCCAACAAGGAATTCAGAAGAAATTTCTTTACCCAGGGACTGATGAATGTGAAACTCATTATCAGAGGGAGTGGGTGAGACAAATAGTATCGATGCATTTAAGGAAAAAAAAAGTACAAAGGAAGATGGTTGTGGTTACTGGAGGTCAATCATCTCAGCCCCAGGATATTGCTGCAGGTGTTCCTCAGGGTTGTGTCCTAGGTCCAACCATCTTCAGGTGCTTCATCAATGACCTTCCCTCCATCATAAGGTCAGAAGTGGAGATGTTCGCTGATGATTGCACAATGTTCAGTACCATTTACAACTCCTCATACACTGATGCAGTCTGTGCCTGCATGCAGCAAGTCCTGGACAATATTCAGGCTTGGGCTGGTAAGTGGCAAGTAACATTGGCACCACACAAGTGGCAGGCAATGTCCATCTCAAACAAGAGAGAATCTAACCATCTCACCTTGGCATTCAATGGCATTACCATCGCTGAATTCCCCCCCTCCATCAACATCCTGGGGGTTACCATTGACCAGAAACTTATCTGAACCAGCCATATAAATACTGTGGCTACAAGAGTAGGTCAGAGGCTGGGAATTCTACTGCAAGTAACTCACCTCCTGTCTCCCCAATGCCTTTCCATCATCTACAAGGCAGAAGTCAGGAGTGTACGGAATGCTCTCCACTTACCTGGCTGAATGCAGTTTTAACTCAAGAATCTCGACACCATCCAGGATAAAGCAGCCCGCTTGACTGGCACCCCATCCACCACCTTAAACATTCACTCCCTCCACCACCAGTGCACAGTGGCAGCAGTGTGTATCATCTACAAGATGCACTGCAGCAACTTGCCAAGGCTCCTTTCAAACTCACAATCTCTTCCACCTAGAAGGACAGGGCAGCAGATGCATGGGAATACCACCACCTGCAAGTTCCCCTCCAAGCCACACACCATCCTGACTTGGAACTATATCGCCGTTCCTTCACGGTCGCTGGGTCAAAATCCTGGAACTCCCTTCCTAACTGCACTGTGGGTGTACCTACCCCACATGGACTGCAGTGGTTCAAGAAAGCAGCTCACCACCACCTTCTCAAGGGCAATTAGGGATGGGCAATAAATGCTGTCCTAGCCAGGGACGTTCACATCCTAGGAACGGATAATAAAAAAGAGGAGAAAGGAACAGTGTGATATGCTGACGGGGTAAGATGAAAGAAGTGAGAGGAAGCTCGTGTGAAGCATCATCACCAGTATAGACTAGTTGAGCTGAAATGCCTATCCCTGTGCTGTAAATATTATGCAATGCCATCTATAATTGTTCTGCACAAAATAATGTAAACAGTATCAACTCAGTAACTAGTGGGTACGAGACCAGACAGGAAGCCTGAGAGAGAGAGAGAGAGTGAGAGAGAAAGAGAGAGAGAGAGAGAGAGAGGGGAGAGAGAGAGGGGGGGGAGACAGAGAGAGAGGAATGAAAACAACATTGGTGCTGTTCTCAGGACAGTTTAGGCACAGATATAAATAGTGCTGAGTGGATATATCTCCTGCTGTTCCAGCCAGAGCAATACCTCACTTGAAGTGTTCAACACTGACTGTGTGTGCAAAAAAAAACTTTAGGCCCTATTCTGACTCGGGGCGGGAATCAGGAAATATGGGAACTAAAAAAGCAGTGAGTGTGAGTCATGCCTGGGAGATTTTTAACTCACATACAGGTCCCAACATTGACTCCCACCAAAGCCTGTGGAGATCAGGCTGTTACCTATCTCTGGAACCACCTTCTGCCCTGCATCCCTCCGAGATATCTGCTCCTCCAAGTCTGGCTTCTTGCACACCTCTGATTTTAATCATTTGACGGTTGGCAGCTGTGTCTTCATCTGCTGAAGCCCTAAGCTCTGAAATTCCCTCTCTAAGTCTCTCCAACTCTCTACCTCACTCATCTCCTTCAAGATGCTCCTTGAGATCTACCTCTTTGACCAAGGTTTTGGTCACCTGTCCCAATATCTCCTTATGTGGATCAATGTCAAGTTTTGTTTGATAGTCGCACTTGTGAAGCCCCTTGGAACATTTTACTACATTAAAGGCACTATATAAATGAAAGTTGTTGCTGTTGTCATCATCAGGAACCCATGGGAATGTCATCGGAATGCGACACTGCTCCCTGAATTCAAGAAAGTAATAATAGTGGAAGATGGGAACACATCACAAACCACTCCCGAGCTAGTGGGGCTTTTAAAATCAGCTCTTTAATTTCTCCACACTGAGACTGAGCAGGTAAAATTCTTGCCTCTGAGTTAGAAGGTTGTGTGTTCAAGTTCCACTTCAGTGACTTGAGCAAAGAATCTAGGCTGACATTCCCAGTGCAGTACTGAGGGAGTGCTGCACTGTCAGAGGTGCCGTCTTTCAGATGAATCAGTAAACCGATGCCCTATCTGCCCTCTCAGATGGATGCAAACAATTTCATGACACTATTTCAAAGAACAGCAGGGAGCTCTCCCCAGTCTCCTGGAGCCAATATTTCTTCTTCTTTCTTCTTTCTTTTGGGCCTCCTTATCTCGAGAGACAATGGATACGCGCCTGGAGATATTTAGCCCTCAACTAACAAATTATTTGGTCATTGTCACAATGCTGATTGTGGGAGCTTGCTGTGCAAATTGGCTGCCGCGTTTCCTACATTGCAACAGTAACTGCACTCCAAAAGTACTTCATTAGCTGTAAAGCGCTTTGGGATGTCCTGAAGTTAGAAAAGGTGCAATTAGAAATACAAGTTCTTTCTTTTATAAAATTCAAATATTTTAAAGACTTACTAAAAACCTCCAGTTATAATTACACAATACAGAACTGGGAGTAAGATTTAAGGACAGAAGAGTTCATTTCACAGTGCTGTACAAAGCTTTAAATGATTATATCCTTCACAACATCACCCCCAAGACTTAAAAAGCAGCAAATGTTTATTCCCGAGAGGAACCAATAGTTTAGTCAAACTGTTCATTTATTATTACTATGAATATTTATGATTACACTCTTGAGATTGCCAAATAAACACTCAAGGATGTCTATATGCATGGTATGAAATTATGACCTGAGAAAGCTTTCTGCGTTCTGTTTGTACGTTTAATGCTCCTTTGTAATAAATCACGAGAGACTTGTGGAACAGAAACTGCACAGAAAAAAAGATAAGCACATTTTTGATCTGCTATAATAAAACGACACGTTGGAATGTCTTCAACATTTTCAAGCACAAAGGATATTCGTAGGGAAAAATACTAATTGAAAGAGCTTGCATTTATATAGCATGTTATCATATCGTCAGGATAACCCAAGGAACCTCATGACCAATAATTACACTTCAAGTGCAGTCACCTGGCAAACATTTCCGCTAGTACGTGCAAAGCAGGTATCGACACTCAGCAAATGACCATATTCAAAAAAGGCGACAAGACCAATCAGTATCCCTACTGTCCGCCACAGGGAAGGTCATCGCAAGAGTCCTTCTCAACTGCCTCCCTCCAGTGGCTGAAGAGCTCCTACTGGAATCACAGTGTGGATTCCGTCTATCAAGGGGCACAGTGGACATGATCTTCACAGCAAGACAACTCCAAGAAAAATGTAGGGAGCAGCAGCAACCTTTATACATGACCTTCTTTGACCTCACAAGGCCTTCGATTCTATCAACCGGGAGGGATTACGGAACATCCTCCTCAAATTTGGCTGCCTGGAGAAAGTCGTCACCATCCTCCTTCTGCTGCATGACGACATGCAAGCTGTAATACTTGCCAACGGATCTGCCACTGACCCAATCCAAGTGCAAACTGGGGTCAAGCAAGGCTGTGTCATCGCACCAATGCTCTTTTTCATCTTCCTCGCTGCAACACTCCACCCCCCAGCTCATCTCCATGAAGTTCCCTACCGGAGTAGATCTACTCTACAGGTTGAGCGGCAAACTATTTAACCTACGTCGCCTCCAGTCCAGAACCAAGGCCACTCCAATCTCTGTCATTGAGCTGCAGTATGCTGATGACGCTTGTGCATGCGCATAGTCACAGGCCGAGCTTCAAACCCTCGTTGATGCTTTTACGGAGGCGCATGAAAGAATGGGCCTTAAGCTGAATGTCCAGAAGACAAAGGTCCTCTACCAGTCTGCTCCTGCAGTGCAACACTAACCCCGACTATCAAGATCCACAGCGAACCAGTGAATCACTTCTCATACGTTGGGAGCCTCCTCTCAGCAAAGGCAGACATCAATGATGAAACTCAGCATCGCCTCCAGTGTGTCAGCACAGCCTTCGGTCATCTGAGGAAAAGAGTGTTCAACAACAAAGACCTCAAACCTGGCACCAAGCTCATGGTCTACAGGGCCGCAGAATTATCTGCCCTCCTGTATGCGTCGGAAACATGGACACTGGACAGCAGACATCTCAAAACCCTGGAGAAATATCATCAGCAGTGCCTCCACAAGATCCTGCAAATTCAGTGGCAGGACAGGCACTCCAATATCAGTGTCCTCTGTCAGGCCAACATCCCCCAGTGTCGAGACACTGGTCATGGTTAGTCAGTTACTTTGGGTGTGCGACATCGTCCGCATGCCTGGCACAAGACTCCCAAAACAAGCTTTCTACTCCGAGCTCCGTCACGGCAAGAGGCTACCAGGAGGACAGAGGAAATGCTCCAAGAATGTCCTTAAAGCCTCCCTGAAAAAATGTGACATCTCCACCGATTCGTGGGAATCTCTTGCCCGAGACTTCCCAAAATGGAGAAGAAACATCCGCGAAGGTGCCAGCCAGTTCGAACAACGCCGACATGCCCACGCAGCGACCAAGTGCAAACAGTGGAAGGAGCGTTCGGAATTTCAAGCATCCCATTCACTTGCCTCACCAAACACCACCTGTGGCAGAGTGTGAGGATCCAGAATTGGATATTCAGTCACCTAAGGACCCACAACCCTGGAGTGGAAGAAAGTCATCCTCGTTCCCGAGGGACTGCCTGAGAAGAAGGAAGGATTAGATTTCTGGGGTGTTGGTTGAGGGATCAGTATTGATCAGGACACAAGGGGAGCTCTTCTTGAAAAGGAAGAGCTCTGGGGAAAGAGCTGAGCTGTTGGTCTAATTGGATAGCTCTTTCAAAGAGCCAGCACAGACACAGGGAGCAAATGGCCTCCTTCTGTGCTGCATAATTCTTTGAATAGTGGGATTATTAATGTCCACCTGAGAGGGCTGATGGGGTCTCAGCTTAATATCTCCTCTGAGAAACAGCATCTTTGGCAGTGCAGCACTCCCTCACTCCCTCAGTTCACCCTCAGGTTTGATCCAGAGTCTCCAGGAACTACAGATTAATTTTCAGGTCACTGTTGTTACCAACAACAGGGACAAAAATCATAG
The DNA here is from genome assembly GCF_036365525.1 of Heterodontus francisci. Classification (NCBI taxonomy): domain Eukaryota; kingdom Metazoa; phylum Chordata; class Chondrichthyes; order Heterodontiformes; family Heterodontidae; genus Heterodontus; species Heterodontus francisci. Next base: position 5,660,988 of record NC_090393.1, on the reverse strand, counting down.
GGCTATGAATGTGGAGATGGCAAAAGAAAGTGATTTGACTGGGCAGGGAGGCTGAAGGCAGGAGGTCATGTGATGAATCTTCCAGGATTACTTTAAAGCGCATTGGCAATCCTATCCCAGTCACACACTGAAGTGTCAGCCTTGATTATGCACCCAAGATCACAGTATGACTCAAACCCCACAAACTTCTCACTCAGACACAATCAAACTAAACTAACACACACATACAATAGGTCATGGGCTAGGGTCACTGTTGACTGAAGGAGGCAAGATTCGATTTTTATTTCATGATGTTCTGCGATTTTTAAACCAGTGTCTAATGGATTGAACAACTACTACAACTGCAACAATTTGCATTTATTTAGCGCCTTTAATGCAATGAAACATCCCAAGGTGCCTCACAGAAGTGTTATCTGGCAGCATTTGACATCAAAGCCACATCGCGATATTGGGACTAGTGACCAAAAGCCTGGCCAAAGAGGTAGGTTTGAAAGACAATATTGAAGGAGGAGAGAGGTAAACAGTCGGAGAGGTTTAGGGAGGGAATTCCAGAGCTTAGGGTCCAGGTAGCTGAAGGCATGGCTGCCAATGGTGGAGTGATTAAAATCAGGGATGCACAAGAGGCCAGAATTGAAGGAGCACAGAGATCTCAGAGGGTTGTAGGGCTGGAGGAGATTACAGAGATAGGGAGGGTTGTAGGGCTGGAGGAGATTGCAGAGATAGGGAGGGTTGTAGGGACTGGAGGAGATTGCAGAGATAGGGAGGGTTGTAGGGGCTGGAGGAGATTACAGAGATAGGGAGGGTTGTAGGGACTGGAGGAGGTTAAAGAGATAGGGAGGGGTGTAGGGGCTGGAGGAGATTGCAGAGATAGGGAGGGTTGTAGGGGCTGGAGGAGGTACAGAGATAGGGAGGGTTGTAGGGCTGGAGGAGATTACAGAGATAGGGAGGGTTGTGGGGCTGGGGGAGATTACAGAGATAGGGAGGGTTGTCGGGCTGGAGGAGATTACAGAGATAGGGAGGGTTGTAGGGGCTGGAGATATTACAGAGATAGGGAGGGATGTAGGGGCTGGAGGAGATTGCAGAGATAGGGAGGGTTGTAGGGGCTGGAGGAGGTTACAGAGATAGGGAGGGTTGTAGGGCTGGAGGAAATTACAGAGATGGGGAGGGTGATAGGGACTGGAGGAGGTTAAAGAGATAGGGAGGGGTGTAGGGGCTGGAGGAGATTACAGAGATAGGGAGGGTTGTAGGGGCTGAAGGAGGTTACAGAGATAGGGAGAGTTGTAGGGCTGGAGGAGATTACAGAGATAGGGAGGGTTGTAGGGGCTGGAGGAGGATACAGAGATAGGGAGGGTTGTAGGGGCTGGAGGAGATTACAGAGATAGGGAGTGTTGTAGGGGCTGGAGAGATTACAGAGATAGGGAGGGTTGTAGGGGCTGGAGGAGATTGCAGAGATAGGGAGGGTTGTAGGGGCTGGAGGAGGTTACAGAGATAGGGAGGGATGTAGGGCTGGAGGAGATTACAGAGATAGGGAGGGTTGTAGGGACTGGAGGAGGTTAAAGAGATAGGGAGGGGTGTAGGGGCTGGAGGAGATTATAGAGATAGGGAGGGTTGTAGGGCTGGAGGAGGTACAGAGATATGGAGGGTTGTAGGGCTGGAGGAGGTTAAAGAGATAGGGAGGGTTGTGGGCTGGAGGAGATTACAGAGATAGGGAGGGTTGTAGGGCTGGAGGAGATTACAGAGATAGGGAGGGTTGTAGGGGACTGGAAGAGGTTACAGAGATAGGGAGGGACAAGGCCATGGAGGGATTTGAAAACAAGGATGAGAATTTTAAAATCGAGGCGTTGCCCGACCGGGAGCCAGTGTAGGTGAATGAGCACAGGGGTGATAGGGGAACGGGACTTGGTACGAGTTAGGGTACAGGCAGCAGAGTTGTGGATGAGCTGAAATTTATGGAAGATGGTAGTCGAGTAGATGGCCAGGAGATTGCATCCATGTTCCCGGAGAAACCATAGATCAGTGAGCTTGATTGCTTGAATGCAGTTGGTCCCAACAGTCAGAAAAGTTGCAAAAGGTGTGCAGTGTAGCAGCTGTGGGCAGGCAAAAGCATCATTAAAGAGGAAGGCGTAATGGTTATCAGCTCTCACAAGAGTCTGTGGGTACTGAGGGGCAATGGAAATGTTCAAGACAGATACATTCTTGTTGGGTCAGGCATCATGGACAATGTGGATAAATGAAGATGAGGTACAGATCATCCATGATCTAACTGAACAGCAGAACAGCTTCAAGAAGCAAAATGTCGTCAACCCATCTCCTGTTCCCATGTTCCTATAGCAGGAGAGGAACTGAATGGGTTAGCAGTAAAGCACAGCGATGGGACTCATGAATGCTGGAAAAATCAACATTAACGTTAGCATCCAAAACCTTGAAAATTCAGAACACGCAGCTAGTCAAGACTGAGTTCTATAATCCAAATCTGCCCTGAATATAATGCCTGGCCATTGATATGAATGCAAATTTATAGTGTACTCAGAGATTTGATGCCTTATTTTCTTACAATACAATTCCTTTTATTTGAAGCTTAGTATGTAATAACGCACGGAAGTACCAATTTAAAAAGGTTTCCTTTGACAGATTGATGCTGTTCTAAGAGCAATACAATCAGTTTTCCCAAGGCTTTTATGTGAAACCTAGACTCTATGCCCATTAAAAGTTCTGAGAGAAGCTCTTTTTCCAATCAATTTTTCTTTCATTTCAACCAATTAAGACACACTTATTCAGGGATAGAGACAATAATTGAGAACTTGATTAACAGATAACAAAGAAGCTGATATCTGGCCAAACAAAGACTCAATACTGGCCAGTCTAACACTGAAGGGACAAACTCAACAAGATAAATTTCAAGAGCCTGGTGAATTCCAGGAACACTGCAACAGCAGGAGGCCATTCAACCCTTCAAATCTGTACTGCCATGCAATGAGATCATGGCTGATCCGCACCTCAACTCCATTTACCCACCTTAGCCCCATATCCCTCAATACCCTCCTTACCCAACAAACATCTACTGATAGTCAAGAAAAATACTGAGGATGTTGGAAATCTGAAATAAAACAGAAAGTGCTGGAAATACTCAGCAGGTCTGGCAGCATCTGTGGAGAGAGAAACAGAGTTAACCTTTCAGGTCTGTGACCCTTCATCAGAACTGGCCAAGATTAGAAATGTCATAGGCGTGACGTGGTGGTGGGGGGTGGGGGGGGGAGAACAAAAGGGAAGATGTGTGATAGGGCAGAGGGTGGGAGAAATTAAATGACAAAGTTGTAATGGAACAAAAGGCAAAGGGAGTGCTAACAGTTGTTGTAAAAGACAAAACATTTCACCAGAGTGTTAATGGCAGAATAATGAACGGCTCTGTCCAAAAGCAAAAACGTGTAAAACAAGTTTAAGACAGGCACATGGTTAAAAAACCCCATCAAAATGGCAGTCATGCTCTGAAGTTGTTGAACTCAATGTTGAGTCCAGAGGGTTGTATAGTGCCTAATCAGAAGATGAGATGCTGTTCCTCAAGCTTGCGTTGAGCTTCACTGTAATGCTGCGGCAGGCCGAGGACACAAATGTGGGCGTGAGAGCAGGGTGGTGAATTAAAATGCAAGCAACCAGAAGCTCGGGGTCATGCTTGTGGACTGAATGGAGGTGTTCCACAAAGTGGTCACCCAATCTATGTTTGGTCTCCCCAGATGAAAGACTTGAATTTCTATAATGCCTTCCACAACCTCAGGACATCCTGAAGCATTTTACAGCCAACAAAGTATGTTTTGAAGTCTAGTTGCTGTTGAAATGTGGGAAAACATGACAGCCAATTTGTGCACAGCAAGCTCCCACAAACAGCAATTTGATAGCGGCCAGATAATCTGGTTTAGTGACATTGAATGAGAGATAGATATTGGCTAGGACATAGGGGAAGAACACCCCTGCTCTTCTTCAAATAGCTGCATGGGATCTTTTACAACCACCTGAGAGGGCGAGGGTAACCTCACTTCATGATCTCATCTCCAACAGTGCAGCACGCCGACAATGGGAATATCAGTCTAGATGTATGAGGTCTTGACTCTGATTGGAACTGTGAACCCACAACCTCTTGCCTTAGAAATTAGACATGCTACCCACTGAACCACAGCTGACATCTAGACACATACTGACCTCTCGCTCCCTTTACACAGCTGAACAGTAGCCTGGCCACAGGATGTGGTTAGGCAGAGCAATTGGTTAATTAGTTCATGAAGAATCGGGGCAGGGGAGAAATTAATTCAAAATTTGTAATTCAACCAATTAGCATACTTGTTAAAGTTAAGTGGTTAATTAGGTTTAAGAATATTAGAGCCATTAAAGATGGTTTCAGCTAATGGATAGGTGAAGGTCAGATTACAGCCCCAGCCTGAAGCTGAATGTTCAGAATGGTCACAGTCGAGTTATCAGTAGAAAGGAGCTCAATTCACAAAAGATTCAGTCAATATTAAATTGGGAACAGAGACCATCAAAGAGGACAAATATGATGGTTTAATTCTTCTCAATAGTCTGTTAGAAAACATTTAAGTCTTCAAAAGCACCACCTGAGCTGTGTCAATCTGAAAATGTCTCAGATTTTGTCAATATTTTGCACTGTTAACAGATCTCGGCCTATCGGAGTAGGCCTGCGACAGTTAACAGAGTAAGTCACAATCTGGCTCATAAGCTATCTAGTGACTCGTGTTGCAAAGTGTGCAGTGATATGATCACAAATGATGAATGTGGTACCAGACTTATAAAACTGTAACACAGCCTGGCTCAGTGCCCTCCAGTTAGACAACTGAGGGGGTGGCAGGAGAGACAGGAATGACAAGATGTGTGGGAAACTCAAAATGAATGACTTTGGAGGAAGGAGAAACGAAACATTTTCTAAAGCAAATCATAGAACAGGAAATTAGAGGACTGAAGCCCCATGGGACATTGGAACAGTAGGAGGCCATTCAGCCCTTCAAGCCTGTTCTATCATTCAATTAGATTATGGCTGATCTGTACCTCCATTTACCCACAGTGGCTCCATGTTCCTTGATACCTTTAACCAACAAAGATTCAGCAGGGTAATGGAACACTTTGATCAGAACACATCCTCAATCTTCTAAACTGAAGAGAATACAACTCAATGCAACCAGTCCTCAGAATTTAACCCTCTAAACCCCAGTATCATTCTGGTGAATCTGCACTGCACCCACTCCAAGGCCAATATCTCCTTCCTGAGATGTGGTGCCCAGAACTGAACACCAGATGGGGTCTGACCAAGGCTCCGTGCAGCTGAAGCATAACTTAGTCCCCTTTGCATTCCGGGCTCCGTAAGGTAAAGGTCAACATTCCATCAGCCGTTTTGATTGATTTTTGCACCTAAATCCCTTTGCTCCTCCACAGTTTCTAGCCTCTCACCTACCGTGCTGAAGGCACTATCTAAATTCAAGTTGTTGTTGTTGCGGTGTTAAACAGAAGTGAATATTTCCCCACACAGTAAGTCAATGTGACTGGGCATTCCCCATAGTGAAGAACACCTATTATCCATTTTCTACACTATATACATGAATCCTCAGGGTAAGCCAATCCTGAGCCACGCTCATGCATCTTCTCTGTGTGCTAACAGATGACTGGGGAAATAGGTTGGGACCTGAAGCAAAACGAAATTAACCTTTCAGGGGAGGAAAAAAAATCAAGTAACTGAATGATTGTCAAAGGGCAGAGTTGGTTTATCTAGGTCTCAGACATTTAAGACAGCACTTCACACCCAAGCTGTTTGATTGCATCTATTACACAGATAGTCCAATAAATCACCATCCAAGTCTCACATTACCCAGTCCATTCAACAGGGACCAGGGGCTGCTGAGTGAGACATTGCATTCATTCTATTTTTGTAAGTCCATCATGGGAATAGTGTGATTCATGTGCAAACCAATCAACAACTAGCTATAAAAGTGGGAAGAATCTCCTCCCCCACACCTCACTGTGAAAGAAATTGTTTATCTTGAATACACCAATGGCAACAACAACTTTCATTTATATAGTGCCTTAAATATAGCAAAGCATCCCAAGGTACTTCACAGGAGTGTCAACAAAAATTTGACACTGAGCTACATAAGACGATGTTACAACAGGTGACCAAAAGCTTGGTCAAATGTTTTAAGGAGCATCTTAAAGGAGGAGAGAGAGGTAGAGAGGCGGAGAGGTTTAGGGAGGGAATTCCAGAGCTTAGGGCCCAGGCAACAGAAAGCACAGCCGCCAATGGTGGAGCGAAGGAAATCAGTGATGCACAACAGGCCAGGATCAGGGGTGCACAGAAATCTTGGAGGGTTGTAGGGCTGGAGGAAGTTATACAGATGGCAACAGCAACACACACATGCACACACATTAAACTGCAACACTTTCCGGGTCTGTTTGAAGTGAAAATACTGGCTCTAATCAGTCAGATGTGATTACAGATTAAAAGAGAGATTGGAAGATTAATAAGCGATGTCCTTTAATCCCTCGTGCTGAGAGATTATGGTCTTGTGATGAGTTAGAAACATACTAAAAAAAGTAAGATTATCTGTTGCATTGCCAACTGATATTAAGCAGGAACTGCAGAGTAAATGAAGAAGCGTCAACAAACTTACAGATAAAGAGAATGCGACAATTTTGAAGAGGAGAAAAAGCCGTAACAGATAGAGTGAGATATGACCAGAAGAAAGACTTGCATTTATATAGCACCTTTCACAACCTCAGGACATCTCAAAGTGCTTCACAGCCAATGAAGTGCCTTTGAGGTGTAGTCACTGTTCTAATGTAGCAAACACAGCAGATTTGCACACAGCAAGCTCCCACAAACAGCAATGTGACAATGGCCAGATGTTCCTTTTTTTTAAAGTAATGCCAGTTCATGGATAAATATTGGCCAGGACACCAGGGAGAACTGCCCTGAATAGTGCCATGGGATCGTTTACACCTATCTGAGAGGGTCTCAGTTTAACATCACATCTGAAAGGTGGCACCTCCAACAATACAGCACTCCCTCACAGGGAATGTCAGCCTGGATTGTGTGCTGAAATCTCTGGAGTGGGACTTAAGCCATGACCTTCCGACTCAGAGGCGGGAGACTGAGCCACAGCTGACAACTGGACCAGTAAGCACCTCTCAATCTAGTCAAATGGTGTAAACTGGCACACTGCCATCCACCTCCCAGGAAGAGGTAAGAGAGTAAAAACTACGATTAATCAAGGAAAACCTCTGGGAAATTCCTCGGGAACTTTGCTCACCTTTTTTCGATAAATCAGCCAAGACAAAGCAGTCTGATCACCTGAGGTGTGGACAAGGCGTAACCTTACTTTAAAATGAAGAAAGGCCAACCTTTCAATATACTCGGTCAAGGAGGATGAGAGAGAGGAAACCAATCGCTGTCCAGCCCACGGGGATCAACTAAGGATCAGCATAGATGGAGGTCTGTAGGCTGTAGCATCAAGCTCTCCTACTGAAGACGGTGATGGATAGATGGATTGAGGGAAGGAATGAGACAAAATTTTAATGAAAAGATACCAGTGGCAGGAACGTGTCCTTGTTGAGCAATGAACAATTCTCTCCAGGATTGAAAACCATCCTGTTTATGCTCATGAAACAATACTTCTATATTTGGATACAATCATAGGTGTAACACTTTGTTTAAAGGCTGCAGTGATTCACAGATCCAGGGGTTTTTCTCACAATCTCCTTCAAAATAGTTGAGATCCAGCTGTTTGCAAGGGTCTACAGAGTTTTGCACTGGCTTTGCATTTGTCTGCTCAGAAGCTGCTTAAGGTTTAGCAGCAGCATAATCCATGTGTTGTAATAGAAAGCAGGGATACAAACCATCCTTTTCGGAACTCGACAGGAGTGAGGGTGAAGTTGGGGCTGCAGTACTAGTTTGCGCAGTTCAGGTTTCCTAATTAATTAGATTGAGATCATATTTCTGCAGTTTGAAAATGCTGTTCAATTTTCCAAATCTCCCTTGCACATCATTCACAATTATTGATCGAGTGGAGCGCAGTCAGAAAAAAAAACTTCAATATGAAGCACAGCAATATGTGTTCAAAGTTCCTCACAAACTCCAGTGAGCTTTTGGAAGGAAGAGGAGTGCTGCACAGTTACAGAAATGGAACACAACAGTCTGCCCTGTTGATTGAGCCAGATGTCTGTAGTACTTATGAACTAAATCTCTGGGTGACATTAAGTACAAAATCACTCTTAAGATTAAAGTAACATCAAGAAACACTGGTAAGAATAGTCTTTATCACCAGTGTCATGTAACGTAGTAACGTTAGACTTCCAACTTTGGATCTTGCATCAGGGACTGGCTTCAGAACACAATAATACAATTATTTACTCCTCTGCCCTGCTTTACCCCGTCGATGGCAGATTTATGTTTAGGTCTCGAAAGCAGCAAGCTTAATCATTTTATTCTTTATTGTATTGAAGAGCAAGCTGATGTATTAAAGTATTTGCAAGAAAGGGAAATTCATTAAGCTTTTCTTTTAGCGCAAATCACTTATTTCTGTCAGCTTGGCTCACTGGGAAGGACTCACCTCTGGGTCTGTGTTCAAGATTCACTCCAGAGAATTGAGGGCATACTCTAACCTGATCCTCCCAGTGCAGTACTGAGTGCACTGTTGGAGATACTGTTTTCAGATGAGACGTCAAACCACAGCCCATCTACCTGTTTAGGTGCATGTGAAAGGTCCATTTAACCAATATTACCACACTGCCACATCTAAAGAACACTGTCTCAGAACAGCATTGTAAAAATATGCAAGTGGTTTGCTGTTATTTCTCTGTTGCCACTGGGAGGTGCTATTGAAGCATAATTTTCGCAGTTAATAAACCTGAGAGTGCATTTTCCCAAAATGTACAGTTTACATGCAGTACATGGGGGCAGTGAGCCACAGGGGATGGTACAACAGCATTGAGGGTTTGAAGAAGCAGTAAATCAGTAGAAGAGACAGTTATGGTTTGAAACGCACGACTTTATAAGTTAAAATAAGTTTTGATGTTACCTATTTAAATTAGGGAAGGAAAGAATTTGTATTTATACAGCACCATTCACAAACGCAGGATGTGCCAAACCCCTTACAACCAATGATGCACTTTTACTGTAGTCACTGTTGTAGAAAATGCAGCAGCCAAATTGTGAACAGCAAGATCCCATAAACACCAATGAGAGAAATGCCTGGATAATCTGATTTTTTAAAAAGATATGCTGCTTGAGGGACAAATATTTGCTTGGACACCAGAGAGAACTCCCCCACTCTTTTTCATATAGTCGCCATGGGATCTTTCATATCCACCTGAGAGGGCAGACAGGGCCTCGGTTTAATGTCTATTCAATATGTGTCATCTCTGACAGTGCAGCACTCCCTCAGTATTACACTGGGAGTGCCAGCCTCGATTATGTGTTCAAGTTTCTGGAGTGGGGCCTGGACTCATAACCTCCCGACTCAGAAGAAAGACTCATTGGGACACAGCTTATGGTAATTTAACTGCTGTCTCATTTCCAAAATGGATCAGGCTAAATTGAAAATGGAAGCCCTGACATTCTGAAGCATGACAAACTCATGGATTGATCACCTACACACCCAGTCATTGCGGCAACTTCCAAAAAGATTTAACACTACATCTAATACATTAAATATTCTGTCTATATTTGTAGGTGATCAAAGTCCAAATAAAAGCGAATGCACATTTTATTGGAACTAAGAAGCTGAACTCTAAGAGCAAGTCACCGAGAAACTCAATGAATAGCAACGAGCTTCCTAAATTCTGAAGGGGTTTTATTTATAAAGTCTATATTACATATGTATAGCCCATAAAGACTATATACTATATATGTATAATCCATTCTCCCTTAAGTTTTCTAACCTTCCCTCCCTCCATCTCAAAGACACCAATTCACTAGGCTGCAGTTTCATGGATACTAGGAGCCCCCTGTATGTCACAACAATAAGTGTCAGCTGGCTGTTTGACGAGGGACGGCCAAATGTTCCATCGCTGGTGACGTACTGGCCAGTGTAACAACCTCACTGCAATTCACAGACTCTGGGGAGGGCAGGAGTGGGGGGTGTAGGGGGTCTGTGCTGTTCAGGTGAAGTCCACTATTACCATTAGACAAGGAGCCATCAGGGGGAGCCCTCCAACAATCTTCTTGGATTGATTAAAAATAATTACGCTTCTGTGGAAAGAGATATCAGATATATTCATTTTTAATAAACATGATGACAGACAGCAGTTATTTGTGCCAGTTACAGATGTTTCCTTATAACTGTTCGTGTTTTTAAGGTCCTTCTTATTCTTGTCACCAGCTGCTGCTAACATTTGGACCACTTTTACACACACTAATACCTTCAGCTTTAAAGAAAGCATCTTTCAAAATGGGTCAGAAAAATAAAACAATAATGAAGGAGGTTTGTTTATATGGAGGGATGTTCTGTCCCAAATGATGAAGAGTAGCTTGGGTGGGTGGGCTTGTCATTTAGAAGGTGTTTCACACTCTCTTTGGATGCCCTTGTATTTTCAGAACTCTTTTTTAGTTGTGGTTTTTGAAAAAGGCTCAAGTGCTTTCTTTTTAAAAACAGAGGTTGCATTTTCAAATTATGGTTTTCCAAATAGGTACCAGAAATATTCCAATTCATGCAAATACTGGGGTGGGGAGAATTAACTAATAGCACGCCCCAAGCTGTCACTTGGAGCAGATCTTCCTTCCCAACTCCCCATCACCCCTGCATCTTCAAAAGGCACTGAGTGATTAGATGGCGAGAAGCCCAGTTTATTGCTACCTCGGTGTGTGTGTGTGTGTGTGTTTGTGTTGCCAACCTGCCAGCTCTCCAGAAAAGGAACACTTCATTCCAGCTCCCGGGGTAACTGCAGATTCTCAGCACAGACACAGAACAGGGCAGTGGGGCAAGGGGGGAGGTTTGAGTCCCTGAAACATGCCGCTTTCAGCAGAGAGATTTGACAGCAGCTGTTCGCATTGACCCTCCCGCAGTAAATACACCGAGTCAATTTAATCCAGGAGCCTGAGTTATATATCTATAAATCTAAAAGTTGGCACAGCAAATCGGTGCATGTTGCATTTTCAATAAAGCGGGGGGAAGGAGGGGAGGGGGGTTTGCAGTGAATCAGATCGGATACAGCCTGCCTGGATCTGACAAATCTCAATTAAGTTTGTTTTAAAATCCCTTTCCATTCAGCCTCTCTATTGAGGATTGGGCATTGCATTGTTGTATTTTCACCAGTTATTTCTGCATCAGAAAACGCATGAAACCACAAAGGGTTGTGGAAAACATCTGACTGAGCAGATGTCTCTCGGTAATAATCCCACTCGTACATTGTCAAAGCGCAACTGTAAGCGGATGTTTTTTGTTTGCTAACCTGTATCCCGTCTTTTCCCCACCTTTGTAAAGCGATACTTACAATTCCACTGTTTATTTCTTCTCTGGACACTGGCACCGAGTCCCCTCCAGGTAAATAAAGCGTTAGCACAATCATGAGCAACATGTCCAACGCCAGTAAAAATCCAACAGGTCTCCGGGCTGGAAAGGCGATGCTGTCCCCGGCTGCTGTTTTCTCAGTGTCTGCTCATTTCCCCAGATGTTGAAACCTCTTCCTCTCCCAAATTAACGGCCAGCTGCAAAATTCCACGATTCAATCTCCGACCTTCTCACAGCCAGCAAAGTCCACTAGATTTCATGCAAAAAAAAACCCCTAAATAAACCCATTGCATCTGAAAAAAAAAATAGGCAAATAAACTTTAGTTTCTATTCTCCCTCCATGCAGTCTGCTGGCCAGCGGCTGTACAAATCCTTTGTAAACTGCACACAGACCCAAAGCGATGTCACCGGCCAGGGGCTGAACACAATGCCACTCACTCATTAGATTAGGAGCAAATTGAATTAACAACACGACTGGGTTGGTGTGGAGTGGAGCATCGAATGAGGAAACCCCGTTAGCGGTGCTGCAAAGGCAGGAGCCTTACACCATTCGCTCGGATGTTATGTCCAGGAGTTCAGTCCTTTTGCTGCCGTTTTCTCATCTCACAATGTGCGTGGGGTTTACTTTAGAATAAGATTTTTGTCTCTCTCTTAAAGGGAAGCTGTAGGATTGGGGAGGGTGACACATCATTCCCTGCCCTGGCAGTAAGATGTTTCTGATTCATGTGGGTTGTTAACACCCACCAAAGGAGATGCGGCTGCTGCTGTGGAGATGTATATATAATATATATATATTACAGACTGGTCAGCACAGGAAGCTGTTTGCAGCCTCCCCCCAGGTACAACCCTGAGTTGTAGACAAAATACCCTTTTGGTGTTAACAGGAGATCATTGCATTTATATAGTGCCTTTTACCACCCGAGGATGTCCCAAAGCGCTTTACAGCCAATGAAGTACTTTTTTTCAAGTGTAGTCACTGTTGTAATGTAGGAAATGCAGCAAACAATTGACGCATAGCAAGCTCCCACAAACAGCAATGTGATATTTTTTTTATTCATTCATGGGATGTGGGTGTCACTGGCTATGCCAGCATTTATTGCCCATCCCTAATTGCCCATGAGAAGGTGGTGGTGAGCTGCCTTCTTGAATCGCTGCAGTCCATGTGAGGCAGGTACATCCACAGTGCTGTTAGGAAGGGAGTTCCAGGATTTTGACCCAGCGAAAGTGAAGGAACGGCGATATAGTTCCAAGTCAGGATGGTGTGTGACTTGGACGGGAACTTGCAGGTGGTTGTGTTCCCATGAATCTGCTGCTCTTGTCCTTCGAGGTGGTAGAGCTTGCAGGTTTGGAAGGTGCTGTTTAAGGAGCCTTGGTGCGTTGCTGCAGTGCATCTTGTAGATGGTACACACTGCTGCCACTGTGCATCAGTGGTGGAGGGAGTGAATGTTTGTAGATGGGGTGCCAATCAAGCGGGCTGCTTTGTCCTGGATGGTGTCAAGCTTCTTGAGTGTTGTTGGAGCTGCACCCATCCAGGCAAGTGGAGAGTATTCCATCACACTCCTGACTTGTGCCTTGTAGATGGTGGACAGGCTTTGGGGAGTCAGGAGGTGAGTTACTCACCACAGGATTCCTAGCCTCTGACCTGCTCTTGTAGCCACGGTATTTATATGACTACTCCAGTTCAGTTTCTGGTCAATGGTAGCCCCTAGGATGTTGATAGTGAGGGATTCAGCGATGGTAATGCCATTGAATGTCATGGGGAAATGGTTAGATTCTCTCTTGTTGGAGATCGTCATTGCCTGGTACTTGTGTGGCACGAATGTTACTTGCCACTTATCAGCCCAAGCCTGGATATTGTCCAGGTCTTCCTGCATTTCTACACGGACTGCTTCAGTATCTGAGGAGTCACGAATGGTGCTGAACATTGTGCAATCATCAGCGAACATCCCCATTTCTGACCTTATGATTGAAGGAAGGTCATTGATGAAGCAACTGAAGATGGTTGGGCCTAGGACACTACCCTGAGGAACTCCTGCAGTGATGTCCTGGAGCTGAGATGATTGACCTCCAACACAGTGGCGCAGTGGTTAGCACTGCAGCCTCACAGCTCCAGCGACCCAGGTTCGATTCTGGGTACTGCCTGTGTGGAGTTTGCAAGTTCTCCCTGTGTCTGCGTGGGTTTTCGCCGGGTGCTCCAGTTTCTTCGCACTACCAAAGACTTGCAGGTTGATAGGTAAATTGGTCATTATAAATTGCCCCTAGTATAGGTAGATGGTAGGGGAATATAGGGACAGGTGGGGATGTGGTAGGAATATGGGATTAGTGTAGGATTAGTATAAATGGGTGGTTGATGGTCAGCACAGACTCGGTGGGCCAAAGGGCCTGTTTCAGTGCTATATCTCTAAATAAAAAAACCACAACCATCTTCCTTTGTGCTAGGTATGACTCCAACCAGCGGAGAGTTATTCCCATTGACCTCAGTTTTGCTAGGGCTCCTGATGCCATACTCGGTCAAATGCTGCCTTGATGTCAAGGGCAGTCACTCTCACCTCTTGAGTTCAGTTCTTTTGTCCATGATAACGACCAGATAACTTGTTTCTTTTTACATAGGATATACAGCACAGAAACAGGCCATTCGGCCCAACCAGTCCATGCTGATGTTTATGCTCCACTCCAGTCTTCTTCCATCTTTCCTCATCAAAGTCTATTAGTGTAACCCTCCATTCCCCTCCCTCATTCACTTGTCCAGCTTCCCTTTAAATCCATCTATATTATTCACCTCAACTACTCCTTGTGGTAGTGAGTTCCACATTCTCACCACTCTCCAGCTAAGGAAGTTTCTTCTGAATTCCCATTTGGATTTCTTGGTGACTCTTATATTGATGGCCTTTGGTTTGCTCTTCCCCAAAAGTGGAAACATTCTCTCTGTATCCACTCTATCAAAACCTTTCATAATTTTAAAGACCTCTATTAGGCCACCCCTCAGCCTTTTTTTTAGAGAAAACAGACCCAGTCTATTCATCCTTTCCTGATATGTATACCCTCGCATTTCTGGTATCATCCTTGTAAATCTTCTCTGATCTCTCTCCAGTGCCTCTATATCCTTTTTATAATACGGCAACCAGAACTGCATGTGTTACTCCAAGTGTGGTCTAACCAAGGTTTGATACAGGTTTAGCATTAACTTCCCTACTTTTCAATGCTCCCGAGAAATGAAGCCGAGTGCTTGGTTTGTTTTTTTATGGCCTTGATAACCTGTGGTGCAACCTTGAGTGATTGGTGTATTTGTTATCCAACATCCCTTTGTTCCTCTTCCCCAACCAGACTCACACCTTCCAAGTAATGAGTGATTCCCTATTCTTCCTACCAAAATGTTTATCTGTGTTGAACTTCATTTGCCAATTATTTACCCATTCTGCAAGTTTATTAATGTCCTCCTTTACTTTATACTGATACTCCTCAATATCGACTATCCCCGCCAATTTGGTGTCATCCGCTGATTTAGGAATTCTGTTTTTGAGATGGTGACATAGTGGTAATGTCACTGGACTAATAATCCAGTGACCCTGGCTAATAGTCCAAGGACATGGGTTCAAATCCCATCATGGCAGCTGGTGGAATTTAAATTCAATTAATAGATAAATTCAATTAATTCATAACAAATCTGGAATTGAAATCTAGTCTAAGTAATGGTGCCATGAAACTACCATCGATTGTCGTAAAAGCCCATCTGGTTCATTAATGCCCTTTAGAGAAGGAAATCTGTTGTCCTTACCTGGTCTGGCCTACATGTGACTCCAGACACACAGCAATGTGGTTGATTCTTAACTGTCCTTTGAAGTAGCTTCGTAAGCTATTCAGGTGTACAATACCACTACACAAAAGTTGAAAAGGAATAAAACTGGACGGAACACCCGGCATTGAACTTACTAACATCTGGAGACTTGTGCCAAAATTGAGAGAGCTGTCCCACAACCTAGTCAAGCAACAGCCTGATATAGTCATACTCACTGAAACATATCTTACAGCCAATGTCCCAGACTCCTTCATCACCTTTCCTTGGTAAGTCCATTCCCACTGACAGGACAGAGGTGGCGGCACAATCGTATACAGTCAGGAGGGAGTTGCCCTGGGAGTACGCAACATTGACTCCAGACCCCTTGAAGTCTCATGGCATTAGGTCAAACATGGGCAAGGAAGCCTCCTGCTGATTACCACCTACTGCTCTCCCTCAGCTGATGAATCAGTACTCCTCCATGTTGAACACACTTGGAGTAAGCACTGAGGGTAGCAAGAGCACAGAATGTACTCTGGGTGGGGGAGTCCAATGTCCATCACCAAGAGTCACTCAGTAGCCCCACTACTACCTAAAGGACATATCTGCCAGACTGGGCCTGCAGCAGGTGGTGAAGGAACCAACAAGAGGGAAAAACCCACTAGACCTCATCCTCACCAATCTATCTATTGCAGATGCATCAGTTCATGACAGTATTGGTAGGTTTCTTTAATAAACAACAAAACTGTCAGTTTATTATAAAACAAGACTTATACAGTAAAGAAGAAAAGCATTAACACACAGATTGAAATATGGAAGTTCCTCTTTTAAATCCCTCACACACAAGCTCACACACTCTAAAAATAATAAAGGAATTCTCTCTGCAGAGCTCTGTTACAAAAAAAAAACTAGAAAAGAATACTTTGGCCAAATACTTGCTAATTCTTGAAGAGAAAAAAAGAAGATGCAGAAAGATGTCAGTTGTTCCTTTTGGTCTGGCGTCTGAGTACACGTAAACAGGTCGCTGGGATCTTTTCTGGAGCAGTTCTTTTCAGGCAGCATCGAGAATTAATCTGGTGGGTTTTTTCCAGCTTCTCAGGAGAAATGTGGTATCAAGGGTTTCGGTTATCACACTGAATACACAAGGTTTTTTCCAGCAGCAGGAGGAAAGAGATGAGTAGGGTGTTTTTTTCCTTGGCAGGCTGATCATCAACTGTCTTCAAAACAGTTCACACCCCAACTCAACTGCAGACAATATCCAAACCCCAAACAGAAAGTAAACCTCCTGACCTCCATAAACATTGACCTGTGGCTTCTCTGTAAACATCTCCCCTTAGTCCAAGGTTCCTGTTATTTATTTATCTTAAGGCAGGTGATCTCCAGTAAAGGTTGTTTTTAGCACTCCTTGATTCTTCCAGTAATTGTTTTCACAGTCAAGTGTCCTTTCAATAGCCTCAGTGTAAAAAACAAAGTCCAGCATTTCTTCAGACTTCCAAATGAATCCATTTCCACAATTTAAATACGAGTCCTTAAAAACATTTTTTTTAAAGAAATAGAAGCCTCTCATAACAATGTCTGCCAATGATGAAGAGGGAGGGAGGATGTATAAGAGGCCAGATCTGGTGAAGCACATGTATGTCAGAAGTCTACAGCTGGAGGAGGAGGAGGGATTGAACATAAGTCTGAGAATTTAAAATTATGTCATTTTTGGGCCAAGAGCCAGTGTAAGTTGGGGAGCACAGGAGTGATGGGTGATGGGTGGGTGGCACAGTGGCGCAGTGGTTAGCACCGCAGCCTCACAGCTCCAGCGACCCGGGTTCAATTCTGGGTATTGCCTGTGTGGAGTTTGCAAGTTCTCCCTGTGTCTGCGTGGGTTTCCTCCGGGTGCTCCGGTTTCCTCCCACAAGCCAAAGACTTGCAGGTTGATAGGTAAATTGGCCATTAGCAATTGCCCCTAGGTAGGTGGTAGGGAAATATAGGGACAGGTGGGGATGTGGTAGGAATATGGAATTAGTGTAGGATTAGTATAAATGGGTGGTTGATGGTCGGCACAGACTCGGTGGGCCGAAGGGCCTGTTTCAGTGCTGTATCTCTAAAACTAAAACTAAACGGGGATTGATGCGAATTAGGATACGGGTGCAGAGCCCTTTCCTATCCTGAGTGGTGTGAAACAGGGCTGTGTTCTCGCACCCACACTTTTTGGGATTTTCTTCTCCCTGCTGCTTTCACATGCGTTCAAATCCTCTGAAGAAGGAATTTTCCTCCACACAAGATCAGGGGGCAGGTTGTTCAACCTTGCCCGTCTAAGAGCGAAGTCCAAAGTACGGAAAGTCCTCATCAGAGAACTCCTCTTTGCTGACGATGCTGCTTTAACATCTCACACTGAAGAATGCCTGCAGAGTCTCATCGACAGGTTTGCGTCTGCCTGCAATGAATTTGGCCTAACCATCAGCCTCAAGAAAACGAACATCATGGGGCAGGATGTCAGAAATGCTCCATCCATCAATATTGGCGACCACGCTCTGGAAGTGGTTCAAGAGTTCACCTACCTAGGCTCAACTATCACCAGTAACCTGTCTCTAGATGCAGAAATCAACAAGCGCATGGGTAAGGCTTCCACTGCTATGTTCAGACTGGCCAAGAGAGTGTGGGAAAATGGCGCACTGACACGGAACACAAAAGTCCGAG
Source organism: Heterodontus francisci (assembly GCF_036365525.1). NCBI lineage: Eukaryota > Metazoa > Chordata > Chondrichthyes > Heterodontiformes > Heterodontidae > Heterodontus > Heterodontus francisci. The sequence goes on along the minus strand of NC_090393.1, from coordinate 5,643,024 downwards.
TGTATCAGGCCTGTGTCCTCAGTACCTTGCTCTACGGCAGCGAGGCCTGGACAACGTATGCCAGCCAAGAGCGACGTCTCAATTCATTCCATCTTCGCTGCCTTCGGAGAATACTTGGCATCAGGTGGCAGGACTATATCTCCAACACAGAAGTCCTTGAAGCGGCCAACATCCCCAGCTTATACACACTACTGAGTCAGCGGCGCTTGAGATGGCTTGGCCATGTGAGCCGCATGGAAGATGGCAGGATCCCCAAAGACACATTGTACAGCGAGCTCGCCACTGGTATCAGACCCACCGGCCGTCCATGTCTCCGTTATAAAGACGTCTGCAAACGCGACATGAAATCGTGTGACATTGATCACAAGTCGTGGGAGTCAGTTGCCAGCATTCGCCAGAGCTGGCGGGCAGCCATAAAGACAGGGCTAAATTGTGGCGAGTCGAAGAGACTTAGTAGTTGGCAGGAAAAAAGACAGAGGCGCAAGGGGAGAGCCAACTGTGCAACAGCCCCAACAAACAAATTTCTCTGCAGCACCTGTGGAAGAGCCTGTCACTCCAGAATTGGCCTTTATAGCCACTCCAGGCGCTGCTTCACAAACCACTGACCACCTCCAGGCGCGTATCCATTGTCTCTCGAGATAAGGAGGCCCAAAGAAAAGCAGCGTTATAGATGAGCTCAAGTTTACGGAGGCTTGGAACATGAGAGGTGGGCCAGTAGGCATTGGATTGGAGAATTGTTTGATGTTTAGTTCTCTCAATGTAGTATGGTCAGATAAACTTGATTTGCCTTTCCACTTGTTGTTACGATTGTGTTACAACCTCAGTGAGACTGTTAATGTTAAAATATGAGATATGAACCCCCAGAACAATTTTACATTTTAAGACTTTTATTATAATAACGAATGTAAAAGAAATCCCCATTAACCAGATTGTAAGCAACTGATATCCCAAATTACAGGGGAAGGTATTTCCTTTACTTATTAAAATACTTGGAAACCTCACACCACACTTATACTTTACACAGTCCTCTTTGGTAATGAAATCCTTCGCGGTTAAAAGTTCCAAGCTCCTCCCGGTTGCAATGGATTGGATCTCCCAGACCTTTTCAAAAATCAATGCCCTCTTTGCTCACTTCTCCGAGCACTTCCAACCTGCATGTCCATGAATAAGGCGATTCCTGGTGATCCTATTGGTCTTTTACTTCTCTGCAAGTTTCAACTTTCAAAACAGGTTCAAGTCTTCACAGCCTTTTGCTGTATCAGGCTTCCAAGAGCAGGTGTCCTCTCTCTCTCTCTCTCTCGAGGCTGCAATCACTGGTAGTCTTCCTTACAGCCTGCCTTGAGGCCGCAACCGCTGGTTTCCTCTCTTGCAGCCTATCTGCCTTCAGAAAATCTGTTAAATTTATCTGGGCTCAAAAGTCAATAGCTTATTGTCCTGTTCCAGTATGCAAAGTCCAGAAGTCTGGTTTCACAGAGCCACCTGGGCCTTCCATTGTTCCCAGGTATTAACAGCTGATTAGAACATTTGCATCACAATTGTTAAAATATAATCATGTTACAAAGTCTAGTGTGCATAACAATTGATATGAATAAGTTGATGGTTTCCTTAAGAACTATTTTCATGTCAGTACGAGACTATGGGATCCTTTCCTGGCCCGATCCCTGATGTATGTTGTTACAGTAAAGGGCAGGAGGAGACTGATGTGGAGCATAAATAACAGCATGGACTGGTTGGGCTGAATGGCCTGTTTCTGTGCTGTAAATACTATGTAATTCTATAATTCCTAACAAAAACCCTCCCAAATCCCAATGTTTCTGTGTTCTGTCATTTCAATAATGTTGATGGAATCAAACCTTTTCAACCTACAGAAGGCAGCTTTCATATAAATCATTAACAATGACTGGGCCTATCACTTATTAAATTCATATCTTTTTTTATTAAACTGTATAAATATAAGAGAGACTTGTTTATGTTATTGAAACATACGCAATTCTTACAGGGCTTGGCAGGGTTGATTCTGAGAGGTTGTTTCCTCCTGGCAATTCTCAAGGGAAGAGTTGGTGTGAATATGTCTGCTGATCTCTAACCCAGAGGGTTGTGGAGGCTAGATCAGTGAAAGTATTTAAAGAGGAGGTAGATAGATTTTTGAGATATCGGGGAGATGAGGGATATGACGAGCTGGCACAAAAGAGGAGTTGAGGTCTGGGGCAGATCAGCCATGATCTTATTGAATGGGCTTGAGAGGCCGAATGGCCTACTCCTGCTCCTAGTTCTTATGTTCTAATCCCTGGCTGCTTTTGAAGAATTGGACTAGCCTCAGGGCAGCTACTCAGGGAAGATCAATGTACTATCAACAAGTGGCCACAAGCACTGGATACTGAACAAATACCCCCATTTAATAACTGAAGGACTGGCACTGAGTCACAAGTGCAATTATATTGAAGTAAATATTTAGCAAGCTGACTGATCCCATCCCTCTCTTGCACCAGCTTCATATATTCTGCAAACTCAATTACAAGCTGACAGATGTTGATGTAACACTCAGAATTCAGAAGTTATCGGGGTTTAGAACACAACTCAGCAGAGATTTTGAAGGAACTTTAGGCTAAGTAGTTATATTTAGGTTTAGATATGACATGAAATCATTAAAAGACCAGAAACTGCTGGAAAGCAACTGTTTCACCCGTTACTTAAAGTTATTTGGCAACAACAATTCGCATTTATACAGCATCTTTAAATGTAATAAAATGTCGCAAGGCGCTTCACAGGAGCGTTAAGGAACAAAATTTGACACCGAGCCACACAAGGAGATATTGGGACAGGCTCCTGAAAGCTTAGTCAAAAAGATAGGTTTTAAAGAGTGTCTTAAAGGAGCAGAGAGATGGAGAGATGGAGAGATTTAGGGAGGGAATTCCAGAGCTTAGGGCCTAGGCAGCTGAAGGCAATGGTGGGCAAATAAAATCAGGAATGCTCAAGAGGCCAGAATTGGAGGAGCTGGAAGAGGTTAAAGAGATAAGGAGGGGCAAGACCATGGAGTGATTTGAATGCAAGGATAAGGATTTAAACATCAAGGCATTTCTTGATCGGACACCAATGTAAATCAGCAAGCACAGGGGAAGTGGGTGAACAGGACTTGGTGTGAGTTAGGATTTAGGCAGCAGAGTTTTGGATGACCACTAGTTTCCGGCGGTTAGAATATGGGAGACTGGCCAGGAATGCATTAGAATAGCCAGGCCTAGAGGTTACAAACACATGAATGAGAGTTTCAACAACAGATGAGCTGAGGCAAAGTTGTAGTTAGGCAGTGTAACGGAAGTGGAGGCAGGCGGTGTTAATGATGGTGCGGATGTTGGTAGGAAGCTCATCTCGAGATCAAATGTGGACATCCAGGTTGAAAACAATCTGGTTCAGCCTCAGGCAGTAGCCAGCGAGAGAGATGGAGTTGATGGCGAGGGAACGGAGTTTGTAGCAGAGACTGAAGACAATGGCTTCAGTCTTCCCAATACCTAGTTGGAGAAAATTTCTGCTCATTGACAGCTTGTTAAAGAGAGCTAGTAAGGTTGGAGATGGTTCAATCATCCAACTTTTAGCAAGTTTACTCCAAATACAGTCAGTCTCTCCGCAGCCAGTTCTCCCTATGGTGGTTTTGGCTTTACATTTTTCCATTCAGTACAGGCCTCAGGCGTTGGCTGTGGCTCACTGGTGGATTGGGGGAGAGAGAGGGGCTCAGTGGGTAGCACTCTTGCTGCTCAGTCAGAAGGTTGTGGGTTCAAAGTCCCACTCGAGAGACTTGAGCACAAAATTCAGGATGATGTTTCACTCAATACTGAGGATGTTCTGCACCTTTAGAGGTGCTATCTTTCAGGTGAGATGCTAAGTTGAGGCTCTCTTAGGTTGATACAGAGCAGGGGACGTCTCCCTGGTATCCTGGTCAATATTTATCCACTATCAAAACTGATCATCTCATTTTACACTGCTGTTTGTGGGAGCTTGCTGTGTAGAAATTGCTGCGTTTCTTACACTACACAAGTGTTTCATTGGCTGTGAAGAACTTTAGGACATCCTGAGGTTGTAATAGGTTCTAGATAAATGCAAGTTTTTAATATATTTTCAAATTTACAAAATGTGCAAATAATATAAATGGTGTCATTTTTTTCCCCATTTGTTTAATTACATTAATTGTTTAAACCAGGGTAGTGGAGACATGTTGTCAGCGATTTTAGTATGTTAACTAGGCCCCCGCCTGCCTTTTGTAGGATCTTCATCTATTGCCTGATTTCTTAACTTGAAAATTTAAAGGAATGGGGTCGGATTACCTGAAGCTGTTATTTTAATGTCCCCCGCCCCTTGCTTCACTCGGCTGTCCAAGAGGAGGTTAAAACTATAATATGGGTCAGTTTAAAATGTACTCAGTCCAAACAGTAATTAGGTACAAGGTAGCAAGCATTGCAAAGCTCAGCAGTGTCCTGTTATTGATTTTTTTATTGAAGTGCCTTGGGAGGTTTTTCTGTATTAAAGGCACTTTATAAATACAGCAAGGTCCCACAAACAGCAATGTGATAATGCCCAGATAATCAGTATTTTTACTGATGTTGGTTGTGGGATAAATATTGGCCAAGATACTGGGGAGAACTCCCCTGCTCTTTTCAAAATAGGATCGTGGGATTTATTATGTCCACCTGAGAGGGAAGATTCATTAAGAAACCTATTCCTAAAATCATACCCAAAATATTAAATCACTCATCAATCTGACACTCAATTGCCATCATTTTCCTTCAAAATAAACCACTTGTGTTTCATGTCTGATGATTCATGCAACACCTTGGTCTAAACAACCACCTCTTTACTATGATGCACCATCCACTGTTTGATTTTCTCTTACTTGAAGTCAGTTGTGTAGAACACTACTTGCTTTCTCAGAAGCAAAATACTGCAGATGCTGGAATTCTGAAATAAGAGAAAATGCCAGAAATACTCAGCAGGTCAGACAGCATCTGTCAAGAGAGCGAAACAGAGTTAACATTTCAACTCAATGATCTTAAATCAGAACAGGAAGATCTTCGAGATGAATGGTTTTTAAGCAAGTACAGAGCCTATAGACAGAGCTAAGCAATCCCAATCAACCTGTCAGATCAAAGCTCTGTGATCCTGCCACATCAAGTCGTGACTGGCAATGGACAATTAACCAACTAATGGGAGGAGAATGCTCCACAAACATCCCCATCCTCAAAGATGGCGGAGCCCAGCACGTAAAAGACAAGGCTGAAATGTTCACAACCATCTTCAGCCAGAAGTGCCACATGGATGATCCATCTTGGCCTCTTCCTGAGGTTCCCACCATCATAGATGCCAGTCTTCTGACAATTTGATTCATTCCATGTGACATCAAGCAATGGCTGAACGTACTTGATACTGCAATGACTGTGAGACCTGACAGCATCTCGGTTTTAATACTGAATACTTCTACTCCAGGGTTTGACCGATTGTGATGTCAAGGAATCCTAGCAAAAGTGAGGTTAATGGGAATTGGGGGATAACTCTCCACTGGTTGGAGTCATACCTAGCACAAAGGAAGATGGTTGTGGTTGTTGGAGGAAAATCATCTCAGCTCCAGGACATCACTGCAGGAGTTCCTCAGGGTAGTGTCCTAGGCCCAACCATCTTCACCTGCTTCATCAATGACCTTCCTTCAATCATAAGGTCAGAAGTGGGGATGTTCGCTGATGATTGCACAATGTTCAGCACCATTCGTGGCTCCTCAGATACTGAAGCAGTCCATGTAGAAATGCAGCAAGACCTGGACAATATCCAGGCTTGGGCTGATAAGTGGCAAGTAACATTTGCGGCACACAAGTGCCAGGCAATGACCATCTCCAAGAAGAGAAAATTGAACCTTCTCCCCTTTACATTCAACAGCATTAACATCGCTGAATCCCACACCATCAACATCCTAGGGGTCTCCATTGACCAGAAACTGAACTGGACCAGCCACATAAATGCTGATCATAATGAATGGTGAAGCAGGCTCAAAGGGCCGAATGGCCTACTCCTGCTCCTATTTTCTATGTTTCTATGTACTGTGGCTAAAAGAGCAGGTCAGAGGCTGGGAATCCTGCAGCGTGTAACTCACCTCCTGACTCCCCAAAGCCTGTCCACCATCTACAAGGCACAAGTCAGGAGTGTGATGGAATACTCTCCGCTTGCCTGGATGGGTGCAGCTCCAACAACATTCAAGAAGCTCGACACCATCCAGAGCAGTCCACTTGACTGGCACCCCATCCACCACATTAAACATTCACTCTGTCCACCACCAACGCATGGTGGCAGCAGTGTGTACCATCTACAAGATGCACTGCAGTAACCCACCAAGGCTCCTTTGACAGCACCTTCCAAACCCGTGACCTCTAACTGAGGACAAGGGCAGCAGATGCATGGGAACACCACCACCTGCAAGTTCCCCTCCAAGCCACACACCATCCTGACTTGGAACTATATCACCGTTCCTTCACTGTCACAGGGTCAAAATCCTGGAACCCCCTTCCTAACAGCACTGTGGGTTAAAGGCCTGCAACCCGACCCGAACCCGACGGGACCCGATGACATGTGTCGGGTCCGGGTCGGGTCGGGTCGCACTTCTGGGTCTAGCATTCGGGCTTGGGTCGGGTCGGGTCGGGGCGGATTGGACACGCTCTATAACTTTAATGTTAATTTACTTTTTGGATTTTAAAGGTGGTTTTATTACAGTTATTTTAAGTTTGTGCAGGTAAGGAACAAAGTGAAAACGGAAGGTAAATTAACTGATGGTCGGGTCGGGCGCGGGAAAAAATGGAAGGACTCGGGCCGGGTCAGGCTTGGGTTCGGATGGGGTTCTGTCAGGCTTGGGTCGGGTCTCATTTGCAGACCCGAGCAGGCCTTTACTGTGGGTGTACCTACACCACATGGACAGCAGCAGTTCAAGAAGGCAGCTCACCACCACCTTCTCAAGGGCAATTAGGGATAGGCAACAGTGATGCTCACATCCCATCAATGAATAAGTGAAAAATTAAAAGCATAAATGAAGAAAAGGGAAGATCTGTGATAGGGTGGAAGGTAGGAGAGATTAAATGACAAAAGGTATGATGTTGCAAGGCAAAAGGAATTGGTAATGGAATAAGTAAAGATACAAAAGATGGGTCAAGAGGAGGTCTAAATGGTTACAGCAGAATAGCAGATGGGGAATGACGCATGGAAAATTGGGAAAGAGAAGGCTCCCATGGCCTTGGAATTTGGTAGAGAAATGCAGGGAGATCCCAGGTGTGTGGATCACCTCACTGAGCGTGTAACGATAGGGGTTTCCCAACGCAAGCACCGGCACACACCCTCTCTACCCTCAATCGTGTACTAATAAGACAACCCCAACCACAGGCACCAGTCCACAACTGTAAAGAGAAGCTTTTTATATTGTCTGATACAACATAAATGAGATGCATGGAGTCCAGTTCGTTGAAGATCTCAAAACAGGTTTATTAACAGCTAACAAGTATATACAGTGCAGAGCTAACTATTTACAGGACTTGTCTCTTGGTGTTACAGTTACAAAGTGAGACTGGCATGTAGTCACATAACCACTTCCTAGTACTTAGCTCATTAGCATACTAAGATCTTAAAGGGACATCACTCTTAAAGGCAATCACTTGACAACAACATCCCCACTCCTATTGGTTCTGGTGCAGCCACCCTCCATCACCAGCACCTGCTGTGCCAAAGAGAATGGGAGAGGTGGTTAAGATCTAAAGCTGTCACACTCAGTGTCAAGGTCTACTTTGTCCTCTGTACAGTGCAGCCATTTTTACAGTCCTTCAGTCCAGCTTAACAACGTAGGAACATAAGAAATAGGAGCAGGAGTAGGCCATTCGGCCCCTTGAGCCTGCTCCACCATTCAATAAGATCATGGCTGATCCTACTGTGGCTGCAATTGTACAGGGTTTTGGTGATACCACATCTGGAATACTGTGTGCAATTTTGGTCTCCACATTTAAGAAAGGATATACTTGCATTGGAGGCAGTACAGTGAGGTTCACTAGATTGGTCCATGGGATGAGGGGGTTGTCCTATGATGAGAGGCTGAGTAAATTAGGCCTGTATTCTCTGGAGTTTAGAAGATTGAGAGATGACCTCATTGGAACATACAAGATTCTAAAGGGGCTGGATAGGGTGGACACTGAGTGATTATTTCCACTGGTCAGGGAATGTAAAACACAGGGGCACAGTCTCAGGATAAGGGGCCGATCATTTAGGACTGAGATGAGGAGAAATTACTTCACTCAATCTTGTGAATCTTTGGAATTCTCTATCCCAGAGGGTTGTGGATGATCCATCATTGAATGCATTTAAAGCTGGGATAGACAGATTTTTGTGTCTCTCAGGGAATCAAGGGATATGGGGAATGGGCAAAGAAGTGGAGATGAAGCCTAAGATCAGCCATGATCGTATTGAATGGAGGAGCAGGCTCGATGGGCCATATCTTCTACTCCTGCTCCTATTTCTTGTTCTCTGTGGGAGCGCTGCCTATTCTTCATAACCCTTGACTTCCTTGTAGATCAAAAGTCAACTCAATCAGTCCATGGCCAATTGCAATGATTTATTTTATATAATTAAGTTTCACTTCATGAATGCCAACAATCTCACTGTCTCACATGCTTTGCTCATCTGTTTCGGTATATGAAGCTATTCCCACACTCACCAGCCTCCTGGCAGTGAAACGTTGTACGAGAGAGAAAATAATTGCGTTTATGTAATTTCTTTCAGGTGCTCATAACATTTTAAAATGCTTAAAAGCCAATGAATGATCTGCAGACACTAAAAAGCAAAATACTGCAGATGCTGGAAATCCGAAATAAAATCGGAGAAAGTCTGGCAGCAACTGTGGAATGAGAAACAGAGTTCCGTTTGCAAGTTGGCCAGTTGAGTATTTCTGGTACTTTCTGTTTTTATGAGTGTAGTTATATAGGCAAATGTAGCAGTCAATAGGCATATCGCAATGTCCCACTGACAGCAGTGTGAACAGATAATCTCTCTTTAATGATGTGGTTTGAAGGATAAATATTGGTCAGAACTCTCCTGTTCTTCTTTGCAACAGAATCACAGGATCTCTTACATGTACCTTGAGAGGGCAGACGGGGCTTGGTTTAATATCTCATCAGAAAGACAGCTCCTCTGACAATGCAGCACTCCCTCAGTACTGACCCTCCCACAATGCAGCGATGCCTCAGGACTAACCATTCGACAGTGCAGCACTCCCTCAGTACTGCTCCCCTGACAGTGCAGTGCTCCCTCAATACTGACCCTCCAACAGTGCAGCACTCCCTTAGTACAGACCCTCCAACAGTGCAGCACTCCCTCAATACTGACCCTCCAACAGTGCAGCACTCCCTTAGTACTGACCCTCCAACAGTGCAGCACTCCCTCAGTACTGACCCTCCGACAATGCAGCGTTCCCTCAGTACTGACCCTCTGACAATGCAGCACTCTCTCAGTACTGACCCTCTGACAATGCAGCACTCTCTCAGTACTGACCCTCTGACAATGCAGCGCTCCCTCAGTATTGACACTCTGACAATGCAGCGCTCCCTCAGTATTGACACTCTGACAATGCAGCACTCCCTCAGTATTGACACTCTGACAATGCAGCACTCCCTCAGTATTGCACTGGGAGTGTCAGTCTGAATTTTGTGTTCGTATCTGGAGCGGAGCTCGAACCCACAACCTTCTGAGTCAGAGCTAAGAGTGCTACCAACTGAGTCGCAGCTGACACAGTTAAGAATTAAAGGTTAAAAATATCAGGCAAAAGATGACAGAGTAAGAAATCGAAGAGTACTGAAGGAAATGAAATTTTTCAGTGCTTTTATTTTCTGTCAGCCTTTTAGTTGCAATTTTTTCTTTATATCTGCCCTGTTGAATCCTTTTATCAAATACTTTGATTAGGTCAGCCCTCAACCTACTAAACTCAGGGGAATACAAGCTTAGTCTTTGCAACCTCTGCTTATAATTTAACCCATAATTAAACCCACAACCTCTTCCACCTAGGACAGGGGCAGCAAATACATGGGAACACCACCACCTGCAAGTTCCCCTCCAAGTCACACACCATTCTGACTTGGAACTATATCGCCATTCCTTCACTGTCGCTGGGTCAAAATCCTGGAACTCCCTTCCTAACAGCACTGTGGGTGTACCGACCCCAAATGGACTGCAGCGGTTCAAGAAGGCAGCTCACCACCACCTTCTCAAGGGCAATTAGGGATGGGCAATTAATGCTGGCCTGGCCAGTGATGCCCAAAAAAAGATGCCCATCCTCGTGATGTGCTACCTTCCTACCACCAATTGGAAAGTGAACAGATTCTTCATCACCTGATTGGACGATACTTGACTCTCGATCAGACTGTGCACATTTTCCCATGTCTGATATTTTTCATAGCAGAAGGAAAAGTGTCCGAAGCAATTTTTTTGAAAACTCTTTTTTTATTGCCTCTTATGAATTTTCCTCCTGGGTGTATGTTCGCAGCAGTCTCCTGGAGATTGGTCTTTAATTCCTGGAGATTTCAGGCAATTCTGGAGGGTTGGCAATTTCACCCAGACAGAAAGCATTCTTAGAAAAAGGAATTCTTTCTTTGGCCTCCTTGTCTCGGGAGACAATGGGTAAGTTCCTGGAGGTGGTCAGTGGTTTGTGAAGCAGCGCCTGGAATGGCTATAAAGGCCAATTCTAGAGTGACAGACTCTTCCACAGGTGCTGCAGATAAAATTGGTTGTCGGGGCTGTTACACAGTTGACTCTCTCCTTGCGCTTCTGTCTTTTTTCCTGCCAACTGCTAAGTCTCTTCGACTCGCCACATTTTAGCCCCGCCTTTATGGCTGCCGGCCAGCTCTGGCGATGGCTGGCAACTGACTCCCACGACTTGTGATCAATGTCACAGGACTTCATGTCGTGTTTGCAGACGTCTTTAAAGCGGAGACATGGACGGCCGGTATGTCTGATACCAGTGGCGAGCTCGCTGTACAATGTGTCTTTGGGGATCGTGCCATCTTCCATGCGGCTCACATGGCCAAGCCATCTCAGGCGCCGCTGGCATAGTAGGGTGTATATGCTGGGAATGTTGGCCGCCTTGAGGACTTCTGTGTTGGTAGTAAGGTCCTGCCACCTGATGCCAAGGATTCTCCGGAGGCAGCGAAGATGGAATGATTTGAGACGTCGCTCTTGGCTGACGTACGTTGTCCAGGCCTCGCTGCCGTAGAGCAAGGTACCGAGGACACAGGCCTGATACACTCGGACATTTGTGTTCTGTGTCAGTGCGTCATTTTCCCACACTCTCTTGGCCAGTCTGGACATAGCAGAGGAAGCCTTTCCCATGCGCTTGTTTAATTCTGCATCGAGAGACAGGCTACTGGTGATAGTTGAGCCTAGGTAGGTGAACTCTTGAACCACTTCCACAGTGTGGTTGCCGATATTGATGGATGGGGCATTTCTGACGTCCTATCCCATGATGTTTGTTTTCTTGAGGCTGATGGTTAGGCCAAATTCATTACAGGCAGCCGCAAACCTGTCGATGAGTCTCTGCAGACACTCTTCAGTGTGAGATGTTAATGCAGCATCGTCAGCAAAGAGGAATTCCCTGATGAGGGAATTCCGTACTTTGGTCTTCGCTTTTCGACGGGCAAGGTTGAACAACCTGCCACCTGATCTTTTGTTGAAGGAAAGTTCCTTCTTCTGAAGACTTGAAAGCATGTGAGAGCAGCAGGGAGAAGAAGAACCCGAACAGTGTAGGTGCAAGAACACAGCCCTGTTTCACACCACTTACGTCAGTGGTAGGGAAACTATTAGAGAGGCTTCTTCGGGACAGGATTTACTCCCATTTGGAAACAAACGAACTTATTAGCGAGAGACAGCATGGTTTTGTGAAGGGGAGGTCGTGTCTTACTAATTTGATTGAGTTTTTTGAGAAAGTGATGAAGATGATTGATGAGGGAAGGGCGGTGGATGTTGTCCATATGGACTTTAGTAAAGCCTTTGACAAGGTCCCGCATGGCAGACTGGTACAAAAGGTGAAGTCACACGGGATCAGAGGTGAGCTGGCAAGATGGATACAGAACTGGCTCAGTCACAGAAGACAGAGGGTAACAGTGGATGGGTGTTTTTCTGAATGGAGGGATGTGACTAGTGGTGTTCCGCAGCGATCAGTGCTGGGACCTTTGCTGTTTGTAGTATATATAAATGATTTGGAGGAAAATGTAGCTGGTCTGATTAATAAGTTTGCAGACGACACAAAGGTTGGTGGAGTTGCGGATAATGATGAGGATTGTCAGAGGATACAGCAGGATATAGATCGGTTGGAGACTTGGGCGGAGAAATGGCAGATGGAGTTTAATCCGGACAAATGTGAGGTAATGCATTTTGGAAGGTCCAATGCAGGTGGGAGGTATACAGTAAATGGCAGAACCCTTAGGAGTATTGACAGGCAGAGAGATCTGGGCGTACAGGTCCACAGGTCACTGAAAGTGGCAACGCAGGTGGATAAGGTAGTCAAGAAGGCATACGGCATGCTTGCCTTCATCGGTCGGGGCATAGAGTATAATAATTGGCACGTCATGCTGCAGCTGTACAGAACTTTAGTTAGGCCACACTTAGAATATTGCGTGCAATTCTGGTCGCCACACTACCAGAAGGACGTGGAGGCTTTGGAGAGGGTACAGAGGAGGTTTACCAGGATGTTGCCTGGTCTGGAGGGCATTAGCTATGAGGAGAGGTTGGAAAAACTCGGATTTTTTTCACTGGAACGACGGAGGTGGAGGGGCGACATGATAGAGGTTTACAAAGTTATGAGGGGCATGGACAGAGTGGATAGTCAGAAGCTTTTTCCCAGGGTGGAAGAGTCAGTTACTAGGGGACATAGGTTTAAGGTGCGAGGGGCAAAGTTTAGAGGGGATGTGCGAGGCAAGTTTTTTTACACAGAGGGTGGTGAGTGCCTGGAACTTGCTGCCAGGGGAGGTGGTGGAAGCTGATACGATAGCGACGATTAAGAGACATCTTGACAAATACATGAATAGGAAGGGAATAGAGGGAAATGGGCCCCGGAAGTGCAGAAGGTGTTAGTTTCGGCAGGCATCAAGATCGGCGCAGGCTTGGAGGGCCGAATGGCCTGTTCCTATGCTGTACTGTTCTTTGTTCTTTGTTCTTTGTTCACTCAGGATAGGAAAGGGCTCTGATGAGGCACCGCTATGCTGAATTGTGCCTTTCATATTGTCATGGAATGAGGTGATGATACTCAGTAGCTTTGGTGGGCAACCAATTTTTTCTAGTAGTCTGAAGAGACCACGTCTGCTGACGAGGTCAAAGGCTTTGGTGAGATCATTGACAGCAACGTAGAGGGGCATCTGTTGTTCACGGCATTTCTCCTGTAGCTGGCGAAGGGAGAACAGCATGTCAATGGTGGATCTCTTTGCTCGAAAGCCACACCATGCCTCAGGATAGACACGCTCAGCCAGCTTCTGGAGCCTGTTTAAAGCGACACGAGTGAAGACTTTCCCCACTATGCTGAGCAGGGAGATTCCACAGTAGTTGTTGCAGTCACCACGGTCACCCTTGTTCTTATAGAGGGTGATGATATTGGCATCGCGCATGTCCTGTGGTACTGCTCCCTCGTCCCAGCACAGGCAAAGCAGTTCGTAGACTGCTGAAAGTATAGCAGGCTTGACACTCTTGATGATTTCAGGGGTAATGCCGCCCTTCCCAGGGGTTTTTCCGCTGGTTGGAGAAACAATGGCATCACTGAGTTCTGATTTTGTTGGCTGTACGTCCAGCTCATCCATGACTGGCAGAGACAGGGCTGCATTGAGGGCGGTCTCAGTGACAACATTCTCCCTGGAGTACAGTTCTAGGTAGTGTTCCACCCAGCGGTCCATTTGCTTGCGTTGGTCAGTGATTGTGTCCCCTGATTTAGATTTGAGGGGGGCGATCTTCCTGATGGTTGGCCCAAAAGCTCTCTTAATGCCATCATACATTCCTCTGATATTTCCTGTGTCAGAGGAACAGTGTTTTATACAGTGGTGCAGAAATCTTCAGTCTGTAGGGTTTATTACAGCGTGTCTGTTGATGCATTCACCCTGACGTGGAAAAACCAATTGTTAAAGATAAAAATACCAAGGAAACCAATAAACCAATTATACATTTTCTTGATAGCAGGCAGATGAATTCTAAAGCTAAATGTGGCTCCTGACTGCTTTCTATTTGCTCACCATCTTCAGTCCCTCTGGCCTGTTTCTCTGCAAATCCTTCCTTGGTCATATTTATTTAATCACTGTGGAAGACAAGGAGAATAAATTAATCGGCAAAGACAGAGAAAAGGATAAATGAAGAGTGTCCTTAAGCGGAAATGATAAAAAGAAAGTCTGTAATTCTGATTTGCATTTCAATAGCACCTTTCATGACCTCAGGATGTCCCAAACGCTTTGCAGCCAATTAATTACTTTTGAAGTGAAGTCACTTGTAATGCGCCAGTCGCTCACATAGAAACTCAGCTACAAAGACTCATGGACTGTCTCTCCCACGCCTGTAACTTGTTCTTCTTGACTATAAGCGTAAAAAAAACATGGTCATGGGACAAGGTGTTGCATCTCTGCCCCTGATCACATTAAATAACACCTCACTGGAAGTGGTTAGCAGATTCTGCTGCCATGGGTCTATGGTGACAGACAATCTGTCCCTTGATGCAGAGCTTGATACACACACAGGGAAAGCAGCTACCACTTTTGGCTGACTCACAAAACACACATGAAATAACACCAAGCTGACCCTTAGAACCAAGCTGATGGTTTATAAGGCCTGTGTTCTCAGCACCTTGCTGTGTGGCTGTGAAACATGAGTGACTTACAGCTACCAGGAAAAGAAGCTCAATTATTTCCATCTTGGCTGTCTGCGGTGCATTATGGGTATATCCTGGCAGGACAAAATCACAAATGTGACAGTCCTCTCAAAGGCAGAGATCCTAAGTGTGTTGGCACTAATCAAACAGAGGCGGCTTCAGTGGATCGGACACGTCCACAGGATGGAAGATGTTTGCATACCAAGGACCTTCTGTATGGTGAGGTAGCCGGGGTCAGACGGCCAGTGGGGAGTCCAAAACTCCGCTTCAAGGATGTTTGCAAGTGTGACATGAAGGCCCTAAATGTCGACTATCTCACCTGGGAGTCACTAGCTGGCAAAAGAGGGAAATGGCGACACATCCTGTGGACTGGTGTGCATTACCACGACAACCAGTTGCTATAGCAGCTTGGCAACAGGTGCCAACATCAAAAACAACAACTCACAGCATCAGTTGGCAGCCTCACATGTGGCACTTGTGGCAGAACCTTCCTCTCCAGGATTGGCCTTCACAGCCATCAGCAAAGGTGCATCAAGAGAAGACACCTCACCCAAATGGATTGTTTGCTGTGTGTCCATCATCTTTAATAGATGGAAGGATGCCAATGTCGGTAACACAGCAGCCAATTTGCACATAGCAAGATTCCACAAACAGCAATGAATAATGACCAGATCAGTAGGTGCTGATTAAGGGATAAATATTGGCCCAGAACATCAGGGAGACCTCGCCTGTTCTTCAAAATCATGGCACAAGATCTTTTACGGTCCACTTGAGAGGGAAGATGGGACATTGGCCTAACATCTCTTTTGAAAAACAGTATTTTACGTCTGGTGGGAGGCCCCGCCCACTGGCCAAAAAAGGAGGGGGCGACCCCACCTATGCGGGCCTGAGAGCCACGCTGGGATTTTACGCCTCCCAAGCCCTTTATTGGCCCTGGGCGGGACTTCTACTCCTCTGAGGCAGGATGTCCCGCCTTCAAGAGCTGCCGGCCAATCAGTGGGCCAGCAGCTCTCAGTCCCAGCAGCGCCACCAACAGTGGTGGCCACTGCTGGGACTGCACCCATCCACAGCAGGAGGAGGGACGACAGCAAGTTTGTGCGGCCTCACCGGGTACAATCAGCCAGGTCCTGGTGAGGCAAGGGGTAGGGGGCAGTGTTGTGTGGTGGGGGCAGGCCCTCCGTGGAGAACCTCAGCTGCCCGCCGGCCACTGGTAAAATACCAGCAGTGGCGGGAGGAGTTAACTGGCAGTTAATTGGCCACTTAAGGACCTTAATTGGCCTGGGGCAGGCGGGCCATTTCTCACCAACGCCACCCCACAGCAGGGTGAGAAGGCGTTGGGAACGTCACCCCCGCCCACCTCCCACTCAATTTTACAACCCCCCTGTCACCAGCCCGCTTCTGCCGATTCCAGCCAGGATTTCTGACAGTACAACACTCAATACCGAAGGGGCAATCTCCGTTTTATGGTTAATCTCTGGCACAGGGCTTGAATGCACAAGCTTATGATTGAGAGACAGGATTGTTACCCATGGAGCCACAGCAAATACATATCCCAACACTCGCCTGCCCAGCCTCCTGTTCTCTAAGCGTTCTACCCCACACCAAGGGCTGGAACCGGGGCTCCTGGCACGGGTCAAAAAGGCGGGGTGATCCCTGCCTCGGCTTTTGCTCAACTCCCGGAGCGATCCTCCAGTATTTTTCAATCAAAGTTTCAGGAGTCAGGTCCCTGACCCTTTAAAAAGGGGATCCCGCCTCCATGAGCTGCCAACCAATCAGAGGACCGGCAGCTCAGCAGTACCGGCAGCACCGCCAGGAGTGGTGGCCACTGACGGTACTGCAGAGGCCCAGCTCTGGAACCCCGAACTAGAGGTAGGTGAGGCGGGGTCACCGGGGCCAGTCCGGAAGGCCCCAGTGAGAGAACTGGGGGGTGGTCATGCAGCCCACAAATTGCCCATGAAGGAGGAGCACCTCACCCAAGCCTGCAGGGAGGGTGCCTCGTGTTACAAGGCGTCCTCCGCGTGCGGCGGAGATCCCTCTCCCCAGTAAGATCCCAGCGACGGCGGCATGAGGCCCTTAATAGGACATTAAATAATCCACTTAAAGGCCTCAATTGGCCTCTGGGTGGGAAGGCTGTCCTCAGCCTATCCCGCCCCAGGAAGATCGCTGGGTAAGAGGAAGGTGACAGGACCTCCGCCCCGCCATCTCCCCCGCCACCTGTCGTGATACTACATGCCACCCCGCCTCAGGGGGCCTCACAAAAATCTCAGCCCAAGTCCTACTTGTTGTCCATACCTATCCTCATTGAACTACATTGTCTCCCAGTCCCCCAAATCTAAAATTCTCATCCTGTTCTCAACTCCGTTAATGGTCTCACTTCTCCCTACCTCTGTTGTCTCCTCCAGCCCTACAACCTCATCCCCACACACTGATTGGCCTAGGCCCCACACACTGAACAGCCTCCTCAAAACCCTCATCAAGAGACTCACCTCTTGACCCAGCTTTTTGCTGTCACCTTCCTAATATCTCTTCCATTGGCGGTGTCAGTTTCCCACACATCAACATGAAAACACCTCGCGATATTTTCCTGTGTTTAAGGTCCTTCATTAATGCAGTTTGTAGTTTTCTCTAGGGGGTTGGCCTGTATTTCATAAGCCAATACATGAAGTGAACATTCCACAAATGGTTAAATTAAGAGCCACGGGATTTCTAAAGGTTTTGGCCTCAAATCGCGTACACTGTGGAGTTGAGGACCACAGTAAGATAGCAATATAAAATTAGTCATGACAGTAATTCATTAGTTTAGACAAGGTTTTTGTATGAATCAGTATGCTGGTATGGTGTGCTGACAGATAAATTCAAACTGAGTTTAACAGTCTAACCATGTGAAATGCATTTACCTGGAGGCTAAGAGTATTTCGAACTGTAATGATAATTTTACCGCATGTTTTCGGCGCACTTTCAGAAGGCAACCTTCAAAACCCCAATGATTTTCTAGACATGTATCACTTTGCAGCCAGGAACAACTGTACACTTTTCATTGTTGTGGCAATTGATTTCGAAAGATCCTGTATCCTACAAGACTATCAGGATCAAGGAAACTTCAGGTCAGTCATTACACCCTTGAATTGACAGTATCATTTTTCACTTGCAATCTTGGTGCATCAAAAGATAACTACAGATTGGGAAGACTGTTTTGGCACATATTAGTTCATTCAACCGAAGTGTCCTACAATCTCCCCCACTGCGGCATCAAACTGTTCCGTAAATCCATCCAAGGTCTTCACCTCCACCGGGAAGTCCATTTCAAGGTCACTCCATCAAGACGAACATTCTGATTCCACTTCTAAAGTTTGTTACAACCAGGTGAGAAGGGGTCTAGGGGTTCCCTCTCAGCCTTTGCCTGGTTTAACCGTAACAGGGTTTAATTTTAGAAGCACCGTGTTTTTAGCTTCTCCTCAGTGAATCCTTGTTCACTGCACCAATTGTAAGGCAAAGATATCAATTCAGACAGGTTTTCTTAGATTTTAAACAAGAAAGGTAGAAGTTTATTAATCTCAAACTGTAATCCGGTTACCGACTATGAATATGCGACCTGACCACGCTAGCATGCATACGCAATAACACACGCAGATAGAGGCAAAAAAGTAGAAAAGAATAAAGGAAAAAGTTTGAGGCAATAGATGGGATTCTATTTTACTGTCCTTTGAGTTTGCTGTGAAGTCTTTGGTTGCGGGTCAGACCTGCAAATCGTTGGAGCCAAGTGCATGCTTCAACTTGTTTTGAGGTCGGAGTCTTTTCTCTCTTGAGGTTTCCGTGTCTTCTGTGGGTGCGGTGGCTTGGGAGAAAGTGAGATAGAGAGAGGCTTCCTTGCTCCAAGTGCCAGTTCAAACAGACTTCTGAGTCTTTCTCTGTGGCACAATTCAAAAAACCCCCAGGTTGCCCAGCAGGTTAGTCATGTGACTAGCTGGTTTGACCACTTCTGATTGTAGATTCTGCCATCCTCACAGTCATCCTGGAATGTGAGCTGCCTCACCTTCAATGTCTGGTCATCAAAGTCCGTTTTGGGTTAAGTGGACCAAGGAATAGTCTTTTTTCTCTCCAAGCACTGTCTATTAGTATGCAAATGTTTTTCCAGCCAAGTGTCTGGTGATTTTTTTAAACAAGTCCTTTCTTCACTCCAGCAACAGTTTAAAATCAATGTTCAGATGACAAAATTAATATGCTGCGTTCATATTAGGTGAGAGTCTGCATGACAAGTTACATAGATTTACATCGAGTCTACAGAGCAGAAGCAGGCCTTGGTCCAACTGGTCCATGCTGGTGTTTATGTTTCCCATTAGCCTATTTCCACTCCTGATGAAGGGCTTTAAAATTCTGAAGGGGTTTGATAGGGTAGATGTAGAGATGTTTCCACTTGTGGGGGAGACCAGAACTAGGGGCCATAAATATAAGACAGTTGCTAATAAATCCAATAGGGATTTCAGGAGAAACTTCTTTACCCAGAGAGTGGTGAGAATGTGGAACTCGCTACCACAGGGAGTGTTGATGTGAGTAGCATAGATACATTTAAGGAGAAGGTGGATAAACACATGTTAATGAGGTGGGATCAAGAGGGGTAGGAGGAGGTTCTTGAGGAGCAGAAACACTGACACAGACCAGTTGGGCCGAATGGCCTGTTCCTGTGCTGTAAATTTTATGTAATCCATGTCATTCTCCCCAATCTTTCCTCACATCTGGAATCTGGCTTCTGAGGCTCTTCACTGCACTGTCTCCAGTCTCTGAATGTCTTCCTTATTTCTTGCCGACCAGAAATGGACCCAGTACTCAAGGTGACAATAATAGTAATAATGGAAAGTACTGGAAATACTCAGCCTGTCTGGCAACATCTGTGGAGAGAGAAACAGAGTTAACGGACAGGATTTTACCACAAGCTTCAGGACCGCCAACGTCAGGACGAAATGGGGGCTCCAAGCCCATACTTTCCAGCAGCAAGACCAGCTCAGTGATATTCTTGGAGGCAGCCCTTTGATTGGACAGCAAGTTCGGGGGTGGCCAATTAAGGATGGTGGGTGGGCTCTCGGTGCTGCCAGCCAATCAGAGGGTAGCAGCTCTGGAGCTTGGATAGCCTCACCAGGAGAAGTGAGCGGTGCTGAGGCAGGTTGGGACTTCTTGCTGGCCGGAACATCAATGAATAAATAGCTGGCAAATGGAAAGGTCATGGCATTGGAGTGGAGAGGAAACCATCCGATGGTCTATCCTGCCTACAGCCCCTCTTCGGAGTAAGGATCCTCCAGCTCTGATAGCCCCCCAGCTTGCTGCAGGGAGACTGCCTCCATTGAGCTGGCGGCCTTTGCATGGTGGCGGGGGTGTTGGGGGGGACGGGGGTGGGGGGGGTTGCTGGGGGGGGCGGATGGTGGCAGAGGGGCATTGGGGGGCAGGGGGGTCATTGGGGGGGCGGGCGGGGTGTCGGGGGGGGCGGGAGGGCGTTGTGGGGGGGAGGTGTTTGGGGGGGGTGTTGGAGGGGCGGGGTAGCGGTAGGAGTTGGGGGTGTTGGGGGGCGGATGTTGGCAGGCGGCAGGGGTCGTTGGGGAGCATGGGGGTCATCGGAGTGTTGAGGGGGCGGGGGCCGTTGGGAGGGCAGGGGCATTGGGGGGAGCAGGGGGGGTTGCAGGGGGGTGTGGGGGTAGATGCCCTGCCAGCAGCAAAATGCCAGCAAGGCTGCAGAATTGGACCTAATGGGGACCTTACCAATGCTAATTGGCTGCCCATCTCCGCTCAGCGGGGAGCCAATCCGGGTCCTCACCTATTCCTGGGAAACTTCCCTGGCAGCAGGAATGTGTTGGGAGCTGTCCTGACGCAGGAACCGCCACCACCTCCCCCCCACCCCCAACACACCCCAACTATTTTTCCATGCTGCCCCTCCCCCAAGTCTGCCACCACGGGACTGGGAAAATTCAGCCCAATGTTTCATTGAGCTGAAACATTAACTCTGTCTCTCTCTCGCTGCACAGATGCTGTCTGACCTGCTGAGTAGCTCCAACATTTTCTGTTTTTATTTCAGATTTCCAGCATCCATAGTATTTAGTTTTCGTACTCAAGGTGACCTGTTTGATTGTGATTCTGGCTTGTGTTTCGTACAATCAGAGAATCATAGAATGGCCACAGCACAGAAGAAGGCCAATCAGCCCATCACGTAAGTGCCAGCTCTCTGCAAGAGCAACTCAGTTTGTCCCACTCCCCAGCCCTTTCCCAGTATCTGTACAACGATAGCATCATGGAATGGGTCTACTGCTTTGACTGTGTAAAAGAAAGATCTTAGAAACATAGAAATATAGAAAATAGGAGCAGGAGTAGGCCATTCGGCCCTTTGAGCCTGCTCCGCCATTCATTATAATCATGGCTGATCATTCAAGTCAGTAAACTGTTCGGCTTTCCCCCCATACCCTTTGATCCCTTTAGACCCAAGAGCTATATCCAACTCCTTCTTGAAAACATACAATGTTTTGGCCTCAGCTGCTTTCTATGGTAGTGAATTCCACAGGCTCAC
Source organism: Heterodontus francisci (assembly GCF_036365525.1). NCBI lineage: Eukaryota > Metazoa > Chordata > Chondrichthyes > Heterodontiformes > Heterodontidae > Heterodontus > Heterodontus francisci. The sequence continues at coordinate 5,621,584 of NC_090393.1, read as the reverse complement.
CACTCTCTGGGTGAAGTAATTTCTCCTCATCTCAGTCCTGAAAGGTTTACCCCGTATCCTTAGACTGTGACCCCTGGTTCTGGACACCCCCATCATCGGGAACATCATTCCTGCATCTACCCTGTCAAGACCTGTTAGAATTTTATAGGTTTCTATGAGATCCCGCCTCACTTTTCTGAACTCCAGCGAATATAATCCTAACCGACTCAATCTCTCCTCATACGTCAATCCCGCCATCCCGGGAATCAGTCTGGTAAACCATCGTTGCGCTCCCTCGGTACCACACTGGAGTGCCAGTTGAGATTTTGTGCTCAAGTCTTTGAGGCGGGAACTTCAACCCACAACTTTCTGACTCAGGTGAGAGTGCTATCCTGTTCAGGTGAGAGTGCGACCCTGTTCAGGAGAGAGTGTTATCCTGTCCAGGTGAGAGTGCTATCCTGTTCAGGTGAGAGTGCTACCCTGTTCAGGTGAGAGTGCTACCATGTTCAGGTGAGAGTGCTACCCTGTTCAGGTGAGAGTGCTACCATGTTCAGGTGAGAGTGCTACCCTGTTCAGGTGAGAGTGCTATCCTGTTCAGGTGAGAGTGCTACCCTGTTCAGGTGAGAGTGCTATCCTGTTCAGGTGAGAGTGCTATCCTGTTCAGGTGAGAGTGCTACCCTGTTCAGGTGAGAGTGCTATCCTGTTCAGGTGAGAGTGCTACCCTGTTCAGGTGAGAGTGCTATCCTGTTCAGGTGTGAGTGCTATCCTGTTCAGGTGAGAGTGCTACCCTGTTCAGGTGAGAGTGCTATCCTGTTCAGGTGTGAGTGCTATCCTGTTCAGGTGAGAGTGCTACCATGTTCAGGTGAGAGTGCTACCATGTTCAGGCGAGAGTGCTATCCTGTTCAGGTGAGAGTGCTACCATGTTCAGGTGAGAGTGCTATCCTGTTCAGGTGAGAGCGCTACCATGTTCAGCTGAGAGTGCTATCCTGTTCAGGTGAGAGTGCTACCCTGTTCAGGCGAGAGTGCTATCCTGTTCAGGTGAGAGTGCTACCCTGTTCAGGTGAGAGTGCTATCCTGTTCAGGTGAGAGTTCTATCCTGTTCAGGTGAGAGTGCTCTCCTGTTCAGGTGAGAGTGCTATCCTGTTCAGGTGAGAGTGCTATCCTGTTCAGGCGAGAGTGCTATCCTGTTCAGGAGAGAGTGCTACCATGTTCAGGTGAGAGTGTTATCCTGTTTAGGTGAGAGTGCTACCCTGTTCAGGTGAGAGTGCTATCCTGTTCAGGTGAGAGTGCTATCCTGTTCAGGAGAGATTGCTACCATGTTCAGGTGAGAGTGTTATCCTGTTTAGGTGAGAGTGCTACCCTGTTCAGGTGAGAGTGCTACCATGTTCAGGTGAGAGTGCTACCCCGTTCAGGTGAGAGTGCTGCCATGTTCAGGTGAGAGTGCTATCCTGTTCAGGCGAGAGTGCTACCATGTTCAGGTGAGAGTGCTACCATGTTCAGGTGAGAGTGCTATCCTGTTCAGGTGAGAGTGCTACCCTGTTCAGGAGAGAGTGCTACCATGTTCAGGTGAGAGTGCTACCCTGTTCAGGTGAGAGTGCTACCATGTTCAGGTGAGAGTGCTACCCTGTTCAGGTGAGAGTGCTATCCTGTTCAGGTGAGAGTGCTACCATGTTCAGGTGAGAGTGCTATCCTGTTCAGGTGAGAGTGCTACCCTGTTCAGGTGAGAGTGCTATCCTGTTCAGGTGAGTGTGCTACTCTGTTCAGGTGAGAGTGCTATCCTGTTCAGGTGTGAGTGCTATCCTGTTCAGGTGAGAGTGCTACCCTGTTCAGGTGAGAGTGCTATCCTGTTCAGGTGTGAGTGCTATCCTGTTCAGGTGAGAGTGCTACCATGTTCAGGCGAGAGTGCTATCCTGTTCAGGTGAGAGTGCTACCATGTTCAGGTGAGAGTGCTATCCTGTTCAGGTGAGAGCGCTACCATGTTCAGCTGAGAGTGCTATCCTGTTCAGGTGAGAGTGCTACCCTGTTCAGGCGAGAGTGCTATCCTGTTCAGGTGAGAGTGCTACCCTGTTCAGGTGAGAGTGCTATCCTGTTCAGGTGAGAGTTCTACCATGTTCAGCTGAGAGTGCTATCCTGTTCAGGTGAGAGTGCTATCCTGTTCAGGCGAGAGTGTTATCCTGTTTAGGTGAGAGTGCTACCCTGTTCAGGTGAGAGTGCTATCCTGTTCAGGTGAGAGTGCTACCATGTTCAGGTGAGAGTGCTACCATGTTCAGCTGAGAGTGCTATCCTGTTCAGGTGTGAGTGCTACCCTGTTCAGGTGAGAATGCTACCATGTTCAGGTGAGAGTGCTACCATGTTCAGGTGAGAGTGCTACCATGTTCAGCTGAGAGTGCTATCCTGTTCAGGTGAGAGTGCTACCCTGTTCAGGTGAGAGTGCTATCCTGTTCAGGTGAGAGTGCTACCATGTTCAGGTGAGAGTGCTATCCTGTTCAGGAGAGAGTGCTACCATGTTCAGGTGAGAGTGCTACCCTGTTCAGGTGAGAGTGCTATCCTGTTCAGGTGAGAGTGCTACCCTGTTCAGGTGAGAGTGCTATCCTGTTCAGGTGAGAGTGCTACCATGTTCAGGTGAGAGTGCTATCCTGTTCAGGTGAGAGTTCTACCATGTTCAGCTGAGAGTGCTATCCTGTTCAGGTGAGAGTGCTATCCTGTTCAGGCGAGAGTGTTATCCTGTTTAGGTGAGAGTGCTACCCTGTTCAGGTGAGAGTGCTATCCTGTTCAGGTGAGAGTGCTACCATGTTCAGGTGAGAGTGCTACCATGTTCAGCTGAGAGTGCTATCCTGTTCAGGTGTGAGTGCTACCCTGTTCAGGTGAGAATGCTACCATGTTCAGGTGAGAGTGCTACCATGTTCAGGTGAGAGTGCTACCATGTTCAGCTGAGAGTGCTATCCTGTTCAGGTGAGAGTGCTACCCTGTTCAGGTGAGAGTGCTATCCTGTTCAGGTGAGAGTGCTACCATGTTCAGGTGAGAGTGCTATCCTGTTCAGGAGAGAGTGCTACCATGTTCAGGTGAGAGTGCTACCCTGTTCAGGGGAGAGTGCTATCCTGTTCAGGTGAGAGTGCTACCCTGTTCAGGTGAGAGTGCTATCCTGTTCAGGTGAGAGTGCTACCATGTTCAGGTGAGAGTGCTATCCTGTTCAGGTGAGAGTGCTACCATGTTCAGGTGAGAGTGCTATCCTGTTCAGGTGAGAGTGCTACCATGTTCAGGTGAGAGTGCTATCCTGTTCAGGTGAGAGTGCTACCCTGTTCAGGAGAGAGTGCTACCATGTTCAGGTGAGAGTGCTACCCTGTTCAGGTGAGAGTGCTATCCTGTTCAGGTGAGAGTGCTATCCTGTTCAGGTGAGAGTGCTACCATGTTCAGGTGAGAGTGCTACCCTGTTCAGGTGAGAGTGCTATCCTGTTCAGGTGAGAGTGCTATCCTGTTCAGGTGAGAGTGCTACCCTGTTCAGGTGAGAGTGCTATCCTGTTTAGGTGAGAGTGCTACCCTGTTCAGGTGAGAGTGCTACCCTGTTCAGGTGAGAGTGCTACCCTGTTCAGGTGAGAGTGCTACCATGTTCAGGTGAGAGTGCTAACCTGTTCAGGTGAGAGTGCTACCATGTTCAGGTGAGAGTGCTACCCTGTTCAGGTGAGAGTGCTATCCTGTTCAGGTGAGAGTGCTACCCTGTTCAGGTGAGAGTGCTATCCTGTTCAGGTGAGAGTGCTATCCTGTTCAGGTGAGAGTGCTACCCTGTTCAGGTGAGAGTGCTATCCTGTTCAGGTGAGAGTGCTACCCTGTTCAGGTGAGAGTGCTATCCTGTTCAGGTGTGAGTGCTATCCTGTTCAGGTGAGAGTGCTACCCTGTTCAGGTGAGAGTGCTATCCTGTTCAGGTGTGAGTGCTATCCTGTTCAGGTGAGAGTGCTACCATGTTCAGGTGAGAGTGCTACCATGTTCAGGCGAGAGTGCTATCCTGTTCAGGTGAGAGTGCTACCATGTTCAGGTGAGAGTGCTATCCTGTTCAGGTGAGAGCGCTACCATGTTCAGCTGAGAGTGCTATCCTGTTCAGGTGAGAGTGCTACCCTGTTCAGGCGAGAGTGCTATCCTGTTCAGGTGAGAGTGCTACCCTGTTCAGGTGAGAGTGCTATCCTGTTCAGGTGAGAGTTCTATCCTGTTCAGGTGAGAGTGCTCTCCTGTTCAGGTGAGAGTGCTATCCTGTTCAGGTGAGAGTGCTATCCTGTTCAGGCGAGAGTGCTATCCTGTTCAGGAGAGAGTGCTACCATGTTCAGGTGAGAGTGTTATCCTGTTTAGGTGAGAGTGCTACCCTGTTCAGGTGAGAGTGCTATCCTGTTCAGGTGAGAGTGCTATCCTGTTCAGGAGAGATTGCTACCATGTTCAGGTGAGAGTGTTATCCTGTTTAGGTGAGAGTGCTACCCTGTTCAGGTGAGAGTGCTACCATGTTCAGGTGAGAGTGCTACCCCGTTCAGGTGAGAGTGCTGCCATGTTCAGGTGAGAGTGCTATCCTGTTCAGGCGAGAGTGCTACCATGTTCAGGTGAGAGTGCTACCATGTTCAGGTGAGAGTGCTATCCTGTTCAGGTGAGAGTGCTACCCTGTTCAGGAGAGAGTGCTACCATGTTCAGGTGAGAGTGCTACCCTGTTCAGGTGAGAGTGCTACCATGTTCAGGTGAGAGTGCTACCCTGTTCAGGTGAGAGTGCTATCCTGTTCAGGTGAGAGTGCTACCATGTTCAGGTGAGAGTGCTATCCTGTTCAGGTGAGAGTGCTACCCTGTTCAGGTGAGAGTGCTATCCTGTTCAGGTGAGTGTGCTACCCTGTTCAGGTGAGAGTGCTATCCTGTTTAGGTGTGAGTGCTATCCTGTTCAGGTGAGAGTGCTACCCTGTTCAGGTGAGAGTGCTATCCTGTTCAGGTGTGAGTGCTATCCTGTTCAGGTGAGAGTGCTACCATGTTCAGGCGAGAGTGCTATCCTGTTCAGGTGAGAGTGCTACCATGTTCAGGTGAGAGTGCTATCCTGTTCAGGTGAGAGCGCTACCATGTTCAGCTGAGAGTGCTATCCTGTTCAGGTGAGAGTGCTACCCTGTTCAGGCGAGAGTGCTATCCTGTTCAGGTGAGAGTGCTACCCTGTTCAGGTGAGAGTGCTATCCTGTTCAGGTGAGAGTTCTACCATGTTCAGCTGAGAGTGCTATCCTGTTCAGGTGAGAGTGCTATCCTGTTCAGGCGAGAGTGTTATCCTGTTTAGGTGAGAGTGCTACCCTGTTCAGGTGAGAGTGCTATCCTGTTCAGGTGAGAGTGCTACCATGTTCAGGTGAGAGTGCTACCATGTTCAGCTGAGAGTGCTATCCTGTTCAGGTGTGAGTGCTACCCTGTTCAGGTGAGAATGCTACCATGTTCAGGTGAGAGTGCTACCATGTTCAGGTGAGAGTGCTACCATGTTCAGCTGAGAGTGCTATCCTGTTCAGGTGAGAGTGCTACCCTGTTCAGGTGAGAGTGCTATCCTGTTCAGGTGAGAGTGCTACCATGTTCAGGTGAGAGTGCTATCCTGTTCAGGAGAGAGTGCTACCATGTTCAGGTGAGAGTGCTACCCTGTTCAGGTGAGAGTGCTATCCTGTTCAGGTGAGAGTGCTACCCTGTTCAGGTGAGAGTGCTATCCTGTTCAGGTGAGAGTGCTACCATGTTCAGGTGAGAGTGCTATCCTGTTCAGGTGAGAGTTCTACCATGTTCAGCTGAGAGTGCTATCCTGTTCAGGTGAGAGTGCTATCCTGTTCAGGCGAGAGTGTTATCCTGTTTAGGTGAGAGTGCTACCCTGTTCAGGTGAGAGTGCTATCCTGTTCAGGTGAGAGTGCTACCATGTTCAGGTGAGAGTGCTACCATGTTCAGCTGAGAGTGCTATCCTGTTCAGGTGTGAGTGCTACCCTGTTCAGGTGAGAATGCTACCATGTTCAGGTGAGAGTGCTACCATGTTCAGGTGAGAGTGCTACCATGTTCAGCTGAGAGTGCTATCCTGTTCAGGTGAGAGTGCTACCCTGTTCAGGTGAGAGTGCTATCCTGTTCAGGTGAGAGTGCTACCATGTTCAGGTGAGAGTGCTATCCTGTTCAGGAGAGAGTGCTACCATGTTCAGGTGAGAGTGCTACCCTGTTCAGGTGAGAGTGCTATCCTGTTCAGGTGAGAGTGCTACCCTGTTCAGGTGAGAGTGCTATCCTGTTCAGGTGAGAGTGCTACCATGTTCAGGTGAGAGTGCTATCCTGTTCAGGTGAGAGTGCTACCATGTTCAGGTGAGAGTGCTATCCTGTTCAGGTGAGAGTGCTACCATGTTCAGGTGAGAGTGCTATCCTGTTCAGGTGAGAGTGCTACCCTGTTCAGGAGAGAGTGCTACCATGTTCAGGTGAGAGTGCTACCCTGTTCAGGTGAGAGTGCTATCCTGTTCAGGTGAGAGTGCTATCCTGTTCAGGTGAGAGTGCTACCATGTTCAGGTGAGAGTGCTACCCTGTTCAGGTGAGAGTGCTATCCTGTTCAGGTGAGAGTGCTATCCTGTTCAGGTGAGAGTGCTACCCTGTTCAGGTGAGAGTGCTATCCTGTTTAGGTGAGAGTGCTACCCTGTTCAGGTGAGAGTGCTACCCTGTTCAGGTGAGAGTGCTATCCTGTTCAGGTGAGAGTGCTACCATGTTCAGGTGAGAGTGCTACCATGTTCAGGTGAGAGTGCTATCCTGTTCAGGTGAGAGTGCTATCCTGTTCAGGTGAGAGTGCTACCCTGTTCAGGTGAGAGTGCTATCCTGTTCAGGTGAGAGTGCTATCCTGTTCAGGTGAGAGTGCTACCATGTTCAGGTGAGAGTGCTACCCTGTTCAGGTGAGAGTGCTATCCTGTTCAGGTGAGAGTGCTACCATGTTCAGGTGAGAGTGCTACCCTGTTCAGGTGAGAGTGCTATCCTGTTCAGGTGTGAGTGCTATCCTGTTCAGGTGAGAGTGCTACCATGTTCAGGTGAGAGTGCTACCATGTTCAGCTGAGAGTGCTATCCTGTTGAGGTGAGAGTGCTACCATGTTCAGGCGAGAGTGCTATCCTGTTCAGGTGAGAGTGCTACCATGTTCAGCTGAGTGTGCTATCCTGTTCAGGTGAGAGTGCGACCCTGTTCAGGTGAGAGTGCTACCCTGTTCAGGCGAGAGTGCTATCCTGTTCAGGTGAGAGTGCTACCCTGTTCAGGCGAGAGTGCTATCCTGTTCAGGTGAGAGTGCTATCCTGTTCAGGTGAGAGTTCTACCATGTTCAGCTGAGAGTGCTATCCTGTTCAGGTGAGAGTGCTACCCTGTTCAGGTGAGAGTGCTACCATGTTCAGGCGAGAGTGCTATCCTGTTCAGGTGAGAGTGCTACCATGTTCAGCTGAGTGTGCTATCCTGTTCAGGTGAGAGTGCTACCCTGTTCAGGCGAGAGTGCTATCCTGTTCAGGTGTGAGTGCTACCCTGTTCAGGTGAGAGTGCTATCCTGTTCAGGTGAGAGTGCTATCCTGTTCAGGCGAGAGTGCTATCCTGTTTAGGTGAGAGTGCTACCCTGTTCAGGTGAGAGTGCTACCATGTTCAGGTGAGAGTGCTATCCTGTTCAGGTGTGAGTGCTACCCTGTTCAGGTGAGAATGCTACCATGTTCAGGTGAGAGTGCTACCATGTTCAGGAGAGAGTGCTACCATGTTCAGGTGAGAGTGCTACCCTGTTCAGGTGAGAGTGCTATCCTGTTCAGGTGTGAGTGCTTCCCTGTTCAGGTGAGAATGCTACCATGTTCAGGTGAGAGTGCTACCATGTTCAGGAGAGAGTGCTACCATGTTCAGGTGAGAGTGCTACCCTGTTCAGGTGAGAGTGCTATCCTGTTCAGGTGAGAGTGCTACCATGTTCAGCTGAGAGTGCTATCCTGTTCAGGTGAGAGTGCTACCATGTTCAGCTGAGAGTGCTATCCTGTTCAGGTGAGAGTGCTACCATGTTCAGGCGAGAGTGCTATCCTGTTCAGGTGAGAGTGCTACCATGTTCAGCTGAGTGTGCTATCCTGTTCAGGTGAGAGTGCTATCCTGTTCAGGTGAGAGTGCTACCCTGTTCAGGCGAGAGTGCTATCCTGTTCAGGTGAGAGTGCTATCCTGTTCAGGTGAGAGTTCTACCATGTTCAGCTGAGAGTGCTATCCTGTTCAGGTGAGAGTGCTACCCTGTTCAGGCGAGAGTGCTATCCTGTTCAGGTGAGAGTGCTATCCTGTTCAGGTGAGAGTTCTACCATGTTCAGCTGAGAGTGCTATCCTGTTCAGGTGAGAGTGCTACCCTGTTCAGGCGAGAGTGCTATCCTGTTCAGGTGAGAGTGCTATCCTGTTCAGGTGAGAGTTCTACCATGTTCAGCTGAGAGTGCTATCCTGTTCAGGTGAGAGTGCGACCCTGTTCAGGTGAGAGTGCTACCATGTTCAGGCGAGAGTGCTATCCTGTTCAGGTGAGAGTGCTACCATGTTCAGCTGAGAGTGCTATCCTGTTCAGGTGAGAGTGCTACCCTGTTCAGGTGAGAATGCTACCATGTTCAGGTGAGAGTGCTACCATGTTCAGGTGAGAGTGCTACCATGTTCAGCTGAGAGTGCTATCCTGTTCAGGTGAGAGTGCTACCCTGTTCAGGCGAGAGTGCTACCCTGTTCAGGTGAGAGTGCTACCATGTTCAGCTGAGTGTGCTATCCTGTTCAGGTGAGAGTGCTACCCTGTTCAGGCGAGAGTGCTACCATGTTCAGGTGAGAGTGCTACCATGTTCAGCTGAGAGTGCTATCCTGTTCAGGTGTGAGTGCTACCCTGTTCAGGCGAGAGTGCTACCATGTTCAGGTGAGAGTGCTACCCTGTTCAGGTGAGAGTGCTATCCTGTTCAGGTGAGAGTGCTATCCTGTTCAGGTGAGAGTGCTACCCTGTTCAGGTGAGAGTGCTACCCTGTTCAGGTGAGAGTGCTATCCTGTTTAGGTGAGAGTGCTACCCTGTTCAGGTGAGAGTGCTACCCTGTTCAGGTGAGAGTGCTATCCTGTTCAGGTGAGAGTGCTATCCTGTTCAGGTGAGAGTGCTACCATGTTCAGGTGAGAGTGCTACCCTGTTCAGGTGAGAGTGCTATCCTGTTCAGGTGAGAGTGCTATCCTGTTCAGGTGAGAGTGCTACCCTGTTCAGGTGAGAGTGCTATCCTGTTCAGGTGAGAGTGCTATCCTGTTCAGGTGAGAGTGCTACCATGTTCAGGTGAGAGTGCTACCCTGTTCAGGTGAGAGTGCTATCCTGTTCAGGTGAGAGTGCTACCATGTTCAGGTGAGAGTGCTACCCTGTTCAGGTGAGAGTGCTATCCTGTTCAGGTGTGAGTGCTATCCTGTTCAGGTGAGAGTGCTACCATGTTCAGGTGAGAGTGCTACCATGTTCAGCTGAGAGTGCTATCCTGTTCAGGTGAGAGTGCTACCATGTTCAGGCGAGAGTGCTATCCTGTTCAGGTGAGAGTGCTACCATGTTCAGCTGAGTGTGCTATCCTGTTCAGGTGAGAGTGCTATCCTGTTCAGGTGAGAGTGCTACCCTGTTCAGGTGAGAGTGCTACCCTGTTCAGGCGAGAGTGCTATCCTGTTCAGGTGAGAGTGCTACCCTGTTCAGGCGAGAGTGCTATCCTGTTCAGGTGAGAGTGCTATCCTGTTCAGGTGAGAGTTCTACCATGTTCAGCTGAGAGTGCTATCCTGTTCAGGTGAGAGTGCTACCCTGTTCAGGTGAGAGTGCTACCATGTTCAGGCGAGAGTGCTATCCTGTTCAGGTGAGAGTGCTACCATGTTCAGCTGAGTGTGCTATCCTGTTCAGGTGAGAGTGCTACCCTGTTCAGGCGAGAGTGCTATCCTGTTCAGGTGTGAGTGCTACCCTGTTCAGGTGAGAGTGCTATCCTGTTCAGGTGAGAGTGCTATCCTGTTCAGGCGAGAGTGCTATCCTGTTTAGGTGAGAGTGCTACCCTGTTCAGGTGAGAGTGCTACCATGTTCAGGTGAGAGTGCTATCCTGTTCAGGTGTGAGTGCTACCCTGTTCAGGTGAGAATGCTACCATGTTCAGGTGAGAGTGCTACCATGTTCAGGAGAGAGTGCTACCATGTTCAGGTGAGAGTGCTACCCTGTTCAGGTGAGAGTGCTATCCTGTTCAGGTGTGAGTGCTACCCTGTTCAGGTGAGAATGCTACCATGTTCAGGTGAGAGTGCTACCATGTTCAGGAGAGAGTGCTACCATGTTCAGGTGAGAGTGCTACCCTGTTCAGGTGAGAGTGCTATCCTGTTCAGGTGAGAGTGCTACCATGTTCAGCTGAGAGTGCTATCCTGTTCAGGTGAGAGTGCTACCATGTTCAGCTGAGAGTGCTATCCTGTTCAGGTGAGAGTGCTACCATGTTCAGGCGAGAGTGCTATCCTGTTCAGGTGAGAGTGCTACCATGTTCAGCTGAGTGTGCTATCCTGTTCAGGTGAGAGTGCTATCCTGTTCAGGTGAGAGTGCTACCCTGTTCAGGCGAGAGTGCTATCCTGTTCAGGTGAGAGTGCTATCCTGTTCAGGTGAGAGTTCTACCATGTTCAGCTGAGAGTGCTATCCTGTTCAGGTGAGAGTGCTACCCTGTTCAGGCGAGAGTGCTATCCTGTTCAGGTGAGAGTGCTATCCTGTTCAGGTGAGAGTTCTACCATGTTCAGCTGAGAGTGCTATCCTGTTCAGGTGAGAGTGCTACCCTGTTCAGGCGAGAGTGCTATCCTGTTCAGGTGAGAGTGCTATCCTGTTCAGGTGAGAGTTCTACCATGTTCAGCTGAGAGTGCTATCCTGTTCAGGTGAGAGTGCTACCCTGTTCAGGTGAGAGTGCTACCATGTTCAGGCGAGAGTGCTATCCTGTTCAGGTGAGAGTGCTACCATGTTCAGCTGAGAGTGCTACCCTGTTCAGGTGAGAATGCTACCCTGTTCAGGTGAGAGTGCTATCCTGTTCAGGTGAGAGTGCTATCCTGTTCAGGTGAGAGTGCTACCCTGTTCAGGTGAGAGTGCTACCCTGTTCAGGTGAGAGTGCTATCCTGTTTAGGTGAGAGTGCTACCCTGTTCAGGTGAGAGTGCTACCCTGTTCAGGTGAGAGTGCTATCCTGTTCAGGTGAGAGTGCTATCCTGTTCAGGTGAGAGTGCTACCATGTTCAGGTGAGAGTGCTACCCTGTTCAGGTGAGAGTGCTATCCTGTTCAGGTGAGAGTGCTATCCTGTTCAGGTGAGAGTGCTACCCTGTTCAGGTGAGAGTGCTATCCTGTTCAGGTGAGAGTGCTATCCTGTTCAGGTGAGAGTGCTACCATGTTCAGGTGAGAGTGCTACCCTGTTCAGGTGAGAGTGCTATCCTGTTCAGGTGAGAGTGCTACCATGTTCAGGTGAGAGTGCTACCCTGTTCAGGTGAGAGTGCTATCCTGTTCAGGTGTGAGTGCTATCCTGTTCAGGTGAGAGTGCTACCATGTTCAGGTGAGAGTGCTACCATGTTCAGCTGAGAGTGCTATCCTGTTCAGGTGAGAGTGCTACCATGTTCAGGCGAGAGTGCTATCCTGTTCAGGTGAGAGTGCTACCATGTTCAGCTGAGTGTGCTATCCTGTTCAGGTGAGAGTGCTATCCTGTTCAGGTGAGAGTGCTACCCTGTTCAGGTGAGAGTGCTACCCTGTTCAGGCGAGAGTGCTATCCTGTTCAGGTGAGAGTGCTACCCTGTTCAGGCGAGAGTGCTATCCTGTTCAGGTGAGAGTGCTATCCTGTTCAGGTGAGAGTTCTACCATGTTCAGCTGAGAGTGCTATCCTGTTCAGGTGAGAGTGCTACCCTGTTCAGGTGAGAGTGCTACCATGTTCAGGCGAGAGTGCTATCCTGTTCAGGTGAGAGTGCTACCATGTTCAGCTGAGTGTGCTATCCTGTTCAGGTGAGAGTGCTACCCTGTTCAGGCGAGAGTGCTATCCTGTTCAGGTGTGAGTGCTACCCTGTTCAGGTGAGAGTGCTATCCTGTTCAGGTGAGAGTGCTATCCTGTTCAGGCGAGAGTGCTATCCTGTTTAGGTGAGAGTGCTACCCTGTTCAGGTGAGAGTGCTACCATGTTCAGGTGAGAGTGCTATCCTGTTCAGGTGTGAGTGCTACCCTGTTCAGGTGAGAATGCTACCATGTTCAGGTGAGAGTGCTACCATGTTCAGGAGAGAGTGCTACCATGTTCAGGTGAGAGTGCTACCCTGTTCAGGTGAGAGTGCTATCCTGTTCAGGTGTGAGTGCTACCCTGTTCAGGTGAGAATGCTACCATGTTCAGGTGAGAGTGCTACCATGTTCAGGAGAGAGTGCTACCATGTTCAGGTGAGAGTGCTACCCTGTTCAGGTGAGAGTGCTATCCTGTTCAGGTGAGAGTGCTACCATGTTCAGCTGAGAGTGCTATCCTGTTCAGGTGAGAGTGCTACCATGTTCAGCTGAGAGTGCTATCCTGTTCAGGTGAGAGTGCTACCATGTTCAGGCGAGAGTGCTATCCTGTTCAGGTGAGAGTGCTACCATGTTCAGCTGAGTGTGCTATCCTGTTCAGGTGAGAGTGCTATCCTGTTCAGGTGAGAGTGCTACCCTGTTCAGGCGAGAGTGCTATCCTGTTCAGGTGAGAGTGCTATCCTGTTCAGGTGAGAGTTCTACCATGTTCAGCTGAGAGTGCTATCCTGTTCAGGTGAGAGTGCTACCCTGTTCAGGCGAGAGTGCTATCCTGTTCAGGTGAGAGTGCTATCCTGTTCAGGTGAGAGTTCTACCATGTTCAGCTGAGAGTGCTATCCTGTTCAGGTGAGAGTGCTACCCTGTTCAGGCGAGAGTGCTATCCTGTTCAGGCGAGAGTGCTATCCTGTTCAGGTGAGAGTTCTACCATGTTCAGCTGAGAGTGCTATCCTGTTCAGGTGAGAGTGCTACCCTGTTCAGGTGAGAGTGCTACCATGTTCAGGCGAGAGTGCTATCCTGTTCAGGTGAGAGTGCTACCATGTTCAGCTGAGAGTGCTACCCTGTTCAGGTGAGAATGCTACCATGTTCAGGTGAGAGTGCTACCATGTTCAGGTGAGAGTGCTACCATGTTCAGCTGAGAGTGCTATCCTGTTCAGGTGAGAGTGCTACCCTGTTCAGGCGAGAGTGCTACCCTGTTCAGGTGAGAGTGCTACCATGTTCAGCTGAGTGTGCTATCCTGTTCAGGTGAGAGTGCTACCCTGTTCAGGCGAGAGTGCTACCATGTTCAGGTGAGAGTGCTACCATGTTCAGCTGAGAGTGCTATCCTGTTCAGGTGTGAGTGCTACCCTGTTCAGGCGAGAGTGCTACCATGTTCAGGTGAGAGTGCTACCCTGTTCAGGTGAGAGTGCTATCCTGTTCAGGTGAGAGTGCTACCCTGTTCAGGTGAGAGTGCTACCCTGTTCAGGTGAGAGTGCTATCCTGTTTAGGTGAGAGTGCTACCCTGTTCAGGTGAGAGTGCTACCCTGTTCAGGTGAGAGTGCTATCCTGTTCAGGTGAGAGTGCTATCCTGTTCAGGTGAGAGTGCTACCATGTTCAGGTGAGAGTGCTACCCTGTTCAGGTGAGAGTGCTATCCTGTTCAGGTGAGAGTGCTATCCTGTTCAGGTGAGAGTGCTACCCTGTTCAGGTGAGAGTGCTATCCTGTTCAGGTGAGAGTGCTATCCTGTTCAGGTGAGAGTGCTACCATGTTCAGGTGAGAGTGCTACCCTGTTCAGGTGAGAGTGCTATCCTGTTCAGGTGAGAGTGCTACCATGTTCAGGTGAGAGTGCTACCCTGTTCAGGTGAGAGTGCTACCCTGTTCAGGTGAGAGTGCTATCCTGTTTAGGTGAGAGTGCTACCCTGTTCAGGTGAGAGTGCTACCCTGTTCAGGTGAGAGTGCTATCCTGTTCAGGTGAGAGTGCTATCCTGTTCAGGTGAGAGTGCTACCATGTTCAGGTGAGAGTGCTACCCTGTTCAGGTGAGAGTGCTATCCTGTTCAGGTGAGAGTGCTATCCTGTTCAGGTGAGAGTGCTACCCTGTTCAGGTGAGAGTGCTATCCTGTTCAGGTGAGAGTGCTATCCTGTTCAGGTGAGAGTGCTACCATGTTCAGGTGAGAGTGCTACCCTGTTCAGGTGAGAGTGCTATCCTGTTCAGGTGAGAGTGCTACCATGTTCAGGTGAGAGTGCTACCCTGTTCAGGTGAGAGTGCTATCCTGTTCAGGTGTGAGTGCTATCCTGTTCAGGTGAGAGTGCTACCATGTTCAGGTGAGAGTGCTACCATGTTCAGCTGAGAGTGCTATCCTGTTCAGGTGAGAGTGCTACCATGTTCAGGCGAGAGTGCTATCCTGTTCAGGTGAGAGTGCTACCATGTTCAGCTGAGTGTGCTATCCTGTTCAGGTGAGAGTGCTATCCTGTTCAGGTGAGAGTGCTACCCTGTTCAGGTGAGAGTGCTACCCTGTTCAGGCGAGAGTGCTATCCTGTTCAGGTGAGAGTGCTACCCTGTTCAGGCGAGAGTGCTATCCTGTTCAGGTGAGAGTGCTATCCTGTTCAGGTGAGAGTTCTACCATGTTCAGCTGAGAGTGCTATCCTGTTCAGGTGAGAGTGCTACCCTGTTCAGGTGAGAGTGCTACCATGTTCAGGCGAGAGTGCTATCCTGTTCAGGTGAGAGTGCTACCATGTTCAGCTGAGTGTGCTATCCTGTTCAGGTGAGAGTGCTACCCTGTTCAGGCGAGAGTGCTATCCTGTTCAGGTGTGAGTGCTACCCTGTTCAGGTGAGAGTGCTATCCTGTTCAGGTGAGAGTGCTATCCTGTTCAGGCGAGAGTGCTATCCTGTTTAGGTGAGAGTGCTACCCTGTTCAGGTGAGAGTGCTACCATGTTCAGGTGAGAGTGCTATCCTGTTCAGGTGTGAGTGCTACCCTGTTCAGGTGAGAATGCTACCATGTTCAGGTGAGAGTGCTACCATGTTCAGGAGAGAGTGCTACCATGTTCAGGTGAGAGTGCTACCCTGTTCAGGTGAGAGTGCTATCCTGTTCAGGTGTGAGTGCTACCCTGTTCAGGTGAGAATGCTACCATGTTCAGGTGAGAGTGCTACCATGTTCAGGAGAGAGTGCTACCATGTTCAGGTGAGAGTGCTACCCTGTTCAGGTGAGAGTGCTATCCTGTTCAGGTGAGAGTGCTACCATGTTCAGCTGAGAGTGCTATCCTGTTCAGTTGAGAGTGCTACCATGTTCAGCTGAGAGTGCTATCCTGTTCAGGTGAGAGTGCTACCATGTTCAGGCGAGAGTGCTATCCTGTTCAGGTGAGAGTGCTACCATGTTCAGCTGAGTGTGCTATCCTGTTCAGGTGAGAGTGCTATCCTGTTCAGGTGAGAGTGCTACCCTGTTCAGGCGAGAGTGCTATCCTGTTCAGGTGAGAGTGCTATCCTGTTCAGGTGAGAGTTCTACCATGTTCAGCTGAGAGTGCTATCTTGTTCAGGTGAGAGTGCTACCCTGTTCAGGCGAGAGTGCTATCCTGTTCAGGTGAGAGTGCTATCCTGTTCAGGTGAGAGTTCTACCATGTTCAGCTGAGAGTGCTATCCTGTTCAGGTGAGAGTGCTACCCTGTTCAGGCGAGAGTGCTATCCTGTTCAGGTGAGAGTGCTATCCTGTTCAGGTGAGAGTTCTACCATGTTCAGCTGAGAGTGCTATCCTGTTCAGGTGAGAGTGCTACCCTGTTCAGGTGAGAGTGCTACCATGTTCAGGCGAGAGTGCTATCCTGTTCAGGTGAGAGTGCTACCATGTTCAGCTGAGAGTGCTATCCTGTTCAGGTGAGAGTGCTACCCTGTTCAGGTGAGAATGCTACCATGTTCAGGTGAGAGTGCTACCATGTTCAGGTGAGAGTGCTACCATGTTCAGCTGAGAGTGCTATCCTGTTCAGGTGAGAGTGCTACCCTGTTCAGGCGAGAGTGCTACCCTGTTCAGGTGAGAGTGCTACCATGTTCAGCTGAGTGTGCTATCCTGTTCAGGTGAGAGTGCTACCCTGTTCAGGCGAGAGTGCTACCATGTTCAGGTGAGAGTGCTACCATGTTCAGCTGAGAGTGCTATCCTGTTCAGGTGTGAGTGCTACCCTGTTCAGGCGAGAGTGCTACCATGTTCAGGTGAGAGTGCTACCATGTTCAGCTGAGAGTGCTATCCTGTTCAGGTGAGAGTGCTACCCTGTTCAGGTGAGAGTGCTACCATGTTCAGGTGAGAGTGCTACCATGTTCAGCTGAGAGTGCTATCCTGTTCAGGTGTGAGTGCTACCCTGTTCAGGTGAGAATGCTACCATGTTCAGGTGAGAGTGCTACCATGTTCAGGTGAGAGTGCTACCATGTTCAGCTGAGAGTGCTATCCTGTTCAGGTGAGAGTGCTACCCTGTTCAAGTGAGAGTGCTACCCTGTTCAGCTGAGAGTGCTATCCTGTTCAGGTGAGAGTGCTACCCTGTTCAGGTGAGAGTGCTATCCTGTTCAGGTGAGAGTGCTACCATGTTCAGCTGAGAGTGCTACCCTGTTCAGCTGAGAGTGCTATCCTGTTCAGGTGAGAGTGCTACCATGTTCAGGTGAGAGTGCTACCATGTTCAGCTGAGAGTGCTACCCTGTTCAGCTGAGAGTGCTATCCTGTTCAGGTGAGAGTGCTACCATGTTCAGGTGAGAGTGCTACCATGTTCAGCTGAGAGTGCTATCCTGTTCAGGTGAGAGTGCTACCATGTTCAGGTGAGAGTGTTATCCTGTTCAGGTGAGAGTGCTATCCTGTTCAGGTGTGAGTGCTATCCTGTTCAGGTGAGAGTGCTATCCTGTTCAGGTGAGAGTGCTACCCTGTTCAGGTGAGAGTGCTATCCTGTTCAGGTGAGAGTGCTATCCTGTTCAGGCGAGAGTGCTATCCTGTTCAGGTGTGAGTGCTATCCTGTTCAGGTGAGAGTGCTATCCTGTTCAGGTGAGCCAAGGCTGACACTTCAGCAGCTGTCTGGTTTTGTTGATTGCTGCTCTGTATTGCTTGGAAATGCTTAACGTTGCATCTTAGAGTCCGCTGTTTCTTTCCACTTCAGCTGTAGCTACTTTAACACCACAGACAATGTGTGTTGCTTATTCATCCATGCTCTGTCTATAGTATCCATCATTAAATTATTTCCAGTGAATCATTTGTTTTTGTCAAGTTGTTTGTATCTTAATGCAATGCATTTATGATCAACCATAATTTAAATTCAACTCAGTTGCACAGGAATCGTTCAATAGACAGAGGGTAGAGTTAAAATGTTTAAGCGATGCTGAGAATGGGAGGTTTGATATTCAGAGCTCTGCTGCACAATATCCTAACTCGCACCAAGTCACAGTTACCCATCACCCCTGCACTGGAAGATGTACACTGGCTCCCAGTCCCGCAGTGCCTCTATTTTAAAATTCTCTTCCTTGTGTTGTCCAAATCCCTCCATGACCTCATCCCTTCCTATCTCTGTAACCTCCTCCAGCCTCACAACCCTTGGAGATCTCTGCGCTTCTCCAATTCTGGGCTCTTGAGCATCCCCGATTTTCATTGCTCCCCCATTGACGGCCATGCCTTCAGCTACTGGGCCCTAAGCTTTGCAATTCCCTTCTTACACCTCTGCACCTTTCTCTCCTCCTTTAAGATGCTCCTTGAAACCTACCTCTTGACAAAGCTTTTGGTCACCTGTCCTAGTATCTCTTTATGTTGTTTGATGTCAAACTTCCTCTGATTATTGCTCCTATGAAGAGCTTTGGAATTAATAGCCGGTATTCATTGGCATGCCAGTGTAAACAGGCACAAGGAACAATCCCTGTGGTGGAACAGGTCAGCATGTGGCACACTCAGCTCTGACTGTCATCAGAGCAGCCCAATATTTCAAAAAGTGCCTGAAATAGGTGTTGGGCCCCCTATTTATGGACGCAAGGGGCTTAAGGCTTGCTTTAGGCATGGACCCTGGTCATCTCTTTTTCTGCCTTTACTGTAGTGTGCTGCATCTCAGGAGTGTAATGAGTGCTTGCACCCCAGCTGCCATATTTGATATTGAAGCACCAGGTGCCATCAAATGTTTGGGTCAATGTTTTCAGTGGCTTAATCCACAGTCACCACAATCCATCGTTTGCTGCTGCAGAATAGTGTCCTCTCTAACAGTTGGTGCTCTTTAATGGAATTATCACTAAGAGGCGAAAACCACAGAGGATCTCAGCAGTCGCCTTGAGCAAGGAGTGATATCAATATTGGTTCCTGCAGTGCAGGAGCAGGGGATTTGGCCCAATAGTGAATCTGAATTGGGTGGATGTGAACATGATGGCAGTAGCAAGATGGAGTGAAATGAGCAGGGGTTGTGAAGAGAACCAGGCCCCATGGAACAACAAAAACAGGCGAAGAACAAATGGCACATAGTAAAACACACAAAAGTGGGAACAATCTCCTGAGAAAGAATAATCCATGATCTCATTGAATTGCGGAATAGGGTCGAGGAGCTGAATAGCCTCCTGCTGTTCCTATGTTCCTATTAGAGGGAAACCTAAGAACAAGAGGATCCATTCTAAATTTTCTTTGTAAGTTCAGTATTTCCCTGATATACAGTGCACGTACTTGGTGCGTTTCTGTATTTTTCTCATATACATCATGGTCATTTGCATTTATTTATGGACCTCAGGCTGTCACAGAGTGCTTTACAGCCAAGGAAGTACTTTCTGAAGGTTAGTCACTGTTGTAGGAAACACAGCAGCCAACTTGCACACAGCAAGATCCCACAAACAGCAATGTGAGAATGACTGGCTGTGATGTCAATTGCAGGATAAATATTGGCCAGGCCAATTCCCCTGCTCATCTTCAAACAGTACTGGGGGATCTTTTATGTCCATCAGAAAGAGCAGATAGGGCACCAGTTTAACGTCTCATCTGAAAGATGGTTCCTCTGACTGTTGTATGATTGTCTTTAAGAGTGATGTCCCTTTAAGATCTTAGTATGCTAATGAGCTAAGTACCAGGATGTAGTCATGTGACTAAAAGCCAGCTTCACCCTGCAACTGTAACACCCAGAGTAAGTTTCTGCAAATAGTTTGCTGTGTGCTGTATATATTAGTTTAGCTGTAAAAACCTGTTTGAGATCTTCAACCAACTGGAGTCGATGCATCTCATTTATGTTGCCTCAGACAACATAAAGAACTCATTACCCTGACAGTGCAGCACTCCCTCAGCACTGCACTGCAAGTGTCAGCCTAAATTTTGCACACAAATCTTTGGAATGAGGCTATGAACCCACAACTTCCTGGCGTAGTGGTGGGAGTGCTACCACTGAACCACAGCTGATACCTTTATTCATAATATCAAGCAACTATTTAGGTGCAAATACCCTGGTTCAATAAAACAACAACATAGGTGGAAGGCAAGGAGGACAGATCGAGGGTCTCCTGGAGCACATCAAGCATCAGTAAATGTTTCACTAAAACCGTTGGCGCAGTTACACCGTGTTAATATCTGTAAAAACAGAGCAAATTTGTTTGCTGTATAACAGACGTGGAAGGAGGCATCTTTTTCTGAAGTGTTACCCGCTCAATACACCTTTAATATAAAAATGTAAACAAGATCAGACATTCCCAGAATTAACCACCAATACATCATCTGTTTTAAAATTGATTCTTGTGATGTTGGTGCCTTTGGTAAGCAATTAGAGACATCCTGAGTTATTTTGGTAGTGTCGTGATTATGTTACTGGACTAATCGGAGAATGAGAGGTTCAAATCTTACCACGTAGCAGTTGCTTGATATTATGAGTAAAGGAATCAGCTGTGACTCAGTGACTAACACTCTCAACTCTAGTCAAACCGTATATTGACCATCCCTGGTTGTCCCGAGTGACTTACTTTAAGGGTGTAGTATACTGGCGTGGGTCTGGAGTCAAATAGAGACCAGGCTGGGTAAGGATGGCACGTTTCCTCAAGGACATTAGTGAACCAGTCAGGTCTTAATGGCAATCTGATAGCTTTTATTGATTCCAGTTGATTTTAAGCTGAATTCCAATTTTAAAATTGCCCATGGTGCAATCTGAATGCTCATTCTCTGGATTACCAGTCCAGCAGCATAACCATTGCCATTACCAAGACAGACCTGCAATGACTCAGAATGTCTCCACATGGTTGTTGATATGGCAGAAAATGACCCTTGGGGCTCCTTCTCTTGCAAACCAGAAATAAGTAAGGATAAAATCTACCAGCTAAATGGCACTTGGAGAAAGAAGATCTTCTCCATTTAGCCACTGCCAGAGCTCAATTCCTTCCAAACTGTGTTAAGAAGAAAAAAAAACACACAGCAAAGGAAAGCTGGAAATAAAACGGTACAGTCAGCTCAATGATAGCTGATCAATGAGCCAGGAGAGCAGACAATCACTGGGTAACAAATAATGATAAGAATTAGTCAGTGTCAACAACTGTTCTTTCAAATAAACATGTCTGGATGGGATGGTTTTGTGCACTTTTCATTTAGGTGAGCAGGGAGAGAAAAAAAAACAGAAGTTTTTTTGTGCTGTCATGTGATATGGGCATCACTGGCGAGGCAGCACTTATTACCCATCCCTAATTACCCCTAACTGAGTGGCTTACAAGAGTCAACCACATTGTTGTGGGTCTGGAATCACATATAAACCACATCAGTGAACAAGTTTTTAACAACAATCTAGTAGTCATTTTTTAGTCCAGATTTATTTAATTGGTTGAATTCAAGATCCGCAGTCACCATGGTGGGATTTGAACTTATGAATTTATTAGTCCAGGCCTCTGGATTACTTGTTGAGTTACATATTCACTATGCTCCCATAACCTTCAATATTGCCCAATAAAAAAATTGCTGACCAGCCACTGTTTTAGCCTCATGCATTAATTTTAGTGGAAAATGGCTCACACACATTAGAGGTGTACTCCACACGTGGTTATTTACAGAATATCATCCACCACCCCACAAACCAAGGAATGACAGTGAAAAAAACCTGCACCTCTGCTTTCCAGCATTTTATCAACAAACACACAAAAAGCTTACGAGTTCACACGTACATGCCATGGAAAATATGATTATTGAGATCATATGGCCAATGCTGGTGGCTAATACTCATTTTTTATTTCCTCATCAGAAGTATAATTAGCTATACCTGGATTCCAATTAGCCACATACAGCTTGTGACTAAGCATTGGAGAATATTAGCTTACATAACAGAGCCTCCCCACTTCACTAATCCACATTGATTAGTAACATGTCAAAGTAAAAAAAAGTTTCCCCAGATTCATGATCTACACATGCCTGAAAAAGCAGATGATTACTCTTTCTTTGCGGCTGATTAATGGTGATGTGATTCCTGTGTTGGAGGAGATGGTTAACCCTGCCCTACTTTGCACTGACCTTACACAGCACTGCAAGCTGTTAAGATACAGCTCCGCGGGAACACTAAGCTCTCTCTATGTTTTCCCTCAAATTGCTAAAACAAAGAACATTTTGTTCCAATAGGTAATAAAAATGCAAACCAGAAAGCTAATGAAAAATAACTTATCGCACCATCTCGTGTGCATCATCTGTTGCAGTCAAACAAATCCTCAAATGATTTCTCTACTACACTAGATTCTGGAGGCACAACCGATACAGTAGCTCCAACTACACACTCGTTGCGAGCATCATAAATAGATTAGTTGCCAGTGTAATTGTATTTATTTATTCCTCCTGTGAGGCAGACAGTGACTGATTGAAATTAAAAGTCTCACTGCGTTTGGGAGCGAATCAGCATCTCACCATAACACACTTGACAGTGCTAACTGTGTATCCTTACAATTGTGTAGTTGCTTGAACACATTACACACAGAGGATCTTGAAAACAATTGAAGAGTAAACACAATAGCAACAATTGTTCTTAAAGGTGCAAAGCAAAGCTGGACACTCAATCCACAAAGAATTTGGAAGATACTGAAATGAATGGACAAACAGTCGCAGTGTTTTATTTAAACAAAGAAATTCAGCAATGAAACACAAGACACAAGTATGTTGGTGGGGACATCTTAACAGAGGTGGGCAGACAAAATGCTTTAAATATACACGAAAGGCCACGCTTTAGTCAGGTCTGGTGTTAAAACTTGTTACCATAGTAACAGTAGATGGTGCTACCTGTGATTGTGAATGTGGCCACCACAACCTACAAACTGTGACATAGCCTCAGTGCAGAACAGTTCAATGAAAGAGTGACCAGACCACATAATGGACTTAATAGCAAAATTGAAGCCCCTGGGATTTAAAGGGGCAGTGGCAGTGTGAATACAAAACTAGCTAAGGGATAGAAAGCAGAGAGTAGCGGTGAATGGTTGTTTTTCAGACTGAATGGCGATATACAGTGGTGCTCCCCAGAAGCTGGGGTTGGCACACTGCTCTTTTGACATATAATTAATGACTTTGTTATACAAGACATAATTTCTAAGTTTGCAGATGACACAAAACTCGGAAATGTAGTAACCATTGAGAAGGATAGTAACAGACCTCAGGAGAACATAGAGACTGATGCTTTCCTCCAATTAAATATTGAGAAGACTAAAGGCATTGTTTTCGGTTCCCGCACCAAACTCCATTCCCTAGCTACCGACTCCATTCGTCTCCCTGGTATCAGTCTCAGATTAAACCAGTCTGTAGGCAACCTTGCTGTCACATTTGACCCCAAGATGAGCTTCCGACCTACTATTTGCACCATCACTAAGACAGACTATTTCCACCTCTGTAACATCACCCGTCTTCGTCCCTTCTCAGTTCATCTGCTGAATGAAACCCTCATTCATGCTTTGTTACTTCTAGACTTGACTATTACAATGCACTCCTGGCTGGTCTCCCGTATTCTACCCTCCGTAAACTTGAGGTCATCCAAAACTCTGCTGCCCATGTATTAACTCGCACCAAGTCCCATTCCCCTTTCACCCCCTGTGCTCACTGACCTACACCGGCTCCCGGTCAAGCAACGTTTTGATTTTAAAATTCTCATCCTTGTTTTCAAATCCCTCCATGACCTCGGCCCTCCCTGTCTCTATAATCTCCTCCGAGATTTCTGCGTTCCTCTAATTCTGGCCTTTTGTGCATCGCCGATGTTAATCATCTTCAGTTGCCTGGGCCCAAAGCCCTGGAATACCCTCCCTACACCTCTCCACCTCGCTTTCCTCCTTTAAGACACCCCTTAAAACCTATCTATTTGAGCAAGCTTTCGGTCAGTGGGTGCGAAGACAATCAATGAGTTCAAGAGGAAGCTGGATGGTCACCTGAGAAAAATAGACTTGCAGGGCTACGGGGATCGAGCCGGGGAGTGAGACTGACTGCATAGCTCCGTGGAGAACTGGCATGGGCTCGTTGGGCCGAATGGCCTCCTTCTGTGCCGTAAATGACTCTATGACTCTAACTAACCTAATATCTCATGTGGCTCACTGTCACGTTTTGTTTTGGAATGCTCCTGTGAAGCGCATTGGGACATTTTATTATACTAAAGGCACAATATAAATATGTTGCTGAAATGGGAAAACACATGGCAGATGAAATTTAATGAAGAGAAGTGCATGATTTATTTTTGTAGGAAGAACGAGAAGAGGTAATATAAACTAAATGGTACAATTTGAAAAGGGGTGCAGGAACACAGGCCTGGGGTGTATGATCACAAATTGTTTAAGGTAGAAAGGCAAGTTGAGAAGTCTGTTAAAAATGCACACAGGATCCTTGGGTTTCTAAGCAGAGACATAGTAGCAGGCAAAGACGCTATGCTAAACCTTTATGAATTACTGATTCGGTCTCAGCTGGAGAATTGTGCCTAACCCTGAACACCTCACTTTCAGAAGGATGTCAGGGCCTTGAAGAGGGTGCAGAGGAGATTTACTAGAATGGTACCAGGGATGAGGAGACTTCAGTTATGTGGAGAGACTGAAGAAGCTGGGATTGTTCTCCTTAGAGTAGAGAAAGTGTTCAATATTATGAATGGTTTTGAGTAAATAAGGAGAAACTATTTCCAGTAGCAGAAGGGTCGGTAACCAGGCACCAGCAACTAATCTATTTATGATGCTTGCAATGAGTGTGTAGTTGGAGTCCGTGAGGCTAGACGCCATTGAGCTACTGTATTAGTTGTGTCCCCAGAATAAAGCGTAGTAGAGAAATCATCTGAGTATGATGATATACTGCGGACAGTGCTCTAAGTTATTTTTTAAGACAACTGTCAAAAGAACCAGAGGCAAGATGAAGAAAAATATTTTTACATAGCGAGTTAGGATCTGGAATGCGCTTCCTGAGAGGGCGGTGGAAGCAGATTTAATGATTTTCAAAAGGAAATGGGCTAAAAAATTGAAGAGTTAAGGGGAAAGAGCAGGGGGGAGTGGGACTAACTCTTTCAAAGAGCCAGCATAGGCACAATGGGCCAAATGGCCTCCTTCTTGTGCTGAATCATTCTGTGACTATCTACCCAACTGGTCTAGTTTTTAATGCAAAATATGCAACTTTATATTTCAATGAGTGAATGGTAAAGATATGAAACAGGCTCCCTGGGAACATAGTGAAAGCAGTTAACTTTAACTCATTCAAATACAAATTAGATAGATTTATTTCAGAAAATAACATTTTGGAATACACCGAGACATGTAATTTGTGCCCTGACGCGCGGTGAGTGGAGCGTGCTCGGGAGGAACAGGTGACTTTGGGCCTATGGTTCCCAAAGCTCTCCACCACTGGGGGTTTTCCCCACCTCATGTCTGTGTCTCTTGTCAACTCATTGATAGAGATTGATCGCTGTGATTAATGGGACTATCAGGATGGTAGAAGGTGAATGAGATGAACTTTGATCTTGTCTTATCTAGCAATTCTTGTGCCCATCAGCGCACCCACAAGGAAAGACAGACTTGTATTTATAATAGTGCATTTCACAACCTCAGGACATTCCAAAGCGCAAAATGCAAAAGCCAATTCACACACAGCAAGATTCCACAAAGAGCAACATAATACTGGCCGGATAATGTTTTTTAGTGATAGTGGTGGACACGTCACTGGGAAAAACTCCCCCATATTCTTTGCAACAGCATCATGGGAGCTTTTACATTCACCTGAGAAGGCAGCTGGATCTCGGTTTAAAATCTTATCTGAAAGATGGCACCTCTGACAATGTTGTAATGAGGTCTGGAACCGAGTGGTGCTGAGCAATGGTGAGCAGCTTATTGTTGAGTAAATGCTGCTGTAGCACTATTCAGCATTCCTTCCACCATTTTACTGATGATTGGGAGTAGAATGATTTAGTGGTGATTGGCTCGGTTTGATTTATCCTGCTTTTTGTGAACAGGACATTCCTGGGCAATTCGCAGATGACATGAAAATTGGTGGTGTCATAAATAGTGAGGAGGAAAGCCTTAGATTACTGGACAATATAGATGGGCTGGTAAGATGGGCAGAGCAGTGGCAAATGGAATTTAATCCTGAGAAGTGTGAGGTAATGCATTTTGGGAGGACTAACAAGGCAAGGGAACATACAATGGATGATAGGACCCCAGGAAGTACAGAAGGTCAGAGGGACCTTGGTGTACTTGTCCATAGATCACTGAAGGCAGCAGCACAGGTAGATAAGGTGGTTAGGAAGGCATATAGCATACTTGCATTTATTAGCCGAGGCATAGAATATTTCGCCGGGTCCTCCCACAGCCAAAGACTTGCAGGTTGATAGGTAAATTGGCCATTATAAATTGCCCCTAGTATAGGTAGGTGGTAGGGGAATTGTGGGGATTTGGTAGGAATATGGGATTAATATAGGATTAGTATAAATGGGTGGTTGATGCACAGACTCGGTGGGCCGAAGGGCCTGTTTCAGTGTTGTAAATCTAAATAAAATAAGAGCAGGGAGGTTATGATGGAGCTGTATAAAACACTAGTTGGGCCACAGCTGGAGTACTGTGTACAGTTCTGGGCACCATACTATAGGAAGGATGTGATTGCAATGGAGAGGGTGCAGAGGAGATTCACCAGGATGTTACCTGGGCTGGAGCATTTCAGCTATGAAGAGAGACTGAAAAGGCTAGGGTTGTTTGCCTTAGAGCAGAGAAGGCTGAAGGAGGACATGATTGAAGTATACAAAATTATGAGGGATATTGATAGGTTAGATAGGAAGAAACTTTTTTCCCTTAGCGGAGAGGTCAATAACCAGGGGGCATAGATTTAAAGTAAGGGGCAGGAGGTTTAGAGGGAATTTGAGGAAAAACTGTTTCACTCAGAGGGTGGTTGGAATCTGGAACGCACTGCCTGAAGAGGTGGTAGAGGCAGGAACCCTCACAACGTTTAAGAAGTATTTAGATGAGCACTTGAAATGCCATAGCAGACAAGGCTACGGGCCAAGTGCTGGAAAATGGGATTAGTTAGGTGCTTGATGGCCAGCATGGACACGATGGGCCAAAGGGCCTGTTTCTGTGCTGTATAACTCTCAGACTCTAATGCTCCACATTGTCATGTAGATAACAGTGTTATACCAGTACTGGCTCGTTCTGCAACACTAGTTTTCAGCACTACAGCCAGTATGTTGTTGGGGACCACAGCCTTTGATGCATCCAGTGCACTCAGCCATTTGTTGATGTCACATGATCGAATGATATTGACTTCAGACTGGCATCTGTAAGACCTCAGCAGGATACTGAGAAAGATAGTCCATCTTGGTTCCTTTGGCAGAAGATGATTGTAATTGCTTTTGCTTTGTCTTTGTCTTGTTGGTTGTGGGATTGCATAGCTCTATCTACGTAAACCCGTTTTGTTACTTCACCAGGTTGGCACCTCATTTTCAGGTACACTTGGTGTTGCTCCTGGCATGCTCCTCTACAATCCTCATTGAACCAGGATTTGTCCCCTGGCTTGATGGTGATGAAGGACTGAGATATATACTGGGCCATGAGCTCAGATTGCAGTGGAATACTGCTTAAGATGGAACTCGGGCCCCTAGTCTTTGAAGAAGCAGTGATTAGATAGGTATAGAGAATGTATTAGATGCAGTTTTAATGGATTTTCAGGTTTTTGAAACGGTGTCTCACAAAAACTGTGTTACAAAACTTCAGCTGCATATTTGAAGAGGAAAGGCAGCAAGCAACACGTATAGAACATTTGTTGATAGACAGGAAACAGAATTAGAATAAATATGTTCTGCTTGGATTGGAGAGCAATTAAAAATGGTATACACAAAGGATCAGTTACTCACAGTGTATGTGAACAATTGGCCTGAGGTATCAAAAGAAAGGCTTCAAGTGTGCCTACAACACCTATATAGGGGGTTTGGCAGGAGTGTGAAAGACGTCTGGAAGACACATAGGTTAGCAGAATGAGCAACCATGTGGGAAATCTATTTAATGTGATAAAGCGTGAAGTAAAACATATTGGGAACAAGGAAAGGGAGTATACAATAAATGGAGAGATGGTGAAGGGTGCGAATAAATGCAGAGACCAAGGGGGTTCAACATGTAATTGTCTGAAAGTGAGTGCAGATGAAGCCATGAAAAATGTCAACAGAATTTGGGATTTATAACTAGAAGCACTGAGTAAAGTTGTAATCATAAATCATGAAAATGCTGATCAGGTCACTGTTAGATTGTGTGCAGTTTTTGCCATCTCACTGTAAAAAGGACATTAAAGGTGTAGACTGTACAACACAGATTCACTAGCATGATACTAAGGATGGGGAACTATGCTTATGTGGAGAGACATGAGAGATTGGGACTATTTCCATTACAACATTTCATTTAAAAGCTTAATTTTAACTAGAGTGAATGAGGGAAGACTTTTTTTTCTGGTTGGGGAAGTCAGTGACAAGCAGCATCAATTTAAAATTGCCACTGAGAGTGCAGAGAGACATCAGGAGATATTTCTTTCTGCAAAGGATTTTGGAACATGAGATGCTTTGTTAAAGGAAATGGTTGAGGCACATTGAAAGGGAAAATTGAATATTTGAAACAGAGGAAGATACAGAGCTGTGGGGACAGTATAGGGCATTGCATTTATATAGAATTTACAGCACAGAAACAGGCCACTCAGCCCAACTGCTCTATGCTGGCATTTATGCTCCACACATCCTACTTTATCTCATCTTTTATTCCTTTCTCCCTCATGTACTTAATTTAGCTTCCCTTAAATGCATCTATTTTGCCTCAACTAATCCATAAAGAAGCAAGTTCCACATTTTTATTTTATTTATTTTTATTTAGAGATACAACACTGAAACAGGCTCTTCGGCCCACCGGGTCTGTGCATCAACCACCCATTTATACTAATCCTACATTAATCCCATATTCCTACCAAATCCCCAACCACCTACCTATACTAGGGGCAATTTACAATGGCCAATTTACCTATCAACCTGCAAGTCTTTGGGAGGAACCCGGCAGAAACCCACGTGGTCATAGGGAGAACTTGCAAACTCCACACAGACAGGACCCAGAATCGAACCCGGGTCACTAGAGCTGTGAGGCTGCGGTGCTAACCACTGCGCCACTGTGCCACCCCATTCTAACCGCTTCCTGGAGGAAGGGTTTTCTCCTTAATTCCCTATTGGATTTATTAGTGCTTAAAATTTCTGTTCAGTGGGAAGCGTACCTTCTCCGACCAGGGACGACATCAGTCTCCAGCTTGATACATTGGTGAACTGCAAATTAACGGATAATACTAATGTCAGTTTTGGATTCTTCTAAAGAAGGTGAAACAGACACAATGGGCTGAATGATTACCGTTGACACAGTAAACTTCCATGGATCGGTGTCACTTTAACAGATGTACTACCCCAAGCTATTCGACCATGTTTTATCACACCCGAGCCAAATGCTGGTCTGACCCGCCATTCACACATCCTCCGCCACTGATGTTAAATGATTACCAAAAGCTGGCTGATACTTCTGTCCAGGCAAGGGAAGGGGGCGGATGGGGGTGGGGTGGGGGCGGGGTGACAGAGAACACATTTAGCATTCCGATTGACAGTGTATTCCGCTCAGATTGGGCAGGGGATGGAATCCAGTCCCGGAACCCTCCCGTGTTGGATTTAGCGACTGGGTCACTAGGGAACCCAGATGCTCCAATTGTTGTAGGAATTGCCACTCATTGCACAGTGAAAAGCCCTTCGGTCGCCCTTGCACATTTTATAAGCTGAGTCAATATTCAGAAGTCATCGTATTTACTCGAGCGAAACAGTTACAAAAATAAAGTCATACAAAGTTCAGCTCAGTGTAATGCAAATTGAGAAGTCATAAATGAGCTACTTCTGTTTCCGAACACAAACACTGCTATTTCCACTCCTATTGGAGGCATAGAAGAATTATTTTAAAGGGTGAAACATATATTTTAATTGTTTTAAAGAAAAAACTATTTGTGTCTCAGTTCTTCCTTCTGCGTCTTTTTGTCTGGGATATCTGTGCTCATTACATGTTTGAGGTTTAGTGGAGAATGGTACCCAGTGTCAGGTAAACCACAACCAACATTTCCTCTACATTGTCCCAACATGTTACTTTGACCTCAGTATTGCCCTTCAATCCCCCTCCCACTCTGTCAGCAGTGTGATATTATTCATTTCCCACATCATCTGCTTGTGTGGGTTTGAAAACCAGATTGAGAATTCAGGGCAGTTTTATTTTCTGTGTGGATACTTACTGAGAATGTTCAAAGTTATTTCAGCCCCAAAGAGACTTGACAGTCTTGGTTCTATTTTAATCCAGGTTTAAGAGGTGGTAGCTGATACCACAACCAAAGTCATCGTCTCTGCTGAGGTGAATGAATCTAGTCCGCAGAAAAGAAGATTGTACAAAACATCTCCTCGCAGGCTGCCTGTCACCAGCTGATTCAATCCATAAAACACAAGAGAGAAATGAGCACTTATTTGAATGAAAAACACACTTCCCATGCACTGAGCAGAATTATGGATTATTCATATATGCAGACAATGCAATAACTTATGTTGGTACACAGAATGCAAAGAACATGTAGATAAGACTTCATTTGTGCAGTGAGTTATGATGATCTGGAACGCGCTGCCTGAAAGGATGGTGGGAACATGTTCAATAGTTACTTTCAAAAGGGAATTAGATAAATACTTGAAGGGCTACGGGGAAAGAGCAGGGGAGTGGGATTAACCAGACAGTCTTTTAAACAAGTAATACAGGCACGAAGAGCCAAAAGCCTCCTTCTGAGCAATAAGATTCTATTCTATGACTTACCATAAGAAAACTGAAACCTGCTGTGTTTGGCATTAATAGGGACACGTGCTGCTTTTGAATATTCTGAGCTACACAAGCAATCACCTCAACTGTTTCAATTGTGCATTCAGTCAGGGCTTGTAGGATATTGCAGACGCATATTGACAATTCTAATGGCTGAGCTACCAGGACTGGCTTTATACCGCAAGAAATTCAGCCAGATGCTATTATACTTCATACTTAATGAGTGACAGTCTCAAGTTGCTATAAAACTTGAACTCAAACAACCCAGTTCTCATAGCAAGGGGCATGGAGGGATGAACTTTGGAATTACCCAAGAGGCTGTGTCAGAAGTAAGACCTAGATGGACTGAATGGCCTCCGTCATCCATACTGATCCTTTGCTGATATCCACAATGCCAGATTAACTGACAGCTCCACATCCAGGCAGAAAATTATATGGGCCTTTAACTATTCCAATAGACGTTCCCATTCTAAGACTGGTATAGTTGAGAAATAGGTAGTTTGATGAAAGGTTCGTCCTCAAGTATAAAATTTATGTCAGATACTCGAGTCCAGGTCATTTTTGAGAGTTAATAAAACATTTTGTGAATTGAGTTAAATATTGTAAGCCAGTAAAATCTGCTGTATTGGTCTTTTTGGTAAATGTATTTAACTTGTCGATTAGCCCTGCAAGTTAATGCCCTAACAGGAAGAGCAAACGTCTTTGGACAAGAATCAGGAGGTACATTCGTGTCACGTACCGGTTTCAGGTAGTTAAACTGTAGGGGTACACATGCACACTCGCGGGTCCCTGAAGCCTTGGTTCTTGCCCAGCATTGCCTGGTGGAATTGTCTGGGAGTCTCCTGTCGTTCACTAGCTGACGGCAGCAGCTGCCATCACTGAGAAGCCTGTAATCCAGTAATATTATCATCCCCAACCCGACAGAGAGCCACATGAGTGACTGGAAACAGAACCAGTTGGTGGAGAGACGCCAAGGGGTGGAACAGGGAGAGATGCTGGGCTGGGCTGGGCTGGGCAGGGCAGGGGAGGGGAGGGGAGTCAGTGACCAGGGACTATGTGGGAGTCCAGGGGATTGTGACTTAGAAGAGTCAGACTGGACTACGGATTGGGACGAAGAGGGAGACGGAAGTGGGACACAGGAGATTGAGGTTCAGGCAAGAGTAAAGAGAAACTGCAAAACGGGAGTCGAGGGGAGTGAGACTGGGGAATGACGATTGGGTGTGGTGGGTAGAGAGGCTGATGTGATGTCTTGTGTCCAGATCTTCGACAAGAGCTGACAACCCGTGCTGCCTGGAGCTCCAGACTGAGATGGGGAGAGCGTGTGTGAAAAGAAACTGCTCGTGTGGATTTTTCAATTTGGGTTGATTTAAGCACAGTGATCAGTTTCCCCACATGCCAGCCACTGACATACTGCAAGATAAAATAACATCCAGTATTGAGACGGGATTAAAATAAATCCCTTCGCTTAATGGATTGATTATGCCACTTAGTTTGGGGAATGTAACCTTTCACAATAGATTGTTAATCTGCTTTACTCCTAATTTAATACTTATTGACTTTCTTCAGTCATGGTTAGTGGTACGGAAGCAGAGTTAGTCGCACTGAGCTAAATGATACAGATCAATGTACAAACCATTTTGTTTCATTTCATTCATAATGCTAGACCGCAAAACATCATTTATCCTTGATGATGTCTAAATAATGAATAATGCCTTATTATTACGGACTCGATGGACTGAATGGCCTCCTTCTGTGTTGTAATGACTATGAGAATACTTAATTTTATAATTTATTCATTTCAGTTTCAAAATAGGAACAGGCGATCGAGCCAATTCTGCCAGCCACGGCAGATCAATACCTCAACTCCAATTTTCCTCAATGCCCTTACCTAACAGCAAACACAAAAATCGACTAATCTCAGTCTTGAAACTTTCAATTGACCCAGTAAAGAAATACAGACTTGAGCATTTGCAAAAACACAGCAGGATCAGATTTTCAGTGGTGCTATGTTTAATGTTGCACACACCAAATGAACTTGTTGACATAAAGACTTGCATTTCTATAAGGTATTTAATGACCTCCCAAATAAAGTAGTTTTGAAGTAGTCACTGTTGTAATGTAGGGGAAATGACAGCTAATTCACGCACAGCAAGATCTCATTAGCAGCAAGATAAATAGCCTGATGATCCTTTTTAATGATATTGGTTGAGGGACGATTGTTGGCCTGGAAACCAGGGAGAACTCCTCTGCTCCTTCAAATAGTCGGATCTTCTATGTCCACGCAGGAGGGTGGACAGGGTCTTGGGTTTAACATATCAGAAAGATGGCACTTTCGACATTACAGCACTCCTTCAGAGCTGCACTGTCAGTCACCCCCTATATTCAGTAGAGAATGTGTGCTCAAGTCTCTGGAGTGGCGTTTGAAATTATGACCTTCTGATTGAGGTAAGAATGCTCCTACCAAGCCACAGCCGTATATGGTTTACGACTATGAAATTAATGACCAAATTCACAATAAAAGTTATTGAACCCATGACATTCTGACTTCAGTAGCAACAATGATTTCACCAAGACACAGCTGCTACAGTCACACGAATAGGGGCAACAAATATGTGTTCTCAATTAGATTGCAGCTGAATGATGCTGTGATTGGGTGGTAAGTAAATGGCAGCTATTGATCCGGGCTGGCATCTGGTTAGTGGCTCTGCTTCTAATGACAGCAATAAATATTTTGCAACGACTGAAGGTTTACAATGGGTAACAAGGGAAACGACCATAAGAAGAGATTAGGATTTAGGGA
Organism: Heterodontus francisci; assembly: GCF_036365525.1. Lineage (NCBI taxonomy): Eukaryota > Metazoa > Chordata > Chondrichthyes > Heterodontiformes > Heterodontidae > Heterodontus > Heterodontus francisci. The sequence continues at coordinate 5,588,577 of NC_090393.1, read as the reverse complement.
AGTAATGCAGCAGAGAATTATGGTAAAAGCCTTGCCAAAGGTAATTTATCAAAGCTTCTTTTCCCAGATCTTTCAATTCAACTGTTTTTGTTTGACCAGTTCCCCCAGGATTTAGTGAAAACGGGTCTGCTTATAGACTGAAGTCACATTTACTACACCCAATTGCATGAACTAGGCTTGTGTGCTGAGATCAGCTGTCACTTTCACTGAAAGCCCTAAAATGTGATTAGTTTAAGTAATATCTTAGTGCGGGGTTCACTTGCTGTTAGCAATACGTCAACATGTAGAGGATTCAATTTTTAAAAAAAGTTTAATGGGCAAAAAAGCAGGAAGCGGTGAAGCACACAGCAGGAAACCTTGACCCACATAGTGAAAACAAACCCATCAACGTCAAAAGGCTGCAATTCACACTCTGCCTTGAAAAGGAAAATTGAGGAGTATCGTAATTGCCCGCCTTCTGTTTCACCTTGTGTAATATATTCTGCTTTGGAGACCCACATTACATGTAGAGATTTTCACTACTTCATCCATTCTGCTGCTTCAATTAAGCAATTCCACTTAACAGCAGAAACTCTGGAGTGAAGAACTTCAGTTTAGAATTAGAAAAGAATTCTAGAGTATTACGAAAGTGCTTCTATTTAATTTTTTTTTGAGGACTCGTTTTAGAATTGTGGAGATGGATTCATTGGAGGACTGAAGTGATTCCATAGATGCTGACTTTTTAAAAAAAAAAGTTCACTGGAAGGACTTTTAAAAACATCCACTGGCTGTCATGTCTTCAGCCAAGTAAACAACAGGTGCCTTCTGGCGTCAAGATTTATGGTGCTCAAGAGTGAGTTTCATTTTTGAATACTGTTTTGAGTCAGTTGGGTTTGGAGCCTGCTGAAAGAAACACCCAACTTATCTTTTCTCCACCTCTCTGAGAAACCCTGCAAAAAAATCCAGCGTGCGATAGCTCTAACACCTATTGCCACATTTCTTTTGAAAAGCTTTTGGATGACTTCCTCTCTACATCTCCTGAACGAACTGCTTCTGAAAAGATCCCATGACCCGTCTAGATGCCAGACTGTATGCCATCTAGAACATAACGATATTAGAATTAGAACATTACAGCGCAGTACAGGCCCTTCGGCCCTCGATGTTGCGCCGACCTGTGAAACCATCTGACCTACACTATTCCATTTTCATCCATATGTCTATCCAATGACCACTTAAATGCCCTTAAAGTTGGCGAGTCTACTACTGTTGCAGGCAGGGCGTTCCACGCCCCTACTACTCTCTGAGTAAAGAAACTACCTCTGACATCTGTCCTATATCTATCACCCCTCAACTTAAAGCTATGTCCCCTCGTGTTTGCCATCACCATCCGAGGAAAAAGACTCTCACTATCCACCCTATCTAACCCTCTGATTATCTTATATGTCTCTATTAAGTCTCCTCTCCTCCTCCTTCTCTCCAACGAAAACAACCTCAAGTCCCTCAGCCTTTCCTCGTAAGACCTTCCCTCCATACCAGGCAACATCCTAGTAAATCTCCTCTGCACCCTTTCCATAGCTTCCACATCCTTCCTATAACGCGGTGACCAGAACTGCACGCAATACTCCAGGTGCGGTCTCACCAGAGTTTTGTACAGCTGCAGCATGACCTCGTGGCTCCGAAACTCGATCCCCCTACTAATAAAAGCTAACACACCATATGCCTTCTTAACAGCCCTATTAACCTGGGTAGCAACCTTCAGGGATTTATGCACCTGGACACCAAGATCTCTCTGTTCATCTACACTACCAAGAATCTTCCCATTAGCCCAGTACTCTGCATTCCTGTTACTCCTTCCAAAGTGAATCACCTCGCACTTTTCCGCATTAAACTCCATTTGCCATCTCTCAGCCCAGCTCTGCAGCCTATTTATGTCCCTCTGTACCCTAAAACATCCTTCGGCACTATCCACAACTCCACCGACCTTAGTGTCATCCGCAAATTTACTAACCCACCCTTCTACACCCTCTTCCAGGTCATTTATAAAAATGACAAACAGCAGTGGCCCCAAAACAGATCCTTGCGGTACACCACTAGTAACTAAACTCCAGGATGAACATTTGCCATCAACCACCACCCTCTGTCTTCTTTCAGCTAGCCAATTTCTGATCCAAAGCTTTAAATCACCTTCAACCCCATACTTCCGTATTTTCTGCAATAGCCTACCATGGGGAACCTTATCAAACGCCTTACTGAAATCCATATACACCACATCCACTGCTTTACCCTCATCCACCTGTTTGGTCACCTTCTTGAAAAACTCAATAAGGTTTGTGAGGCACGACCTACCCGTCACAAAACCGTGCTGACTATCGCTAATGAACTTATTCTTTTCAAGATGATTATAAATCCTGTCTCTTATAACCTTTTCCAACATTTTACCCACAACCGAAGTAAGGTTCACAGGTCTATAATTACCAGGGCTGTCTCTACTCCCCTTCTTGAACAAGGGGACAACATTTGCTATCCTCCAGTCTTCCGGCACTATTCCTGTCGACAATGACAACATAAAGATCAAGGACAAAAGCTCTGCAATCTCCTCCCTAGCTTCCCAGAGAATCCTAGGATAAATCCCATCTGGCCCAGGGGACTTATCTATTTTCACACTTTCCAAAATTGATAACACCTCCTCCTTGTGAACCTCAATCCCATCTAGCCTAGTAGCCTGAATCTCAGTATTCTCTTTGACAACATTTACTTTCTCTACTGTAAATACTGACACAAAATATTCATTTAACACTTCCCCTACCTCCTCTGATTCCACACACAACTTCCCACTACTATCCTTGATTGGCCCTAATCTAACTCTAGTCATTCTTTTATTCCTGATATACCTATAGAAAGCCTTAGGGTTTTCCCTGATCCTATCCGCCAATGACTTCTCGTGTCCTCTCCTTGCTCTTCTTAGTTCTCCCTTTAGATCCTTCCTGGCTAGCTTGTAACTCTCAAGCGCCCTAACTGAGCCTTCACGTCTCATCCTAACATAAGCCTTCTTCCTCTTGACAAGCGCTTCAACTTCTTTAGTAAACCTCGCTCCCTCGCTCGACAACTTCCTCCCTGCCTCATAGGTACATACTTATCAAGGACACGCAGTAGCTGCTCCTTGAATAAGCTCCACATTTCGATTGTTCCCATCCCCTGCAGTTTCCTTCCCCATCCTACGCATCCTAAATCTTGCCTAATCGCATCATAATTTCCTTTCCCCCAGCTATAATTTTTGCCCTGCGGTATATACCTGTCCCTGCCCATCGCTAAGGTAAACCTAACCGAATTGTGATCACTATTACCAAAGTGCTCACCTACATCTAAATCTAACACCTGGCCGGGTTCATTACCCAGTACCAAATCCAATGTGGCATCGCCCCTGGTTGGCCTGTCTACATACTGTGTCAGAAAACCCTCCTGCACACACTGGACAAAAACTGACCCATCTAAAGTACTTGAACTATAGTATTTCCAGTCGATATTTGGAAAGTTAAAGTCCCCCATAACAACTACCCTGTTACTCTCACCCCTGTCGCGAATCATCTTCGCTATCCTTTCCTCTACATCTCTGGAACTATTTGGAGGTCTATAAAAGACTCCCAACAGGGTGACCTCACCTCTCCTGTTTCTAACCTCGGCCCATACTACCTCCGTAGACGTGTCCTCAAACGTCCTTTCTGTCGCTGTAATACTCTCCTTGATTAACAATGCCACACCCCCCCCCTCTTTTACCATCTTCTCTGTTCTTACTGAAACATCTAAATCCCGGAACCTGCAACATCCATTCCTGCCCCTGCTCTACCCATGTCTCCGAAATGGCCACTACATCGAGATCCCAGGTACCAACCTATGCTGCAAGCTCACCCACCTTATTCCGGATGCTCCTAGCGTTGAAGTAGACACACTTTAAACCAGGTTCTTGCTTGCCAGTGCCCTCTTGCGTCCTTGTAACCTTATCCCTGACCTCTTATCCTTTTTATTCAAGAATTAACAAGTACCTTGGCCAAAGCATCTATCTTTTTTCCTTTAACCAGTATGTGGGTATTTAGAAGGGAATGTATATATTTACTGTCATATTTCAAAGCTTTGCATCTTTGACGAAGTCTTGTTTTATAATTTAATACTTTTGTTGTCTATTAAAGAAACCTGGTTGGATTTCTTGAAACTAAAATACAGTATATAATTGGCTGCATTGGTAACTGGGTACATATTTAAATATGTTGGGAGCTGTGGAGAAGTAGAACTAGAGAAAGACAGTGGACTTCCCGCCTTGGTCGTAACAACAGCTTTTGCGCACTTTTACTTTTGAAAACATTGGTGCAAAGTAAGCATCTGTGTTGCTGATTACTCTTACATTCCTTTTGCTTGTCATTTATATTTATTCCTAGTTTTAATAGGAGCTGCTTTTCTTTGCTCCACAGCCTCAAACTTGTCTTCCGGCTCCCGGTTTCAGAACCAATAACTATTGAACATGTTCCCACCACCCTTTCAGGCAGCACATGACCGATTACAACTTGTGTAAAGTATCTCTCAACTCCCTTCTTGACCTTAGGATACTTTGCTATATTAAAATGTGCTATATGAATGTAAGTTGGTGGCTGTCCCCAGTAAAACCTACCTTTTGCCTCCTCGTCATTCCCCCTGGTAAGACCCTATCTTTGACCCCTCAAGTTAAAGGCGCAGGCCTTTGCGTATCAGTTCCGTTGGCCATCTATCACAAAATCTGATTGGATCATATTAAGTGCTATGGGCCATCACCCTCCTCCGTCCAAACTACCCACTACTCTAGAATCATCCGAGCAAAGATAACCGCAGGCCTTTTTTCCTCCATTACCATCTTAATACCCTCTACCCTGTCTCCATGTCCAAAAATCACAAGAGGGTCACAGACTTCTTAGTCAGCAAGATGGAAACCATCCATTCTTGTCTCTACTATATGCCTGGCTTCTTTTTTCTCACCATGTAACACTTCATCTCGGGCTCCCCCTTCCCGAGCCTGCATTTGCACCTTGGTCTAGTTTTTCTCCCATCTTCCCTGGTGCCCTCTGAGATAACTTCCCTAAGAGACTGCCTTCCTTCTCCCCTTCCCATTAAACTGCTGACATTCTGCTTCTCTACCTACCATGTAGGAGTTCACTTCCCTCACGTATTGTCTTGCTCGCTCTGAAAATGGTCACCATTGTTCTCTCTTCAAAAAAACCCACCTTTGACTACTCTACTCTTTCCAGCTACTGCCCCATCTCCAATGTCCCTCTACTCTCCAGTTATGTGGCGTTTTTACGTGTACGCCTCTCAAATTAATGCCAATCTGACCCCCAACTTCATGTTTGGAAAAATCCAATCAGTTTTCCACCTCTGCCATAGTGCCAAAACAGCCCTCGTCACAAATGATGTCACAATCACAGTGGGCTATGTAGCATTTTCCTTCTTCATACTCCTCAACCTCTTTGTAGCCTTCGACACAGTCAACCACACCATCCTGCTCCAACACCTCTCCTGTCATCCAGCTTTGTGGGACTACCCTTGCTTGGTTCCAATTCTGACCTATCCAACTGTAGCCAGAACATCTGCAGCAATGGTTTCTCTTCCTCCCCCACACTGTTAAGACTGCAGTATCCCAAGGATCTATCCAACAGAGCATAAATTCTCAAAGAATGTGTAAATGAGTAGAAAGGTGAAACAAGTCTCCATTTTATATCATTGCAAATCTTTAATCTTCATAAATGCCAGGTCCTGCTGTGAAAAATTTCTCTGCAGTTTCCTGGGAGCAGCAAATTCACCATTTTCTTCCCATTTATTATAAAATGAAGAGATGGATTACTGGCAGGAGAGCATTTTGTAGGAAGTATCTAGATTAAATGTGGCTAAAGCTATTTTTGCACGAGATCAATTGCTGATGCGCACACACACGCAAAAAAAAAACTGGCAACAATGGCACTGAAAACCATGCTGTTTCAATAACTGCAGCTCAGGAACTATAGAAATCCTTCATAGGTGGCTATTTCCCTCTGGCTCCTGCTTCTAAACTTCAGTTGTTAAAACTTAATTACCCTTATAAGTGGTCCCACTGTGATTGCTTTGGATATAGCAATTTTACTTCGAGGGACATGAAATGATATTAGCTTTAGCATTAAGCTCAACTCAATACGATTAGGCCATACAAAAGCAATTTTTTTCAAGTTGCTTGGAAGCCACCTCAGTACAACGAGGTTTATTTCATGGCACAATACCATCTACAAGTCATCATTGTTTCAGAATTCTACTTTTGATGCTAAATTAATGGCAGCTTATATGTTGGTTAAATGCACAAATTTAAGTGGCTGACAGGTTCTTTACCTAGAAATAGTCAGTTTATTATATCGCAAGGTGGTTACGGACCATGTGGCCCATCTTAATTCATGTTAGCCCCCCATATCTATTGCAGCATTCATTAAGTTAGTCAAGGTTTTTGCCTCCACTACTCTATCTGTTACTCCACATTTGTGTGGAGAATTTCCTGATCAATCCTAAATTTGTTTTTTCTTGGTTAGAATCCACAAGTTTTTGACAATATGGTGAATTTACCTTTTATACATCCGTAACTATCTTGTACACCTCTATAACGATCCTTTCGGAGATACTTTAACCGGAAGCAGGGGCAGGCATCAAACTCGCCCAATATCAACAGTTTGAGACCTTTCATTTTAACCCAAGGGCAGGTAGGTTAAAATTGCGAGGTCCAGAGGCTGTCTGCTGGCTCCCAGGTCTGGCAGCGATAATGATGATGGTAGATAGCATGAGGCAGCCAGGAATTCATGCTAGGGTATGAAGAAGCACGTCTGCGCCTGCTGACTCCATTGAGGAAAGTTTCTGACTTGGCAAAGAGGATCTCCCCATCTGCCCCTCCCCTCTCCTCCCTAGGCTGTTTTACTACAGAATGTGTTGCATAAATGCAAGTTGTGAAAATTCCATCAGGGTCCTAATAACCCGACATGCATGCATTAGTGAAGCCCACACCAGAGTCCTGCATGCTCAGTTGCCTAAAGCAGAAAGAAATTATGACATTAAGATGCTGCTTACGTGCTTTAGAACAAAGAACAGCACAGGAACAGGCCATTCGGCCCTCCACGCCTGCGCCGATCTTGATGCCTGCCTAAACTAAAACCTTCTGCACTTCTGGGGTCCGTATCCCTCCATTCTCATCCTATTCATGTATTTGTCAAGATGCCTCTTAAACGTCTCTATGGTACCTGCTTCCACCAGCTCCCCCGGCAACAAGTTCCAGGCACTCACCACCCTTTGTGTAAAGAACTTGCCTCGCACATCCCCTCTAAACTTTGCTCCTCTCACCTTAAACCTATGTCCCCTAGTAACTGACTCTTCCACCCTGAAAAAAAGCTTCTGACCATCCACTCTGTCCGTGTCGCTTATAACTTTGTAAATCTCTATCATGTCGCCCCTCCACCTCCGCCGTTCCAGTGAAAACAATCCGAGTTTATCCAACCTCTCCTCATAGCTAATGCCCTCCAGACCAGGCAACATCCTGGTAAACCTCCTCTGTACCCTCTCCAAAGCCTCCACGTCCTTCTGGTAGTGTGGTGACCAGAATTGCACGCAATATTCTAAGTGTGGCCTAACTAAGGTTCTGTACAGCTGCAACATGACTTGCCAATTTTTATACTCTATGCCCCGACCGAAGGCAAGCATGCCGTATGCCTTCTTGACTACCTTATCCACCTGCGTTGCCACTTTGTGACCTGTGGACCTGTACGCCCAGATCTCTCTGCCTGTCAATACTCCTAAAGGTTCTGCCATTTACTGTATACTTTCCACCTGCATTAGACCTTCCAAAATGCATTACCTCACATTTGTCCGGATTAAACTCCATCTACCATTTCTCCGCCCAAGTCTCCAACCGATCTATATCCTGCTGTATCCTCTGACAATCCTCATCACTGTCCACAACTCCACCAACCTTTGTGTCGTCTGCAAACTTACTAATCAGACCAGCTACATTTTCCTCCAAATCATTTATATATACTACAAACAGCAAAGGTCCCAGCACTGATCCCTGCGGAACACCACTAGTCACATCCCTCCATTCAGAAAAACACCCATCCACTGTTACCCTCTGTCTTCTGTGACTGAGCCAGTTCTGTATCCATCTTGCCAGCTCACCTCTGATCCCGTGTGACTTCACCTTTTGTACCAGTCTGCCATGAGGGACCTTGTCAAAGGCTTTACTGAAGTCCATATGGATAACATCCATTGCCCTTCCTTCATCAATCATCTTTGTCACTTCCTCAAAAAACTCAAACAAATTAGTAAGACACGACCTCCCCTTCACAAAACCATGCTGCCTCTTGCTAATAAGTCCATTTGTTTCCAAATGGGAGTAAATCCTGTCCCGAAGAATCCTCTCTAATAATTTCCCTACCACTGACGTAAGGCTCACCGGCCTATAATTTCCTAGATTATCCTTGCTACCCTTCTTAAACAAAGGAACATTGGCTATTCTCCAGTCCTCTGGGACCTCACCTGTAGCCAATGAGGATGCAAAGATTTCTGTCAAGGCCCCAGCAATTTCTTCCCTTGCCTCCCTCAGTATTCTGGGGTAGATCCCATCAGGCCCTGGGGACTTATCTATCTTAATGCTTTGCAAGACACCCAACACCTCCTCCTTTTTGATAATGAGATGACAGACTATCTGCACTCCCTTCCCTAGGCTCATCATCCACCAAGTCCTTCTCCTTGGTGAATACTGATGCAAAGTACTCATTTAGTACCTCACCCATTTCCTCTTGCTCCACACATAGATTCCCTTCTCTGTCCTTGAATGGGCCAACCCTTTCCCTGGTTACCCTCTTGCTCTTTATATACGTATAAAAAGCCTTGGAATTTTCCTTAATCCTGTATGCCAATGACTTCTCATAACCCCTTTTAGCCCTCCTGACTCCTTGCTTAAGTTCCTTCCTACTGTCTTTATATTCCTCAAGGGATTCGTCTGTTCCTAGCCTTCCAGCCCTTATGAATGCTTCCTTTTTCTTTAGGGTAACTATGATCTCCTAGAATATATTTTAGTAGGCTCTGGGGTTCAGAGAGGAAATCCTAGATTTATTTCCACTGGTGTATTATTTTTTGAAAAAATCTTCTCCCAGCTTACATGACTGTAAATTGGAGGCTACACATGAATCAAAGGGGCAGGCTTGATGGATCAAGCTCGTCTTTGCCTATTCATTTTTTGCTATCAGCCTATTGTCCCGAGTATTCCAAATATTTTACGCCAATTAACACAACGCGATCAGAGTTAATCACTGTATGTGTACCAAACCAAGCTATTGAGAAGCTCGAGTTAGCAGAGAAAGGTCAAATTTTATGGAATAAAAATGCTGTGTAAGACACATTGATCAATCTACTTTTTGGCTCTGTACTGAACTAAGCTCAATTACTCACCATGGAAAAGACAAGGAAACTTGTGTCTATTCTGAAGCAAGAAAACTGCAATTAGTCAAGCATTAGTCCATCTATCTGCAGAGGGAGTGAAGCCATTTGCACACTTTTCACAGAATTGTTACAGGAGGTGGCCATTCAGCCTGTTGTCTCTGTGCTGGCTCTCCAAAAGAGCAATTTACCAACTGCCACTCCCTCACCTTCATGCCATAGCCCACCAAATTCTTCCTTTTCAGATAACAATCTCAATTCCCTCTTGAATGCCTCGATTGAAACTGCCACCACACTCGGGCAATGCACGCCAGATCTTTTTTTAAAATTTGTTTGTGGGACGTGGGAGTTGCCGGCTAGGCCAGCATTTATTGTCCATCCCTAATTGCCCTTGAGAAGGTGGTGGTGAGCTGCCTTCTTGAATTGCTGCAGTCCTTGGGTGTGGGTACAGCAACTGTGCTGTTAGGAAGGGAATTTCAGAATTTTGATCCAGCAACAGTGAAGGAACAGAATTCTAGTTTTAAGTCAGGATGGCGTGCGACTTGGAGGGGAACTTGCAGGCGGTGGTGTTCCTATGCATCCTTTTAGGTGATAGAGATTGCGGGTTTGGAAGGTGCTGTTGAAGAAAACTTGGCGAGATGCTGCAGTGCATCTAGTAGATGGTACACGCTGCTGTCACTGTGCGTCGGTGGTGGAGGGAGTGAATGGTGGTGGTGGATGGGGTGCCAATCAAGTGTGTTGCTTTGTCCTGGATGGTGTTGAGCTTCTGGAGTGTTGTTGGAGCTGCACTCATTCAAGTGGAGAGTATTCCATCACATTCCTGACTTGTACCTTGTCAATGGTGGACAAGCATTGGGGAGACATGAGGTGAGTTACTCACTGCAGAATTTCCAGTGCTGACCTGCCCTTGTAGCCACAGCATTTATGTGGCTGGTTCAGTTCAGTTTCTGGTCAATGGTAATCCCCAGGATGTTGTTAGTGGGGGATTCATCAATGGTAATGCCATTGAATGTCGAGAGATGGTTAGTTTCTCTCTCGTTTGAAATGTTCATCGCCTGGCATTTGTGTGGCATGAGTGTTACTTACCACTTATCAGCCCAAGCCTAGATGTTGTCCAGGTCTTGCTGCATCTGGACATAGGCTGCTTCAGTATGAGGAGTCGTGAATGCTACTAAACATTGTGCAATCATCCCCACTTCTGATATTATGATGGAGGGATGAAGCAGCTGAAGATGGTTGGGCCTCGGACACTGCAGCACGAAGTCCTGCAGCAATGTCCTGGGGCTGAGATGATTGACCTCCCTGGGCGGCACAGTGGCTAGCACCGCAGCCTCACAGCTCCAGGGACCCGGGTTCGATTCCTGGTACTGCCTGTGTGGAGTTTGCAAGTTCTCCCTGTGTCTGCGTGGGTTTTCTCCGGGTGCTCCGGTTTCCTCCCACAAGCCAAAAGACTTGCAGGTTGATAGGTAAATTGGCCATTATAAATTGTCACTAGTATAGGTAGGTGGTAGGGAAATATAGGAACAGGTGGGGATGTTTGGTAGGAATATGGGATTAATGTAGGATTAGTATAAATGGGTGGCCGAAGGGCCTGTTTCAGTGCTGTATCTCTAATCTAATCTAATCTAACCACAACCATCTTCCTTTGTGCTAGCAGAGAGTTTTCCCCCATTCCTATTGACTCCAGTTTTCCGAGAGCTCCTTGATGCCATGCTCAGTCAAATGTTGCCTTGATGCCAAGGACAGTCACTCTCACCTCACCTCCTAACCACTCGCATGAAAAAAGTTTTTCCTCTGATCGCCATTGTCTCTTTTGCCAATTATCTTAAATTTGTGCCCTTTTGTTCTCAATCCTTCCATCAATGGGAACGGTATTTCTCTATTTACTCTCTCCAGACCCCTCATGATTTTGAATACCTCTATATTAAATCTCCTCTCAACGTTCTCTTCAAGGAAAACAGTCCTAATTTCTCCAATCTATCATAACTGAAGTTCCTCATCCCTGGAACCCCATTCTTGTGAATTTTTTGTGCACTCTCCTTCGCATCTTTCCTAAACTGTGGCGCCGAAAACTGGATGCAATACTCTAGTTGTGGCCGAAGCAGTGTTCTATGCAAGCTTAACATAACTTCCTTGCTTTTGTACTCTATGCCCCTATTAACGAAGCCTAGGCTGCTGTATGCTTTATTTACCACACTCTCAACCTGACCTGTCACCTTCAATGATTTATGCACATATATACCCAGGATCCTCTGCTCCTGCACCTTTAGAATTGTATCCTTTACTTTATATTGTCTTTCCGTGTTCTTCCTACTAAAATGAATCACTTCACACTTCTCTGCATTGGATTTAATCAGCCACTTGTCCACCCATTCCACCAATCTATGTTCTTTTGAAGTTCTACACTTATCCTCCTCACAGTTCACAATGTTTCCAAGATTTGTATCATACACATATTTTGAAATTGTGCCCTGTACACCAAGATCTAGGTTATTTAACATGCATCGGGAACAACAAGGGTCCTAACACTGACCCATGGGGAACTCCACTACAAACCTTCCTCCAATCCCAAAAACATCCATTAACCACTACTGTTTCCTATCACTCAGTTTGAAATCTATTACATCACTAACTTTTTCCAGTTCTGGTGAAAGGTCATCGACCTGAAATGTTAACTATTTTTCTCTCCACAGATGCTGCCAGACTGGCAGGTATTTCCAGTATTTTCTGCTTTTATTAGTGCTCTGACTTTATTAGGAAGGGATCCAATCCATTACAAATGGCTATCTGCACTGCCGTTATGAGGGACATTGCTTACAAGCGTCAATGGGAGCAAAGGACTACAAAGTCAGGATCAGTCGAGATCTGCTGTGCTAAGGACGGCTTCTCTAGTTGTCCTGAAAAGGATGGAGCATGGATGTGGAAGGACTATTCCCACAGGGATAGCTGATGAATTTTAAGATATCATTCACCAGAACCAAATTGCTGTCACACCAAATTTTGATGTATAAATATAGCATGGACAAGGGGAAAGGACTAGAGCGTTCATGAAAGCCTTATTCACCAATTCATGTTCAGGAACCCTGTCGCATATAAAGGTATCTCCATCATGAATAAAAGTGTACTCAATTTGAAAATATGATAATGTTACATATTCACAGACTCCATTAACTTAACCACCTCAATAAGATTAAATAATTTATATTGCTTAGTTTTGTTTAATTTACAGTTTTTTAAAATCACTCATGGTTCTGAATATCGACTCAATAAAGCAGCCCCAGCAACTGCAATAATAAACTGGTTACATACACAGGCAAGTGCACATTTTTAGTTGGTCAAACCATGGTATTTAGGCAGCTACACTGAACTTGACTTGAGGGGATCAAATACTTAACAGTATTGATTTAAGCAAATGTTCTTTAGTGAGTCTAGATACTCAAGTCTGATGTACATGTTATTACCTTTATTGCTTTCACTATGAAAACTACAGTCATGAAGGAGAACAAAATTTTATTGCATAATAGGTTGCAGGTGCAACTCCCAGTTATGATTTCAGCAAAGGACAACAGCTGAGACACTGCACTTGGCTTCAGCAAACCCAGCAGCTAAGGTAAAGCTTTCAGGCAGGTTCCTGCTCCCGGTGGCTATCCAGTGAGTTGTGTTGGTCAGATCTATGCTAATGTCTGGATTGGGCTTGACTGTGTTGCCCCTGCTCAGACCTGCTGCCTAAGCTCCCACGAGTAGGGCAGCCACCTACACAAGCTACTGAAGGGCCGATGGCATCTGTGGAGTCTGGACCGCAGCAGAAGTCAGCAACTTTGGTGGGGGATGTGAGGGAGGCCAAAAATCAGAAGTCCAAAAAATATTTACTGCAGACATACCCACCCCATAAAGTCAAATGGTCATTCATCCAGACACACCAGACCAAGTTTAGGAAAATAAACCAAATAAAATTTTGCTTAATTTCATAAAAATATTGAAGTATGTTTAAAACATATTGTTTTATAAAATTGAACTGACAATTACACTTCTGGAAAGTTAATAAAAGTTATTTATTTACAATTTTTAAGTACACCCATCTTTTATAGGGCTCAAAGTTTCATACTGCCTATGCAACCACAAATGATTTGTGATGGGGGAAAGGGGTGAGGGGAATGCGAAGGTGGAAGAAAGGAGAAACAGAACCATAGAAAACATAACTCAGTAACAAATTATTCAAGGGCAAGTACAGAACACTGCACATGGAGTAAGGATGCACACTTCAAATTGCAAGCCATTTAAACAGATTAACCGGATAATCATCTTATTGCTGCGTGCAACAGACCGCTGCATTTGCATATACAACTGACCTCACTTCATTTCATGAAATGCTTTGGGCATTTGAGATGTGATAAGGTGCTATTAAATGCAAATTTTCTTCTTTCTTTCAGTTAAGTCATACAGACAGACTTTAGTGCCACATGCACCACATGGTTCTGCCCACAATTTGTTTCCCTTTTCTTTGAAAAGGCTGGTGTTTACTTTAGTGTTCATGGGCTGTCACGATGAGATACTGATGCCACAGCTATTTTATAACTTATTGAAAGTGTCAGAAGTTACACATATTGACAAATGATAAACTTGTAACTATTGCTGTATGAATCCCACAGGCACAGGAACCCTCTCTGCCTAATCACTCTGAGGAACTCCATCTCCAATCAATGACATTATAAACTGTGTGGTTGCTTCTGGACAGCTTATAATTAAAAGGTTAAATGATTTTGCAACTTTCCTGAGGGACTCATTCAAGAGATTGACAGCAAAAACTAGAACAGCAATAGTTCAAGGATATTAATGTATCTATAAATTTAGCAATGAAATATTGTTTCATAAAACACGTTATTCAAAAGCAACTCTGCTAACTTTTAACGTGATCCTGGGTTAAGTTCGAGATCAGACAATTTTTTTTACCCTAACAAGACTAAAGTCCAATCTGTGATGAATTTTATTCCTAGTAAAACAAACCTTCCTGCTAATGTGCTTTAACATTAATAGGAAATCCCATTGGAATTTTCTGCTTACAATATATAAATGAAGAAACACAAAATAAACTTAAGGCTGAGAGAATGATATTGAAGGAATGAGTGGGTAGAAAAAGTGAATCTTTGATGAATACTTAACATGTCCCATGAGTCTAATAACTATGTTCAACTGCATTTAGACCCCCTAGTACTTCTGAATACAGAGATGATAATACTGCTGCAGTTTGTATAGAGAAAATGATGTATCCATAAACCCACCCCCAGCTCACTTGCTTATAACCTTTGACATTTCTAATATTTGCTAGTTCCAAAGAAGGGTCAATGACCCGAAACGTTAACTCTGCTTCTCTTTCCACAGATGCTGCCAGACCTGCTGAGTGGTTCCAGCATTTCTTGTTTTTATCCATAAACTTGATTTTTTTTTTTAAGTAAAAATCCTGTAAACAAATATACTAATCTCAATTTGCAAATTCAAAAATTAAATATTTTACTTTTAAAAATATAAAGTAATTCAATTTCAAACTATCTTTTACTCAAACCAGTGAAAGATACTGGTTTTCAGTATCTCAGCGGTCTGAGTATTGAACATAACTAGGGCTGTGGCAATGGATTAAGTACAAATTTTAAGACGACGATGACGACTTACTATGTACTGCCATCACTCTGCAATTTGAACCGACTCGAGGTGTTCCAAATTTTATACAAAGACTAAAGGCTGGTAACTCACCTCTGACGTACTATTCTTCATCCTTTGAATAATCTTCATATCCCAGAGGACTAGGAATGCCATTCTACCTGGAAATCCCTTACAAACTTAAGATGGTACCATATGCCTGCCATTTTCTTCCTTCCCATCAGAGCAATCATGGTGTGGAACCTTGTTCAGTAGGAAAGTATCTCTTCAGGAAATATGCAGGATCTCCTTTTCTCTCACCCTTGTCCCAGACAACTGAAGAACTATATATAAAGAATTATTGGCATTCATGGATGATAGATCAACAAAACTTGGCTGGAATTGTGTTATCAGGAACTTTTCAGGCTCTGATACCAACGCGAGTTGCACTGACTCATTGATACATCACCCCCTTCATTCAATGAGCTGATATTGGAATCACAAAACTACAGGAGCCAACTATGCTGATATCAATTCAACTAAGAATTAAGTATATTATACTGCGTGTCCACCTTTGAAAAGCTGGCCTAGCAAATTGCAGGTATAAGGTTCTAAACACCATGAGGCTAGCATCAGGGTAATCCAATTGTAGTTCTGTCTAGAAGTTTTGCATTAGGTCGAAGAAAGTATACTAATGGATTGATTGAAAAATCTACTATACTAGTATGCAGAGTACTGGAGCTGTGTCAACCCATTGAATACTCCTAGAGTACCATATATAGAGCCATATGAAGAATACGCCAAGCATATGACTTGAGATGCATACTCAGTGATGCACTGAGTTTATTTTGTAGTGCAAGGAGGAATATAACTGGTCTTTAGTTTTTCATTTTCTTGCAAGCACAAAAAATGTGATATAATCTTAGTTTCTCTTACCTTCGAGTCTCAACTTTCCCTGATCACCACTTGTAATTGAAATGGGAGCTGGTTCTTTAACCTTCCTTAGAAGGGTTGTCAAAAACATCATACAATCAACATTGCAATCACCTAGACACCCAAGCACAGCCATCAATGATAGCAAAGGCACTTCTAGAAAGATTTTAAACAAAGAGCACGGGCATGACAAGAAACAAATTAAAGAAAACTGGACCAGATCAGAAAGTACAGTCTTCAAAATTTATATGGATGCTTATTCCCAGATTTTGACAGCACCAAGAAACTGATGCCAAAGGTGAAAGAAACCTGGAGGTGGCTGCTAAGGGTGCTCTATACATGATACCACTAGATTAATATTCTGAGAGACAGACATTGCTGTCTGTCTCTAGCTAAATGATGTGGCATCCAATAAGCCAAGCCAAAATAAATCAGGCACTTTAAAAAAAAAAAAAATGTTGTGTTGCTGTTGTGGTTTATGCAGTTAAGATTCACCGGAAAATACACTGAGCCAATTGGTATTGATGCAATACTGATCGTACACATTTCCAGTCACTCAGATCCTGCCCTACTGGACACAAAGGATCGGCTAACGATGAAATATATTTATTTTATAGCTCTCCATTAGCAGAAAAATGTAGACCAAATAACCGGGGGTAATATCAATGTTGTGCAAGAGTGAGCGAACCATTAATTGACATTTTAACTTGGCCAAACATGTAAGCATTTTTACCATGTTCACCCTAGTCAGAAGTCATAATTTTTCCTCCAAACTTGTCAAATGACATCACTGTAACTGTGCACAGCGGATGTGAACTGCAAAAGCATCAAAATGGTAGGATAGTGAATTAGTAAGCTGTGACTATGTCAGAACAGCCAATTTTTAACAAAGCACCAACTGAGAAGTAACTTGAAAATGACCTTTTCAAGTGGATGAAACATTCAAGCTTTTTTTTACAAATAAATCTTTAACCATTATTCTAAACAAATAAATTACCTTTAATATTTCAATAGATTTGCATCACTGTGGTTGAAAACTTTATCTTATTAGAGCCCATTCACAGTCTATAGGGTGTGAAATCAAAGTAAATTTATAAGTAGCTGTTTAAATAAATGCAATGTTTTCAGAAAATGGCTGATACACACTGTATCATAAGTAATGCCGATGGTATGTTCTGCTGTGCCCTTACTGGTCTTCAAGATTAGTCTGTGCATACTGCTCCAAGGCTGAAACCCCAAACAGTTGCTATCAAAGACTTAAGTCCAGAGAACTCTTCAAATTTACAAAATGAGATGGTACCTCATCTTTGTAGAAATCAAGTAGTAAAACTCCTTCACAGAAGGATAAGCTAAGCTCCTGTCTGGAAATCACAAGTGATTGTAGGCAGCTAGTTTCTGGTGCTTAATACAAAGTGCACCCTCAAATTTTCAAAGAGGTTGTTGGAAATTGTGACACCCTAGAGCACATAGTCTGTTGTGTTCAAGAACAGGAGGGGGAAATTGCAAAACACTAACAACAGGGTAAGATCTCAGTTCAAACTGGACTTATCAAAATGAGCTATACAAAACAGTTTTTGCAAAGTGGAATACTGCCTAAATTGTCCAAATAAATTAGTTCACGCAACAAGGCAGTTCAAGCTTCTTGTGAAGCCACTTCAGATCCTCGTGTTCCTGCAGGGCCTGCTTATGTGTTTTTGTTCATGACACATTGGTTTGCACATCTTTTGAAGAAGCCAGCATTTCTCTCACTTTGGCCATTAGATCCTATATGAAAGGAAAAGAAGTATGAAATAACTGCACAAAGATGT
Source organism: Heterodontus francisci (assembly GCF_036365525.1). Classification (NCBI taxonomy): domain Eukaryota; kingdom Metazoa; phylum Chordata; class Chondrichthyes; order Heterodontiformes; family Heterodontidae; genus Heterodontus; species Heterodontus francisci. The sequence goes on along the minus strand of NC_090393.1, from coordinate 5,570,761 downwards.
AAATTTATATAGCACCACTCAACCTCAGGGCACCCCAATGCCCTTAACTTTAAATTAAGTACTTTTGAACTGTAGTTATTATTGTGTCAGGGACTTGTAATTATTTTTCTCCTCGTATTAAAAACAGTGTGTGTGCCTTTAAGACTTTGTTAAAAACAGTGCACCTTTAAGGGAGAACACATTCTGGAGACAGTGTGCCACAGCTGCATTTTTTGTTACCCTGAGCAACAGCAGGAGAGAGGGGTCACATGGTAATGTTTCCACTTGGCTGTGTGGGGAACTGGAAGAAATCGGTTGAAACCAGTTAGTTCTGAGAAGCTTCCCAGCGAGGCAAACTAATGAGAAAAAAAGCTGTCTATTTCCTCACAATAAAACTCAAGCCAAGTTAATTCCCTAAGCAAAGAAAAGCTTTCATTTCAAGAAAACATTTGTATTGCTGTGCTCATTGTTCAAAGAACTGCTTAATGCTTGCTGCAGCCGAAGAGTTGAATGCCCATCTACTGAAGGACTATTTTCATCAAAGAAGACTTCGAGTGACTGTTGATTATTTTTCACATTGGAAGACGTCATCCATCAGGACATAATCTACAAAAACTTATTTTGTTAAGAGATAGCTAATTTTAAAAACGCCACTTTTTAAAAACAGGTTAGCTGTTCGTTTTTTTTGAGGGTATGTGTGCGAATGCGGGAGCTAGGTTAAAATAAGAGGTCATAAGGTCTTTAGACATAGGTTTATCTTAACAGTGTTTAAGATTTAGTTTTTTAATAAATAGTTAATTTGTTGTCTAAAGATACCTGGTTTGGTCTGTGTTATTCCAAGGGTTACCAGAGTGTTTAATTTGGCTGTTTTCCAATTGGGTGTGAAAGCTTAATATTCTGCGACCTGTGGAGCGATAGGACTGAATTGACAGTGTGTTGCTCCTGCCGCAGTCGTAACAATTGTAACGTAGGAAATGTGACCCAGTCCTAGCTATTGCATCATCAGTACAGTCAGCAAATACAATGCTTGGAAGAATTTCAATCTTCCATCTTACACATTTCTTTTCATTTTAGAGTAATCAAAGCAGCAAAGGAAACCTAAGAGACTACAACACTTTCTGCATAAACTACTGATTCGCCTTCAACCTACTTGCAGATAGAAGGATCCCCTTTACACCGACTTTGGTGGAAGGAAACCCACCACACCTCCTCAAGGGCATCTAGGGATAGGCAACAGATGGCAGCCTTGCTAGCGACATCTATATCCCAAGAATAAATAATAATGAAAAAGCTATTATGAATTCATACCTGAGTTATTTTACTCTGCATTGAAGACAGCAGTTCTGGAGATGCTGTTTCATCCTTTTCCTGAGAGCCGCCCCTAAAAATGAGGGCAGAAAATTGTATTTTGACATTTCGGCATTGAAATTGAAGTTATTTGTATGCAATGTGCAGAATGTATTTGCAACAGGAACCCAATTATACTTTTGGAAAATATCTGGCATTGCTGCATCATTCACACAATGTACAGTAGCACTGGAGCCCACCTCATTTTTTTAAATAAACCTTTTGCCTACATGTGTCATCTCTACCACGCTTGCCAAGTAATAGTAAGGAAACTAAAAATGTAAGTTTTACAATGAGCACTGAACTGTTTAGTGGAAAACTATCTGGTATTAAATTTAAGGACACAATTCAATCTCTGTTCTGTTGACAATTTGAGCTTTGTTCTCAGTTTATGACAATAAAGTCTTTGCTAACCATCTGTACAAAATTTATTGTACTGTATTACAGTACAAAACTGTAATAGTGTCAACAAAAACACTATTAGAACAGAAAAATGAACTTTCAATCAACTTTATATATTCCAGTCAAGTAGAGTGGTTTAGCATATTTATGTGACTATATATTTACAGTTGGAGCTCCTTGACTCAGCATATAAACGAAAATGCCAAAATTATAATTCATTAGTTTGGGCAAAGTTACTAGCAAGTGAACACATTTAACTTAAAAAATAAAATCTTTTACCTGCTCTAATAATTTTAAATAAATGAACAGAAATGCTTAAAATTAAATTACTAATTGGGTACATTATCTAAACTGAATTTCTAGTAGTTTACTGAAACAATGACTGGTACAGGAAACATGGGGGAGGGGAGGGGAAGGTGGTTAGCAGACTCTAAAACATTTGGTTGTGAAAAAGAGTTATATTGCTACATAAAAATGGCAAAATCAGAATTGATAACATATGGGATTTGCCCTAACACAGCAAAAATCTAATCTGGCTGTTGAAAATATTTTAACATTGATTAATCTTATTGCAAAATAATGGGAGGCATTGTAATAAAACTTATTGCTTTTGCTATAAGTTGTGTAAAATTGAAAGCTATTTACCCAGATTATGCAAGTTCAATTTAAAATATATATTTTATTCCATTCTAACAGGTTACATCATTTGCAAACAGGCTGCCTGACGTAAAATTTTGTTTCAAAGTACATTTTTGCTATCTCCCCATCTTTCCATGCCCACTAATTGCTGATCACGTCTGTTATCAGGAAAGTTAGGCGACCTACCTCTGGTACAGTCTTCTCCATTCTTCAAATGAAGTTATCCTTCACATACCAATGAACAAGCCCAGTCGAATGGAAGGGAAAATAAAGGACCAGGACAATGCCCCTTTATAATTTGATATCATGGTCAAGTGACCTTTCCATTCTTTACAGTATATAAATTTTGCCCTGGAACATTCCTTAGTTGTTTTCAAACCAAGGAGGTGGTGTCAATACAGCTGACAGCTAGTTATTGTTTTTTGATTTTTTAAAAAAAGCACAACAAGCCCATACTCCCAGATCAGGGGACAAAGGAGGAAGAGGGCAAGCAATTGGTATCTGGAGGATAAATTAAACAAAAAAAATTAAGACTCAACCAGAGGTAGGTCATCTTATTATCTTCTTCATTCATTATCCTCCATAAACCAACCAATGAATTCTGATCTAATGATACTGCTTTTCACTGCGAGACTTACACCTGCATTCGGGACCAATTTTCCCAAGTGCACATCCCGTTTGTTTAGTGAAACCATCAGGACTGATCCAAGTAATAGCAGCTTTGCAGATACAACATTAGAGAACTTTCTTTTAGCTCTGGTCAGGTATTCTTGGACTCTCAAAAATTGGTTCCTCTCCATTGCAGGGCAACAAGGCTTAAACACATGTTAGATGTTCAGAAAACATTTAACCAGTCTTTTTTTTGCAGCAAGCTCTCTCAATGTACAACACCCATAAAAAAATAAATGTTATCCTTAACTTGGGGGGTGCAAAGAATAAAAGCAATCCTGGAGGAGAATAAATCTTGGGAAGTATCTTTGGAATGATTTTGGGTCAGATCAGACAATAAGAGATCTGGACCTCAACAGAGCTCTAAATATCCATTCTGCAAGCCTGCAGGATTCCATGATTCAAAAGGTGGGTGCAGCAATTTTTGCAGCATCAAACAAAGATCCAAGCCACAAACACAGATCTGCAGGGTAGCCTGGTTTCTAATGTTCCTTTCATAAAAGGTGAATTCATTGAACAGTCTCTCAATGAATGTCAAAAGATGAATAGAAACTCTCATAGCAGCTGTATAAACTGGTATAGAACCAGCCTTGACTCAGCAAAGTTAAGCATTCCATAATAAGAGGATTATTGTAAGTGAAGCAAACCCTTTTGGCTGGCATCACATGCTTCTGGAGGCTATTATAATTTCTACAACATAAAGTGATGTGCTTTGTGTGGGTCCTTTTTAAGCTATCACTGAAGGATGGCTGAGGATAGTTGCAAAATCTATTCCTCCACTTCCAATTCAGAAAACTGATCCCTGTAAATGGAAAATAAAATGAAGGAGTTGCCCTTAGCTTGAAGTGGTGTTAGAATTAAGCGAAATCTTCATAAACTTCTCTTCTAGGACTTTCTGAAGTAACTTAGGGGAAGATGGGTACAGGATGAACAAAAAAAAACAATATAGCTTTCTCTTCCTAATAGAAGGGAAGGCTGTTGAAGAGTTGCTGCTTAAGCTGCATGTGTTTATTACCAACAGATCCACTTTCGAATAATTCTACTCGAGAACCAGGAGTTTCATCATATATATATTGTGGATGTATCTAATTTTGGCTAAGAAACTCTGCTCTCTGAAGCAACATTGTAGGGCGAGAAGATTACGCTGTGGTCATGATATCAGTGCCCAATCTGAAGTATTCTGGCAGAAGGGTCACAATTGAAACCCATCAATTTGCTCTTCCAGAGAAACAGTAAATGGTGCCCAATAGGAGGATCTGAAACAAACAACGATAGCCATCCAGCTGGCAATCCAGTATGTCTGTATGCCATCTGCACTAGAAAATCGTCCAAAGACCACACATGCATTTACCTAACAAGTGGCATACGATCTTACAATGAAAGCATCACCACAGTGAGAAGGCGAGTTGGAGGCTGCAACTGTGTTGAGAGAAAATTTAGCTTCAGGATTGCACCTCAAAACAGCGCTGTCGTAAAGTTCAGGTCAATTCCACTGTACGATGCTGTTGAGTGTTTGAAGATTTAACTATAGTGGGTCAATAACACGAAAACAATACACTGCCACCATCAAGCAGAGTCTTGCATATCCTGGTTCAAGTATCCCAAGTAATGCGCCTGACAGCACGCAATTATATTTGGCAAATATATCAGCAGTCTCTTTCTGATCAAGTATTGATAGCACTTAAACAAAATTAGATGATATTTGGCATGCTACCATTCTCATCTAAAGGGCTCTGTGGAGAGACATCTCATTCTTCTATGCATCCAAAGTCAAAGATCCTCCACCTTGGTAGCATGGTTCTTATTCTACTTAGTTGCCTTCCATAACTTTAGCAATATATGGAAATCTACCAAAGATTTCACTACAGGTGTAGTTTAAAAAGTCAGGGTCGACTGACTACCACTGTAATTCATTAGCTTAGATTTTCCAACCTAGAGCAGGGGTGCCCTAACTTGACATTGTGGACCACCTTGGGGAGTACCAGGATGGCCAAGAACATTAAGTTTGAAACCATGCTTCCATTAATTTATAAATATCTCAAGTTGCTGAAAGCAATAGAACTCTTACTTATCTACCAATGAGGCACCAGTGCTACAACTGGCTCTTTTCAAACCTCCAGGCTCACAAATATTAAACAAACAAATTCAAGCACTAACACAACTAAGTTGCATAGGCCGGATTTTAGACAACCCTTGTCTGGAGCATCAAGAAATGAAATTCCTGGAAAATGACAAGACAGATTTCATTAAGGGAACCTTGAGCTGGATTCTTTAACAGTAGGGCATTCAAGGTGAATTCTACTTTAGCACTAATTGGCTCCTAATCCCTGGTTCTGAAGGGATCTGAGTCATGTGGAAAATTCTCTTTTTTATCCTACCACCCACTTAGACTCTACTTAGGCCACAGCACTGTGAGGAGCAAGCATCTTCAATCAACTTAGTGAGTGAGCCTATTGTATCTCAATTTCAAGTCAAATGATACCGAAAGCCATTTAGAAATTATGCACATAAGCTTTTGCAAGAAAATTATTCACTGATCCAAAACTGCAGCAAACCAAAGGTCTATGCTGAAGTTGTTTCACTTGACCCTATTTACTTTCCTTGGCTCTACTCAAGCAAGAAATTGATCTTAGCACAAATTAACAAAAGAAACAGATGCTCAAGTATGTGCCGAGAATGCATAGATACCAGCCAATGCAGGGAGGATAAAGCCTAATTGTTGAGATTGGATCAGTGGCTTGGGAATCTCCTTGGAGTCCACTGTACCACTGTTATTTGACTGAAATGGCACAGAGGACATCTCAGGTAAAGCCCTAGACCTGCTTTGTTCCCTAGACCTATCTGGTCAACCCTCTGGGAGTGCTTCTTGAGCTTTTATTTTTTTTTCCAGAATGAAGAGGACTTCCTGGGCTCACTCATGGCATGTCTGGTGCTGCAGCAGGTGGCACTCCTGTATTGCTCTGCGTCGAGGCCCGCCATCCAATCTTCTAAAGTTTGTGTCCAAATTTTTAGTCTTTCTTTCTAGGTTCTCCCTGAAAAGTTGGTAGTGGGTACAGGATAATAAATTGAGTCCATGAGAAGGCAGAGGAGACAGCGGTCATAGTGGTCAGAAATCAGGAAGGTCCAGTGACACTGGCAGCACATTTGAAACCCTGAAAGGCTCATTCAAGTCTCTTGAAGTAGATCAGGGTGCGGAGAAAACACCCTGACACTGATGGACTCCATTGATACAGCACTCATGGACAATAAGAAACACGAGGTCAACTACTATAACAATGGCACTCCCATACAATAATAAAGAGTAGCTGTGTCACCGGAACATCACAGAAGTCTTCTGCCCTCTGCCGCATGTAGCCCCGCCACACATATACAACTGCCATCTTCAAACTATTACATTAGAAATAAAAATTCACAATAAAAGCCACTCAGCACTGTATAACCTGCTTAACATGTCATGGGATCATCAAATACAATACTTAACTAAATAGTGGACTGGACGAGACAATGTCAATGAGAGTTCGTTGCTGACTGGACAGTAACTATAATCAATGTGACCTGAACACACAGCATCCCTGAGAGGTTAGCAATGTTCAATTTGCACAGGCTGTTTATAAAAAAATTTGTAATAAGTTTCAAAAGGGTCAAATGGCACTGACCATGTATTCTTTTATTTATCTTTATGACAAACTCAAAAACTGTTTGCGTTACTGAAGACCATATTTTAGTAGCAGTTGTGTACAAATCCAACAGACGTCATAATGAAGTCCAAAATTTGAATTTATCAAATGTTCACCTTATTCTTAAAGCATAGTTGTTACCTAATGTTCCTGCTATACTCAGAAAATGACATAATCAGAACCTGCAGAAAGCACATTTCCAGAAGGCAAGGGAGACAATAACCTGAGCCATTCACACATTCAAATAAGTGTTACAAATACTTTCACATATGAAATAGCCAGCTCCAAGCTGCCACACTGGAGCTAGTAGGTGAGATTATATCTAGGGATGGCACACCTCGAAATGCACTGTGGCAGTGAGTTGCACCCCTCATTACCATGCTGGATGTATGCATGGGCATGCCAGTCAAGAGAAGTACAAAAGATGCAATCATAGCAACGCAAGTTCACATGGACTAGAGTAAAATAGAAGCATTAATTTATCAGATTTTTCCAACCAAATGTCTGCCTATTATTCTACCCTAAAACACCGATGTGCAAATATAATTTTCAAAAAATAAACATTTAACTATTGCTGATATTACCAAGTGATTTCATTCATTTTCCAGTCTTAAAAGATGTGAAAAAAATATGAATATGGAGAAACTGTTAAGTCTCTTTTTCATTTGGCACAACTGTCTTGCTAATAAAACAATCACCCTCCAGCCATTTTGCAGAATCTACTTAAAAGCTATTTACCCTCAAGAGATCGTATTTGGGCAGCTGGAAAGCTGAGATTCTGCTGCACAGTAATATTAGTTAAGGGCAAGCTTAGTGTTGTAAAATCCAATTACTGTTATCAACTTCTACCAGGGCAATGTTAGACTAGCTACTATAGATTTAGGTTTTCCTCAACCAAGAAGCAGTGCAACTTCAGCAAAGCAAGGACCGTAAGTTATCTAGAACTTGGGGGCTGCAGTAAGGGAACAGGAAGACACCTTTAAAAGTTTACCATACAGGAGCCATACTGGTCATATGATCATCTCATACTCTCAACACATCATCACGAACTATGCTGAAGTAGTAAAGAATACAGAAAGGCACAATCAAATCTTGAGACCAGACTAGAGTATATATAGCAAGACCAGGGTATTCACTGGTTTGAATAGCCAGGTTTAAGCTGTAATATGCCAAACAGGTAGGTGGTGGCGTAATGGTATCATCACTGGACTAGACCCAGGGTATTTCTCTGGGGACATGGGTTCGAATCCCACCACAGCAGAAAATGGAATATGAATTTAATTAATAAATCTGGAATTAGAAGCTACTCTAATGATGGCCATGAAACCATTGTCGATTGTTGTAAAAACCCATCTGGTTCACTAATGTCCTTTAGGGAAGGAAATCTGCTGTCCTTAACTGGTCTGGCCTACATGTGACTCCAGACCCACAGCAATGTGCTTAACTCTAACATGCCCTCTGAAATGGCCTAGCAAGCCACTCAGTTGTACCTAACCGCGATAAAGTCAATAAAAAGGAATGAAACCGGACGGACCACCCGGCATCGACCTAAAAAACGACAACGGCAAACCTAGCCCTGTCAACCCTGCAAAGTCCTCCTTACTAACATCTGGGGGCTTGTGCCAAAGTTGGGAGAGCTGTCCCACAGACTAGTCAAGCAACAGCCTGACATAGTCATACTCACGGAATCATACCTTACAGACAATGCCCCAGACGCTGCCATCACCATCCCTGGGTATGTCCTGACCCACCGGCAGGACAGACCAACCAGAGGTGGTGGCACAGTGGTATACAGCAGGGAGGGAGTTGCCCTGGGAGTCCTCAACATCGACTCCAGACCCCATGAAGTCTCATGGCATCAGGTCAAACATGGGCAAGGTAACCTCCTACTGATTACCACCTACCGCCCTCCCTCAGCTGATGACTCAGTACTCCTCCATGTTGAACACCACTTGGAGGAAGCACTGAGGGTGGCAAGGGCACAAAATGTACTCTGGGTGGGGGACATTAATGTCCATCACCAAGAGTGGCTCGGTAGCACCACTACTGGCCGAGCCCTAAACGACATAGCTGCTAGACTGGGTCTGCGGCAGGTGGTGGGGGAACAAACACAAGGGAAAAACATACTTGACCTCGTCCTCACCAATCTGCCTGCCGCAGATGCTTCTGTCCATGACAGTATTGATAGGAGTGACCACCGCATAGTCCTTGTGGAGACGAAATCCCGCCTTCACATTGAGGGTACCGTCCATCGTGTTGTGTGGCACTATCACCGTGCTAAATGGGATAGATTTCGAACAGATCTAGCAATGCAAAACTGGGCATCCATGAGGCGCTGTGGGCCATCAGCAGCAGCAGAATTGTACTCAACCACAATCTGTAACCTCATGGCCCGGCATATCCCCCACTCTACCATTACCATCAAGCCAGGAGACCAACCCTGGTTTAATGAAGAGTGCAGGAGGGCATGCCAAGAGCAGCACCAGGCATACCTCAAAATGAGGTGTCAACCTGGTGAAGCTATAACCCAGGACTACTTGCATGCCAAACTGCTTAAGCAGTATGCAATAGACAGAGCTAAGCGATCCCATAACCAACGGATCGGATCTAAGCGCTGCAGTCCTGCCACATCCAGTCTTGAATTGTGGTGGACAATTAAACAACTAACTAGAGGAGGTGGCTCCACAAATATCCCCATCCTCAATGATGGGGGAGCCCAGCACATCAGTGCAAAAGATAAGGCTGAAGCATTTGCAACAATCTTCAGCCAGAAGTGCCGAGTTGATGATCCATCTCGGCCTCCTCCTGAAATCCCCAGCACAGATGCCAGACTTCAGCCAATTAGATTCACTCCGCGTGATATCAAGAAACGACTGAAGACACTGGATACTGCAAAAGCTATGGGCCCTGACAATATTCCGGCAATAGTACTGAAGACTTGTGCTCCAGAACTTGCCGCGCCCCTAGCCAAGCTGTTCCAGTACAGCTACAACACTGGCATCTACCCGGCAATGTGGAAAATTGCCCAGGTATGTCCTGTACACAAAAAGCAGGACAAGTCCAACCCGGCCAATTACCACCCCATCAGCCTACTCTCAATCATCAGTGATGGAAGATGTCATCAACGGCGCCATCAAGCGGCACTTGCTTCGCAATAACCTGCTCAGTGACGCTCAGTTTGGGTTCCGCCACGGCCACTCAGCTCCTGACCTCATTACAGCCTTGGTTCAAACATGGACAAAAGAGCTGAACTCAAGAGGTGAGGTGAGAGTGACTGCCCTTGACATCGAGGTAGCATTTGACTGAGTATGGCATCAAGGAGCCCTAGCAAAACTAGGGTCAATGGGAATCATACCTAGCGCAAAGGAAGATGGTTGTGGTTGTTGGAGGTCAATCATCTGAGCTCCAGGACATCACTGCAGGAGTTCCTCAGGGTAGTGTCCTAGGCCCAACCATCTTCAGCTGCTTCATCAATGACCTTCCTTCAATCATAAGGTCAGAAGTGGGGATGTTCGCTGATGATTGCACAATGTTCAGCACCATTCGTGACTCCTCAGATACTGAAGCAGTCCGTGTAGAAATGCAGCAAGACTTGGACAATATCCAGGCTTGGGCTGATAAGTGGCAAGTAACATTCGCGCCTCACAAGTGCCAGGCAATGACCATCTCCAACAAGAGAGAATCTAACCATCTCCCCATGACATTCAACAGCATTAACATCGCTGAATCCCCCATCAACATCCTAGGGGCTACCATTGACCAGAAACTGAACTGGAGTAGCCATATAAATACCGTGGCTACAAGAGCAGGTCAGAGGCTAGGAATCCTGAGGCGAGTAACTCACCTCCTGACTCCCCAAAGCCTGTCCACCATCTACAAGGCACAAGTCAGGAGTGTGATGGAGTACACTCCACTTGCCTGGATGGGTGCAGCTCCAACAACACTCAAGAAGCTAGACACCATGCAGGACAAAGCAGCCCGGCTTGATTGCACCCCATCCACAAACATTCATTGCCTCCACCACCAACGCACGGTGGCAGCAGTGTGTACCATCTACTGCAGCAACACACCAAGGCTCCTCAGACAGCACCTTCCAAACCCGTGACCTCTACCAACTAGAAGGACAAGGGCAGCAAATACATGGGAACACCACCACCTGCAAGTTCCCCTCCAAGTCACACACCATCCTGACTTGGAACCATATTGCCATTCCTTCACTGTCGCTGGGTCAAAATCCTGGAACTCCCTTCCTAACGGCACTGTGGGTATACCTACCCAAAATGGACTGCAGCAGTTCAAGAAGGCAGCTCACCATCACCTTCTCAAGGGCAATTAGGGATGGGCAATAAATGCTGGCCTGGCCAGTGACGCCCACATCCCATGAATGAATAAAAAAAAAACAAAAGTAACTTTGTTAGCAAATATAAATACCAACCTACCTTAGTAGAAATTTTCAATTCATCACTGATAGGACATTAACTTTTGCAAACTAGCAAATTAACACTGCCATTCCAAACAGGAAATGTGTAGTTGGTAAAAATTACATCATAATTTCCTGAGATAGTTAAAATTCAGAAAAATTTCAGGCATAAATTGATATGGCTTTAAAATTGCCCTATCTGAATACTAAGCACAAGACACATATACCACTAGGACAAGGATCTCACTAAGATCAAAATAAGAGTCGACAATGTAACAGCATTAAAAGCAGGATTGTCATTTCCACAAAGTAACCCAGCTCCAGACCGGTTATTTAAAAAAAATGGTTTCAGTTCACTATGTGGTGAAGCTGAAGAATCACCTATTAACAATAATATTTCAGATACAGCACACAACAGTTAAAATGAAAGGCAACGCACATGTTGATCTTTTCTTCAATTCTTCATGGCATGTGGACGTCACTGGCAAAGCCAGCATTTATTGCCTATCCCTAACTGCCCTTGAGAAGGTAGTGGTGAGCTGCCTTCTTGAGCTGCTGCAGTCCATATGGTGTCAGTACACCCACAGGAAGGGCATTCCAAGATTTTGACCCAGCAAGAGTGAAAGAACGGCGATATAGTTCCAGGTCAGGATGGTGTATGACTTGGAGGGGAACATGCAGGTGGTGGTGTTCCCATGCGTCAGCTGCGCTGGTTCTTGTCGGTGGTAGAGGTCGTGGGTTTGGAAGGTGAAGAAGCCTTGGTGAGTTGCTGCAGTGCATCGTGTCAATGGTACGCACTGCAGATATGGTGCACCGGTGGTGAATACTTAAGGTGGTGGATGACGGACCAACCAACTGGCTGCATTGCCCTGGATGGTGTTGAATATCTCGAGTATTACTGGAGCTGCACTCATCCAGGGAAGTGGAGAGTTTTCCATCAGACTCCTGACTTGTGCCTTGTGGATAGAGGACAGGCTCTGGGGAGTCAGGAGATGAGTTACTCACCACAGAATATCAAGCCTCTGACCTGCTCTGGTAGCCACAACATTTAAATAGCTCATCCAGTTAAGTTTTTGGTTACTGGTAAGCCTGCATGTTGTCCTGGTCTTGCTGCATGAGCGCAATGACTGCTTGAGGAGTTGCGAATGGTATTGAACATTGTACAATCATCAGTGAACATCCTCACTAATGACCTCATGATGGAGGGAAGGTCATTGATGAAACAGCTGAAAGTGTTTGAATGTAGGACACTATCCTGAGGAACTCCTGCAGCAATGTCCTGGGGTTGAGATGATCGGCCTCCAGCAACCACAACCATCTTCCTTTGTGTTACGTACGACTCCAACTAGTGGAGAGCTTTCCCACTGATTCCCATTGACTTCAATTTTACTAGATGCCTTGATGCCACCCTCAGTCAAATGCTGCCTTGATGTCAAAGGCAGTGACTCTCACCTCAGGAATTCAGCTCTTTTGTCCATGTTTGGACCAAGGATGTAATGAGGTGTGGAGCTGAATGGTCCTGGTGAAATGCAAACTAAGCATCGGTAAAGTGCTGCTTGATGGCACTGTTGATGACACCTACTGTCACTTCGCCAATGATTGAGAGTAGACTGATGGGGCGGTTAACTGCTGGATTGAATCTGTCCTCCTTATTGTGGACGGGAAATACCTGAGCAATTTTCCAATTTGTTGGGTAGATGCTGTTGCGCTTCTGGAGTAGCTTGGCTAAAGATGTGGCTGGTCTGCAGCACTAGTCGGGATGTTGTTGGGTCCCATAGCCTTTGCTGTATTCAGTGCACTCAGCCATTTCTTGATATCACACAGTGAACTGAATTGGCTGAAGACTGGCATCTATGATGGTGGGGACCTCAGGAGGAGGCTGAGATGGATCATCCACTTGCCACTTCTGGCTGCAAATGCTTCAGCCTTGTCTTTTGCACTGACTTGCTGGGCTCCACCATCATTGAGGGTGGGGATGTTCGCACAGCCTCCTCCTCCCATAAACTGTTTAATTGTCCACCACCATTCATGACTGGATATGGTAGGATTGCAGAGCTTTGATTTGATCCATTAGTTGTGGGATCGCTTAGCTCTATCTATATAATGCCGCTTCCACTGTTTAGCATGCATGTCGTCCTGCTTCGTTACTTCACCAGACTGGCACCTCATTTTAGCTATGCTTGGTGCTGCTCCTGGCATGCTCTCCTACATTCCTTTTTGAACCATGGTTGATCGCCTGGTTTGATAGTAATAGTTGAATGAGGGATATGCAAGGCTATGAGGTTACAGATTGTGGTGGAATACGATTCTGCTGCTCTGATGGCCCACAGCACCACATGGATACTCAGTTTTGAGCTGCCAGATCTGTTCTGAATCCATCCCATTTAGCAAGATGCCATACAACATGGATAGCTTCAGTAATGTCAGGACTTTGTCTCCACAAAGTCTGTACACTCCTACCAATACTGTTGTGGATAGATAAATCTGCGACAGGTAGGCTGGTGAGGACGAGGTCAAGTCAGTTTTTCCTTTACATTGGTGTTCTCACCACCTGCCGCAGGCCCAGTCTGGCAGATATGTCCTTCAGGACTTGGCCTACTCGGTCCGTAGTGGTGCCACTGAGCCACTCTTGATGATGGACAGTGAAGCCTCCCATCCAGAATACATTCTGTGCCCTTGCTACTAAGCAAGTGATGTTCAACATGGAGGAGTACAGATTAATCAGCTGAGGGAGGTGGGTAGGTGGTAAATAGCAGGTTTCCTTGTCCATGTTTGACTTGATGCCTTGAGACTTCATAGCGTCCAGAGTCAACGTTGAAGGTTTCCAGGGCCATTCTCTCCCTACTGTATACCACTGTACCACCACCACCTCTGGTGGGTCTGTCTTGCCGTTGGGATGAGGCAAGACATGGGATGATAGGGGAGTCTGGGACATTGGCTGCAATGTATGATTATGTCAGGCTGTTGTTTCACTAGTCTGTGGAATAGCTCTCCCAATTTAGGCACAAGTCTCCAGATGTTAGTGAGGAGAACTTTGCAAGATCTTTGGGCAAGGTGTGCCTTTATTATTGCCGGTGCCTAGGTTGATGCCAGACGGTTCGCCCATTTAAAAAAAATTCTTGTTTGTCTATTTTGTAGTGGTTCGATACAACTGAGTGGCTTGCTGGGCCATTTCAGAGGTCAGCTAAGAGTTATTGTGGGTCTGGAGTCACATACAAGGCAGAGTGCAAGGATGCTAGATTTCCCTCCCTGAAGGACAATAATGAACCAGATGGGTGCGTAAGACAATTATTACCAGCTTTTTAATTCCAGATTTATTTAATTAACCAAACTTAAAATCCCCCAGCTGCCATGGTAGGATCTGAACTCATGTCTCTGGAGCATTATCCAGGCCTCTGGATTACTAGTCTAGTAACATAACCACTATGCTACCATACCAAAGGTACTTGGTAATGGTACATAGGCCAGATGGCAGACTGGGAATTGAAACAGAGGCACCCAAGACAACAGCAACCATAACATGATGAAATTTCACTTAATCCAAGATAAACTGGTTAAACAAATTCAATAACCAGACTAAACAAATGCAAACTTAAATGGGTTTAAAAAATTATGAAGTCTCCAAGAAGAAAATTGAAGCAAACCACAAGAAAAATAGAGAAATGTAAAAAAATGGTAATCAGATGGGCAAAGAGCAAACTAAAAATGAACATGCTGTGGAAGCCAACTTTAACAGTATGAATGTCTTCTAGTATTAAAACAGCAAGATGATCAAAGGAGAATTGAGAATGCTTAAGGATGTAACCAGAATTGAAACGGAGAATGAAGTAAAAATCATAAATGATCCATTTCTGGAAGTATCTGCAAGAGGCAACAGTAGCACATCACCCACTAAATGAGGGTCGACACCTAAACTCAATGATTTTGGCAGAACTTGCAATGGAAGATATTCCCAAGGTTACTGGGCGAGATCAGGGATCAAACCTACTCACTGCTGGCTGATATCACAAGGGAGTGAATAATTGCAGGTGAGGTCTCACTGGATTAGAAACAAGCCAACACATCACTCATTTAATAAGAAAAGGCAATAAAACAAACTTGGAAAGCTATAGCTCGATTGGTATAGCAACAATAACTGGTGGAATAATATAACAAGGAACAAACAAGGGTCATCTACCTGAAAGTAATCTCGGGTAAATGGCAGCTAGCACAGTTTCAGAAGGAGATCCTATCTAATCAATTACTTTGATTTTTTTTGGAGGTCGTCACATCCTAATGCTTAAGACAGTTGATAATGCAGGTAAATATTGGCGGTGGATAAAAACCTATCAAGAGGAAACAACAGGTACCAGTTACAGAGTGCTCTTTAGAAGGAGAGATCCACTCAGCAAAAAGACCCAACCATCAGAATTTTATCGATTCTAATCTACATAAACAACTTCAATTCTGATACGCAATAGAAGCTGGTCAAATTTATATATCATAGCTATGTTTAGTACACCAGCAGCAAAGGAACTACAAAAGGGCTGAAACAAAATTTGACAGTGAGCAGAACGACGACACTGAAATTCAAGTTTGGAAGGAAAATGTGAAAGATACTTAATGAAATAGACAGGAGAGGGGGAGAGAGAGAGAGAGAGATCTGGAAATGATACTCCAGTTTCCAAGTCAAATCATTGTGCAGCAACAATGAAGTAGGCGGAATGCTGAGCTACACTGTCACATCAGTAGATTATTACACCGTCATACTGAAGTCGTATAGTACTCAGGTCAGGTCTCACCTCAAGTACTGCAGTCAGTGGCTGGTCACTGAGGCACACAGGAAACAGCAAACACCCAAGTCCTGAAAGTAATTCAGAGGAGGGCCATGAGGCAGACTCTGACTATCAGAATTTGGAGGAATGCTAGAAAAACTAAGACTTGCCATGCTTCAATGGAGGATTAATGAGAAGGGACTGCATAAAGCTATTGAACAAAGTAAGTGAAACAGAAAAGGTTAATCCAGAACACCACTGCAACTTCAGCCAGGATTGAGCAACAAGGCAACACCTTGGTAAAGGCAAGTTCAGTACTGATATTAGAAAGCATCTCTTCATATCTAGAATAATCTTCCTGATAGGCAAAAACTGAGTATTCAATAGGCAGTGATGGTAGGGCTGCAAGTTTTTATTGAAAGAGGAGTTAAAAGGCAGAGTGTTCTGTTTCATCAGTACACATCTTTATGAAATGCAAAGATCCAATGAGTCATTTTATTACTGCGTTAAATTAGATTAGATTAGAGATACAGCACTGAAACAGGCCCTTCGGCCCACCGAGTCTGTGCCGAACATCAACCACCCATTTATACTAATCCTACACTAATCCCATATTCCTACCACATCCCCACCTGTCCCTATATTTCCCTACCACCTACCTATACTAGGGGCAATTTATAATGGCCAATTTACCTATCAACCTGCAAGTCTTTTGGCTTGTGGGAGGAAACCGGAGCACCCGGAGAAAACCCACGCAGACACAGGGAGAACTTGCAAACTCCACACAGGCAGTACCCGGAATCGAACCCGGGTCCCTGGAGCTGTGAGGCTGCGGTGCTAACCACTGCGCCACTGTGCCGCCCAGTTAATATACTCAAAGTCTTGCATGTTGCCTTAGGAGTACACCATTCAACCCTTGAGCCTGCTCCAACATTCAACTAAATAACGGCTGCTCTGTTACACAACTCTTAAGCTCCATATCTCAATACCCTTACCCAGCAGAAATCTATCAATCTCAGTCTTGAAAGCTCCAATTGTCTGAGTATCCATAGCCTCTTTTTTTGGGGGGTGGGGGGGTGAATTCCAGAGTTCTACTACCATGTGTGTGAATAAGTGCTTCTAATTTCCCAAAGTAGTCTAGCTCTAATGTTGAGATTATGTCCCATCGTTCTTGATTATCCCACCAGAGGATATAGCTTCTCTGCATCTACCTTATCGAATCCTTTAAACAGCTTGATCCATTCTTCCCTTAATCTTCTGTACTCAAAGGATGTCTTAGTAACATTTTGTTTCCTTCCTATTTTATTTTTATTACATATCCAACATGTTTACTCATTATTATGTTATTTATCTATTTTGTTGAATAGTAAACTTACCAGTTTTCTTGTGCCTCCATCAGCCAACATATTTGCACTGCGATCTACATCGTTGAAGAGTAAGCCAAAAGCCAGTTTTTCAGCCAAACTCAAGATAAATGTCAGCAACAAAATTTGCATTTACAAAGCATTTACCAGTAGAAAAATGGTCCAAGACGCTTAAATATTGCAGCAAATTGGAACAAGTGCCTATTGTGTTTTTCAGTAAGATGCTGGTCAACAAGACATAACAACGGCACAAGTATAAGATAATCACAAATTAATTAAAAAGGGAAGTTAAAACAATTCCACAGATGGAAGCTGAAATGTGGATTTCTCTCTCACAAACTGTTGTTGAATTAGAAATTCCTTTATAGGGAATTTGATAGTTTATTAAAGGAGGGGAACATTAAAGGGCATGGGGAATGAGCTGGAGTATGGATTGGACTGGGTGGGTGTCATGGTAGGCCCCCACTGGCCAAGAATGAGGCACATTAATTTTGTCATGAACATTGATTTTAAACTGTTACTGGAGTGAATGTTTATGTTTAGTTTATGTTTAGAGATACAGCACTGAAACAGGCCCTTCGGCCCACCGAGTCTGTGCCGACCATCAACCACCCATTTATACTAATCCTACACTAATCCCATATTCCTACCAAATCCCCACCTGTCCCTATATTTCCCTACCACCTACCTATGCTAGGGGCAATTTATAATGGCCAATTTGCCTACCAACCTGCAAGTCTTTTGGCTTGTGGGAGGAAACCGGAGCACCCGGAGGAAACCCACGCAGACACAGGGAGAACTTGCAAACTCCACACAGGCAGTACCCAGAATTGAACCTGGGTCGCTGGAGCTGTGAGGCTGCAGTGCTAACCACTGCGCCACTGTAAAATGACTTGTTAAACAGATCAACTGTGTTTGGAAAAGACATTTGCATATTAACAGATCGTGCTTGGAAGGACAAAGGACTATTCCCTGACACATTCAACCCACAATGGACATTGATCACCAGGTATTGTAAGAGGAGCATTCCAGAGACTGCTAAGGTGATATAATCCAAGACGTGGTCAGACCAGTTAGTCACATGACTAACCTGCTTGGCAACCTGGGTTTTTCTGAATTGTACTAACAGTTTGAACTCAGAGTGTCTGTTTGCTCCTGGACGGAGAGGATCTCTCCTGTCTGTTTGCTCCCAACTCTTTCTCACAAGCCTCTGAATCCACATGAACCCCAAGAGAGCAAAGTCTCCTACAGCGAACAAGGTTTAAGAACACTGGGCCCCAACAAAAAGCAAGATCTACCTACAATCAAGGACTCTATAGTGAGCTCGAAGAACTGCAACAACAACAACTCTTCAGATATTGCCTCAAACCTTTCCACTTTATTTCTTCTGCTCTTTTCTGTCTCTATTTGCATATGTGTATCGCGTATGCATGCTAGCGTGGGCGCGTCGCGTATTCTTAGCTGTTAACCGAGTTAGAGTTTAAGTTTAATAAATTTCAACTTTTCTTCTTTAAACCTAAGAAAGCCGGTTTGCGCTGGTTTCTTTGTCTTATAATTGGAAAGCGGTGAACAAGCATTCACCAAGAGGCAGCTAAAAACACGGTGTGTTTAAAATTAAACCCTGTTACAGTAAGACCAGGTGAAGGCTGAAAGGAAACCCTGGACTTCTTTCTCATCTGGTCATAACAGTGGGTCATGTGGAGAAAAACGAAAGCGCAGACTGAATAGGCTAAATGTCTATTTTCTGCATTGGAGCATTCTTTCAATTACATAATTATAACCCTTGCGACTTAACCTGAAGTAGTCTATGCACCTCTAGAAATACTGCAGTTTTAGAAGACAATACAATTTATCTCCATTGTTGGACATTAGGTAGGACTCATTAGCTGGGCATACAGATTTCAAAACCAGTTGTTGACATTGCCAACCAAAGCCAAACCAACATGAATTGACATAACGACGCAGAATTCAACCAATGAACTTAAAACACAAAAATAACTGGGTTCAGACATCTGAAGCTAAAATCCTATAAATTTATGACCTTATTAACTTTGTTAAAATAAATTGTGAAGTGCTAGAATATAAAACTGACCCAAATGAACATGAAAGAATGACTGAGTGTAAGATGAACTTTTTTTTCCGATCCACCAACAGAAATGATTTCTAGTCCGATAAAATTGCACAGTAAGGCTCCAAGTACAATGGGGATAAGCAAGGACCACATCACCAACAGGACTCCTGTATGGCACAAAACTCCTAAAGGACTCATTTCCCAATGTTTTTCTCCCTTATTCCGGATGACAACCTATTTTATATTTGGAGTTAACATGGAGGAATTTGAACTTTGATCAAGCATATAAATTGATCGTTTTAAAAAAAAACATTTAATTTCTCAGTAGTGATGCAAAAATGCACATTTAGTTAATTAGGGAATCAATACGATTTCTTTCCATCTTGCTCAGTCAGTTGGAAGAGCAGTGTAGTCAACTTACACTGTAGCACACATGCCTGGAATGAGGGGGAGACAAGGCTGCACCGTATTTCAGTCCACACAACTATAACTTGCCTGGCAGCAATGCTGCTCCATCTGAGTAGTTTAAAAAAGTTGTGAAAAAAAACTTAGGTATGCTTATCGTATGTATTGATAGTGGTTCATCAGCCACTGCACTTCCAAATCATAAATTAAATAATGTGGCTCATTTAAAATCTAGTTTATGTATATAAGGATATGAAGAACGTGTCACCTTGAATGATCCTGACTGGAGTCTCTGCTCTCTGCTGGTGACAAACTGGTAGAATGTGCTGAACTTCTTGCTGAAGACTTTATACTTGACTTTTTCGGTGATAAAGATCGTGAGCGTGAACGTAAAGCTTTTCCTTTTAACTTAGGATGAGATTTTGAACTCTTTTTCTTCTTCTTTTCATATGGAGACCTGAATGAGTCACATTTTTGCAAAGCACTAGATGAGTAAAGCAACTTCTGAATGAACATGTCTTCTGCATATAGTGTATAAAGTTATCTCATGGGCCAAGTGGCCTCTTCCTGTGCCTTAAACTTTCTATGATTCTATGAGGTAAATCACCAAGACGTTTACCCCACATATGCAACTTTCCTTGCCATCAAGCATACTCTATTAAATAATGAACACGTGTGTTTTGAGTTCTCTCATTTTCATCTGCCTTTTCCTGAAAGGGTAGTTTCATTAGCACCACAACCCTCCAATATGCTCCAGTGAATACTCACCATGACACTATTGCTCGCAGGCTATCAAAGACATCAAATCTGATTTCTAATATTGCAGTCACTAAAATCACACACGTGTATTTGTCGCGTGGGATCACTGGGTAGAGATCGAGAAGAGGGCTCAGGTTACTCATCACTTCCTAACCCAATGGAAGACACTATTATTTAGGTGTTAGCCAAGGCTCAGTAGCAGCACTCGCGTCTCAGTTTAAAGGTTGCAGGTTCAAGCCCTAATGCAGCAAGTTGAGCACATCATCTATGTGAACACTTCGTTGTCGTATTGAGGGAGTGCTTCACTGTCAGTTTAGCATCTCATCTGAAAAGCAGAACCTGAGGTCCCACCTTCCCTCTCACGTGGATATAAAACACCCTATTCATCGAGGTAGGGAATTCTGAAGCTTGTGTGGTCTAGGAAGCTGAAGGCACCATTGCCAAGGTGGAACAATTAAAAATTAGGGATGTGCAAAGTGCTCTCTTTCTCTCTGCCTCTCCCCCTCACTCCTTGTGCTGTAGCCAATATTTATTCCTTAACCAACATCACTAAATCAAATGTATTGGTCACTTAATGGAATGTTGTCTGTGGGAGCTTGCTGTGCACAAACTGGCTGCCACATTTGCCCACATTACAACAGCGTAGAGCAAGGCTACCCAACCCGAACCTGACCACACGTATCGGGTCCGGGTCGGGTCTCTCTTCCCGGTCCAGCATTCGGGCTAGGGCCAGGTCGGACACAGTGCTGCCTTTTGCTCAGGGAGGGAAAGGGAAGTAGGCTGATCAACCAGAAGTCTTCAATCAAAGAGTACTGCAGATCTGCAGACTCGGGCCCGGGTTGGATGTGGTCGGGTTGGGTTTCAATTGCATTCCCGAGCAGGCCTTTAAAACAGTGACTACACTTCAAAGGCAATATACATTGACTGTGAGACACTCTACAGCGTGCTGAGGTCATAAAAAGATGGTATATAAACACAAGTTGTTCTTTCTAATTCTCCCACCACTAGAGTCACAATAATTCAGCAAACAGAGAAATGGAAATTCTTGGTTGGTCCCATTCAGCAACACAACATACAGTGAATTATCCAAATAAGCAACTGGTTACATTTTAACATTGCTAGCCACATGCCCAAATTTGTACGATAGGGTTTAGATCAGATTCTATGATCTAGTGAAAAAGTAGATCAATGAAGTATTCTACAGAAGAGCCCTCTAGAAGGGCAACCAGGCTCTTACACCATTGTCCCTCTTAACATTTACTCACTTATGCCTTCCACCTAAACACAGACCTTCCCTGTTCTTTTCTCTCCCCCCTTCCCTGGCTCTGTACTTGCTTATAAACTGGTCAACCTCCTAACTTCTTCCAGTTCTAATGAAAGATTAATCAACTTGAAACATTAACTCTGTTTCTCTCTCCATAGATGCTGCCTGACCTGCTGAATGTTTCCAGCTTTTTCTGTTTTTAATTCAGACCCAAGATAGTCTTGAACCTAGTTTCAACGAAAGGACTGTCTTGGGAAGAAGCCATTCAGGACAATTAGTTGCCTGAAGGTTCAGACCAATATTTAGAAGACAAAAATGCATGGGCATTCCTAGTGATGATCCTTGAGATAACCAAATATATCCAATGCATGAAGAACAAATTAGAAGATGAAATTATCAAAACTAAAGGCATCAAGAACATTTCAGTCATAATCATATGAACTAACTGTTAATTGCTTTTCAACGGGTAATTTAAATACGTAAACAATGCTCACTGTGAGCAAAGTTATATTTTCCACCTATTTAACTGAATACCAGGTAAGCTTATAATTTTGCCCGAGTAACTTTTCATTTAATGCATTAGAAACATTGTGTTCAGACTTTTTTGATCAAGTCAACTGCAAATAAGAATTCCATTATACAATATTGAAATTTTAAACCTTGAAGCACCCACCATAATGCTCCCGTATAAGCAGTTCAAGTACTTTCTTTTCCTCTACTAGGCACAAAGCAAAACCTGAAGCAATTTACCGACCTTTAGATATAGCTTCTTTTTGTAATAAATTTGAGGCCAATTGACAAGCATTCGATGGAAGCATAAATGTGAATTTAAATTGATAAAAGCATAAAGAACTGTCGAGACATCTACCCATATTCTCATTTTTTTTAGGATGGAAAGCTGAATAAATAAAACAGCAGAGGTAGTATTTACATCACCATTTCACATTTTTGACAGTCTAATAACAGCACAAGGGAAAATGTTATTCTTTTTTCTTTCACAAGTATAATGAATGAAATAGCTTCTTATATATAAAACTGTGAGGAATGGGAAAAGCAGATTAAATTTCAATAGGTCTGGCATATCCAATAATACTTCTGAAACACCCACCTCCTATTCCCTCATTTATAACCATCTCCCCAATCAACCTTCATCATATTGAAAAATAGACAATTCTGACATTCAAGTTTGTAAAATATTGTCAAAGCTCACAAGGAAATGCCTTACATCATCCTTGTGTGAACAAAGGAAATGAGCTTAATTTTATCAACAAATTTTGTTATTAATTTACTTGGTTGAAATCAGGACTTATCACACAATTGCACAGCCTTGAAGGAGGCAGGTAAAACTGCTGTGCAGACTCCCATTCATGTTACTTCCATTATGTCAATCTTATTTAAAGCAAACCTTCAGAGGAAACGCACACTTAAAGCAGTTCTAGTACAGTGTACAGGATATACAGATGAGGAATGCCACTCAGCCCATTGTAACTTACCCATGGCATCTGTCTCCTGAATGTTTCCAGGGCTTTTGTTACAGTGACCCTGCCATGTTCCATTCTTTTGAGAACTTTCTGACATCAGTCCTAAACATGTCCTTTATTTGCATGTATCTATCTTGCCCTACTTTCACGGTTTAGTTTTAAACTGTGTTCAGATTTACTTTTCCTATACAATATATATCTTCTGTAGCTTATAAGCAACAAAGTTTTGCCCTCATAACACAGTCCTCCGGTGCTGGAGATCAGTCTCGTGACTTCTCCCAAATGCATTTAGGGTTTAAAAGCGTCACTTCTGTGTTGGTGAACTGGATATAGTACGCAAGATGTTATCTGAACAGATTAATGAATAATTTGAATATGGCTTCTCCTGTCTTTGATTATATAGTTCAACACTCTATTCATTGATAGAGCATTAGCTATTTAATCTTCATTAATGGACGAATGATTCATGTGGCCCATATTTGTGCTCATGTGCAAACTTTATTAAGTAGAATGTCTGCTCAACTACCTTTCATTTGTTCTTGGGACGTAGGCAACACTGGTACCCATCCTTAGTTGCCCTGAGAGCACTAGGAATCAACCGTGGAAATGGAGTCACATGCAGGCCAGACCAGGTAGAGGTGGCAGCTTCTCTTCCCTGAAGGACACTAATGCACCTGTTGGGTTTTAATGGAAATCTGCAAATTTTGTGGTAGTTTTTTTTTCTGGTGCCAGCCCACAAATTACTAGATTTATTGAAATCAATTACACATGTTGCCATGGTAGGATTTGCATTCAACCTCAGGAGTTGCTAGAGTAGCACCCCAACCTCTAGGGTACCATACCAACCAACCATTTTGTTCAACTTGTATTATAGTTTCCAAGCTGCCACCCCATATTCCTCTGTCCCTTCTAAATTGACATCATCCAATATGACCAGCTTGCATTCAGCTTCTGAATCCAACTCGTTAATGTACATGACAGTAATTCCAACAGTACCCATCCTTATCGCACACACAACTGTCCTCTATCAAGTTCAGACTGTTTTCTACCCTTCAGCCAATTTCCTATTGATTCCCAAGTTTTACCCCGAGTTAATAGCAGCCTATTGTACAAAACTTTATATAAATATTTCCATTAGATTATAAAACACAAATTAAATTTTATTATTATACAAATTAAAAGAGCAAACCAAGTAAACAATTGGATTATGGTTAGGCAAACAATAGCTTTAAATGGAAAATAATCCCCATGTACAATGAGGTCCTCAACTGGACAGAATCCACACTATTTAGGAACTGAATATTACCTAGGAGAATCTGATACTTGGTAAACATACCGTGATCTCTTTCTGCTACTTAAGCCTGAGCTGTTACCAACACGGTAGGCACTGGGAACATTTCGGTCTCTATCTCTCTCACCCCGTCGTCTTTCTGAAGACTGAACTCTTCTCTCATGAGGCGATCGTGACCTACAACCAAGAAAAAAAATGGTTTACTAAGTACAGAGAAGTCCTTGACTGGTTGTACCTTTCTCTATCTTCTTTGGCTCAGCATTTGCTTCCCCTCATGCGCTGTGAAGTGCCTTGGGGTGATTTTCTATGTTGAAGGTGCTATATAAATGCAAGTTGTTCTTATATTATAAAATTACTGAAAGTAAATTAAATCGAACAAGCTAGATTACTGGAATAAAAAAAAAGGTCTCGGAGTGATTCATATTTTTGGATCAATAGTGAATCACCAGATCTAAACATCCTAATTAAGTAGGAGAGCTCCACACTGTAGCTCAAATTGCTACACTCCCTGTTTAAGGCATCACAGGAGCTGACATCAACACTATTATCAGCTTCAGGTCACCTCTTAGTAGCAGCTTTAAAATATGCAATGGGAAAGGGCAAGCAAGTCAGTCAGGGAATTTGGTTAACTATTACCAATATTTCATGCTCAATGTTGCACAGAAAATCCTGCAGTACCCAGTTTAAATAGTAGGAATTGTAGCTGCAATTTTAACATGGACGAGAAATGAGAGTGGGGTCGCTCAGGGTGATGTCAGGAAGCACTCCTTCACACAAGGAGTAGTTAGTGGAAATCTGGAACTTTTTCCTCAATAAGTGGCAAGGGTGGGGTTCAATTGAAAATTTCAAAGTTGTTTTTGTTATGAAGGGATATGGAACCAAGGCAGTTAAATGGAGTTAAGCTATAGATCACGATCTAACAGAATGAAGAGACTCAAGAGGATGAATGGCCTAATGCTGTTCCAATATTTCTACAACCTGGATGATCTGCAAGACTTTTAACATATTATAGATGCAGCACAAATAAATACTTCTAAAATCCACACAACATCTCATCCTTCTTATCTTTTTAGAGGCTGTGACTGTTGGATAGTGCGGCCCAATTTTCTTCCAATAGGCATCAAAAAAGATTTTGAAGTAAAAGAAATAGTAGAGTAACTAGAAAAGTATTAAATGGAAAGAGTCAGCAGAAGGAAATAATGGTAATGTTGACTGAATATTAGTGCATGTCCCATGCTATTTCACAGAAGAAGCCAGGACAAGGCAAATTTCCTTCAGACTGCATTAGTGATGCTGTAGGTATGGGGATCTAGAGCTTCTGGAGTCTATGAAGCTCCATCTGGCGGTAAAAGATGCAGCTGTAGGCATAGCTTTTCTATACCTTTTGTACTTAGATGTCAGAAGGTGGTTCTTTCCCAGAGAATAGTGGACTTCTGGAACAGGCTCCCATCTCACGTGATGATCCCGATTCACTGAATTCCTTCAGGTGAGAGCTAAACATGTTTCTGGCTGGGACAGTTATCACCTCTTACAAACTGGTAGGTACTACATAGAATTAAGGGCGAGACAGCGCTCCTGGGGACTAGGTTCAATCATGTAGATAAGTCAGAGAGGAAATTCACAAATCTTTCCCCCCAATTTAGCCTGGGTTTTTAAACGGGTTTTTGTCTCTCTCAGATCACATGGTTTCGGATGGGGTGGAGTGCACAGATATTGTGATGCACAAGGATATCACAATCGTGGGGGACAGGCTGGATGGAGCAGAGGGTCTTTACCTGTCCATCATTGTTCATATAATGACACAGCAGAATGGCAATCCCCAAATAAGGAGTGTTTGACATAGCAAATTTACTTTTACTACAGACATAATCAATTGAGCGTCTGTTAAGGTAGAATATTTAATAACATGAATAACACACCTTGAATGTCTGACACTTCTATAGGCACTAGGCAGAGAGTGTTTTGCTTTAGACCGTGACCTTGACCTCGATCTCGACCTCAATCGGTATCTGGGACGTGACCGAGATCTGGAGCGAGACTTCTTCCTGTGCTTCTTCTCTTTCTTCTTTTCTTTTTCTTTTGAAGATCTTACACTTTTTGTCGAGATTGGCTGAGATGTTTTGGCTTCTGTTGTGGAGGAAATTTTCTGAGAAATTTCACTGGCAACCTACAGATGAGAGCGAGCTAAATTTTAGAACTCCTTCCAAAACATGAGTGTTGTTTTTTTTTCCTCCTTTGCACCTAAGCAAACTGTAGCACTCAAATCCATGACTTTCTAACTACATCAAACATTTTACAGCTCCCCAACAAAATAATATTTAGATTACCCAACTTTTGCAATCTGAAAAAGTCTACACTTAAGAGACTTAGCTCCCACCCCTAACTGGCTAATAACTAAAACTTAATGTGCTATTCCTGTGTGCTGTCAAAAGCTAGATCGAACAGTGTGGAAACATTTTAACTTTGCTGACCCTTTGCTTAACTAAGTGCTCTCTAAGTAGTTAATTAACGCTTAGGTGATTATAATATGTATAACTATTAAAAGATGTTATAAAGTTTCTATCACAACCAGATGCCTGTTGCATAGACAGCTCTAATAAACTGGATTACCAGTGGTCTGGATCAGCTGTTTATAAAAGGTTACTACTACAGGATAAGGGTGCAATACAAGGAAAATGATAATCCTGCAAATCTAAACTAAGCACTGAACCTTGTGCTACGAGCGCTGGACTTTGTAACATGATTATGTTTTTAAATTGTGATTTTTAAAAGTTTAAGATTCAGTCAGAGAAGTCAGGTAACCTCACATGAACTCTGCTTAAAGAGCAGACAGAAATCTTGGTTACCATGACAACAGAGAACACAGATCAAGGACTTTTTGTTTGAAAAAACAGAGACTGCAGGGGTATAACACCTAAAGAACAATGGGTTTCACCGTCCCAGACTTTATGATCATAAACAAGAAGTCAGTGATTCTGAGGACGCCAATGCACATGGCAGCTGCTAACAACCGGAAACATTGACAAGCCCGGGTGGCTCTGCTGAAACCAGACTTCTGGACTTTGTACACTGGAAAAGGACAATGAGCTCTTGATTCCAGATAAGTTTAACAGACTTTCTGAAGGCAGACAGGCTGTAAGACAGGAAATGAGCAGTTGCAGCCTCAGAGCAGGCTGTAAGAAAAGGCAATCAGTGGTGGCAGCCTCAAGGGAGAGAGACAGGTTGGGGAGAGAACAACTGCTCTCAGGAAAACTGATACAGCAAAAGGCTGCGAAGACTTGAACCTGTTTTGAAAGACATGGTTCACGGAGATCGAAAAGAGCAACAAGATCACCAGGATTCGGCTAATTCACGGACTTCTAGGTTGAAAGTGCTTGGAGATTCAACCCACTGCAACTGGGAAGAGTTTGTGACTTTGAACCGCAAAACTTTCACCATCAAAGAGGACTGAA
This sequence comes from Heterodontus francisci, assembly GCF_036365525.1. Lineage (NCBI taxonomy): Eukaryota > Metazoa > Chordata > Chondrichthyes > Heterodontiformes > Heterodontidae > Heterodontus > Heterodontus francisci. The sequence continues at coordinate 5,542,787 of NC_090393.1, read as the reverse complement.
TAACATCTAAGTGTGGCGTGAGGTTTTCAAGTGTTTTAAGAAGTAAAGAAAATAGCTATCTATGTAATTTAGTTAATAAGAATTTCTTTTAGTTTAGCTGTTCTAATAAAAGTCTTAAATGTGAACTCTTGTCATGTAGTTCTTTAAATTGGTCTGGAGGGTTCATATTTCATATTTTAACATTAATGGTCTCACTGAGGGCATAACATTGGCTAAATAGGAGCATGAGGGCTAATCTTATAGGCCTATCCCTGACCAGCATTTCTGCCAATCAAGACACAGTGCTAAGAATGCTATTAGACAGAAATTATAACATGGAAACAGGTCGTTTGGTCCTACTGGACTGTGCTGGCGTTCATTCTTCACAGTGCTAATCCCATGGGCCAGATTTTCCGTTTGGGGTCGGGACCAAATGCAACAGCCTGGGAATAGTTGCTGACATGATTTTTGTAAGATTGGCCAATTAATAGCCAGAGGGTCACTCGCCATCCAATTAAGGACGGCGGGCTGGCTTGCGACACTGGAGGGCCAATAGGAGGCCCTCTGGCAATGAAAGAGCTGCAGAGAGAGAGTAAAATTTGTAAAAGTAAAAATGACCACAGCAGCGGGGGTGGAGTTTTTAAAAAGCAATCCGGAGCCTGCGTTTTCCCTGCCCAGCCCCCTGGAGGCTGCCTTTCTCTGACCATGATCCGGCTGCTGCAGGGAACCTGCTTGCTTGGTGCAGGAGAGGGGCCTTAATAGGCCCCTTAATTGACTCAATCGGCTACCCGTCGCTTGCAGGCAGATAGCCATTGTGGATCTGGCGGCCTAGTCTCCTGGAAAATGGCTGGGTGTCTGGACTGTGCCAGGGAATCAGCACACTGGCTGGCGGTGAGAAATTCCGGGCCCACCTGCCTCGATTCCCGCTCCATCCTACCACGAAAATGCTGCTCCATGTGTCTGATTTGTTCTCTGTGGTGTCCTGGCCAATCTTTATCCCTCAATCAACATCACTCAAATAGATTATCTGGTCACTGTCACACAGGTGTTGACAGAACGTTGCTTTACACAATCTGGCTGCCACATTTCCCTACATTACAAGAGTCATTACACTTCAAAAATATTTCATTGACTGTAAAGTGCTTTGAGACATCGAGGTTGTGAAAGGCACCATATAAATGCAAGTCTTTCTCAATTCCACGTCAGAGGTGAGGAGATTCAGTAGTAGCTGACTCCCAATCATGGTAGGCATTGAACCCTGAATATGCTCACAAGTTCTCATATCCAACCTCCAGGAAATGCCTTCCAGCAGCTGTCATTTTTCAGTTTCAAACCTCATCAGTTATACGATGGTCGTGTTCTCTTTCAGAGTGGTAGACAGGGCTACACAGAGTGACTTGCAATGTGCCAGCCATCGCTTCCCAACAGGTGATGACTACTAATGCAATTCAGTGGTATTATTGCAAAGTCAATTATTTCTCAGTGTAGATTGGAAGTTAACAAGTGTAACATCGCTATTCAAGAAAGGAGGGAAGGGAGAAAACAGGGAACTACAGCAGTTAGCCTGACATTAGTCATTGGGAAAATGCTGCAAACCATTATTAAGGAAGTCTTAATAATGCATTTAGAAAATCATAGTATGATCAGTCAACATGGTTTTATGAAAGGGAGATCATGTTTGACCATTTATTAGAGCTTTTTGAGGATGTAACTAGTAGGGTAAAGGGGAGCCAGTAGATGTAGTATACTTGGATTTCTAAAAGGCATTCAATAAGATTCCACACAAAAGGTTAAGACGCAAGATAAGGGGTCATGAAGTTGAGGATAATATAGTAGCATGGATGAAGGACAGACAAAAAGCAGAGTAGGGATAAACTGCTTTTTGAGGCACGAGGTACAGCAATTTTACTAATCTTAAGAGTAATTTCCCAGTTACATGACTAAGCTCAACTCCCTGTGATACCAGGTACTGTACTCTGAATACAAGTGAATGCATGAGAGACTAAAATGTATCAAATTAGATTGCAAATGAATTGTTTATTATTTTTGTTCTGGTACAAAATAACAAGCTGAACAGAAACGGTTAAACCACAACATTATTTTAATTTGAACCATATCTGCATCATGAGCGGACACAAGTGTAAACCAGTAAAAGGCAAGTTCAGGATTCAGCAACTTATGCAAAGAATGATTCATACCTGAATTGATCTTCTGGGTAGGGTAGCAGAGGTATAATCTCTGGAATCATTCAGGAGACAGTTAGATTTTGCATTAGGAGGACGGCAGGTTTCTATGGAAGGATGAGCTAGATGGGTTGACCGACATCCCACATCTGGACTTATCTTTGTGATGAGTCTTTGATGAAATTTAGTGGAAAACACTTCAATGTTGTCAATCTGAACAATTATAGAGAGTTTTGGACTTTGGTGCAAAGTATTTGTTAAGTTTCTTGTGAATGAATAGTAAATTCTATTAAAATAATGTACGATGATAATCATAAATGAAAGCTTTAATTAACTGAGTACTTATCAAATAAAACAGGATTACTGAATTCTTAAATATCATTTTACATAAGAGGGAGGCTTGTTAAAAGTAATTTTCAAATTAAATTCAAGCAAAAATATAGCAGATTCATAGCTTAAAATAGAAATTCAACTTTTGTTATGTGCCAGCTTTCTGGCAATGTCTCCAACTAGCATTAACAAACCTTGTCATTTCACACATCATATTTTTTAAAATGGACTGATAAAAAAATGAAAGCCTACAATGTGATTTGTTGCAGGGCACATCATATTCTCCTGTATTCCGTCCAATTCCTGATCCGTAAAATACAAGTATCTGACAGTGTTACTATGTAGTCAATTAAAAACGGTGTTAAAATATTAAAACATATCCTGTTAACTCAATCACTTATTGTGCACAACGTACAGATGTAACACCCATTTACTGTTAGCATGTCGTGCATTTCTAAGATGACCATATTCAATCCACATTAAAAGAATCATATGTTGAAAATCTGAAATAAAGCAAATACGTAGCTGGTCTACCTAAATGGATAAAAAGACAGCTTAACATTTTGGAACTGGAAGATAAGCAAGTCTCTTTTATTGGGGGAAAACTAGCAAAAAAAACAATAAGAGGGAAAGAGGTAGAAAATCCAAGAGATCAGAACACTGGCTGTCAGACAGCTTAGATGGTTTAATAACCACACAGAAGATTTTTTTGCAAAGCTCAAAGAGGTGAAAACTGGTGAATGATGTGCTATGGTCTCTGAGGCAATATAAAGACACTATTCAATCCACTCTACTTTTTCTAAAACAATGAAGGCCCGTCTTTCACAGCCTACATACTGAATCCATTATTAAAGGCTGAAGAAAAATGCAATGTGCTAAATGTCAATGAAAGGAAAGACCATACTGCACTATAAACAGAAAACAACAGAATTGCATACTAGGCTGATCAACACTGAAAGAGATGTGGTTAACATTAAATGTGAACTTTCCTTCTCTGGCTGAAGGAGCCTCTTCATAGGATTAAGAACAAAATCAGATGGGGAGCACGAAGTAGATCGAGAGTTCAAATATATTACTCTGATAAAGAAGCAGTTAATGGCTTTTGCAGATTAACAACACATTTTAAAGTGCTGGAGAAGACTGTAAACTACTGTGTATGATGCAAAGGTCCTCCTTAAAACCACAAGCTTTTGGTAACTTATCAATCTCTCACTCTTTGGCTTGGCATCTGTTTCCTACATGTCTCAAAAGTACCTTTGGATAGTTTTCTACATTAAAGGAGTTATATCAATGCAAATTGTTGCTGTATGTCTGTTTATAATAGCTCCCCAGATGTAATGGACTTTAAAAAGATGGAAAAGCAGCAGCCAGTAAGCTCCCAACACAGCTGGTCAACTCTCATGTTTACTCGGTTTGTATGTTTGCTGTGCAAATTGCATGGTGAAGCAAAATAGCTGCCCAACAGCTCAATAAACACACAAGTCCTCATTGATTTGCTGCCACCCTCAAAGTGAAATTTGATGTTCAACTACGATTAAGAATTCAATCATCATCCATGCAGGCAAGGTGCCAATCCCCATCATGTATCAGATTTACTGCTGGAATGGCGATGGAGACCAGCAATCTGGTTCACCCTTAATGTGCTCTTAAGTTACCTAACAAACTGCAAAAACAATCTCTGAACACTGGGCAACAAATGCAGCTCTGCCAGTGTAACCCACACCCTAAGAACAGATAAATGAAGCCTCACTATTAGGAGAAATATGGACCTGGAGAGCCGTAGTTATTTTCACTATTCACAGGTAGATATTTCTCTTAAGTAGCAACAGTGTACTGGTTTTATAAGCCTTTTACTAATCGTTTTCATTTTAGTTTTACATAAACTGGCATGGAAAGTTTGGAGTCAATTGTTTTCAACAGAACGATCAGGTGCAAGGAACTGGAGCCCAATTTGTGCAAGCATGAGATAAACATTAAGTTCTGAAATGTGACTAGTGATCTGAAGGGACTTGATGATCATGGGCTTCAATGTTAATAAAACTGATGACAGTTTCCATTCAAAAAGACTATCAAGGCCATACGATTAGCTCACCAACTGCAAGTTCTCCTCCAAGTCACACACCATCCTGACTTGGAACTATATTGCCGTTCCTTCACTGTTGCTGGGTCAAAATCCTGGAACTCCCTTCCTAACAGCACTGTGGGTATACCTACCCCAAATGGACTGCAGCGGTTCAAGAAGGCAGCTCACCACCGCCTTCTCGAGGGCAATTAATGCTGGCCTGGCCAGCAACACCCACATCCCATGAATGAAAAAAAACCATATGCACTGGCAAATTTACCTTCTATAAAACTAAATGTTTACCCAAATTTAATTCCAAAAGTAAAATACCTTTGTCTCCTTACAGAAACTTATTTAACTGTTACATCAGGCAAACAGACATGTAACATGCTGATCCATATATTGTGAACAGCTATCAATATCGACAGCAGACAGCTACATTTAGCAATATTAACTCCTTCTTTCCTGGTTGCATCAAATTACTTGCAACGCGATCAATATTAACATATTTAATTTAACCAGTGTGTTTAGACTTACAGAAAAGGAACACAAACCCTTTAGCAAAAGGATGCTTTAAAAACATATTTCTTAAAAAGGTGACTGGGGTATCATCTGTTGCACAACAAACTAAATCGCTAAAAGTGAGTAAAGCAGAATATTTTTTAAATGAAGAAATGTTGGTATTCAGAGGGATCTGGATGTCCTTGTACACAAAACACAGCAAGTTAACATGCAGGTACAGCAAGCAAATGTAAAGAAAATGGTATGTTAGCCTTTACTAAGTTACTACAATTATATAGGGCTTTGGTGAGACCATACATAGAATACAATGCACAGTTTTGGTCACCTAACCCAAGGATGGATATATTTGCCTTGGAGGGAGTGCATTAAAATATCACTAGACTGATTCCTGGGATGAGGAGAGATTGAGTAAACTAGGCCTATATTCCCTAGAGTCCAGAAGAGTGGGAGGCGACCTCATGCAACATACAGATTCTTAAGGGGCTTGAAAGGATAGATGCTGGGAGGATACTTCCCCTGGCTTGGGAGTCTAGAATTACAGGTCACAAACTCAGAATAAGGGATCACCCATTTTAGGGGGACTGAGATGATAAGAAATATCTTCACTCAGAGGATTGAGAACCTCTACCCCATAGAGTGGTGGATGCTCAGTCATTGAGGCAGAGGTTGATACCTATTTGGATACTAAAGGGAATCAAGGAATATGAAGGTAGCGCATAAAGGTACAGTTGAGGTAGAAGATCAGTCATGATCATATTGAATGGCAGAGCAAGCTTAAAGGGCTGAATGGCCTACTCCTGCTCCTATTTCTTATATTTTTGGGACATGCTGGTTTTTCCTATTTGCTGCATCAAGCTTGGTTACAGATTACATTACAGTATGGTACTGAACAGAAAGACTGAAAGTTGAATGGAAAGCGGTTTTCGCTTTGCATTTAGTGTCATGCATGACTCACCAGCCTCGTAAAGCTGTACAACTCCAAACTAAACTCGCCAAATTTGTTAACTGAACTTCCTGATCTGCTTGCCGGGGTCATAAATTATATGAAACTTGCCCTCAACCCATTTTGTCCTGTTACACAAAGCAACAAGATTGGGATGGGACATAAAATCACATCCCCTCATCGAGGTTTGACCACCGTACTGGTACTGAGCTCAGCAATTGCGACGCGAGGTCTCCAGCAACTGTTATACTGCCGTGTGCCTTGTCTACGAGTATTATTTCCTCAATTAAATCTGTAAACGAAGACGCTACAGCTATAACTCTCATTCCCTGGCACAGAGACAACAGCCCCAAGCTTGCTTCCAGCTACATATCTAACATTTTGCCACTATGCAGTCCAATTTCTAACGTCAAAAGGATGGTTTAAATCCAGGTGTATTACAAACCTAAAAACGAATGTTATCATAAAATTTACATTACACAGTAAGGTACATTGACTCATCTAAAAAGGGGCCAGGTAGCATAAGTTGGGAATAAAATTGGAGGTTATATGGATAGGTATATACAGAGATGATAAATGTTCTATAGGACACAATGGATCTGTGGAAAGAGAAAGATGATAGAGGACAGCAGATCAGAGTTCAGGAGTGGGAACAGATGAATATTCTGGAGTTCTGTTCGCTTGCTTTTTGGAAAGCAGAGTATTTCTACAATTGTTCCCACAGGAAATTAAAGAGGAGGGGATAAAGTGCAGTCGATCTTTGGAAAGATAAGCTTGATTGAACAGTCTTTTCTCATTGTATGCTTATAAACCTATATAAAATTTCAATGTTGATTTATTAATCTACTGATATCAGTCAAATACTGGAAGAGAAGTTCAGCTATTAAAATAATCTTTAGCAAGATGATTCAGCAATAGTTTTATAAACAAGGCATTTAGTAACAGAAAAGGCTGAACATAATCAGCTGGTCAGGCAGCGTCTGTGAAGAAACAGAAGGCAGGTCAGGTCGAAGACCATTCCTTGGGACTGCTGGGGAATTAAGCAGGTGGCTTCAGTTAGCTGGAAATTTTCAGTCAGAATTGAGTTTTTTTAAACATATAAAAGTTACTGAACTTAACTGACCTGTATGTTTTGGGAGCTTTCTTCCATGGTTGCAGATTCCAAATCTCCTGAGAGCGTGGGAGTTTTGAGATTTTGAAGGAAAAGTGCTGCTCTCTTTTTGCGTTCCGCTTGCAGCTGTCTTTCCTTGCATTCTTTTGAAGCCTGCGCAAGCTTCTCCCTCGCTGCTGCTGCTAGTCTGTCCTCCAACTTCTGCTTAGCTGCAACGAGTGACAGAAAACACTAATTAGGCTTGTTAAACACTCTCTTACAAAAGGAAAGGAATAGGAAGGAAAATTCAGAGAAGCAAGAGTTCATTATTATGTTATTCTTAGAAAATGCATATTAGAAGTAAAAATGTTGATATTTTGCATACACAGCTACACTTTGGATAGAATGGCTTGGGGATGCTGGAATAAATCCAAGTTTGACAAAAAAAAATTACTTTAGTAGTTTCCGAGCCACGTACAAGGATGGTAATTAAATAGAAAAAAAATTATATTTGTTATCGGCTCAGTAATTACCAGAATTTTACAAGCCTAGTTTATATATCTTGACTAAATTATTTATCTGCATTTCATTATGCATAGTTAAAAGTTTAATAATTATTTAGATATATGATGAATTAATGCTAGAGAACAGATTTCCACATTAATGTAGGTAACCTTAATGATATATCAACATGCTCCTTAATTAACGAGTAAGTTTATGAACAAATGCAAATCTGAAGCATCATCAGTATAGTCAGTGTGTTATACATAGTACAGACTAAACTTTTAGTGAGATTGGAAAGGTCTCCTTATTAGTTGGTCCTGAGTATCAAGGTCTCCAACAGTTTCAAATTGCTTAAAAAAACTGCAGGTTGGTTATTGATTCATAATGTTCATGTTCAGTTCAACAGTAACTATGTAACATTACAATAGCAACACCTTATTGCAACCCTGCATGCACACCATCTTTTTTTTAATCTCTGAGCTTGGTTTAAATTGAGATGGAAGTTTCTTTGATCTGTCAGTTTGAAGACCTACATTAAACAGATTGAGACTTTAGTGGGCACAAACTCACACAACAAAACCGTGTGGTTAAGGGTTGTTAAGGCAATTTTCTGCCTCCTCCCCTGAAGACACAGGCTTATTCTGCTGTCCCCTTCCAAGTGTGCCTGCAGCTTTTAAACATCTCAACTGAGTAGCCATTTAGGTGCAAGCTTCAGCAGTAAGACTCATCAACAACAGGAGAAAACTAACCAAAGGGTGTGCTTCAGAATGAAATGTTGCAGAGTTTAGTGGGATAAAACTATCTGGGCAATTCTTATTGACACAAGGCCTCCAGACAATTGAAGGTTGGGTTGTAGCACTGTGAACAGTAATCGGGACAGGAGAGGTCAAGAACATGCCAGGAGTGCACTGTACAGTTCCATGTTTAGCTTGCATCCCTTTCTTCAATAGTAACGGGTGTTATGTGTTCCAAGCTAAGGTACTGCACATTACAAAAATGCTCGATGAATATTTGCCATGCATCAGCACTTCCCTGCCTCATTAAAAATAGATGCAAATACAAAAACTATTCTTTCCGAGGTCAAGACTCAAAATTTGCTGCCTTCTCTCAAAAATGCAATTTATTAGAAGAACCACCTTAATGAACTAATGTAAGAGTGGAAGCAATATATGCAATTACCAGGAGATCTGCAAAAATAATAAAGATAATCCTACATCAGATTGTAAACTTTCTATTGAACAGATTCTGGGAATACTACAAAATAAAATATATCACAATTACCACTGTTGCTATTCCAATCTTTAGTTTGGACATAGCAGGAACTGAACTGACAATATAAATAATGCTCAACTGGGGCAATAACTGCAGCTCAACAACACAAGTTATTGCTGATGTTTTCAAACAATTAGTCCTGAAAACTTCATTATTTCAATTTTAGATCACAGATCAATCAGTATAATATTTAAGTGAGTAAAAATCTAATTTACTAAGACAACTTAATGCAGCTCTACCATTAATTGTACTTCTGAACAGTCATTGATCTGACAGTACAATAGGGTTGACTATATTTACACAAAGCTAGTGAAACATCAATTGATGTTTTATTACTTGGAACACGAAAGTATACGAAAGCAAAAACTGAGCTGCATAAGCATTATGCGATTTTAGATCGAAGACTCCGTTTTCCTAATGGAGGTTTCGAAGCAGCTGCGTGACCATGTATCTAGCATTGACCCTACAATACATGCCCCAACTATTTGTGAAAGGAACAGCCTCCTTCAATACAACTAGTTGATTCCTTGCTGCAGATATCCGGTAAGTCCCCATATATGCCCAGTTTATACTGAGTTAGGCGAATGAGCATACCTGCCGGCATCACTAATTCATTCTGACTAAATATATTTGGGGTTTGACTTTCAATCCGGGATCAGGCACCCAATGCCCAGATCATTTCCAGGTCCCAACCCTGCACATCATCATTAAATGCAGATCACCTAATTGGGCTGGAGGTGAACCGACACCCAAATAGTGGCACTGCGCACTGCCAGAAGGTAGGAACTGATTGCTGAGTGCAATCCTCAAAGGTAGATGGCAGCCATGACCAGGCTTGCGCTGCCTTGCAAAATAGCGGAGACTAGAGATCAGAGGGCCAGAAGCCTCATTGTGCAGACAAGTGGTCAAACAGCCAAGGAGAAGGCAATACACCCACTCTGACACAACGCTTTTTGACAAAACATTTTCTTCATCATTAACATGACTTGACGGCTCCTCATGTTGCACCCGACAGCTGTGCACTAACATGCATCAGACTGCTCCAGTTCACTGATCTGCAGTTTCAAAATCACCTTCTGGCCTTCCCCAGCCCATTAACAAGCTCCTCAAGGAGCTTAACAGGCAGTTAATTAGAATTGATCAGGTTCCCGGCTCTCCCCAACCCCCAACTTTGAAAAAAGCAGTGCGTCCTGGAAGTGTCAGGACACTGACACACCATCTGGGAGCGCCATTTTCAAAGCGTGCCCACTCCGATCTTGCCCCCCACCGCCCCCCACCACCCCCCCATAGACAATTAAAAATCTCGGTCTTGGACTCTACTGCATATGCAAGTACGGTCAAGTGAGTACTAATTCATTCAGAGAACGCAAAATCGCTAGTTTTATTTTGTGCTGAACAGCACAAGACCAATTGATCAAAGGGTAGCTCAACAAAATGCAATCCATAATCTGTTAAGAAATTATTTGCACATGTACCTTGACTTTCCATTCTTGCAAGAAACATCTGCAGATTTGGAAACAATTAAGATCATTTACAAAAAAGAAATAGCTTTAGGCATCTAGACACAATGTGCTGTGCTCTTGGATTTAAGAGGAAAACTATTCTAAGAACAAATCAGGCTTAGGCTTGCTCAAATGATGCATTTCAAACTAGTTTCCTTGAAACCTGCTGCTACAGACATTCACATTTAGCTTCACAGGACAATTAGATGCCAGAATAAATTTTCAGTGGAACAAAGCTCCACTTAGGAAATAAGTGATAATGCAGACAAACTGGTGTATGTTGGCAAAACCCAACGGAAAGCCAAAAATGCTACAAATACAAAAAAATGGATCTAGCTTTTAAACTACAGTTGAGTAAGCTTTAAAGAAATGTTCACACTGCACTCCTATTAAGCATTACACTTCTATAAATGTGCAAAGAAGTGGCTACTGGGATAGAGTTTCAAACCCAGTGCACAGAAGGTCCTGCAAAATAAAAGTTGATGGCATTTAGGGATGAACGATCAGAACTTCCAATCTGTATGGGTCATAATGGAGGATGCTTTGATGAGCCAAGCTTCCCAGCAGAAACACAGATCACTTATTGGTGCCAAAGATAAATAACCACCTGGAGATACGCAACACCCAAATCATATCAGATTGTATTGATGATAATCATCTGCAATAAACAAAGTCTTCACATCTTGGATTGGAAGCCTGGGTTCCCATAAACACACAGTCTAAAAGCTACTAAAATTATCTTTAGCAATGAAATAGAAAACAAAACCTTTTTGCCAAAACTCCCAAAGATGGCTCAAGCCATCAAATTTGCAAAATACAACCAAAATACGACCTGTTTTTGTTTGGAACTTCAAGGGTAACAGTGCCTCACACAGTTCAGAACCAAATGCGAAAGAATGCATTTTATGTGCCTGGCAAAAGGTTTCTCTCTTATCCATAAGACACTTCAAAAACTATCCATTACACATAGAGACAAACCCAACCAAAGGAACATGGTTAAGCCAAAGTGCTAAATTTTGGGGTTTCAGTTCCTGCAACATCAACTGCTGTGTGAAATCTTATATTCTGTAACAGGCAACAAACATGAGTCTGCAGTTTTGGTTAAGAAATTTCTACGGAAGGCAGATAAAGTAGACAGTGAATTCCTGAGCCTTTTGATCGAGGTGTGAACTAGATTGTTTATATCGAATTATTGTGAATTAGGTAGGGGTCTGTCAGCAGGTGCCACAATTCTTTGTAGCAGATCCGAGAGTGGTAAAACAGATTAAGATTTCAGATTTACCTTAATAGCATTTCACTGTGGGTGGGGGGGGGGGGGGGGGCCTTTATGATATTATGGTTTGCTAAAAAAAAAATTAAGACAATTTGTACTAATGCGTGTGTCAAGAGCATTATTCCTTTGGCCATGATTAGCTAGCTGTCCTATCTTCAGAAGAATTAAAGATTGAAAAAAGTGGATTTTGCTCACTGTTTTCTTCAGTCCTTGGAATTATGAAGGGCTTTCAAACTAAAAATAACCTCTGAGTTCTTGACTTATGTATTTCCCACGAGACATTCTAAAGATAGTAGGAATCTGAAGTAAATTGTGCCCTGGAATTTATATCAATCAAGGTTATTTGTGAGCCTTGGGTTTCATTATTGCTATGAAGCAGGAAGTGAAAGACAAAGATGTCTGGTTGTGAGGGATGTGACTTGCTTGTAAAAATGACCACAGAGAAGTGTGAACAAGAAAGCAGTGGGCTTTCTAGAAAAACAGAATTATCCAATTTGATAAACCCGCACACCATTTCAGTTTTTAAATGATGGACCAGAACTACACAAATTGATTTGATTGGCAAAGATTGGCAGCTATATCTGCCTCTACTTCAGACATGAAGAGATTTTTTAAAATGCTACTGATTATTTTTGTAGAGGGATAATTAGATGCATAGAGTTGCTTCTTATTTATCAATATACAATTTATTATCTTCAACTAAGGAGCACTGAACAATGCTTGCAAACTTAAGAGGGTGATGTTAGCACTAAAAAAACTAACACACTGGCTTTTTAAATTTGTGATGTCACTTTATAGGTCTACAATCATTTGTCGACATTATCTGGTGTGGGGACGAGAGGACAGGAGTCACTTGCATTCTTCAGTGCATTTACATAGCATAGTTAAATTAGCAAATGGAGAAAATTTGCAAGTCACTAAAAACAAAAATATCTGCATTTTGTACATTGTTTCTGATGATACTATTCAGATAGGATGTTCTAGTTAAAGCCTACTGGATATAACAATTGTCCCTGATTTTTGCAATTCAGCATCTTAAGGTTCTTAGCAAAGAAAAGCAAAGTCCTGGAGGAAACAGATGGAATGTCAATTCTCCAATTCTACAGTCAATCACCACTTGTTCGCTGTTGCAAAATTCTTACTGGGATAAAACAGCATATTTATAAGTTGCAAGCATCAAAACTCCAGGAAATAACTTCAGTGATTTGGAAAGTCTACTGTTGTTTTCGATTGCAAATTGGATGGTCTCATGGTACAAAACCTCAAATTTCAATACCTTTTTGGAAACTTATTTTCCCCCAATACGAAGCCTCAATCCTACAACCTCCTGCTGACTACAATACTTGATTCACCATGTTCAGTCATTTTACTGGGGGGCAAAATGTCAGAACCAAAGCAAATGGGCACCACTATCTTGACTAGACAAAGCCTTGTGCCAGTAATCCAGTGGTTCCATCTGCCCACGTCATTGGTGCTTCTGCACCAACTCAGTAAAACATTTGAGGCATAAAATGACTTTAACATACATAATATCTTCACAGATAGAATTACTGCAAAGACAATTCTTTACCACATCCCGAAGACATTTTATTGGAGAGTCAACAGTGGAAGTGGGAGTACAACACCAGTGCAAATGGTGTGGAGGGGAGGGCTTTGGTCAAATCAGGTCTCTCACACAAAGCACAATCCAAATTCAGCTTTCAGAAGTTCAAACCATTGTTTGTAATTTTTCTTTAATAGCAATACATTAATTTAACTCCTGTTTGCTGCTATAAATAAACTATACACCTATGTAGAGTTGTTAGCTGTGGCTCAATGGGTAGTACTCCCGCCTGAGTCACAAGGTTGTGTGTGGGTTCAAGTCCCACTTTAGAGACTTCAACACAAAATCTAGGCTGATACTACCAGCACAACACCAATGTCAGAGGTGCCTTCTTTCAGATGAGACATTAAACCAAGGCCCTGTCTGCTTTTCAAGGCACATGTAAAAGATCCTAGGCTACTGTATCGAATAAGGGCAGGGGAGTTGTCCCCAGTGTCCTGGAGAATATTTATCCCTCAATAAAAATAACTATACGAAATGCCAGGACACGGACGACAGATCAGTTTATTTGGTGCCCATCCAAATGACTGTATAAAATCCCCCTAATGAGGACACAAAGAATCTGCAAAGGGATATAGATATAAAAGCAAAATACTGCGGATGCTGGAAATCCTGAAATAAAAACAAGAAATGCTGGAACCACTCAGCAGGTCTGTCCGCATCTGTGGAAAGAGAAGCAGAGTTAACGTTTTGGGTCAGTGACCCTTCTTCGGAACTGACAAATATTAGAAATGTCACAGGTTATAAGCAAGTGAGGTGGGGGTGGGGCAAGAGATAACAAAGGAGAAGGTGTAGATTGGACAAGGCCACATACTGACCAAAAGGTCATGGAGCAAAGGCAAACAATATGTTAATGGTGTGTTGAAAGACATAGCATTAGTACAGATAAGGTGTTAACGGACTGAAGATTGAACAGCAGCAAGTGCAAACATGAAAAAAAAAATAGTGGGTAAGCAAACTGAACAAACTTAGATGAAATGAAATAAATGCAAAAAAATTGTAAAAAAAATATAAAAAAATAAAAAATAACTAAAAATGAAAGTAAAATGATATAGATAGGTTAAGTGAGTGGGCAAAAACTTGGCAGATGGTGTTCAATGTGGGAAAGTGTGAGGTCATCCACGTTGGTAGGAAGAATAAAAAGACAGATTACTACTTAGATGGAAAAAGACTACAAAATACTGTAGTACAGAGGGATCTGGGTGTTCTTATACATGAAACACAAAAAGTTAGCATGCAGGTGCAAGTAATCAGGAAGACAAATGGAATTTTAGCCTTTATTGCTAGGGGGTTAGAGTTTAAAAATAGGGAGGTCTTGTTGCAACTGTACAGGGTGTTGGTGAGGCCACACCTGGAGTACTGCGTACAGTTTTGGTCCCCGTATTTAAGGAAGGATATACTAGCATATACTACCAGTCCAGACTGGCCAAGAGAGTGTGGGAAAATGGCGCACTGACACGGAACACAAAAGTCCGAGTGTATCAAGCCTGTGTCCTCAGTACCTTGCTCGATGCCAGCGAGGCCTGGACAACGTATGTCAGCCAAGAGCAACGTCTCAATTCATTCCACCTTCGCTGCCTCCGGAGAATACTTGGCATCAGGTGGCAGGACCGCATCTCCAACACAGAAGTCCTCAAGGCAGCCAACATCCCCAGCTTATACTTACTACTGAGTCAGCGGCGCTTGAGATGGCTTGGCCATGTGAGCAGCATGGAAGATGGCAGGATCCCCAAAGACACATTGTACAGCGAGCTCGCCACTGGTATCAGACCCATCGGCCGTCTATGTCTCCGCTTCAAAGACGTCTGCAAACGCGACATGAAGTCCTGTGACATTGATCACAAGTCGTGGGAGTCAGTTGCCAGCGTTCGCCAGAGCTGGCGGGCAGTCTGAAAGGCGGGGCTAAAGTGTGGCGAGTCGCAGAGACTTAGCAGTTGGCAGAAAAAGACAAAAGCGCAAGGGGGGAGCCAACTGTGTAACAGCTCCGACAACAAATTTTTCTGCAGCACCTGTGGAAGAGCCTGTCATTCTAGAATTGGCTTTTATAGCCACTCCAGGCGCTGCTCCACACACCACTGACCACCTCCAGGCGTTTACCCATTGTCTCTCGAGATAAGGAGGCCAAAGAAGAAGAAATAAGAAGATACTAGCATTGGAGGCAGTTCAGAAAAGGTTCACTAGGCTGATTCCTGGGATGAAGGGGTTGTCTTATCAAGAATGGCTAAACAGGTTAGGCCTTTATTCATTGGAGTTTAGAAGAATGAGAGGTGATCTTATTGAAACATATAAGATTTTAAGAGGGCTTGACAGGGTAGATGTTGAGAAGATGTTTCCACTGGTGGGGGAATCTTGAACTAGGGGACATAGTTACAGAATAAGGGGGCACACATTTAAAACTGAGATGCAATGGAATTTCTTCTCTCAGAGGGTGATAAATCTCTGGAACTTTCTACCTCTGTGTTGTGGAGGCTAGGTCACTAAATGTATTTAAGGAGGAGGTAGATAGATTTTTGAAATCTCGGGGAGTCGAGCATTATGCGGAGCAGGCCCGAAAGAGGAGTTGAAGCCTAGGACAGATCAGCCATGATCTTATTGAATGGTGGGGCCAGCTTGAGGGGCTGAATGGCCCACTCCTGCTGCTATTTCTTATGATCTTATAAACTTTACAAAAACAGATTATATGGTCATTACCACATTGCTGTTTGTGGGAGTTTTGTGTGTGCAAACTGACTTCCACTTTTCCTACATTATAACAGTGATGGCATTTCAAAAAGTATTTTTCTGTAAAGTACTTTGGAATATCCTGAGGTTGTGAAAGGCACTATTTAAAAAAAAAATGTTTTTGTAATTTAGAGGCAGTATTTTACTTGGCAGAAAACTACAGGCAAACTTTGTTTCTCACCCCTCTCTTCTTGTGAACCATTAACCAGTAGTGAACTTTGAGTGTCAGGGAACATCACAGTTGAATCCAATTCTCTCCTTACTCTATGTCAACACATGTATCCAAAAGGACAGTGAACAGCCATCAGGAGGATAGAACACTAAGCAATTCCTCCACTTCCTCACCGCCACTTCAGCTGGCATCAGTGAGTACACCGCAGTATCACTACTGGCGTTATATTCTTTACCTTTATTGCTTGTGCTATCAAAATGTTTAAGTTTATAACAACTTGTATTTATATAGCGCCTTTGACATAGTAAAGCACCCCAGGCACTTCAGAGTAACATTATTAAACAAAATTTGACACCAGTTCATACGAGGAGCGATGAGGACAAGTGGACAAAAGCTTGGAGCATCTTAAAAGGAGGCAGAGGTGTTTCGGAAGGAAATTCCAGAGCTTCGGCAGCTGAAGTCACAGCAACCAATGAAGCAGCAATTAAAACTGGGGATGCTCAAAAGGCTAAAATTGGAGATATTTGAGGGGTATAGGGCTTCAGGAGTTTACGAAGAAAGGGAATGGCAAGGCCATGGAGAGATTTGAAAACAAAGATAAATATTATACCATGCATTATCTCTGCTAGGTATCTTTTTATTACTTTCTGAATTTATCAATCTTCTGCAACATTATAGTTCTTTACAGCTTCCAATCTGAAACGTTTTCCAGTCAAATGTACGCTGGACTTGTAACGAGAAAATGCCGTTATCCACTGCACCAAAAATAATGTTTCTTTTTAAAATCCTATGGGTAAAACAATAAGAGACCTCTCAAATATTTAAATGTCACATTCTGTAGATTAGGATAGCACATGTCTGAAGTGTCATTACTTAATTTCAAAGAAACTGGTTTTAGGGTATTACTTAAAATGCCAGTCACCCTCTTCATGAGTGAATGGGCATCCAATTTACAGAAAAGCCATTACATCACATGAAGCTTTAACTGCATTGGTTCAGTTTAATTAGTGCATGACCAGCCTGATATTTTACAAACAATGCCACTGTTTTCATTACACGAGATATCTGGAAATTTTAACCAGCATTTTAGGGATCATACTCTTCAATTCCATCAGTGTAGAATTAGGCCCTCTGGTTTATAGTGAATGGAAGAGTCAAATTCAATTTTTATGACATGGGACTGCAGTGCTTTGGGGTTCATAGTTCATGATTTTATTCATTTTCTGCGAAAGTCATAAATCAGTGGCCTTAGTTAAGAGGTATCCCTACTATTCAATTAAAGTCAGTTCATGATGAATAGTGCAACTGGGAAATAAATACAGTTCAATTTCAACAAACTACATTTAAGATTAGGGCAGATGGTATAACAAAGAAGAGCACAGCCAAATCTCAACATGCAGTACAAATATACTACATATTCTGTTCTCCTTTTAAAATGCTCCTTAAAACCTACTAAATATTCTCAATTTGCTCTTTAGAGACATGTACTCCAACATACGGAGAACTGTCTTGCAAGCATACGAGTGCACCAGTTTAAATTCTTAAAACTATAATTAAAAATTAATTTGCTGTCAATTTTCCATTATAAATGCCACTGTCCACATTTATCATGAAAAATCTGTAAACACAACCTGCTGCCAGTGGAGGTGCTGCAGTGTGTTTACTATAAAAGAGCATGTAATTAAAGAGTGGTACTTTAGGGGTGGCTCAGTGGTTAGCACCGCAGCCTCACAGCTCCAGTGACCTGGGTTCAGTTCTGGGTACTGCCTGTGAGGAGTTTGCAAGTTCTCCCTGTGACCATGTGGGTTTCCGCCGGGTGCTCCGATTTCCTCCCACAGCCAAAGACTTGCAGGTTGATAGGTAAATTGGCCATTGTAAATTGCCCCTAGTATAGGTAGGTGGTAGGATAATTGCGGGCATGTGGTAGGGAATATGGGATTAATTAGTATAAAATGGGTGGTTGATGGTCAGCACAGACTCGGTGGGCCGAAGGACCTGTTTCAGTGCTGTATCTATCTCTCTATGACTTCAGTCCTCGTTATAAATGTGGACATGGGAATTTATATTGGGAATATAAAAATAAGAGCAGAATACCAGACTTTAAATGGGAACTAAATTAAATTTAAAAACTACAGGTCATATCAAACGGAACAGTATTCAAAATTTAGGGATTGCTGCCATTTTCGTGTGGTTTTAGAAATCTTATTTCGTTCAAATCTTTATCTACCAAAAAGAAAATATAAACCAAACACATAACACATCAAAGCACAGTCAGAAAACGGCGCTCTATTTTTTCCAACTTTGATATAGTTCTTCAATTCCTACTGAAAAACACCTAGCAAGTTAGGCTTCCAGAACAACAAGTGCAGCAATTTTTCTTAATGAGACTTGCATAAATTTTAGCCTGATAGTCATCATGTGCTGGAGACTCATTAGCAGCTCAAAACTGGGCATCCGTGAAGTGCTGTGGGCCAGCAGCAGCAGCAGCAGAATTGCACTCAACCACAATCTGAAACCTTATGGCCTGGCATATCACTCACTCAACCATTAACATCAAGACAGTGGACCAACCTTGGTTCACTGAACAGTGTAGGAGAGCATGCCAAGAGCAGCACTAGGCTTATCTAAAAATGAGGTGCCAACATGGTGAAGCTACAACACAGGACTACATGCATGATAAACTGCAGAAGCAGCAGGTTATGGACAGAGCTAAGCGATCCCATAACCAATGGTTCAGATCAAAGCTCTGCAGTCCTGCAGCATCCAGTCAGGAATGGTGGTGGATAACTGAACAACTAACTGGAACAAGAGACTCCACAAACATCCCTAATCCTCAATAATGGAGGAGTTCAGCACGCAAGTGCAAAAGACAAAGCTGAAGCATTTGCAACCATCTTCAGTCAGAAGTGCCTTGTGGATGACCCATCTCGGCCTCCTCCTGAGGTCCCCACCATCACAGATGACAATCTTCAGTCAATTCAATTCACTCCAAGTGATATCAAGAAATGGCTGAATGCACTCGATACAGCAAAAGCTATGGATCCTAACAACATCCTGGCTTCAATACTGAACACTTGTACTCCAGAACGAGCTGTGCCCCTAGCCAATACAGCTATAACACTAACATCTATCAATGTGGAAAATTGCCTTATATCTTGTTCACAAAATGCAGGATAAATTCAATCCAACCAATTACTGCGCCATCAGTCATCTCTCAATCATCAGCAAACAGTGCTATCCAACAGCACTTACCAATAACCTGCTCACTGATGCTCAGTTTGGGTTCTGTCAGGGCCACTCTGTTCCAGACCTCATTACAACCTTGGTTCAAAAACGGACAAAAAAAGCTGAAGTCCAGAGGCGAGGTGAGAGTGACTGCCCTTGATATCAAGGCAGCATGCAACCGAGTGCGGCATCCAGGAGCCCTAGGAAAACCGAAGTCAATGGGAACCAAGGGGAAAACTCCCCACTTGTTAGGAGTCATCCTTAGTACAAAGGAAGATGCTCATGGTCATTAGAGGCCAATCATCTCAGCCCCAGGACATTGCTGCAGGTGTTCCTCAGAGTAGTGTTCTCGGCCCAATCATCTTCAGCTGCTTCATCAAGGTCAGAAGTGGGGATATTTACTGATGATTGCACAATGTTCAGTACCATTCACAACTTCAGATACTGAAGCAGTTCATGCCCGCATGTAGCAAGACCTGGACAACAATCAGGCTTGGGCTGATATGTGCAGTGAATGTTACTTGCCATCTAAGTGCCAGGCAATGGCGATCTCAAACAAGAGAAAATCTGACCATCTCCCCTTGATATTCAACAGCATTTCCCTCACTGAATCATCCACCATCAACATCCTGGGGGGGGAAGGGGGAAAAGAGGGTTACCATTGACCAGAAACTTAACTGGACCAGCCATATAAATAATGTGGCTACAAAAGCACGTCAGAGACTGGGAATTCTGCAGTGAGTAACTCACCTCCTGACTCCCCAAAGCCTGTCCACCATCGACAAGGCACAAGTCAGCAGTGATGGAATACTCTCCACTTGCCTGGATAAGTGCTGCTCCAACAACATTCAAGAAGCTGGACACCATCTAGGACAAAGTAGCCCGCTTGATTGGTACCCAATCCACTACCTTAAACGTTCAATCCCTCCACCACTGGCGCATAGTGGCAGCAGTCTGTGCTATCTACAAGATGCACTGCAGCAACACACCAAGCCTTCTATGACAGCATCTTTCAAATGCACAAACGCCACCACCTGGAAGGACAAGGGCAGCAGACCCTCAAGCTCCCCTCCAAGTCACACACCACCCTGACTTGGAAATGCATCACCATTCCTTCAGTGTGCTGGGTTAAAATTCTGGAACTCCCTCCCCAACAGCACTGTGGGTGTACCTAACACTGCACAGACTGCAGTGGCTCAAGAAGGTAATTCACCACCAGCTTCTTGAGGGCAATTAGGGATGAGCAATAAAGTGAGCCAGCAATGCTCACGTCTCATGAACAAAAAAAAAACTAGAAGCGATCAATGATTCAAGGCTGTGGAAACATTACATGGAAGGCCAAGGCAGTGATAATAACCTGAACAGAAGAGTGGCACCAAGCAGAGTTATATAAATTTTTAAATAAAAATATAAATATTTATTTATTTTTGGTAGAATAATGAATATGATGGTTAAGTCTAGTGGCACGTATGCCCAGCCTGATTATAACTAATTAAGTAAAATGCTAATGAAAGGGTAGTGGTAATTTGAAATTCCCTCAAAAGGTTGTGGATGTTGGTCAATTGAAATTGTCAAGACTGAGCATGACAGATTATTGGTAGGTAGGGGTATCAAGGGGATATGGCATAAAGGTGGGTAAATGGAGTTGTGCTACAAATCAGCCACGATCTAAAAGAATGGCAGAACAAGTTTAAGGGGTTGAATGGCCCCCTCCAGTTTTTATGCTCATATTTCATTTAGGCCCATCCCAATGTCTGAAATCAGACAACTGAATATGACTCAAAAACAAGAAATGCTGGATTCACTCAGCAGGTCTGGCAGCATCTGTGGAAAGAGAAGCAGAAGGGTCACTGACCCGAAACGTTAACTCTGCTTCTCTTTCCACAGATGCTGCCAGACCTGCTGAGTGAATCCAGCATTTCTTGTTTTTGTTTCAGATTTCCAGCATCCGCAGTATTTTGCTTTTAATTAACTGAATATGACTATTGGGCTTCACACTACAGGAAATATATCAAGCCTTGAGAGAGAGAGCACAATGTAGATTCACTAGGATGTTGCCTGGTGTGCATCAGAAAATATAAATTCTAAGAAAAAGAGTTGAACATTTCTGTCTTGTATCATTAGAACAAAGCAGAATAGGGAGCAATATGAAAGGAGTGTTTAAAATTATGAAAGGATGAGACAGTAGCTAGAGGCAGGCTGATTCCAGTAGTTGAGAGGTCAAGAACAAGGGGCCATAGATACAAGAGCAAATGTAAGAGAATTGTAACAGGGCAGGAGGAACTTCTTCATACACAGAGAGGGCAGGAGGCTGCAGGATTCTCTTCCAGGATTAGTGATTGAGACAGAAACTAAATCAACATTGTTACGAAAGTACTTCAATTTGTTGTGAAATTTTTGAGGACTTGTATTTAAATTGTGGAAATGGATTCATTTTTTGAAGGCTGAAGATTTCATAGTTACTGGATTCTGTTTTTTTTAAAAAGTTCATTGAGGGACACAGATGTTGTTATTGAAAACAACCTTTTGCTGGAAATCGTGATAGAAGATAAATAAACAACAGAAACCTTGGGCTATGGGGAGATGTTTACAGAGAAGCGACAAGGCAAGATTTATGAGGGTCAGGGGTTTTTGACCTGCTGTTTGGAGTTTCGCTTTTGGAGAGATTTTTGTGGTTTTGCTTTGGACAGAGTTGAGGGTGTGGACAGTGTTGACAAAACAGCTGGAGAGAACTTGCCAAGGGAGCAAACCCCAACTCAGCTTGTTCTATCTCTTTGAAAAGCCTGCCAGCTTTTCGATCTCTTTAAGAAGGGGCGGCACAGTGGCGCAGTGGTTAGCACCGCAGCCTCACAGCTGCAGTGACCCGGGTTCGATTCTGGGTACTGCCTGTGCGGAGTTTACAAGTTCTCCCTGTGACTGCGTGGGTTTTCACCGGGTGCTCCAGTTTCCTCCCACAGCCAAAGACTTGCAGGTTGATAGATAAATTGGCCATTGTAAATTGCCCCTAGTATAGGTAGGTGGTAGGAGAATTGAGGGAAGGTGGGGACGTGGCAGGAATATGCGATTAATGTAGTATTAGTATAAATGGGTGGTTGATGGTCGGCACAGACCTGGTGGGCCAAAGGGCCTGTTTCAGTGCTGTATCTCTAAAAAAAAAAGTCTTGAGAAGCAAGTGTCAGAAACACTGAAAGGTTGCTACATTTCTCCTGAAAGGCCTGCCAAACTTATCCTCAACGTTGTCTGAAAAGAACTGTTCTAGGAAGATCCCAGTGACAGCTGTCTATGCGTAATTAGGACGTCAGACAAAAAAGGGACAACTGACATCTTTCCATATCTTCGCTTTTTTTCAAGAATTAGCAAGTATTTGGCCAAAGCATTCTTTTTTTGGTTTTTTTTGCAACAAACCTCTGCAAAGAGAATTTCTGTATTTTTTCCCCAGTGAGTTTGAGTGTGTGAGGGGCTAATTTAAAAAGGGAATGTGCATATTTAAACTGTGTGTTAATGCTTTGCTTCATGACTAGATTAATCTTGTTTTGATAATAAATGGATAATTTTGTTGTTCATTAAAGAAACCTGGTTGGTGTATTTTATTCTGAGATAAAGAGTAGAGTATATGATGGACCACATCGGTATCTGGGAAGAGAGTTAAATATATGTTGTGACCTGTGGAGAAGCGGAACTAGGAACGACAGTGTACTCCTCCCACCTCATGCAAGATTAGATTGGATAGGTGGATAAAAGAAAAGGGACAAGGGGTATGGGAATACGGTGGGTAAATATGATTAGGCCTTTTTGCTCCCATAGAAGGTAAATACTGACACTTGGTGGTCAGGCCCAATGGCTGTGTCCTTCTAATGTATTTCTATCACTAAGAATTCAATCTTCATCCAGTAGTCAAAACACCAGACACTACTCACGTCTAAGATTTAGTGTCATTTTGAATTTGCAGTTCTCACTGATGAAAACAAATTGAAATCCAAACTATATTTAAAATTATTACATGTTGCAATTTGATTATAATCCATAATACCAGCCAGAGTGGCAATTTTAGATATAATTACAGTAGTATAACCATAAAAAGATTGAAAATTATTAAAGTATAAATTGGAGCATTTTAAGAAAAATACTATAATTCACAACATTACTTACTGCTAAAGCAACTAAAAAAGGAATTTGTATTCAAGAGACTGGCAACTCAGTAAAAAAAAAAGTTAAGTATTCCAGCATTTTCTGTTTTTGTTATAAAAAAATTAAAGATGGAAACTACAATATCATTTTATTTGCACAAACCATTCTTGAACCCATATTTCTGCCTACTGTCTAAGACACAAGATATTCCATACTTTAAGTTTGTGGTGATAATAGTTATTCAAGGAAGGTGTTGCTACTCTTTTTCCAAGTTCTCCTTCGGAGCCATGTAATATGCCTCTGCTTTTATTCACATGGAGCAAAGATAATTCAACACAAATGATAAGACAAGTTAGGGCACGTAAAAAGTGAGAATTAAACAATATTTCACGATTACCATTAAGAATTTACACGTTTATAAATCAGAGGTCTCCAAACAACAGACAGAGACTATATGTGCCCTCTGAGCCCTGGAAATCCAAGTCAAAACAAAAGCTCAGGCAAATCAGTCTCATTCGCGCTTGTTTGTCACTCACTGGTTAGTCTTGTTTGTTTGGTTTAGGAAAGTATGTGCTTAGCATGACTACCTCATGGTTGGGTAATTCCTAATACTGGATGGCAAGATGTGTTGAGATATATGCAAACTAATGAAACACGGGAGACACATTGTGCGTGTGTGTGCCTGCCTGTCTTTGGGGTGGGGGTGGGGAAGATCAGTGTGCATCCCTTCAGGAAGAAAGTAAACAGAATTAAAATGTGGAAACTGAAATGTGGACAGCAATTACAGCTCTTTCCATGACAATAAACATCTTATTTGAATTAAAAGGACAATTTCCTATTTAAATAAATCCTCAATCTAATTTTAATCACAAAATATGAGTGCAAAGAGCCCAATTGTTCTTAAAACACGCCTTCCACAAACATCATATTTGTTAGCATACCGTGCTTAGCCTCAATTTCTTCTGCAGTAAGCTGGGGTTTCTTCTCCTCAGGAGGATGGGAAGAAGCCACATCTTTGGTTGAATCAACATTGGAGGTTTCTTGTACATCACGGTCCTCATCACTATCATCGTCAAGTTTCACTCGCTTTTTCTCCAGAGGGAGCATGTCATTTTCCTTTGCCTTAATTGCAAAACTTATTGGTGCAAAAGATGCTGTGAGGAAAATATTCAGAATATGACAAAACTTCTCGTGATTACATCTTTAAAACTTATAAAATTCCTTCTGAACAAATGTGAAAACTTGTATCTTTCAAAATGGAATATATATTCTTAATTATCTACTGCATTAAGCTTCCTTTGCAAATCTAGGTTGGAGTTTTCCTCTGGTGTCTAGAATGTTCAGTGCAGCAAGTCCTGCATGGTCACTGAGTAAATAGATTTCAAAGTCGAATATGCTCAGAAATAATGAAGATGAAGTACACAGCAAACGCCAAACAAAGCTCAAACTCATTCAACTACCTCAAATCCAATTTCTTTACTCTTTACATAAAATGCATTCAATATTTTTCAAGTGCAAGAAGTTAAAATTGAATTAAAGTAAGAGTAACATAGAAAATGCTGGTTATATGCAGCACCTCCATCAGCAATTGAATAAAGAGACAGTATAATGTTTTGGATGGAACCGCTTCAGCACTTAACATGTTTTTCTCTTTTCACATGCTGACCGATCTGCTCCATATATGCATTACCTTGGATAGGCTTCAAACTTCCTGCTCTTGCATTTAAAAAAAATCTCTATAAAATATCTTTCCACAAGAATGTTGGCATAGTTCTATACTCACCTTTTATTAGCTTTCCATCATTAACAGGCTTATCGGTAGAACTGGTGCAGTCTGTTTGAGTTATCATAGCACTAGATACACTTGTACTAGTCACTTCCTGCTGTACCTCAAACTGTAATACATCCAAAGCATTGCTTTCAGAACATATGAGTGTACTTGATGCTACGGTCTCCTAGAAAAGAGGATAAATTAGCATTAAAAGGCATCCCAGACTAATTTTAAAAACTTAAAAATCTGGATTTATACATCATGTTCAGAGGGCTATAGCTGGAAGATAGCAGTCAATGAAGGTGGCGTCCAACTCCCTTGCATGTCACTTAAAACAAATAACTGCAATGGTTCTCTCCATCTCCAACTCCTCACAGCACAAAATGCACTTGCCACGTTCAGACGTTGCAGCATAGTTCTTTGCCAGAAGACAGTAGAAAACAGAGTAGATATAATCAAACTGAACAATGCACTGGTGTTCAAACTGCAGCTCGTGGGCCACATGCAGAACATACATTATGGCAACATGGCACACTAAACACAAGCCACTCAGTTCTACTTGTGCTTGTATTTCTTACTTGCTAGCTTGCCCTGTGAATTTCAGAGGCTTCGGAAAAGCTGTTGAGTCTTACTATGAGATTAGTTTATATATCCAAAATCAGAAGACAAAGATCTGTTAGCATCATCAACTTATATATGCGCACTAATAGCAACATGAATTTAAACTTTATACGTAGACCCGAGGTCCATGATATTAAATATTCTCCCAAAGAAAGTTAATAGCACAGAAATCGCTGATATAAAGAACTAAGGAACAGAATGAAACAAGCTGGTTAGGCTCCAGCTGGAGTACTGTGTTCATTTCTGGGCACACTATAGGGAAGGGTGTCAAGGCCTCAGAAAGAATGCAGAGGAGATTTACTAAAATAGCATGAGGAATGCGGGACTTCAGTTATATGCAGATTGGAGAAACTGGGGTGTTCTCAGAATCACTAAATTGTTACAGCGCAGAAGGCCATTTGGCCCATCATGTCTACACCCTGCTCTCCTAATGAACATTTCACCTGGTGCCATTCCCCCGCCTTCTCCCTGCAACCCTGCACATTCATCCTTTTCGTATAACAGTCCAATTCCATTTTGAATGCTTCAATTGAACCTGCCTCCACCACACTCTCAGGCAGTGCATTCCAACCTTAACCACTCGCTGCATGAAAAAGTTTTTCATCATGCTGCCTGTGCTTCTTTTACTAATACTTTAAATCTGTGCCCTCTCGTTCTCGATCTGTTCACGTGTGGGAACAATTTCTCCCTATCTACTCTGTCCAGACTCCTCATGATTTTGAATACCTCTATCAAATCACTTCTCAGTCTTCTCTTCTTTAAAGAAAACAGCCCCAACTTCTCCAATCTATCTTCATAAGGGAAGGGGCAGGAAGTTTAGAGGGGATTTGAGGAAAAAAAATTTCACCAGAGGGTGGTTGGAATCAGGAACACGCTACCTGAAGGGTGGTAGAGGCAGGAACCCTCACAACATTTAAGAATATCTAGATGAGCACTTGAAACGCCATAGCATAAAAGGCCACCAGCCAAGTGCTAGAAAATGGGTTTAGAATAGATAGGTACTTGTTGGCTAGCACGGACACGATGGGCCGAAGGGCCTGTTTCCGTGCTGTATAACTCTATGACTCTATAACTGACATTACTCATCCCTGGAACCATTCTCGTGAATATTTTCTACACCCTCTCTAACACCTTCACATCGTTCCCAAAGTGTGGCGCAATACTCCAGCTGAAGCTGAACTAGTGTCTTATACAAGTTCAACGTAACCTCCTTGCTCATACTCTGTGCCTGATTAACCGCTCTCTCAATGCTCTCTTCTTACAGCAGAAAAGGTTAAGGGGAAAGATTTAATAGAGGTGTTCAAAATCATGAAAGGTTTCGAAAGAGTAAACAAGGAGAAATTATTTCCACTGGCAGGAGGCTCGATAACCAGAGGACACAGATATAAGCTAACTGTCAAAGAACCAGAGGCAGGATGAGAATTTTTTTTTTTAAAAACACAGCAGGTTTTGTTACGATCTGTAAGACACTACCTGTAAGGGCAATGCAAGCAGATTCAATCTGAATTCTCAAAAGGTAATTGGATGTATAGATTAGATTAGAAATACAGCACTGAAACAGGCCCTTCGGCCCACCGAGTCTGTGCCGAACATCAACCACCCATTTATACTAATCCTACACTAATCCCATATTCCTACCAAACATCCCCACCTGTCCCTATATTTCCCTACCACCTACCTATGCTAGTGACAATTTATAATGGCCAATTTACCTATCAACCTGCAAGTCTTTTGGCTTGTGGGAGGAAACCGGAGCACCCGGAGAAAACCCACGCAGACACAGGGAGAACTTGCAAACTCCACACAGGCAGTACCCAGAATCGAACCCGGGTCCCTGGAGCTGTGAGGCTGCGGTGCTAACCACTGCGCCACTGTGCCGCCCTATACTTGAAGAAAAAAATTGCTGGGCTATGGGGAAAGGAGCTGAGTGAATAGCTCTTTCAAAAAAGTCAGCAGAGGCACAATGGTCCAAATGGCCTTCTTCTGTGCTTTATCATTCTATGATTGCAAGCTCTGTGCACACAGGTTATGCTATATTTGAAGAATAAGGAAGCCCAATATCAAAAATATTAGTTTTACAAATTTCTTAGCAGCAGAGAAATTACAGCTAAGTACTACGACATCGGGCATGAAAAACCGACAACTTTAAAGTCAGATTGGATCAAAGAAACACTACAGCAGTCATGTTTCAACAATAATGCTTTGTGAAAGCATGCAAATTACTTCATGCCTTGCAGAAATGAAAAAAAACCCATGTACATTGGCCACAAGAAAGCCACAGAAAAGTAAAATTAATCTTTAAAATACTTGGCAGTTTTTTTAATCATTAAAAGCAGAATATTTTTTTAAAAGGTGCGAAACTTGTAAATGTTGATGTGCAGAGACTTGGATGTACTGGTACAAGGAACACAAAAAGTTAGCATGCAAGTACAGCAAGCACTTAGGAAGGCAAGTGGCATGTTGACCCTTTATTGCAAGGGAACTGGAGTACAAGAACAAGAAAGTCTTGCTACATTTGTATAGGGCTTTGGTGAGACCATACCTGAAGTACTGTGCGCAGTTTTGGTCTCAATATCTAAGGAAGGATAAACTTGCCTTAGAGGCAATACAGCAAGGATTCATTAAATTGGTTCCTGCGATGAGAAAGTTGCCCCATGATGAGAGGCTGAATAAATTGGACCTATACTCTCTGGAGCTCAGAAGAATGAGAGGTGATCTCACTGAAACATACAAGGTTCTGAAAGGGCTTGATAGGGTAGACACTAAGGTTGTTTCCCCTGGCTGAGGAATCTAGAACATGGGGGCACAGCCTCAGGATAATGGATTGATCATTTAGGACCATGATGAGAAATTTCTTCACTTGGAGGGTTGTGAATTTTAGGAATTCTCTAGCCCAGAGGTTTGTGGATGCTCCGTCATTAAATATATTCAAGGCTGAGACAGATTTTTGATCTCTCAAGGAAGCAGGAGATATGGGGAGCAGCAGGAAAGTGGAGTTGAGGCAGAAGATCTGCCGTGATTGTACTGAATGGTGCAGCAGGCTTGAAGGGCTATGTGGTCTACTCCTGCTCCTATTTCTTATGCTGTTATCCGAAGAAATACAACGAAATACACCCTATTAGAGTTAAACTCATTACTAAATATGTCTTCTCGAAGTTTCAGGCAAATGAAAGAATATTTGCCTAGATTTGCAAATGCCTTTTGTTCTGTCTATATAGCAAGCAATAGCTCCACTAGATACTGCCCAAACAGCAATCATTCAGTGGCAGATAAACTGAGGCACTATGATCTAGGTTATGTGAAAATTTATGACATGCGTCTAGGGCTACTTTATCCAAGTGCCAACATAACAGTAGCGATGCATTCTGACTGGGCTTGTCAATGAGAGGAAATGGGAGACACATATGGGAACATTCCATCACAGACAAACTCATATGGGCCATGTTCAGCTATCTGCATCTAGTGCAGATCATCAAAACAGACATGAGAAAGGAGTGGAGAGACCTCTAATGATATCCTTAAAGCCTCAACTACAACTGGTGCCTTACACAGTCAAGCATTGTGCCAAAATTTCCTTCATGTTTGTGATTTAACCACCTCCTTATGATCTAACTCAGCTATGAGGGGCTTCAGTCCAACACCAGTAATTGGCCAACAAGGACTTGCTATTAGAACTGAATGTTACTTGAGCCTGATAGGGACACTGATCTTTTCAGCAAGATGAAACAGATTTGACAAACTGGTGTTCACTCAAAAATAACACTACTTCAAAGCCTTGCTACTAAAAGTCCGGAGAATCAAATTACACAAATCAATATTTTTATGGCTGCATCATGACCAGTAAGCCCTTCAAGAAACTGTAATAGCCCAAGCACTGCAGCACAGTACAAGATGCAGAGCAATGTAAAGTATGGGACATGCTTACTGTTAGAATCTAGAATTTTAAAATTGGGATGCCGGCAGCAGTTTCGAATTTAGTGATGGAGAAAGCCTTAAAGAAAACAAAAACACCCTACAAAGTACTTTAAACAATGACAGGGTTCATAGCAGCATATTAATAAAGCTAAATCAGAGAAAGAATCATGGTGAGAGCTAAGCGGTAACATAGGCTATGGGCGAATAATATAAAAGGTCTATCCTGTGATTTTGACCATTTTGATTATTTGTACACGGAGAGTGAATGAACAAGGATGAATGTTTAAATCGGAAGGTTATGGTGCAGGGAACAGTAAATTCTGACTCCTGTCAGATGTAAAGGAATCATTAATACCTTCAATCGTTTGCAGCAGGTTTGGAAATTCAGTATTATTTAAGCAGCACACAATGTTCTTTTCATGCAAGTAGACGCCATGTCTCAACAACTGCGGTGTTTGCAAAGCAATGGTGAGGAGGCACAGAAAGTGATGGGATGGGACCCAATTTCACTTTCAACATTAAGAATTTTCTAGGAATGCAAATGCTTACGAAATAGGACAGAGAGATATTTTATCAACACTTCACAATAATGCAGTTCAGTTTTTAAGCAGTATGTAGTGCACAATAGTCATATTTTGCCTAGCAAACCAAAAGCATTTCAAGCTGTAATTTTTTTGAAGCAAAAATTTGCAATTACTTCCTTAATTTGCGCTATCAGTTGCTTGTTGTGGAAAGTGACAAGAAATGATGACATGCCTGACAAATTTATATGGAATATTCAAGAGATGCTGCCACATGAAATACTTATCCATTCATTCTTTCACAATGCCTTTCCAAAGACTTTTCTCCAATCAGTGTTTAGTGGGAACACCACCTTTTCCACAGGAAAAAAACGAAGCTCTGTATAAAGCAACACTGAACCGAACAAAAATATTACTTTAATTGACAACTGTATAGAACTCATGTTTCTTGGAAGAAATAAAAGTAGATAATGAAATCTTTGCATATCAAAGCAGTGAAGCTTCATCATGTGCTGTTTTGTTACCAGTTCTTTCACTATTGATCATTCTAAATGAGCACTACTAGTCAAACTCTGGAGCTCCTTTCATATGAGAATTTAGTTAGGAAATTCTCCATTCTTTTGGATTCTCATTGGCAGGAATGTATAAGAATAACTACACAAGAGATAAAGTCATTGTCTGACTAGAAATAGATATTGGTAGTTCAAGAGTTGGCTGTATACATTTTCACAGAATGGTCAATTAGCTACCTTCAAATAAATGGATTTCTTTGTTTTCTTTAAAAGCACTTAATTGAAGGGCATATTGCTTGGTACCAAAACAGCTCACTTTTTTTTGCCCTTCAACACAGGATTTGAAAAAGGGAACCAAAGATAAAGTGGACAATGCTGAAGACTCAACAAAAATATTTTTTAGGGAAGAATTTCATATCTTTTTCTAAAACTGCTCCAGTCTGGGTATCATAACAATTATAAGGATAATACTATTGAATGCATTTCCCTCAATCCAGGAGGGTAAATTGTGCAATTTATGGTGTTCTTAAGAAAAATATCACTCCAGATGCAACTCCTACACTTCCCATCAAAAATTCATGCAACAGATTCCTTCATTCACATTACCAGATTTATCACTGAGTTTAACAGTGTACACAATGGATTATTTCATATTCTGCAGGCATGGCTGGGGTGGGCAGAGTGGACCAAAGCTTTGCAACTAAAATTTAAGTCCCATAAAGCAGATTTACATAACTCGTTTAGAACTCTTGCTAATGAGTTCATGCAGTCTCCTGCACTCAAGGTCTCTGTATATTGCAGTCAATTTCTTATGTGACCTATTCTAGATACACGTTTTCTGTATAACAAATTTTTATCACCATCCAAAGATACAGTTAAGAAATTCAGATCTGAAGCTCACTACAATCAGAATTCATGCAACATTAAAGTAGCATACACTTACAGCAGCATACACTTACAGCAGATGTCTACGGTTTTAATCCAAAAGGATTTGTATCCATCTAATAATGGGTCGACAAAATAATAACTACTGTCACAAAAGTGGAATCATTCCATGGTTGTAAATACCAGTATCAGTGTAATTTACAACTGAGAAAACATACTGATCTGTGAGGTACAAAACCACTCACTTATGGTGAACATGATGCATTTTACCATTCTGTCAATTAGGTTTCATGGCCATGAACCTGAAAATGGGGCACAGTCTTAAAAGCAATTATTTTTTTCCACAGTTCTTATACCCTGTCAAACAAAATAATCCTAGTAATCCATCTGTAATGACAATTCTTGTTCCCATACCATTACCTGCACCCATATCTTAACACAAAAAAAAGGTCTCAGACTTTTGGAATAAAAGTCTTCCTCCATACAATTATTTATATTCTTCATGCATAGCTGATTTGGAGGCTATTACTTATTACAGAAATGAGAAATTACATGAAAATGAAAATAAATTACAGACTGCACATCTAATCACCCACACTGCTAAAAACTAATTAACATTCCAACACAAGCTCATTTCTATCTTCAGAAATATTCAGCTTAAGACGCACATCTAAACATGAATGGATATCCATTTCTTCTACTACTCCCAACTTCCCCTGACTGCGTAAGCTTCCTCAATTAGTTTTTTTTTACAGTTTTACCACCTAAACTGAGCAAAGATTGGAGGAATCTTTAACTCATACAGAATGCAGAACAGAAAGTTCCAACACCTCACCCTCCCCCCCAAAAAGAATCCAGGAAAAGCACAATATTTCCATTTCCCTTGAAGTCAATAAACAAAAACCATGCAATTTCTATAAGGAGTGGCCAACATGCGGCACCATATTACACCTAGATTGCAAATTGAAAATCTGCTTGCACATCTTTCAAAATTGTTTTGCAGTAGTTTTGACCCCAAGCAGCTGATCTGTATTCTTTATTTAGTTTAAGTAGTAAATAGTGCTGCTTCTTTAAAGATAGTTTCACATTTTTCACATTCAAAAGTCTTCCACCATACTTGTCATGCCAATGCTAAATACCATTTTGTAATGTCAAATTTGCTTAATCTAGAATTTGGCGTGAATTGACACTGCCTGAAACTAACTAGTCACTATCTATAGCAAATTTGATATATTTGTCCAACTTTCAAAGACAGAGCAAAAGCAAAACAGAAACAATATCAGTGACTGTATTCCAGGTTTCTCTTGTTAAAAGTTCACTTCAGCCTCTACGTAACGCTTGTTTGAAAGACACCAAGCATCTAAACGCACATCTGTCCCACCTCGTACACCACCAACTCCCCCTCCCCCCACCACCGCCACCGCAGTCCGTTACCTGTGGAATACTGCAACCTTCTTTTTGAGAGAAGTACTGCTTCTTGAACTCATAATATGCATTGTATTGATGCCAGGGCTGGAGAAACTCAAACCTGGAAGAAAAGGTCAGTCTTAACCTCAAAACAATTTTTAATAGATCACCATAAAAAAATTTTAAGTCACCTTTAAATGCAAAACTGAACGCATAAGCAACTGTGCAAAAAAAAAAACCATATCAAATTAGATTGCAGTGGTGCTTCTGTAGTTTGCTCTTGTTGTTGATTATATCTATTTATTTGATTGCTCCTGAAACGGTTACCAAATGAGTAAGGTGAAAGATGCCTTATTCACATCCAGCACAGTAATATATAAAGAGTGCACAGAATTGCCCAAACAGTCTTCATGGCATTATTTGTATTGACAAAAAGCAAACAAACTCTAAATCCAAGCAATTTTAAAAAATGTCAACACCAAACAAATGAGAATGGTTTCAATTGTGGGATAAACCAAACATGCATAATTAGAAAGGCATACTCAGTTCAGTCTACATTTGTTTAAAAGCATTTGGCTGAGGGCACTAGATTCAATTGCAAGGTAGCTGAATTTTAAAAAAATAATTCTCGGGATGTGAGCATCGCTGCCAAGGCTGGCATTTATTACCCATCCCTAATAAAATTGAGCAATTAAAGATCAACCATGTTGGTGCGGGACTAGAGTACTATATAGATCAAACTGGGTAAAGATGTTGGGCTGGACTTTAAAGGCACTCAGACGCCAGGAATGGTGGTTTGGGGGGGGGGGGAAAATGAAGATCGCAATGGAGCAGGTCCGCCAACGACCTCGACAGGCCCCGTCCCAATCTTGGCGGCAACGGCGAGGCCTAATCCTGCCGTGGGACCCGCATTATAATATGCAAGTGGGTACTTACCGTTAAGTAATATGCAGGCCGCAGCGATTCTGCCAGCAGGTTGGGATCTTCATTCTGGTGGTTGGAAATGCCGCGCCTTCAAATCCCCGATTGGGGAAACAAGGCACAACACCTGTGGGGAGGGGGGAGGAGGTAATTTTCTCTGTGCAGGGGGGAACCAGGGTTAAAACGCTTCAGATTGGTCTTGGGGGGTGGATGGGAAAGAGATGATGGGAAGGGGTTGGGGGTTACAGTTCATGAACTTTGGGGAGGGGAGGTCATGTCGTCAAGGTAAGTATTTTTTTCGGGGTGCGGGGGGTGGACGGGCAATGAATTGAATGTAAGGTTATTGGGGGAGCGTGAGAGGTGATGGAAAAAAGTTTTCACTTTTATTAATTAAAATGTAATTTTCCTTTAAAATTTTAAATGCTCATTTATAACTCTAAGCCCTTTATAAATGGCGCCGGATGCTGTTGCCAGGGATGGCTCCCCCACCCCCTCCACATTATCAGGTGGGCAGTCACCATGCGAGTGAGCCGCCTATTTC
Organism: Heterodontus francisci; assembly: GCF_036365525.1. NCBI lineage: Eukaryota > Metazoa > Chordata > Chondrichthyes > Heterodontiformes > Heterodontidae > Heterodontus > Heterodontus francisci. The sequence goes on along the minus strand of NC_090393.1, from coordinate 5,508,184 downwards.
AGCGTCCGAGTTTTAAAATGTAGCTCGACCGGTTTCCGCCCTAAAGGACATTAGTGAACCAACTGGGTTTTTAATGACAATCCAACAGATTTGCAGTCACTTTAATTGATACCAGCTCTTTATGACCTGATTTTTTTAAAAAACTGAAATCAAATTCTCAAAGAATTATTGAGAGATTTGAACTCACGTTCTCTGGATAATTAATCCAGGTGTAGTTCCTAATCCAGTAAGGTAATCACTACACCTCAACATGCTTTATAACATTCCTACAATCTCTATATTAGATTAATATTGTAACCCAGAATTCATATTGTTCTCAAAGACACCAAAACAAGCAAATATTAAATTAGAACCTTAGAATTAGTGTCAGTTTATCCTCAAATATCAAAATTGATAGCTAAATCACATGTGGCAATATATGATTCCATTTGAGATGGAATGGTGGGTTGGGAAAGAGAAGGGAAAGAAAGTTCTAGTTAATTCCATAGTTTTCCTTCTTAAATGTTGTCTGTTGAGTTTTAGATGGATTATATTAACCAGATGATGATATACTGCCTACATAAGTGATTCAAACAACTAGTCAAGTCATATTTCAAATGTCACCCAATGAAACTGCAGAATCATATTTTACACTTTCCTAACTGCATAGTACAATAAACAGCAGTGCATGCCACATACCCTTCTCTGTAAACATATGTAGATGACAACTTCAATTAATTTCAGTAGCAACCGAAGCAAAGAGTAAGGATTGTGCAGTCACATTAAATTAAACAGAAATTCAAATGAACTAAAAAATGAAATGTGATGTGTGGTTCAAGAATTAGTTCACTGCTCAACTCAATCTTTTAAAAAGCACAGAGAACACAGAATATGGGCCAGTGTTTTAACCCTAGAAATAATTTTAATCTGAATGATTTCAAATCTGAGTTTTACTATCATAACATTATGTTAATATTTGGTTAACATAAGAAACATTCTAATTTAATTGAAGAAAATACAAAAAGCAATTACTATTTTCCTTCTTTCAGTCGATTAAAATAACACTAGCCTGCAGGACGTTTTGACCAAACAAATCAAATTACTTTAACCTTATTCTTTCAATAAGGATATAAATGCATGTCATTGTTCAAAGAATGAGAAGCTAGGACTTTAAGCTACGAGGAGACAAGATTCGAGGGTATCATGTCTTTAAAACTTTAATGCATTGATGAAGTTCTAAGCAGGATATCTGTCTTCAAACTCCACAGAATTACAGGACATGGGTTCAAAGTCAACAAGCCGCAAATGAAACGGAAAGATTAGAAGCATTTTGCGACCACCACCCCACGCCACCCCCCACCCCAATAACACTGAATATATGGAAGAGACTCCAAGCAAAAGCTGCTAGTTTATTTAATTCCTTCAAAAAGCTCAATTAATGTTTGGTTAGCAATGGCACTGGGGGCAAAAGAGACAGCCATAGACGAAGATTATCACTCACTCCACAGGACACTATGGTCTGCTGCAGTGGGTGTTGCAGATTTCTGTGGTGCAAAAGGGTTGAATACTAGTGATATGAAGATAGCTGAATATACCATAGTTTTGCTCGATTATCTTTGAATGTCAGGGAAATTCTGTAAATAACACTGCCTTGACATTAAACAAGCGGGGAAAATTCAATTTGAGGGTAGACAAGGCGGAGTAGTCCTTTCTTACTCCATGCTTCTTATTTTGTCACCACTCCTTCCAAAATATCTGCCCAAGGAGCACAATGTGGGACTTATACTGTAATAAATCTATGAATATATTACAGTTTATAATTAATAAAGCTGCAACATGTTTATCAATGGCATTTTGTTGTAACCTTCTGGGACTACGTTAAAATTATCTTCAGTGAACTGTGAATCTGAGGAAAGCAGACAGTCCAAATCACAGCATATCCAGTTGATAACTGAGGCTTTGTGTATGCATGCAGCGAACTTTTTTTTTTTAAGAAAGCCCTCAGTTTGGCACATTTCAGATAATTTTAAATTGAGAATACAAATATTTAAAGCATTCATAGAAATATATTTTATTTATATGTGTTTTGCAAAATATTATCAAGCATCTAACAAATTGCAAATGCACTACCAACCAGCTTTGCATGCTGCCATATCTGAGTGTTTTAAATTTACAGTCACTTCTGACAAGGCAGCCCAGCACCGATGTCATCAGAGCGCTCCCAGCTTCGCACATGCACAGAATGGACTCTTGCTGTCAGTACGGTGCTGCGCATGTGCAGCCTACGTCAGCACCCAGCTTGCCAGGACTAATTCGCACACATGCACGAAAATGTCATCCCGCACTGCAACATCTGCTCGCCGCCTGGTCCCCGCCTCACCACTTCTCCCCCTTGGCCACTTGCTCCCCTCTTTACTCCCCCACCACCTATCAGCCCCTTCTCCCCCCTCAGCGGCTCTCTCCGCTTCACCCCCCCCCACCTGTCAGCCACTCACTCCCTGCCTCACCACTTCTCCTCTGCTCTGCCTCCACTCCCCGCTCCCTCCCGTGATCACCGTCTCTCTGCCTCGCACGGAGGAAGCGAGAGAGAGGGAGAGTGACAAGACAGGCAGGGGAAGGGAGACTGCGAGCGGGAGGGAGCGGGGAGCAGACGCGGGAGGGAGCGGGGAGCAGACGCGGGAGGGAGCGGGGAGCAGACGCGGGAGGGAGCGGGGAGCAAATCAGAGGGGAGGAAGTTGCGAGGTGAATGGGGCAGAAGAGGCGAGTGGCCAAAGTTGGGAGAAGTGACGAGGCGGGACGGAGGCGGCATCAGCAACAGCAGCCACTGATGATTTGAGTTTCATTTGTTTTTGTGATAAATTGAGCAGTGCCATCTTTACAACTGGCAGCTGCCAAAAACGTCACAGACAGTGACGTTTCAGTGCATGAGGCTGCATTTGTGCATGTGCAAGCACTGTGCCACCTAGTGGCTACATTGTCAGCAAACACAGACTTAAATTGAAACAGATTCTGCAACCACAATCATACTGTTATCATGTTGTCAACCATCCCACTGTTCTACCCCTAAGGATGCTGGCTCTTACAGACACATGGTGCCTGTAGTCCTTCAGTATCTTGCCTAAGTGAGTATTTTTCATGTGTGATCTTAACAAGCTCGCCTAATTCGGTCCTAACCAGATAACCACAAATTGGCACCTTCCAGCAGCAGTCACTAGATAGTAATCAGGAGGGGGAAAACCAAATCATTTTCCCTCTCCATATCCCAAGGGCACTGAGCCCAACTGCAGTACTTCAACTACTGCCAGTGCTGGGATTTATGGTTGACTCACTAAATTCAAACTAGGTTAAGAACACAAGTCACCCTGATAGAGGAATAGGCAATTGGGCCTATACCATCCAATATACCAGGCATATCTGTACTTTCATGGCCTCTATCAGGCCCAATCCAAATATTAACAAGCATCTAACAAATTGCCCACCTAAGCAATCAAGATCAGGTGAAACACCCAAGAACAGAAAATGAAAAACCTCCACCAGAGGGAAGGGCATGATTGGCAACTAAATATCCCAGGATATCGATGCTTCCGGCAGGATAGAGAGGGAGGTAAAAGGGGTGGAGGAGTTGCAGTACTGGTCAAAGAGGATATCACAGCTGTGCTGAAGGAGGGCACTATGGAGGACTTGAGCAGTGAGGCAATATGGGCAGAACTCAGAAATAGGAAGGGTGCGGTAACAATGTTGGGGCTGTACTACAGGCCTCCCAACAGCGAGCGAGATAGAGGTACAAATATGTAAACAGATTATGGAAAGATGTAGGAGCAACAGGGTGGTGGTGATAGGAGATTTTAATTTTCCCAACATTGACTGGGATTCACTTAGTGTTAGAGGTCGAGATGGAGCAGAATTTGTAAGGAGCATCCAGGAGGGTTTTCTAGAGCAGTATGTAAATAGTCCAACTCGGGAAGGGGCCATACTGGACCTGGTGTTGGGGAATGAGCCCGGCCAGGTGGTTGAAGTTTCAGTAGGGGACTACTTTGGGAATAGTAATCACAATTCCGTAAGTTTTAGAATACTCATGGACAAAGACGAGAGTGGTCCCAAAGGAAGATTGCTAAATTGGGGGAAGGCCAACTATACCAAAATTCGGCAGGAGCTGGAGAATGTAGATTGGGAGCAGCTGTTTGAAGGTAAATCCACATTTGATATGTGGGAGGCTTTTAAAGAGAGGTTGATTAGCGTGCAGGAGAGACATGTTCCTGTGAAAATGAGGGATAGAAATGGCAAGATTAGGGAACCATGGATGACAAGTGAAATTGTGAGACTAGCCAAGAGGAAAAAGGAAGCGTACATAAGGTCTAGGTGGCTGAAGAAAGACGAAGCTTTGAAAGAATATCGGGAATGTAGGACCAATCTGAAACGAGGAATTAAGAGGGCTAAAAGGGGTCATGAAATATCTTTAGCAAACAGGGTTAAGGAAAATCCCAAAGCCTTTTATTCATATATAAAAAGCAAGAGGGTAACTAGAGAAAGGATTGGCCCACTCAAGGACAAAGGAGGAAAGTTATGCGTGGAGTCAGAGAAAATGGGTGAGATTCTAAACGAGTGCTTTGCATCAGTATTCACCGAGGAGAGGGACACGACGGATGTTGAGGTTAGGGACAGATGTTTGATTACTCTAGGTCAAGTCGGCATAAGGAGGGAGGAAGTGTTGGGTATTCTAAAAGGCATTAAGGTGGACAAGTCCCCAGGTCCGGATGGGATCTATCCCAGGTTACTGAGGGAAGCGAGAGGGGAAATAGTTGGGGCCTTAACAGATATCTTTGCAGCATCCTTAAACACGGGTGAGGACCCGGAGGACTGGAGAATTGCTAATGTTGTTCCCTTGTTTAAGAAGGGTAGCAGGGAAAATCCAGGTAATTATAGACCGGTGAGCCTGACGTCAGTGGTAGGGAAACTGCTGGAGAAGATACTGAGGGATAGGATCTATTCCCATTTGGAAGAAAATGGGCTTATCAGTGATAGGCAACATGGTTTTGTGCAGGGAAGGTCATGTCTTACCAAGTTAATAGAATTCTTTCCCCAGCAAAAGAGTTTGGGTGGCTCCTGTTCTATAATCTTGCCTTGAAGTGAACATTTTATAACGTGTTCCATAATTGTTGAATCACCTGAGCCCAAATCTATCCTTGTGTTCAATTCCATTTCCTGCCACATAATCATTACTAAAGCACCAATTCTGATAGAAATCCCTACGATGTCAAACACTGAGAAAGAAAATTTCTATGAATCTACAGTCTTACATGACTACCTTTATCCAAATATATATTGACTAATCTCACAATCACAGCCAAGTTTGGAAACCTACCGATACGATAGCAACTATCCTTTTCATCATTTAAACAATCCAATCAATTGCTTCAATCTTCTTTGAGTGAAAAAATAAACCAGCAGTCTATCCTTACAATTCAGAAGTGAGTCACAGAATCATCTTAACCATTTTTTTCTGTGTCCTCTGCATTACATCCATTTTTTTAGATAATAAAGGCGACACAGTACTCCAAAAGTAGCCTCCAGAATGAGCTAAAGTAATCTATTTCGATTTCTAATCAAATGCCCTGAGTTGTATCCCAAGATCCAATTTAATGCACATTGAGTGAATATTTTCAGTGAAATTTCAACCAACATACAACTTTTACTCATGAAAATCCATCCATTGCATATAAAGCGTGCTTCCAGAACCATTCCCTAATAAATAGACATACACTCTATTTGCCATTCTTTTATAATATATTTAACGTAACAAGTTTTAATTATTTCAAAATTATTTCTTACCGTGTATCTTTTTTGTCTCTTACGCTAGTTTCAAATTTGGTTCCATTTCTGGCTACGTACTCAGCTAGCTTGTCAATGACTGGTTGAATATCAGGAGGAGGAGGAATAATGACAGGAACCACAGTTGGAGCACTGAAAATACAATATAGGCAAGTTATGCAAGTAACCCAGTATAATTATTGCGACACAATGATAGCATATTGTAAGCTTTCTCATAAACTACGATAAACACAAACATCACAAATGGCAGCCTCCAATCCAAGACATCAAACAAATTCTCTCCCTCCAATCAAAAAGGACAGCTTTTTAAAGACAATGCCCAATGGCAACACACTACAAATGATGGTTACCAGAGCATCTTTAATAACTCCTGGCTGATTAAGGATGCAGGACAGCTGATATGTCACGGCTGCAGCATGTGGGAGCTCCTGGATGCCAGCATGATTTAGGGCAAACACGGCTGCAGCAAGTGTTTGCGATTCGAAGACCTTTGGCTCAGAGTCATTGAACTGGAGACCGAGCTGCAGATACTGAGACACATCAGGGAGGAGGAAAGTTACCTGGACACTTTATACCAGGAGGCAGTCACACCCCTTAGGATAGGGTCTTCTGACTTGGTGAGTGGTCAGGAACAGGACAGTATGGCTGCAGCTGAGGCAAGTAAGGGGTCCCAGAGGGCAGGAGTGCAGGAGACTCACTCTTTGCCATTGTCCAAGAGGTTTGAGATTCTTTCAGCTTGTTGGGATGAGAATGGGGGCTGCAGGGTGGATGATCAACCTGACATGGCACAGGAAGCCATTCAAGTGGAGGGAGAAAAAAGGAATTAGTGGTAGTAGAGGACAGTACAGTTAGGGGGATTGACACTGTTCTCAGTAGCAAAGAGCGTGAGTCCAGACGGCTGTGTTGCCTGCCCAGTGCCAGGTTCTGGACATCTGCTCAGGGCTGGAGAGGAACGTACAGTGGGAGGAGGAGGATCCAGTCATCATGGTCCATGTAGGTACCAAAGACATAGGCAGGGCAAGGAAAGAGGTTCTGCATTAATAATAAAAACAAGAAATGCTGGAATCACTCAGCAGGTCTGGCAGCATCTGTGGAAAGAGAAGCAGAGTTAACGTTTCGGGTCAGTGACCCTTCATCGGACCCTTCCGAAACGTTAACTCTGCTTCTCTTTCCACAGATGCTGCCAGACCTGCTGAATGATTCCAGCATTTCTTGTTTTTATTTCAGATTTCCAGCATCCGCAGTATTTTGCTTTTATTATACAAGAGGTTCTGCATAGTCAGTATGAGGAATTAAGCACTAAATTAAGAAACAGAACCTCAAAGGTAATAATCTCTGGATTATTACCTAAGCCACGTGCAAATTGGCATAAGGCAAATAAGATTAGAAAAATTAATGGCGGCACAGTGGCTAGCACCGCAGCCTCACAGCTCCAGCGACCCGGGTTCGATTCTGGGTACCGCCTGTGTGCAGTTTGCAAGTTCTCCCTGTGACCACGTGGGTTTCCACCAGCTGCTCTGGTTTCCTCCCACAGCCAAAGACTTGCAGGTTGATAGGTAAATTGGCCATTGCAAATTGCCCCTAGTGTAGGTCAGTGGTAGGATAATTGTGGGGATGTGGTAGGGAATATGGGATTAATTAGTATAAAATGGGTGGTTGATGGTCGGCACAGACTCGGTGGGCCAAAGGGCCTGTTTCAGTGCTGTATAAATAAATAAATAAAAATAATGCAAGGCTCAAAGACTGAGGTGGTAGAAGTGGGTTCCGGTTCATGGGGCACTGACACCAGTACTGGAGAAAGTGGCGGCTGCACCGTTGGGATGGTCTACACCTGAACCGTGCTGGGGCCGGTGGTCTAGCGAGTCGCATAACTATGGAAGTAGAGAAGGTTTTAAACTGAATAATGGGGGCAAGGGATCAAATTTGGGAAGATATGGTAAATAAAGGAGTAGAGACAAGGCAAGAGAAGTTGGTATGAATATGGGAAATGATAAACAGACTATGACAGGAAGGGACGGAGTGTACAAATCTAAAAGTAAATCAACACATAAGGCTAAAGATTACAAAAATAATAAAAGGACTAAAACTAAATGCACGTAGCATTCGACACAAAATAGACGAACTGAGCGCACAAATAGAAATAAATAAGTATGATCTGATAGCTAGTACAGAGATATGGCTGCAGGATGGCATGGATTGGGACATGAATATTCAAGGGCGCATGGCATCTAGGGAGGACAGCAAACTAGGAAAAGGTGGAGGGGTGGCTCTGTTAATTAATGATGGCGCAATAGAGAGGGATGACCTAAGTTCAGGAAACCAGGATGTAGAAGCAGTTTGGGTAGAGATGAGGAATCATAAAGGCAAAAACTCACTTGTGGGAATGGTGTACAGGCCACCTAACATTAACCACACTGTAGGATGGGGTATAAAAGGAAGAAATAATGGCAGCCTGCCAGAAAGGTACGGCAATAATCATGGGGGATTTTAACCTACATATAGACTGGAAATAGCAGATGGGCAGTGGTAGCCTAGATGAGGAGTACATAGAATGTTTTTGGGATAATTTCTTGGAACAGTACATTCTGGAGCCAACCAGAGAGGAGGCTATACTAGACCTGGCATTGTGCAATGAGATAGGATTAATTAATGAACGCATAGTTAAGGGGCCCCTAGGTAGCAGCAATCATAATATGATTGAATTTTGCATTCAAATTTTGAGGGCGAGAAGAGTGGGCCCAAGACCAGTATTTTAAACTTAAATAAGGGCAATTATGAGGGCATGAAAGCAGAGCTAGCTAAAGTGAAGTGGCAAATTAGGTTAAAGGATAGGTCAATAGAGATGCAGTGGCAGACATTTATGGGGATATTTCAGAATACACAGGATACATTCCAATGAGAAAGAAAAATTCCAAGGGGGAGACCCGCCATCCGTGGTCAACTAAAACAGTTAAAGATAGTATCAACTTAAAGAAAAAACATATAATTGCGCAAAGGTGGGTGGCAGGTCAGATGACTGGACAGAATATTAAAAAGCAAAGACTGGTTAAAAGATTGATTAGGAAGGTAAAATTAGAGTACAAGAGAAAGCTAGCTAGAAATATAAAGACAGATAGTAAGAGTTTCTACAGATATTTAAAGAAGAAAAGTTAACAAAGTGAACGTTGGTCCGAAAGAAAGTGAGTCTGGGGAATTAATGATGGATAATAAGGAGATGGCAGATGAATTGAACAGGTATTTTGCATCGGTCTTCACTATAGAGGATACAAGTAACATCCCAGTATTAGCTGTAAGTCAGGAAATGGAATGGAGGGAGGAGCTCAAGAAAATTACAATCACCAGTGAATTGGTACTGAACAAATTCTTGGAGCCGAGGGCTGACAAGCCCCTGGGTTCTGATGGACTTCATCCTAGGGCCTTAAAATAAGCGGCCAGTGAGATAGTTGATGCATTAGTTTTAATTTTCCAAAATTCCCTAGATTCAGGGAAGGTTCCGCTAGACTAGAAAATAGCAAATGTAACTCCTTTATTCAGAAAGGGAGGGAGACAGAAAGCAGGAAACTACAGGCCAGTTAGCTTAACATCTGTCTTAGGGAAAAAGTTAGAAACTATTATTAAAGATGTTATAGCAGGGCACTTGGAAAAATTGATGGTAATCAGGTAGAGTCAACATGAATTTGTGAAAGGGAAATCATGCTTAACCAATTTATTGGAATTCTTTGAGGGAGTTACATGTGCTGTGGATAAAGGGGAACTGTTAGATGCATTGTACTTAGATTTCCAGAAGGCATTTGATAAGCTGCCACATCAAAGGTTATTGCAGAAAATAAAAGCCCATGGTGTAGGGAATAACATATTGGCATGGATAGAGGACTGGCTAGCTAACAGGAAACAGAGAGTAGGCATAAATGGGTCATTTTCTGGTTGGCAAGATGTAACGAGTGGTGTGCCACAGGGATCTGTGCTGGGGCCTCAACTTTTTACCATTTATATAAATGACTTAGATCAAGGGACCGCAGGTATGGTCGCTAAATTTGCTGATGACACAAAGATAGGTAGGAAAGTAGGTTGTGAAGAGGACATAAGGAGGCCACAAAAGGATATAACAGTTACGTGAGTGGGCAAAAATCTGGCAGATGGAATAATGAAATATAATGTGGGAAAATGCAAAGTTGTCCATTTTGGCAGCAAGAATAACAAAGAAGCATATTATCTAAAGGGTGAAAGATTGCGGGGCTCTGGAATGTAGAGGGATCTGGGTGTCTTAGTGCATGAATCGCAAAAGGTTAGTATGCAGGTTCAGCATGTAATTAGGAAAGCTAATAGAATGTTATCGTTTATCGTGAGGGGAATTGAATACAAAAGTAGGGAGATTATGCTTCAGCTATACAGGGCATTGGTGAGACCACATCTGGAGTACTGTGTACAGTATTGGTCTCTTTGTTTAAGGATGTAAATGCGTTGGAAGCAGTACAGAGAAGGTTTACTAGACTAATACCTGGAATGGGTGGCCTGCCTTACGAGGAAAAACTGGACAGGCTAGGCTTGTATCTGCTGAAATTTAGAAGAGTAAGAGGCGACTTGATTGAATCATATAAGATCCTGAGGAGTGTGACAGGGTGGATGTGGAAAGGATGTTTCACTTTTATGGGAGAATCTAGAACTAGGGGTCACTGTTTAAAAATAAATGGTCGCCCATTTAAGACAGAGATGAGCAGACATTTTTCTCTCAGAGGGTCGTGAGTCTTTGGAACTCTCTTCTTCAAAAGGCGGTGGAAGCAGAGTCTTTGAATATGTTTAAGGCAGAGGTAGACAGATTCTTGATAAGCAAGGGGATGAGTGGTAATGTGGAGAAATCAGTTCAGCCATGAACTTATTGAATGGGGGAGCAGGCTCGAGGGGCCAAGTGGCCTACTCCTGCTCCTCATTTATATGTTCATAATTTCCATCGGGGAACAGGAAGAAACCCTAAAAGGTTCATTTTAACCTCAACTTTGTGGAGTCAGGAGGAGCAGGTGCCTGGGTTCTGCTGGCTTGGGCTCATTCCCTGCTGAACTGGTTGAACCCCTTGCCACACATCTTACCCAAGTACCCACCAACTGGTGGCGAGGTGCCTCTTTAGGCTTGTTTCAATGGACAGCCGGTCAGTGGGACATATGAGGCCAAGCAGTTATTTTTGAGTCTCCAATGAAAACTCCCATGTCAGCGCCTTGCTGACTTCTCTCTGTTAGGAGGGTACTTCTTTTGTTTTTGAGGACTCATGTCTTGTAGAATTATGGACACTGCTTTATTTGGGAAAACCGAAAAGGATTCCATGGATTTTTTTCTCACTGGGGTCATTAAAGGGACACCGAGAGGTCTTGTTTGAAAACAATGTTTGCTGGAGGTCACCTGTCAGATAAATACCCAGCAGGGGGAGGCAGTGGTGTAGTGGTAATGTCACTGGACTAGTAATCCAGAGCCCATGCTAATGCTCTGGGGACATGGGTTCAAATTCCACTATGGCAGATGGTGAAATCTGAATTCAATTAATAAATCTGGAATTAAAAGCCAGTCTAATGGTTACCATGAAAACATTGTCGATTGTTGTAAAAACCCATCTGGTTCACGAATGCCATCCTTACCTGGTCTGACCAACATGTGACTCCAGACCCACAACAATGTGGTTGACTCAAATGCCCTCTGAAATGGCTTAGCAAGCCATTCAATTCAAGGCCAATTAGGGATGGGCAATAAATGCTGGCCTAGCCAGCGACGTCCACATCCCACAAACCAATTAAAAAAAGGAGGCTTTTATGACGTGGGGAAGATGTTTACAGAGAAATGACATGTCAAGATTTATAGGGTCAGGAAGCTTGACTCTTGAGATGCTGTTTTGGGTTTCACTTTGGACAAGAAGTGACAGCTGGGAACACCTCAGGATTTCCTCCTCAGGCCAGAAAGGAAGATGCTGAGCATAGAAGTGAGGTCCACAAGCCTAAGTGTTACCACTGCCAAAAGGTGGGACATCTTCATGCAGAATGCTAGAAGTTGCAGCGTAAACCCATGGGACTTATTGGGGTACAAAACAACAATGCAGAGAAAGGGGCCGTGACCGAGACTATGCCAGATCAGGCTGTAGCTCTGACTGCAGCTATAAGGCCAAGTACAAAAACCACTGAGTGTGGGGGGCGTGAACAGCATACCCGCGAGTTGTAGGGAATTCTTGTCAAAAGGAAAAGTAACTCCTTATCCCTCAAGTGAGGCAGGTAAACCTATAGTTATAATTAGGGATACAGGAGCCACCCAAACTCTTTTGCTGGGGAAAGGCATAGCTTTTCTACCGGAGAGCACATTGAATGCCAAATTTTTAGTTAATGGTATAGGCGGGAGTATATACCCGTGCCTTCTGATCGGGTGTACCTAGATTGTGACCTACTGTCTGGAACGGTAACTATAGTGGTTGTCCATACTTTGCCTGTAGATGGAGTTGACCTGCTCCTGGGGAATGATTTGACTGGAGTGAAAGTAGTGGCTTCTCTAGTAGTCATGGAAAAAACAAGTGAAGTTAAAGAGACAGAACGGTTGTAGGAAAAAGTTGCAGGTATTTTTCCTGCATGCGCAGTGACCCGAGCAATAGCTAAAAAAGTTACATTGTCAGAGGTAAAGTTCGCACCACAGGCAGACAGCCGAATATCTGAAACTCTCTTTGGGGATTTGGATAATCTGAAGGAAATGTTCAGTAAGTCTTCTCTGATCAAGGCTCAGCAAACCGATCCAGAGTTAAATAAAGTGGCAGAATTAGCTCTAACTGAAGATTAGGCAAAAGGAGTTCCGGAAGGATACCATATTAAAAATGGGATTCTGATGGGAAAGTGGAGACCTGCTCACAGACCTGCAGATGAAGAATGGATGGTTGTTCACAAGATAGTGGTACCACCCAAGTATTGCCGGGAAATATTAAGGATAGCCCATAAATTCCTATAGCGGGACAAGTGGGCATCTGGAAGACCCAATCATGTATAGGTCGACATTTTTACTGGCCAGGTCTTCACAAGGACGTGGTACAGTTTTGTAAAATGTGTCATACGCGCTAACTTGTGGGAAAACTGCAACCGGTCATAAAACCGGCACCTCTAACTCCCATACCAGTTTTTGGGGAACCATTCAGTAGGGTACTGGTAGTCTGTGTAGGACCTTTACCAAAAACGAAAGCGGGGCACCAATATATACTCAATATCATGAATATGGCTACTCGGTTCCCAGAGGCCATTCCCTTGAGAACAATTTCTGCTAAGGTAATTGTAGAGAAATTAACCCAGTTCTTCACTAGATATGGACTACCGATTGAGATTCAGTCAGATCATGGTTCCAATTTTATGTCTAAAATTTTTCAGGAAGTTATGGGTAATTTGGGTATAACACAGTTAAAGTCTTCAGCGTACCACCCACAGACACAAGGGACTTTAGAAAGGTACCATCAGATCCTCAAAACAATGATCAGAGCATAATGTCATGAATGTCCCCATGATTCGGATAAAGGGCTAGAATTTCTTTTGTTTGCCACTAGGGATTCACATAATGAGTTTACCGGTTTTAGTCCTTTTGAATTAGTTTATGGACATGGGATAAGAGGTCCTCTAAAACTAATCAAAGAAAGGTTTTTTTAGAACAGAGGGACAAATCTTCTGTGTTAGATTATGCATCCATGTTCCGGGAACGGCTCACGAGAGCTTGCAAAGTGGCACAGGAACACCTCAACGCTATCCAAACAACTACGAAGAAATAGGCAGACAAAGCATGCCAAGACCTGAAAATTTCAACCAGGGGATGAGGTGTTACTGCCTTTACAGGGTGAACCGCTGAAAGCACAGTTCAGTTGGCCATACAATGCGGTCAGAAGAATTGGGACAGTAAATTACTTGATAGACATGACAGATCGCCAAAGAATAATCAGGTGTGTCACACCAATATGTTGAAACAATATCATCACCGGAAGGAGAATAAGAAAGCACAGGTCTGGCAGGTAATAAGGAGAGTGAAGGACGAAAGGGATAGTGATGATGCGGCAGAAGGAGACCTAGACAATTCTCAAACTAAACTTCCTACTATCCGGTTAGCTAATAATGAATTGTTAGGGAGATTAGACACTATACTTTCATATTTAGATGCAGAACAATGAGAAGACCTAATAAGACTACTCATAGCATTTAAAAAAGTCTGTCGGGACAAGTCAGGGTGTACAACCTCAGCCACACAAGATGTGGATATAGGGGAATCATTTCCTATGAAACAGCATCCTTATCGCTTAAGTCCAGACAAACAGGCCCAGGTGAAAGCAGAAATACAATACATGCTGGAAAACCACAACAGCTGAGTTCCCCATTGCTGTTAGAGCCTAAAACAGACAGTTCAACTAGATTCTGCATTGACTACAGGAAGGTTAATGCAGTAACAAAGGCAGACTCCTACCCAATACCTCACTTGGAAGACTGTATTGACAGAGTGGGCAGTGCCACGTTTCTTACAAAAATAGATTTGTTAAAGGAATACTGACAGGTTCCTTTAACACCCCGAGCTAAAGAAATATCGGCCTTTGTCACACCAGGCAGTCTTTTCCGATGCTGGAGATGCCATTCGGGTTAAAAAATGCCCCAACAACTTTTCAGAGACTAATGAGCCAAGTGGTAGCCAGTTTTCCTAACTGTGTGGTTTATCTTGATGATGTGCTGGTATACAGCAACACTTGGAACAACTAGAAGCTCTGCTTAGAAAATTACAATCGGCTGATTTAGTGATAAACCTTGCCAAAAGCGAATTTGCAAAAGCCAGAGTAACCTACCTTGGGCACATAGTAGGGCAAGGACAAGTGTTGCCAAGAATAGTAAAAGTACAAGAATTGGTGGAGTTCCCCACCCCTAGGACTAAGTGAGAAATCATGAGGTTCTTGGGGATGTGTGGTTTCTACCACAAGTTTGTACCAAATTTTAGTACTATAGCTGCTCCACTGACAGATTTGCTGCAAAAAAAGAAAATGAAGGTAATGTGGTCAGGGTAATGCCAAGCATCTTTTGAGAGACTGAAAGTCATTTTGATTAATGAACCAGTGTTGGCTGCTCCAAATTTCACTAAGCCCCTCAAGGTAGCAATTGATGCTAGTGACCTGGCATCAGGTTACAAGACGATGAATCAGGCATAGAAAGGCCAGTGGGGTACTTTTCCAAAAAGCTAAATTGGCACCAAAAAGGAAACCCTAGGCTTATTACTAACTCTCAAGCAGTGAGGTCTATGTCCGCCACGACTACAAAAGACACACTGGTATATACTGATCATAACCCCCAGTGTTTGTGGAAAAATTCAAAAACCAGAATGCCAGACTATTCCGATACTTTACGATTGCAACCTTATCACTTGAAGATTATCCACATTGCGGGAAAAAATAATGTAATTGCGGATATTTTGTCTACAATTTAACTTTGCTTTGAGTTATCGGAGTGCAAAGCTGATACAAAGTAGAAGTGCATAAGTTACAGGTAAAGAGTGAATGAGTATGAGTGTGAAAATGTATTTTAAAATCTTTTTCATCTTTTTCCCCCCCACTGTTTGTAATGAAACACAATTGAAAATTGTGTGTTAATGTTTTGCTTTGTTACTGGTTATGTCTTGTTTTATAATAAACTGACAATTTTGTTGTTTATTAAAGAAACATGGTTGGCGCATTTTATTCTGGGATAAAGAGTAGTCTATAATTGACTGAATCGGTAACCGGGTAAACATTTAAATATATGTTGTGACCTGTGGAGAAGTGGAACTAGAAAAGACAATGCACTCCTCCTACCTCGGTCGTAACATCACCCAGGAGTTAAAATTCCCCCTTCTGTCTTTGTCTTCTACTCTCTTTTCTCCACTCAAATCATTAGCATTGTGGTTTCCATTTTGTCAACTTCTTTGTCACTGTTTTGTATTCATCTCTCTTTTGCTGCAGATCCTCACACCCACCCTCCTTTTTGTCTTGCTCCAAATCTGCCAGTGTAGCTCTCCTTTTGCCATGTGCTCATTTTCTATTATCATCTTTAAAGCTCAAAACCTGCAGCAAGATTATAGCCAACATGTACCAGGTTGGAGGTGGTAGTTGGTTGAGGCAGAGACAGGGTGCCCAGGATGTAATGGAGCATATGAGAGCGAGAGAAGTGTAAAAGCTGGGAAGGGAGAAGTTTGCAGTGGAGCATGGGGTTGCAACGTGGAGCTGGGGCTACGCACTGGGAATAAGAACTGGGGAAGAGATAAGATGTTGGGCCACATGACAGTCAAGGGTGTGGTCTGGAATCTGTTAGTCTTTTTTGGGAGTTACAAGAAGAGGAAGAGAGGAAAGAGCAAACTGGAGTAGTAATGAAGATAGATTAATTACCACAAAATAGTTTTTGCCTTTCACAGCATGATTTATATAAATTCACATTTTCTTTTTTAAAAATTATTTCATGGGATGTGGGCATCGCTGGCAAGGCCTGCATTTGTTCCCCAATCCCAATTGCCCTTGACAACGGAGTGGCTTGCTAGACCATTTCAGAGGGCAGTTAAGAGACAACCACATTACTGTCGGGTTGGAGCCACATGCAGGCCAGACAAGGCAAGGACCGATTTCTTTCCCTAAGGGATATTAGGGAACTAGATAGGTTTTTATGACAATTAATGATAGTTTCATGGTACCATTACTCAAGAGTAGCTTTCAATTCCAGATTTTTAAAAATTAATTAATTGTAACGAAACTCCACCAGCTGCATTAGCCTAGGCCTCTGGATTACTAGTTCATTGACATTACCACTATGCCACCGTCTCCCCGAAGGCTAATAATTTTTTCCAATATATTACAATATTACAGTTCTAGCCAAAATGTCTTTTGTCTGATTCCCACTCTAGTATTCTCCCCAATAAAACTCTCCTTTTCATGTTTCATTTCTTTAAATTAACTTTGACCCAACAGTGTATCCAACAGGCCTAGTGAACAGGAAAGTCAGCATTTCATTGCTTGTAACTGAAGTGAAGAGATCGACTGCAGTTAAAGCAGCAATCCAGCTCACTGGTGTACATGCAAGGAAACTAGATTAGGATTGAGTTTTTATGGAGGATTAGAATGCTCAATTCCTGCCAAACCCAGAGAGATGACCTCAAGTAAATTACCACATCTCATTTATGTACCTTAAAACTAAGGAAAGCTAAATTGTTCAACTTAGAAGTCTCACCTGACTGTGGTTGTAGTAGAGGGGACCTGGATATTACTGCTGTCACCTTCAGAGAGTGGTGGAGATGTGGTTCCAGGGGGTGGAGGTACAGATGCCCCAGTCGTAGTTGGTATAGCCATCTCTGAAGGCAAGGTGCTATAATAACCAGAAACTTCCATTCCTGGTGGAGGCGGCGTTAGGCAGTACGTACCATCAGGCATCATGTAATATCCATAATACATGGTTGTCACTGCTGCTGTAACATAAGAGATGTTTAATTAAAATCATTTCCAGCTACTCTTCCCATGTTCATGTTTCAAATAGCTATAATGAAACTGTCATTTTTCATCACTGCTCAGTGCTTTTACTGGTACATCTTCAGAAGCTTAACCACAATTGTATAAAATTGTTTAATATTTTAGATTGCAATGCTAAATGACCAATCTACTCTATTAGACCAATTACTCAATTGGGACATATGAAAAAAAATTAGCAAACTGAATTTTAACTGGACTTTGTAAACAAAAAAACTATCATAATCCTAATTTAAGCAAGTCACTTCTTGACAAGTTATTTTTGCATTTGTCAGGATTCAACTATAGCTCTGAAACAATTCATTTGATGCAAATTACCTCATTAAATCAATGTTGATTAGTACTACAGTCAAGTATTACAACATTGAATGCATATAAAAACAAAGTACTGGAAATACTCAGCAGGCCAGGCAGCATCAGCGGAGAGAGAAGCAGAGTTACGTTTCAGGTCGATGACCTTTCATCAGAACCTGTCACAGACCTGAAACATTAACTCTGCTTCTCTCTCCACAGATGCTGCCAGACCTGCTGAATATTTCCAGAACTTTGTTTTTATTTCAGATTTCCAGCATCTGCAGTATTTTGCTTTTAAGGTTGAATGCATCTTCACTCAACTAGTCTTCTTGGCTTTACGAACTGAATTGCATTGAATGCAGTGTCAAAAGATGACCAAGGATCAAACCTCTTTAGACCTGTAATAGAATCTATTTGTTCGTGAAGTTGCTGTCACTTTTGTTTTGAAGCAACAATCAATTCTACTGGAAAGCATAAATTTACTAACTCAGTCAGATGGGGATGCAGAGGATTCTGTTCCCAAATCAACTTGCAGAGCAATAATGCAAGCATACAAGTTTCTCCCGTATGCACCCCCCCCCCTCCCCCCAGACACAGGTAATTAATTATTCCCTGCCAATACTTGATTTATCCTTGCAACACAACCATGCTAAACATCAACACAATAAGTTCAATACCTCACATTGAGTAAATATATTCTAGACAGAGTATTGCATTACTATGTACAAATATACGTCTAAAGCCGTAGAGATGCAAAGTTGAAACACAGAACACTTAAAATCAGCCAGCAATTGAAGCTGACTATTAAGTAAAAGCCCTGTAATCCTATTTAAAGCATCACTAATTGGAATGGGTCAAAAGCAGGTCAGTGCTGAGAAAGGAAAACTTACTAGATTGGCTGAGGTACAAAGATCACATTTCATCTTGCATACCAAAAGCACAAACTAAACAAACATGTGCAACAGAGTACGTATTTAAACCTTTCCCACTCCAAATTTTAACATTCGCACAAATGCAGCCTTTCAAAAGCTGTCCTATTAACAAAAAAAGTTTCTTAAAATATACCTTTCTTCCAACTTCTATATTTCCCCTGAGGAATGTTTACCAGACTATTTTACTGCTGGTAGCACTAACTTTTTCCTGGTGATTTCCTTTGTTTTTACACGGTCAAGAATCAACCAGCAACCTTAATAAAGGAGCTGATTTACATCAAGGATCTTCAATTTTCTATCTTCTGTAGAACCCAAGACTATAATAAATAAAAAGCGTAAGAAATAAATATGGATAGGTTTAAAAAATATATGAGCCAATTCACTATTCCCACCAGTAAACATCTGTCCAATACTGCTCAGAGGAAAAAATATCTTATTAAATTATTGCTAACATTTTGCACTCGCCATAAATATTTGAAGTGGAAGATGATACAATTCTAAGGGTGAGAGGGAAGCATTAGGTTAGCTTTGGATTGCTCCAGCAAAGATCCAACACGGGCAAAATGACCTCCTTCCGTGCTGTAAACTTCTGAAGGGAGAAACTGGTTAGTGCCCAACTAGGCACAAAAAGGGCAGTGCAACTGCAATGTGCAACAGAGAGGTCGGCCCACGGATGCCTAAAAATTGGTCCTTGAGCCTCTAAACCAAGAAGCCAGCATTCTGTGGATGCCAATCAGGCATCCTGCTGCAGCTCGCTGGTAGGGCTGAGTAAGATCGGCCAACTTAGATGTCGGTATTGGGATTCAGGTAGGTCCCGGGAGGCAAAGAATAGCGGGGTGGATGAATGCGGGCAAGCACTTCTGCTGATCCTGGCTCCACATTAAGGGAAGGGGGGGAGAAAAAGAGTTTACTTACCTTCTATTTGACAGCTTCTAGTGGTCCTTTTAAAGACCCCTAGTTCAACTATTGTCAAGCCTGAAAAACTAGTCAGAGATAGCACGGCACAGGTTTTTGCCCAATTTCACCCTTTATTAGCATATGCGTGAGTCAATATAGCATGGGGCATATTTCAGGCACCGATCACGTTAAACTTTGCGCCCCCATTGTACACTCGTAAAATGTGCAAAACAAGGTCCAATTTCTATTCCCATGCTTCTATCTTATTGACACTATAGAAACAAATCTTTATGACTCACATACGAGTAGAGTGATGCTAACCATCAGAGTCAGCAATAACAGGGCAAACAAACAAAATAAGTATGGCCAATTCCAGGAAAAATTTCCCACTCCCGCAGGGAGACCATGGCAATCATTGATGCATCAGGAAAGTTTGTAATGCCAAGTTTCCTCCTTCCTGAACAAATGTGATTTTATTTGATCTAATTCACTATTTTCTACTTTAGATATTGACCACTTATGAACATACGAATTAAGAGCAGGAGTAGGCCACTCAGCCCCGCGAGCCTGCTCCGCCATTCAACAGGATCACGGCTGATCTGATTGTAATCCTAACTGCACATTCCTGCCTACCCCCCCAAATACCCTTTCACCCCCTTGCTTATCAAGAATCTATCTACCTCTGCCTTAAAAATATTCAAAGACTCTGCTCCTACAGCCTTTTGAGGGAGAGTGTTCCAAAGACTCACGACGCTCAGAGAAAAAAAATGTCTCCTCAACTCAGTCTTAAACGGGCAACCCCTTATTTTTAAACAGTGACCCCTAGTTCTAGATTCTCCCACAAAAGGAAACATCCTTTCCACATCCACCCTGTCAAGCCCCCTCAGGTCGTATATGTTTCAATCAAGTTGCCTCTTACTCTTCTAAACTCCAGCGGATACAAGCCTAGCCTGTCCAACCTTTCCTCGTAAGACAACCCGCCCACTCCACGTATTAGTCTAATAAAATAAAAGCAAAATACTGTGGATGCTAGAAACCTGAAATAAAAACAGAAAGTGCTGACAGTATCTGCGGAGAGAAAAGCAGAGTTAACGTTTCAGGTCGGTGACCTTTTTATCAGAACTATTGTTGAAAGTTCTGATGAAAGGTCACAGACCTGAAACGTTAACTCTGTTTTTCTCTCCGTAGATGCCGCCAGACCTGCTGTGTATTTCCAGCACTTTCTATTTTTATTAGTTTAGTAAACTCTGAACTGCTTCCAACACATTTACATCCTTCCTTAAACGAGGAGACCAATACTGTACACAGTACTCCAGATGTGGTCTCACCAATGCCTTGTATAACTAAAGCATAATCTCCCTACTTTTGCATTCAATTACCCTCGCAATAAACAATAACATTCTATTAGCTTTCCTAATTACTTGCTTATGCCAAATATATCTTCAACCATTCTACCAAAATATAACTCTGCAATATAAACTCACAGTATACTTCCTTACCCACCCACTACCTTTAAGTGAAAAATATAAACAAACTTAACCAATCCACTTCCTTATTATCTCAACAATTAACCTCGCGACACACCTTGCCAGGCCTGACTGATACCAAGAGTCCAGGTTGACCCCTCATCTCATGCATTAAAGGAAGCACATGCAGAATACCCTCATTATTTCCTCCCATGTCCAGCTCCCTCACTCTGCCCAGTCTTGCTGTTTTTCACGTACTCTGTCACTCCTTAACACTTCACTCCTTAAGGCTCAGTACCTCTCCTTTACCAACTGGGGGGCACAGGCCCAAAGACTGCTCCACTACATTATCCTTGAAAATCGCCATTCTGCTGTCTCCATGTTCACTTCCACATGGTTTAATTTGTGGATCAGTAAAATAATTGCATTTATACATTGATGTAAAGGTTCTTGAAATAACAGTCTCTCAAAAATCTTAGATCAATCACACCCTTGAATTTTGATAGGCACATTTTAACCTCTCCATTCAACTGAACAGATCCCCAAGCCATCTCTGTATTGGCATATCTGATCTGTCCAGTCACAGAATTGACCAATCACCTCTTCCACAAAAGAACTCATACAACCAAAGATAGAGGTTCACATCCACAATGGTAGTGCCTCATTCATCCCATTCCAGACATCTCAAAATAATTTTTTTGAATACAAAAATTCAATAATCCACTGCTCTCTAATTGTAATTGTAAAGAAATCAACTAGACAGGTTTTCTCAGATTTAAACAAGAAAGGTGCAAGTTTATTAACCTTAAAACTCTAACTCAGAGTTACTAAAAATACATGACGCGACCACACTAGCATGCATACGCAATAAATACACATGCAGAGACAGAGTAGGACAAAGAATTAAAGGTGGAAAAGGTTTAAAGTAGTAGATGGAGTTCAGTTACTGGTTTTGGGTTGGATGTCTTTGGTGGAAGTTAAGTCTTGTAGTTCTCGTTGGGGCCCAGTACATACTTTCAAACTTGTTTAGCTGGTACCAGAAGGCCGCAGGAGTTACTTCCGTGGGTCCCTGCAACTTTGCGTGAAAGAGAGAGACACACACAAAGAGAGGCAGTGCTCTCTTCTTGAAGTTCAAGAGAAGTGAGGTGATGCATTTCTGGAGGACTAACAAGGCAAGGGAATATACAATGGATGGTAGGACCATAGGAAGTAGAGTCAGAGGGACCTTGGTGTACTTGCCCATAGATCACTGAAGGCAGCAGCACAGGTAGATAAAGTGGTTAGGAAGGCACATGGGATACTTGCATTTATTAGCCAAGGCATAGAACATAAGAGCAGGGAGGTTACGATGAAGCTGTATAAAACGCTAGTTAGGCCACAGCTGGAGTACGGTGTACAATTCTGGTCGCCACACTATAGGAAGGGTGTGATTGCACTGGAGAGGGTGCAGAGGAGATTCACCAGGATGTTGCCTGGGCTGGAGCATTTCAGCTATGAAGAGAGACTGAAAAGGCTAGGATTGTTTTCCTTAGAGCAGAGAAGGCTGAGGGGAGATATGAATGAGATATACAAAATTATGAGGGGCTTTGATAGGTTAGATAGGAAGAAACTTTTTCCCTTAGCGGAGGGGTCAATATCCAGGGGCATAGATTTATGCTAAGGGGCGGGAGGTATAAAGGGGATTTGAGGAAAAGCTTTTTCACCCAGAGGGTGGTTGGAATCTGTAACACACTGCCTGAAGGGGTGGTAGAGGCAGGAACACTCAACATTTAAGAAGTACCTAGAAGAGCACTTGAAACGCCATAGCATACAAGGCTGCTGGCCAAGTGCTGGAAAATGGGATTAGAATAGATAGGTGCTTGACAGCCGGCATGGACACAATGCACCGAAGGGCCTGTTTCTGTGCTGTATAATTCTATGACTCTAATTGCAGTCTCTTCCAAAAACTGTTCTGTGAGCACAATTCAATTAACTCCAGCAGGTTAATCACGTGACTAGCTTTTTGCTCGAGACAGCCTCGCCTGCGAGGTTTGTGGATTTCTCACAGCTTACCGGATACTCAGTTGGGGAGTGGAATGCTGGCGCTTACACATTCAATGACTCTCAATGTTTTTTGATTATTGCTATTGACAAAACCAATCTGGCTAATTGAATCTGGGAATACTCCCATTGTCTCTCCATGCCACTGTCTTTTAGAATGCAAATATGCAGCCATGTTTTCAGCCACTGTTCTGTGGTCTTTTTAAAACAAGTTATGTTCAATGTCCAGCAAGCGTTCAAATAACGTTCCATATGACAAAATTAATATATTTCCATCTGGCAGGTGTTGTTTCTGTCACAATAATTATAAATTACAGACACAATCTATAAGCTTCCTGATCCTACCTTTAATAAAGACTAGCATTTATATCGCGCTTTTCACCACCACCGGACGTCTCAAAGTGCTTTACAGCCAACAAAATATTTTTTTTAAGTGTAGTCACTGTTGTAACATAGGAAACATGGCAACAAGTATGCACACAGCAAGCTCCCACAAACAGTAATGTGATAATGACCATATGATATGTTTTTGCAATGTTGATTGAGGGATAAATTTAGCCAGGACACCAGAGATAACTCCCTGCTCTTCTTCGAATAGTGTCATGGGATTGTTTATGCCCACCCGAGAGCAAACAGGGCCTCGGTTTAACATCTCATCTGAAAAACTGCATCTCCGACAGTGCAGCACTCCCTCAGTACTGCACCGGAGTGTCAGCCTTGATTTTTGTACTCATGCCCTGGAGTGGGATTTGAAGCCAGAATCTTGTGACTCGAAGCAGGAACCTTGTGACTCAGAGGCAAGTATGCTACCAACTGAGCCACAGCTGACACACGTAGCTCTGGTCTTCCCTCCTCTCCCACTCAAAACGCTGAGCGTGCATACACCCTCCCAGCTATCAGACAATACCACACCTGTCCACACCACAACACTTTAAGGCCCAGCCTAATGCAGAACCAACACGAGGAATACATGTGCAGCAGAGCAAAGGCATGTGCATGCTTACAGATGTGGCTCTCTCTATTCCACTTAGAAAGCAAATAGGGAGGGGTAGAAGGGGGTTGAGCGAGGGAGAGGGGGGAATGGAAGAAAGAGGGAGAGCAAGGGAACAGTTTCCTTTTCGTCCATGATCAATGCCGCAAGAGTGTTACTGATATCAGTTAAAAAAAAATGTTCTTAAACAGGCAGTCTAGACCAAGACTATTGTCAATTACATCAGGGTTCCTAAATACCAGTTTACATAGCATTGAATGCATTCCAAACAAATGTCAAGATAAACCACTACTTTCTGCAGCACTTACTCTGAAAGTTTTCATATACACAAGTTATTCCTTCACAATACCACAAGACAGTCTAGATGAAAAAGCCCCTTCAGTCCATTTGATTTAATTTCCAGATCAACCAGACAGTCTTTCACTCTTTCTTAAAAAAACTGTGTCTTGATTTAAACTATGCTGCTCTGTAACTCAATGCTACTGCTATACATGCTATGTATAACTAGATACTTTCTGATGTCTGTCCTAAACACGCCCTTTCGGTCCTCACTAAAGATTAGGAATTGGAGGTCATCTGGACTGAAAATCACGAAAAGGTGACTTCTGCAAACTTGGCTCAACAGAAAATTAACATCCATCTTCCTCACCTTCAAAGATAGTAAAATTACAAACTTACAGGTTTTGACTTGCTACAATATAGCTAATAAAATAAAAGTTTACTAAAGTTCTGAGGTTTGTACAAGAACAGTGAAAATTGGACTGTGACCATTGTGCGTTATCCTTCCGTGCCTTCTCCCCAGTGTTTCACTAACCTCTTTCACCAACTCTCCTCCCTTGTCAAGCTCCAAGTACTGCCCTTTCAAAGTACCTATCCAGATGATGATGCGCATCTTCACAGTAGAGGCCTGCTTTAGGTCGGGGAAAAAGAACCCAACCGAACTACAGTGGACCCGAGCCGGTCCCAAGTCCGACCCGGCCCGAGTCCCTCCGATTTTGCCCCGAGCCCGCCACTACTCGACCTGTCCCGTCCCAAGCATCACCTTCCCACTGGAAAGCTCCACCGAGCTGCGGCGCATCTGTGATGACGTCATAGTGATGCCATCACACACTGCGCAGACTCAGTTTCGTTCCAGACTCCCAGCTCAGTTAAGTTTTTTTTTTATTTCAATACTTACCAGCAGAGCACTTACCATGCGTGTCCAGCCCCGGAAGATGGGCCCGACCCGACCCCGACACACGTCGTCGGGTCCCGTCGGGTTCGGGTCGGGTAGCAGGCCTCTACTTCATGGTCCTCGAGCTTTCACTGTCACCTCCAGAGTTCTACCAAAGATCCATCTTTAGCCTCCTCCTTTTCCCTATAAGCTTCCCTTGAAGTCAGGTGTGCAAATTGTCTGACTCCCTGTCTGACAGAGTCTTTGATGTGTAACAACTTTCTTCAGTTGAACAGGAAGACTAAAGCCATCATTTTTGCTACCAGCCAAAAATTTGTTTCACTGCTACTGATGCCATTCCCAAACCCGGCCACTTGCTTAGGCTGAGCAAAACTCACTGTGTTAAACCCAGTTAAGCTTCATGCAACACATCCTCTCCATCACCAAGTCCAGTGAAACCTTTATTCACACATTAAGAACTGAATACGCCAACATTCTCCTCATTGTCATCCCCAACCTCCTCACTCAGTCTACCCTTCATAAACTCCACTTGTCCAGAACAATGTCCTGTCCCAACCGCAGTTTTAATTTTCCATAACTCAATTCCTCAAGGATTGAGAGGAGGCAGCTCAGAAATTACAAAATGAGTTGCACAAAATATTTAGGTACACAGAAAAAGGGCAGATGAAATTTAATGCAAATACAGATGGAAAGTGCTACACGAGAAAATATTGACAATGCATGTAGTTCATGAATGGAGTTGAAATAGCTTTACATGAAGTTAAAAGAGACCCATGAATCTTAGTTGACTTGACATTCAGCATATCAAACCATGCAGAGCAGAAATCAACAGAGCAAACAGGATATAACCAAAACAATAAGAGTAAAGGTCAGTGGAGATTATAATCAAACTGCAGAGTACTCTGGCCAGACTGGATCTAAAGTAATGAGTCGAGTTTTGCTCAGAGACAACACATCCCTGGACATATGCAGACAGGATCCATATTACTGAACCGCAGAGTTAAAGTTATGAGGAAAGGCTGTTGAAACTTGGGCTTTCAGTCTTGAAAGCATATATGAGATATGCTCTTATTGAAGTATATAAGATAATCAGTATGGAAAAGTTATATTCAGAAAATTACTTTAAATTAAATAACCAGAGTAGGAAAAGGGTTCAAACTAGTGCACGACAATCTTGGGACTGTTCTCATGATGTTCTTTTTCATACTAAGAGTGACCAACACATGCAGTTGTCTGCCAGATAGAATATTGGTTCTAGAAACAAATGAACACTGCAATGGGGTTTTTTCCTGAATGGATGAACTAAGATGGGCCAAATCCCCATTGCTGCCTGTAATTATCTTGTCAGCAGCCCACCTGCAATCTTTTATATATGATTTACTTAAAACATCAGATTACTGAATTGAAAACATTGTCCAAAGTGCTCCCTCCCAACAGTATTCTACCATGAATAAAATGTTCTCAGTAAGGAACACAATAAAACGATGATGATATAATGTACAAACCGAGTGCTTGAGTGATACAATGCAGGAATCACATTGCTCCTCACAACGGCCAATAGTAAGAACACACGCTCAGAGATCCAGGGCTTGTTATCGATCACCTTGGCCCAAATATCTTCAGCTGCTTTATCAATGACCTTTCCTCTATCATAAGATCAGAAGTGGGATTATTCATTGATGATTGCATTGTGTTCCGTATCATTCCTAATTCCTTAAATAATGAAGCAGTTCATGCCCTCATACATGCTGATAAGTGGCAAGTAACAGTTATGCCACACAAGTGCCAGGCAACGGCCATCTACAGCAGTGTCTAACCTCCTCCCTTTGACATTCAGAATAACATTACCATCACCAAATCCATCACCATCAACATCCTGGGGGGTCCACACTGACCAGAAACACAACTGGACCAGCCATGTAAATGCCATGGCAACTAGAGCAGGTGAGAGCTGGGAATTCTGCGGTGGGTGGCTCACCTCCTGGCTCCCGAAAGCTTTTCCACAATCTAAATGTCTACAAGGCGCAAGTCAGGAGTGTGGTGGAACACTCCCCACTTGCCTAGATGAGTGCAACTGCAAAGCAGTCAAACTCAGCACCATCCAATCCACTCATTTAAACATCCACTCCCTCCAGCACCAGCAAACCACAGCTGCACTGTGCACTAGCTAGAGAATGCACTGCAGCAATTCACCAAGGCTTATGATGCAACATCTCCCAACCCTGCAGCCTCCACCACCAAAAGGACAAGTGTAGCAGGTGCACAGGAACATCACCTCCTCAATTTCCTTTCCAAGTCACTCAACAACCCAGATCGCCATTCCTTCATTGTCACTGGGTCAAAATCCCGGACTTCATGTAACGACATTATGGAAACGCCCTTACCACAGAGACTACAGTGATTCATGAAAGCAGCCTACCACCACCTTCTCATGGGCTGCTAGAGGTGGGTGCTAAATGCTCACCTTGCCAGCGACATCCACAACTCCGAGAACGAACATATTAAAAAAAGTCACTTGCCAACACATACGGACTAGGCTTACACATCAACAAAGGCCTTCAAGAGATGATGGCAGAAAAATGGAAGAGGAAAAAAAATCTATTAAATTGGCATTAATTCTTAACTTCAGATATTGAATTGAACAGCCAGTGCTTTTTGTACACTTACAATCTGCAGCAGAGTATTCTACTGCGGCTGCTACTGCTTCTGAGTTGTCGGATTCTTGTTGTTTTTGCATGTTTTTGGCATCTGCTTGTACTTTGCGAACTAAAGCTGCAAGAGGATGGTCTGGATCCATTACTTTCAGAGGCTAAAATAAAATGTTAAAATAAAACGTTAATCTTAACTCTCATGTTGAACAACATTTTGGGCGACAGATGCACCAATTTGCTTTGCAAAGTATGATCCAGGTTTTGACTTTTTTGCAGGACTATCTTAATCAAACACAGAATAATGCTCCACTTGGTTTACAAGACATTCACCTAGTACTATACTTCAGTTCACTCCTTAAATTAATAGTGTAAAGGGAAGGGGTGGGGGGGGTGGGGGTGGAAAAAGAGTTTCTAAAGTGTGTTCCAGATCAGTATGTTTCCAATCCAACAAGGAAGGAGGCATTTCTGGATCTGGTTTTGGGGAATGAGGTAGGTCAAGTGTCAGCAAGAGAACATTTGGGGGACAGTGATCATAATATCATAAGGTTGAGGTTAGCTATGGAAAAGAACAAGGAACAATCGAGAGTAAAAATAATTAATTGGGGAGGACCAATTTAGTGGAGAGAATATGGATCTGGCCAGGTAAATTGGAATCAAAGATTGACAAGCAAAACTGTAATGGAACAACAGGATGCCTTTAAAGAGATGTTTTGGGTACAGTCGAGGTACATTCCCACAGGGGAAAAGGTAGGACATACAAAGCAAAAGCTCTCTGGATGATGAAAGAGGTAGAGTAAGTTGAAGCAGAAAAAAAGAGTGCGTATGACAGACGTCAGGTGGATAATACAAGTGAGAACGAGGCTAAATACAGAAAGTTTAGAGGGAAGTGAAAAAATAAGAGCAGCTAAGAGAGTACGAGAAGAGACTGGCTGGTAAGATAAAAGGGAATCCAGAAGTCTTCTGTAGGGATATAAATAGTAAAAAGATAGGAAAAGGAGTGGTGTGGCCGAATGGGGATCAAAAAGGGGATTTACGCACACAGGCAGAGGGCATGTCTGAGGTATTAAATGAGTACTTTGCAATTGTCTTTACCAAGGAAGATGCTGCAAAAGACATAGGGAAAAAGGAGGTTGTTCAGACACTGTATGGGCTAACAACTGTTAAAGAGTAGGGTATTAGGGTATACTTAAAGTTGATAAGTCACCAGGACCGGATGAGATGTATCCAAGGATACTGAGGAAAATAAGGCTGGAAATTACAGAGGCACTGGCCATAATCTTTCAATCCTCCTTAGATACAGGGGTGGTGCCAGAAGACTGCAGAACCCCAAGCGTTACATCCTAATTCAAAAAAGGGTGTTAAGGATAAGCCCAGCAACTACAGACCAGTCAGTTTAAGCTCAGTGGTGGGAAAGCTTTTGGAAACATAATCCGGGACAAAATCAACAGTCACTTGGACAAATATGGACTAATTAAGGAAAGCCAGTATGGATTTGTTCAAGGCAAATCATGTTCGACTAACGCGATTGAGTTTTTTGATGAGGTAACAGAGAGGGTTGATGAGGGTAATGCAGTTGATGTCATATATATGGACCTTCAAAAGGTGTTTGATAAAGTGCCACAAAACAGGCTCGTCAGCAAAGTTAAAGCCCATAGAATAAAAGGGACCGTAGCAGCATGGATACGAAGTTGGCCGAGTGACAAGAAACAGAGTAGGGGTGACTGGTTGTTTCTTTGGATTGGAGGGAGGTATACTGTGGAGTTCTCCAGGACCATTACTTTTCTTGATCTATATTAATTTCTTAGACTTTGGCGTGCAGGGCAGAATTTCAAAATTTGCAGATTACACAAAACTTGGTTGGTCCTATAGAAAGTGAGTCTGGGGAATTAATAATGGATAATAAGGAGATGGCAGATGAATTGAACAGGTATTTTGCATCGGTCTTCACTATTGAGGATATAAGGAACATCCCAGTATTAGCTGTAAGTCAGGAAATGGAAGGGAGGGAGGAACTCAAGAAAATTACAATCACCAGGGAAGTGGTACTGAACAAATTGTTGGAGCTGCGGGAAAACAAGTCCCCAGGTCCTGATGGACTTCATCAGGGTGTTAAAAGAAGTGGCTAGTGAGATAGTTGTTGTGTTAGTTTTAATTTTCCAAAATTCCCTGGATTCGGGGAAGGTTCCATTAGATTGGAAAATAGCAAATGTAACTCCTTTGTTCAAAAAGGGAGGGAGACAGAAAGCAGGAAACTACAAGCCAGTTAGCTTAACATCTGTCCTAGGGACATTTAGAAAAACATCAAGGTAATCAGGCAGAGTCAACATGGTTTTGTGAAAGGGAAATCATGTTTAACCAATTTATTGAAGTTCTTTGAGGGAGTTACATGTGCTGTGGATAAAGGGAAACTGGTGGATGTATTGTACTTAGATTTCCAGAAGGCATTTGATAAGGTGCCACATCAAAGGTTATTGCAGAAAATAAATGCTCATGGTGTAGGAGGTAACATATTGGCATAGATAGAAGATTGGGTAGCTAACAGGAAACAGAGAGTAGGCATAATGGGTCATTTTCTGGTTGGCAAAATGTAAGCAGTGGTGTGCCACAGGGATCTGTGCTGGGGTCTCAACTTTTTACAATTATATAAATGACTTAGATGAAGGGACAGAAGGTATGGTTGCTAAATTTGCTGATGACACAAAGGTAGGTAGGAAAGTAACTTGTGAAGAGGACGTAAGGGGTATAGATAGGTTGAGTGAGTGGGCAAAGAAAGACCTGGCAAATGGAGCATAATGTGGGAAAGTGGGAAATTGTCCATTTTGGCAGGAAGAATAAAAAAGCATATTATCTAAATGGTGAGATATTGCAAAGCTCTGAGATGCATGAATCGCAAAAGGTTAGTATGCAGGTACAGCATGTTATCATTTATCGTGAGGGGAACTGAATACAAAAGTAGGGAGATTATGCTTCAGCTATACAGGGCATTGTTGAGACCACATCTGGAGTACTGTGTTCAGTACTGGTCTCCTTATGCAAGGAAGGATGCAAATGCATTGGAGGCAGCATAGAGAAGGTTTACTAGACTAATACCTGGAATGGGCAGGACTGTCTTATGAGGAAAGATTGGACAGGCTAGGCTTGTATCTGCTGGAACTTAGAGTGAGAGGTGACTTGATTGAAACATACAAGATCCTGAGGGGTCGAGACAGGGTGGATGTGGAAAGGATGTTTCCCCTTGTGGGAGAAGCTAGAACTAGGGATCACTGTTTAAAAATAAGAGGTCGCCCATTTAAAGACATGGACGAGGAGAAATTTTTTCTCTGAGGGTCATGAGTCTTTGGAATTCTCTTCCTCAAAGGGTGGCGGAAGCAGAGTCCTTAAATATTTTTTAAGGCAGAGGTAGATAGATTATTGATAAGCAAGGGGGTGAAAGGCTATCAGGGGTAAGTGGAAATGTGGAGTAATCAGTTCAGCCATGAACATATTGATGGCAGAGCAGGCTCAAGGGGCTGAGTGGCCTACTCCTGTTCCTAATTCGTATGTTGGAAGTATTGTGAACTGTGAGAAGGATAGTGACATATTTCAAAAGGACATATACAGGTTGCCAGAATGGGCAGATGAGATTTAATGCGTAGACATGTGAAGTGATACATTTTGTAAAGAGGAATGAGAAGAGGCAATATAAACTAAAGGGTGCAATTCTAAAAGGGGTGCAAGAACAAAGAGACCTGGAAGTGTATGTACACAAATTGTTAAAAATGACAGGGCAGGTTGAGAAAGTGGTTAACATGACATACAGGATTCTGGACTTAATAGAGCCATAGAGTACAAAAGCAAGAAAGTTATGATGGACCTTTATAAACACTGGTTAGGCCACAACTGGAGTAGTGTGTCCAATTCTGGGCACCGCACTTTAGGAAGGATGTGAAGGCTTTAGAGAGGTTGCAGGAAAGATTTACGGGAATGTTTCCAGGAATGAGAAACTTCAGTTATGCAGGTAGCCTGGAGAAGCTGGGGTCGTTCTCCTTAGAGAAGGTTGAGTGGAGATTTGATAGAGGTGTTCAAAATCATGAGGGGCCTGAACGGAGTAGATAGGGAGAAACTATTCCCACTGGCAGAAGGGTCAAGAAAAAAAAACACACAGCTTTAAGGTGAATGGCAGAAGAACCAACGCCAATGAGAATAAACTTTTTTTTTTAAACATAGCATGCGGTATGGATCTGGAATGTATTGCCTGAGGGTGTAGTGGAGGCAGATTCAATCATGGCTTTCAAAAAGAAATTGGATAATTATCTGAAGAGAATAAATCTGCAGAGCTACGGGGAAAAGGCAGGGGAATGCGACTAGCTGAATTGCTGTTGTAGAGCCGGTATGAACACGACAGGCCGAATCGCCTCCTTCTGTGCTGTAACCATTCGATGATTCTGTGAAATTCAAAACAAATCGTACATGGAGCACAGTCACTGTTCGAAACTGATTTTCAGCCATTTTAACCCACTTAAAGTCAAATTAAACACGTGTTGAAATAAAGCCACTGTAAAATCAGAACCAGTGGACACTCACCCTCGTTAGTTCCTCTAATCTGGAGTTACTTTTAGAAGCAAAAAGACTGGGATGGAGGTAACAGCCATCATTGTCATCATCATCATCTTCACCTGATTCTGTAACAGATTCTGTCAAAAAGATTAAAATGTGCTTCAATAGATGGTGATAGTCAAGTCCTTAAAAGTCTGCATGTTTTTCTTCCTTATACAAGCTTTAATGGCCAAAGCAGCAGCTATAGACTATTCTGAAGTAACTGATCTTAAAGATCCAACATCAGCAAGTTAATTGTGCAATTTCTCAAATTATTGAAATTTCATCATAGAGGGGCCCATTCAGCCCATCCCATCTCTGAAAGTGCTTGGTGTAGACCGGAACAGCAGGCTATTCAGCTCCTTGAGCTCCTTCTGCCATTCAATGAGATCATGGCTGATCTGTATCCTAACTCCATGCACCCACCTTTGCTCCAGATCCCTTAATCTATCAATCTCAGATTTGAAATTATTAATCGAGCTAGCATGTTTTTTGTGGGAGTGTTTTCCATATTTTAACCACCCTTTGTGTGTAGAAATGTTTCCTAATTTCTCTCCTCAATGATCTGGCTCTGATTTTAAGGTTATCTCCCCAAATCTTACACTTCCACCAGTGGAAAAAGTTTCTCTCTACCTGCCCTGTCAATTCCTTCAAAATCCGAAAGAACTCAATTAAATCACACCTTAACCTTCCATATTCCAGGGAAAACAAGCCTAGTTTATGTAACCTCTCGCCATAATCTAACCTTTGGAGCCCTGGTAAAAATCTGGTGTATCGGTTATTACACTCCTTCCAAGGCCTTTCTAAGGTGCAGTGCCTAGAGCTGTACACAGTACTGAAGATTTGATCTAACCAGGGCTTTCTATACTGGTAGCAAAACTTCCTCCCCTTTAGATTCTAGCCCTCCAGATACAAAGACTAACATCCTACGGACGCGCTTCTGATATGTCTTCCTTTTTCCTCAACCGAGGATTCCCCCCCACTGTGGTTGACAGGGCCCTCAACCGTGTCCGGCCCCTTTCCCGCACCTCTACCCTCACTCCTTCCCCTCCCAGAACCGCGACAGGGTTCCCCTTGTCCTCACTTTCCACCCCATCAGCCTCCATATCCAAAGGATCATCCTCCACCATCGCCAGCGTGATGCCACTACCAAACACATCTTCCCCTCCCATCAGCATCTGAAGGGATCGTTCCCTCCGTGACACCCTGGTCCATTCCTCCATTACCCCCATCACCTCGTCCCCTTCTCATGGCACCTTCCCCTGCAATCGCAGGAGGTGTAATACCTGCCCATTTACCTCCTCTCTCCTCACTATCCCAGGCCCCAAACACTCCTTTCAGGTGAAGCAGTGGTTTACTTGTACTTCTTTCAATGTAGTATACTGTATTCGCTGCTCACAGTGTGGTCTCCTCTACATTGGGGAGACCAAACGCAGACTGGGTGATCGCTTTGCGGAACACTTCCGCTCAGTCCGCAAGCAGAACCCCGAGCTTCCGATTGCTTGCAATTTCAACACTTCCCCCCTGCTCTCATGCTCACATCTCTGTCCTGGGATTGCTGCAGTGTTCCAGTGAACATCAACGCAAGCTCGAGGAACCGATTAGGCACACTACAGCCTGCTGGACTGAACATTGAGTTCAATCATTTCAGAGCATGACGGGCCCCCCTTTTTACATTTATTTTGTTATTTTTTTCTTTTTCCTTTTTTTTGTGTTTATTTTATTTCATCTTAGTTTGTTCAGTTTGCTTACCCACTTTTTTTTTCATGTTTGTACTTGCGACTGTTCAATTTTCAGTCCGTTAACACCCTATCTGTACTAATGCTTTGTCTTTCAACACACCATTACCATATTGTTTGCCTTTGCTCCAAGACTTTCTGGTCAGCTATTCTGTGACCTTGGCCTATCTACACCTTCTTCTTTGTTATCTCTTGCCCCACCCCTGCTTTACTTGCTTATAAGCTTTTACATTTCTAATATTTGCCAGTTCTGAAGAAGGGTCACTGACCTGAAATGTTAACTCTGCTTCTCTCTCCATAGATGCTGCCAGACCTGCTGAGTATTTCAGGATTTCTTGTTTTTATTTCTAACATGCTACTGGCCTTTTTAAAAAATTATTTTTTGCACCTGATCACTCCATTATAGTGATCTGTGTACATGGACCCCTAAACCTCTTTGGACCTTCACTTTTCCAGCTTTTCACTATGAGGAGGAGAGCAACAGACTTCAACAGAACATAGACAGGTTGGTGGAATGGGTGGGCGCATGGCAGCGAAGCGTGAAGTGATACATTTTGGTGGGAAGAACGAGAAGAGGCAAAATAAAATAAAGGGCACAATTCTAAAGGGGATGCAGGAACAGAAAGACCTGGGGTATATGTTTACAAATCATTGAAGCTTGCAGGGTAGGTTGAGAAAGTGGTTTATAAAGCATACGAAAGCCTCGGCTTTATAAATGGGGGCAGAGAGTACAAAAGCAAGGAAGTTATAATGAACCTTTAGAAAACACTGGTTCGCTCACAACTGGAATATTGGTCCAATTCTGGGCAACGCACTTCAGGAAGGATGTGACGGCTATAGAGAGGGTGCAAATAGTATGTTGGCCTTGACTGCAAGAGAATTTGAGTATAGGAGTAAAGAGTCTCGCTGCAATTGTATAGAGCCTTGGTGAGACCGCACCTGGAGTATTGTGTACAGTTTTGGTCTCCTTATGTAAGGAAGGATATACCTGCTATAGAAGGAGTGCAATGAAGACTCATCAGACTGATTCCTGGGATGGCTGGACTATCTTATGAGGAGAGGTTGAGGAGACTGGGCCTGTATTCTCTAGAGTTTAGAAGAATGAGAGGTGATCTCATTGAAACACACAAACTTCTTAGAGCTGGACAGGGTAGATGCAGGAAGGATGCTTCCCCTGGCTGGAGGGTCTAGAACCAGGGGACACAGTCTCAAAATAAGGTAGGCCAATTAGGACAGAGATGAGGAGGAATTTCTTCATTCAGAGGGTGGTGAATCTTTGGAATTCTTTATCCCAGAGGGTAGTGGAGGTTCAGTCATTGAGAATGTTCAAGACAGAGAGCGACAGATTTTCAGATATTAAAGATATCAAGGAATATGGGGATAGTGTGGGAAAATGGTGTTGAGGTAGATCAGCCATGATCTAGTTGAATGCGGAGCAGGCTTGAAGGGCCAAATGGCCTACTCCTGTTCCTATATTCTATGTTCCTATGCAGGAAAGATTTACGAGAATGGTTCCAGGGATGAGGGACTTCAGTTACTCAGATAGACTGGAGATGGTCTCATTAGAGAAGCTAAGGGTGAGAGGAGAGAGACGTTCAAAAACATGAGGGATCTGGACAGAGTAGATAGGGAGGAAATGTTCCCACTGGCGGAAGGGTCAAGAATCAGAAGACACTGATTTAACGTGAATGGCAAAAGAACCAAAGATGACATGAGGAAAAAGTTTTGTAACGCGAGAGGTTGGGATCTAGAATGCACTGCCGGAGAGGATGGAGGAGGCAGATTCAATAAAAGCAAAATACTGCAGATGCTGGAATTCTGAAATAAAAACAAGAAATGCTGGAAATACTCAGCTGGTCTGGCAGCATCTGTGGAGAGAAGCAGAGTTAACGTTTCAGGTCAGTGACCCATCAGAATTGGCAGATATTAGAAATGTAAAAGCAAGTAAAGTGGGGGGGGGGGAGGCAAGAGATAACAGAAGAGGTGTTGACAGGATAGAGGGTCACAGAGAAT
This sequence comes from Heterodontus francisci, assembly GCF_036365525.1. Lineage (NCBI taxonomy): Eukaryota > Metazoa > Chordata > Chondrichthyes > Heterodontiformes > Heterodontidae > Heterodontus > Heterodontus francisci. The sequence continues at coordinate 5,472,092 of NC_090393.1, read as the reverse complement.
AAGGTCATGGAACAAAGGCAAACAGTATGTTATGTTAATGGTGTGCTGAAAGACAAAGCGTTAGTACAGAGAAGGTGTAAATAGAACAAAGAACAATGCAGCACAGGAACAGGCCATTCGGCCCTCCAAACCTGCGCCGATCTTGATGCCTGCCAAAACTAACACCTTCTGCACTTCCGGGACCCATATCCCTCTATTCCCATCCTATTCATATATTTGTCAAGATGTCTCTTAAACGTCGCTATCGTATCTGCTTCCACCACCTCCCCTGGCAGCAAGTTCCAGGCACTCACCACCCTCTGTGTAAAAAACCTGCCTCGCACATCCCCTCTAAACTTTGCCCCTCGCACCTTAAACCCATGTCTCCTAGTAACTGACTCTTCCACTCTGGGAAAAAACTTCTGACTATCCACTCTGTCCACGTCACTCATAACTTTGTAAACCTCTATCATGTCGCCCCTCCACCTCCATCGTTCCAGTGAAAACAATCCGAGTATTTCCAACCTCTCCTCATAGCTAATGCCCTCCAGACCAGGCAACATCCTGGCAAACCTCCTCTGTACCCTCTCCAAAGCCTCCATGTCCTTCTGGTAGTGTGGCGACCAGAATTGCACGCAACATTCTAAGTGTGGCCTAACTAAGGTACTGTACAGCTGCAACATGACTTGCTAATTTTTATACTCTATGCCCCGACCGATGAAGGCAAGCATGCCGTATGCCTTCTTGACTACCTTATCCACCTGCGTTGCCACTTTCAGTGACCTGTGGACCTGTACGCCCAGATCTCTCTGCCTGTCAATACTCCTTAGGGTTCTGCCATTTACTGTATGCCTCCCACCTGCATTAGACCTTCCAAAATGCATTACCTCACATTTGTCTGGATTAAACTCCATCTGCCATTTTTCCGCCCAAGTCTCCAACCGATCTATATCCTGCTGTATCCTCTGACAATCCTCATCATTATCCGCAACTCCACCAACCTTTGTGTCGTCCGCAAACTTACTAATCAGACCAGCTACATTTTCCTCCAAATCATTTATATATACTACAAACAGCAAAGGTCCCAGCACTGATCCCTGCGGAACACCACTAGTCACATCCCTCCATTCAAAAAAACACCCATCCACTGTTACCCTCTGTGTTCTGTGACTGAGCCAGTTCTGTATCCATCTTGCCAGCTCACCTCTGATCCTGTGTGACTTCACCTTTTGCACCAGTCTGCCATGCGGGACCTTGTCAAAGGCTTTAGTAAAGTCCATATAGACAACATCCACTGCCCTTCCCTCATCAATCATCTTCGTCACTTCCTCAAAAAACTCAATCAAATTAGTAAGACACGACCTCCCCTTCACAAAACCATGCTGTCTCTCGCTAATAAGTTCGTTTGTTTCCAAGTGGGAGTAAATCCTGTCCCGAAGAATCCTCTCTAATAGTTTCCCCATCACTGACGTAAGGCTCACCGGCCTATAATTTCCTGGATTATCCTTGCCACCCTTCTTAAACAAAGGAACAACATTGGCTATTCTCCAGTCCTCTGGGACCTCACCTGTAGCCAATGAGGATGCAAAGATTTCTGTCAAGGCCCCAGCAATTTCTTCCCTTGCCTCCCTCAGTATTCTGGGGTAGATCCCATCAGGCCCTGGGGACTTATCTACCTTAATGCTTTGCAAGACACCCAACACCTCCTCCTTTTTGATAATGAGATGACTGAGACTATCTGCACTCCCTTCCCTAGGCTCATCATCCACCAAGTCCTTCTCCTTGGTGAATACTGATGCAAAGTACTCACTTAGCACCTCGTCCATTTCCTCTGACTCCACGCATAGATTCCCATCTCTGTCCTTGAGTGGGCCAACCCTTTCCCTGGTTACCCTCTTGCTCTTTATATATGTATAAACAGCCTTGGGATTTTCCTTAATCCTGTTTGCCAATGACTTTTCATGACCCCTTTTAGCCCTCCTAACTCCTTTCTTAAGTTCCTTCCTACTGTCTTTATATTCCTTCATCTGTTCCTAGCCTTCCAGCCCTTACAAATGCTTCCTTTTTCTTTGACTAGGCTCACAATATCCCGTGTTATCCAACCTTCCCAAAACTTGCCAAACTTGTCGTTCTTTCTCACAGGAACATGCTGGTCCTGGATTCTAATCAGCTGACGTTTGAAAGACTCCCACATGTCAGATGTTTATTTACCCTCAAACAGCCACCCCCAATCAAAATTCTTCAGTTACTGCCTAATATTGTTATAATTAGCCTTCCCCCAATTTAGCACCTTCACCCGAGGACTACTCTTATCCTTATCCACAAGTACCTTAAAACTTATGGAATTATGGTCACTGCTCCCGAAATCCTCCCCCACTGAAACTTCGACCACCTGGCCGGGCTCATTCCCCAATACCAGGTCCAGAATGGCCCCATCCCTAGTTGGACTATCTACAAACTGTTTCAAGAAGCCCTCCTGGATGCTCCTTACAAATTTTGCCCCATCCAAGCCCCTAGCACTAAGTGAGTCCCGGTCAATATTGGGGAAGTTAAAATCACCCACCACTACAACCCTGTTACCTTTACATCTTTCGAAAATCTGTCTACATATCTGCTCCTCTACCTCCCGCTGGCTGTTGGGAGGCCTGTAGTAAACCCCGAACATCGTGACTGCACCCTTCCTATTCCTGAGCTCCACCCATATTGCCTCGCTGCATGACCCCTGAGGTGTCCTCCCGCAGTACAGCTGTGATATTCTCCTTAACCAGTAATGCAACTCCCCCACCCCTTTTACATCCCCCTCTGTCCCACCTGAAGCTTCTAAAGCCTGGAACATTTAGCTGCCAATCCTGCCCTTCCCTCAACCAAGTCTCTGTAATAGCAACAACAATAGATTGTAAAGCACAAAGCACTCCAAGCACAAACATAAAAAAAAAACAGAAACAGTGGGTAGGCACAGTAGAAACAAACTAAAATAAAATAACCAAAGAAAAAATAACTAAACATAAAAAGAGGGGCCCGTCATGCTCTGAAATTATTGAACTCAATGTTCAGTCCGGCAGGCTGTAGTGTGCCTAATCAGTAAACAAGATGCTGTTCCTCGAGCTCACGTTGATGTTCGCTGGAACACTGCAGCAATCCCAGGACAGAGATGTGAGCATGAGAGCAGGTGGGGAGGGCGTTGAAATGGCCAGCAACCGGAAGCTCGGGGTCATGGTTGCGGACTGAGCGGAGGCAGATTCAATCGTGACTTTCAAAAGGGAATTGGATAAGCACCTAAAGGGAAAAAATTTGGAGGGCTATGGAGAAACGGCCAGTGAGTGGGACCAGCTGAATTGCTCCTGCAGGGATCTGGCATGAATGGTACTGGCTGAATGGCCTCCTTCTGTGCTATAATAATTTATGATTCTCTAGAAGATTCTTGAATCTATCCTCTTTTGACTCGATGGCTCTACGTACCTGCATTGAAATCTATGTGCCAGTTTTGTCCTCTCACTTAATCTAACAATGTCTTGTGGTATTTAGCACTCCCATCTACACTACTCACTATGCCACCAATCTTTGTCTCATCGGCAAACTTGAAAGTATAACTCTATTGTGGTATCCAAGTCATTAATATAGTGAATAGTTGAGGCCCCAGTTCAGATCCTTGTGAGATACCACTAATCACTTCTTTCTGATTAAAGTACATACATATTATCCCTACTCTGTCTTATGCTGCTTCACCAATCTCCTAATCGGGTCAATAACTTGACTTCAATTCCATGAGCTTCAGTTTTAGCTAACAGTATCTATGTGCAGCACTGGAGCTATCCACTCTAATCCCATTTCTTTGCCCTTTCACCATTACCTTTTAATGTTTTTCTCATCAAGAATTTATCTCATTCCCACTTAAATGAATGATGTGCTTGACTCTGCTTCAATACCCACTTATAAGGCATTCGACACTGAAATACCTTTGCAAGACTTGTTTTTTATTTTTATTTTAACCTTACCCTTTAAGTACCAACAGCAGTCAGTCCACTGCTTAGCAATGCACCAACCACCAGCAAAAATAAGTATTTTGATTACTTCTATTAGATGCTCTTCAACTTCTTAGATGTTCCTTAAACCTTCTGTACTCTAGTGAATATAGTCTTAGTGTTACTCAAACCTAACTGTACATTCTCAACCCTGTTCTCATCTTGAAAGGAAGACTTGTATTTATATAAGCGTTTCTCTCAGAAACTTCTCCAAATGATCACAGCCAATAAGCTATTTCTGAAGTGCAGTGTTAATAGGCAGCTTAGAAAATCTAAATTACATCTTTCCTGTGATTCCAATGTTCCTCTAATGGGTGCTCAAAACACAAACTACTTCAACTATAGCCTAATCAACCTCTTGTACGGATTCATCACAACTTCCACAGATTTTTAGGCACAGTCCTGATATAAAACACGGAACTCTATTGACCCTTTTTGATATATTCTAAAAGCATGATTGCAGTTGGAAATAAGAAATAGAAGTAGGCCATTCAGCCCTTCGAGCCAGCTCCATCATTCAATAATGGCTGATCTTCTACCACAGCTACACCATTCCAAACTATCCTCATATCCTTTGATTCCCTTTGTATCCAAAATCTATCAACCTCGGCTTGAATACATTCAACAACTAAGTCCCCTGGGGTAGAAAATTCCAAAGGTTCACAATCTTTTGAGTGAAGATATTTCTTCTCATCTCAGTGCTAAAATGGCTAACCCTTTATTGAGAGTCTAGGACACCTAGTTCTAGAACCTGCCAGCCTGGGGAAACATCTTCCCAGCATCAACCCTGTAAAGCTCACTAAGAATTTTATATGCTTCAATGAGATTGCTTCTCATTCTCCTGAACTCTAGAAAATACAGGCCTAGTCTACTCAATTTCTCCTCACAGGACAATTCATTTATCCCAGAAATCAGTCTAGTGAACCTTTGTTACATTCCTTGATAAGGCATGTATATTCTTTCTTCGGTAAGGAGACCAAAGCTGTGAATCGTACTCTAGGTGTTGTCTCACTAAGGCCCTATACAATTGCAGTAAGACTTCTTTACTCTTAAACTCCAATCCCTTTGTAATAAAGGTTAACAGACCATTTGCTTTCCTAATTGCTTGCTGTACCTGCATGTTAACTTTGTGATTCATGTACCAAAGACACCCAGATCCCTCTGAATGCAAACATTTCCCAATCTCCCTAAATGTTAATGCATCTATAACCCAGTACTTTGTTCTTCCACTCCATTGAGAATTTTCTGTTTAAATTAGATCTCCATTCTCTTCTTTTCCTCAGGCTGTACTATTTCATATTTATGGTCATTTAACTGCATTTGCCACATACTTACCCAATTCCCTGCCCGTGCCTTCCTGCAATTTACTCTCAGTTTGCCATGTCTCCAAACTGAATGCAATCAGCAGGTTTTAACATTAGCTTAGTGCCCAACTAACTTATACATACAAATATCCCAGAGATCCCTGTGACACACTTGCTACATTTGCCAATCCAAGAAATAATTTACTACTACTCTGCTTTCTATCCTTCAGCCATTGATCAATTCATGCTGCCATTTTACCTTTAATATAATGTGCATTAATCCCACTTACAAAACTCATGGGGCACTTCATCAAACACTTTTCTAAAGTCCAAATGTAACATGTCCATTACATTTCCTCAAAAGAATTTGATTAGGCAAGCACAATCAGCCCTTTAGAAATCCTTGCGGTCTGTCTTCAATTAGCCTACTTTTCTAAATATACACTAATGCTATTCTTTGTTTAGGGCTTCTAGCAGTTCTCCCCCATCAACATGAGGTTAACTCATCTGTAACTGCCTGGTTTAGCCCCTTTACATTTTTTTGAATAACATTCACAAGCACATCCGGATACAAACCACATCTGGAAAAAATTGCGAAACATTTTGGCCAGTGCCTCCACAATTATTAACCCTCAGTTTTTTTAAAAAATTCATTCAAGGTATGTGGACACATCACTGGTAAGGACAATTAAGTGCCAATCCTGAAGTGTCCTCAAGAAGGTGGTCGTGAACTGCGTGGTGACGATACCCCCACAGCACTGTTAGGGAGAGAGCTCCAGGATTTTGACCCAGCGACAATGGAGGAACTGCCGATATATTCCCAAGTCAAGATGGTGTGTGACTTGGAGGGGAACTTGGAGATCCTCATGTTCCTATGAGCCTGCTGCCCTTGTCCAGCTGGGCAGCAGAGTTTGCGGGTTTGGAAGGTGTTGTTAAAGAAACCTTGGTGAGTTGTTGCAGTGCACCTTGCAGATGGTGCACAGTCCCAACTTGGTGACTTATCAACTTTAGGTCTCACTGGACCATTTTATTTCGCATACATAAATGGCATATTAGCCCCCCTCCTACTTCGCTCCCACTGAAAACAGTACTTATTTCCCAAGCAATATCTTGCAACATCACAGAAAACAAAATTTATCAAACTGCAGGATTCTATGTAGAATCAGTAAAGGAAAGGTGATCAGAAATAGTTTAACTTACTCCTTTTCTCTTCAAATCTTTTTTCGGTCTGAACAACATATTTCCCATCTTTCATGGTTTTGAGAATGTGCTTATAGTATGGATTCAGGTAGTGATCAAAACGCAGAAAATCAAATTGAGAATTCCGGGCTTGTTTAGCTTTAAGCATAATTTCGAACGGTGTGCCCTGCTTGCAGACAAATTTTGCCGTGCGCTCAATGATGGCATGCATTTTGGATGTTGCAGGCTGGAGAAAGAAACGTGTACATATCATAACAACTTGCAATCATCAGACAATTATCTCAAAACTAGAAGACCTGAATAAAATATTCTGTCTACACCAATGGCAATAATCCTGTACACATGTTAGTTTATTTAATTCGTGAGATTCAAACTGCCACATTACAATCAATGCACTAGAATCTAAAAATATTGACTGGAAACCAAACTTCTGATGATTTTACAATTGGCACATTTGATAAGAACACAATTTATCAATTAGGTAAATGAATCACAAGAATATTTGTTTTTAAGCACAAAACATGTTTTCTAGTGGGTGTGCAAGTCAGTCTTTTTTCTTCATCTGCATTCAAGTACACAGATTAGGCAGCTTTGCTCATTATTTCTTCTTTCTACTATAACTCAAAACAAAACTGAAGGTTGGGGATATCACACCCATGACCTAACCTGAATACTTTGTCACAGAATCCATGACTGATGCACCATCCTCACGTAAAAGCAACTTCGTACACTGAATGAAAGCAACAACTACAGAACACACACTGTTCTGAATCATTCCAACTTTGTCACTTTTGTATTTCTGTAGTGAATCTCTCAAGGATGCTATGACTTTAATAGAATACTAAAGCTTTCAGCCACAAACACAAGTTGCAATGTATTTCCTCAACACAGTTACACATGCTCAGCATACTGGGGTGAAGGAAAAACAAAATTGCTGCCAAAGTTTTGAAGTGCCAGGTAATAACCAACACAAACAAAAGAATCCCCAGCCACTTTCCCTTGCTCTTCAACAGCACCAAATATACCCTACCAACATCCTGGAGATCACCACCGACCAGCAGCTGAACTGGGCCAGCCACATCAACAACTTGGCTATAAAGCCAGGGCAGAGAAGATACCATCACTACAAATTCCTCTCCATGTCACACATCATCCCATCTTAGACATACACTGTTGTTGCTTCAGTGTCCCTAGGTCAATATCCTGACCTTTCCCTAACTACCACCATTGCTCTAAGGACTGAAGCAGTTCAAGATGACTCATCACTACAATTGCAATAAATGCAGATTTTCTATCACTGCCCACATTTTTTTAAAAACTGCATCTCACCAACTCCCTGTGGCAAAGTGTTTCATGATGCAATAACCTGCTACATAAAGAACTTGGGAAATCAGGTACGGAGAACAAAATAAAAAGTTCAGACAGCCCACAATATGTTCTTTACAAAGACAGCATAGACCTGTCGGACCGAATTGCCTGTTTGAGCTGTAAAATTTAAACAAAACACTTCCAAGATCGCTTTTCCTACAGCACTTCAATCTATTTACTGAAATGGGAGATAGATCTTGAACATAGTGCCCTGCAAATAACTACTGAACATCACATTAATTTAAAATTTAGAAACCTTATTTTTTTTGAAATTTTGTTCTTGGGGTATGAGCGTCACTGGCAAGCCCAGCATTTATTGACCCATCCCTAATTGCCCTTGAGAAGGTGGCGATGAGCCGCCTTCTTGAACCACTGCAGTTCATGTTATTAAACTTGACTAAAACGTAGTGTGTTTAGTAGTTTTCCAGTTCACTTTTTCATTCTCAGTCTGAGGAATCACTTTAACCATAACTGTTACACAAAATGTAACATTTTCTGTTGATCTCTTATGAACAATTAGGCATGAAAAGATAATCATGTCATCAATGTTTAGCCTCTGCACTAGACAGTACATTCATATATATAACTACTACTAATGCTACCTCTTAGGACAGGGAATAAAGCCTAGCTAATTTCAAGAACAGAGCACTTGGAAAACAATGACAAGATTGGACAAAGTCAACATGGATTTACGAAAGGGAAATCATGCTTGCCAAATCCACTGGAATTTTTTGAGGATGTGACTAGTAGAATAGATAAGGGAGAACCAGTGGATGTGGTGTATTTGGATTTTCAAAAGGCTTTTGATAAGGTCCCACATAAGAGATTAGCGTGCAAAATTAAAGCACATGGAATTGTGGGTAAGGTACCAACATGGATAGAGAACTGGTTGGCAGACAGGAAACAAAGAGTAGGAATAAACGGGTCTTTTTCTGAGTGGCAGGCTGTAACTAGTGGGGTACTGCAGGGATCAGTGCCAGGACCCCAGCTATTCACAATATATATTAATGATAAAGATGAGGGAATTAAATGTAATATATCCAAGTTTGCAGATGACACAAAGCTGGGTGGGAGTGTGAGGAGGATGCAGAGAAGCTCCAGTGTGATTTGGACAGGTTGAGTGAGTGGGCAAATACATGGCAGATGCAGTATAATGTGGATCAATGTGAGGTTATCCACTTTGGTGGCAAAAACAGAAAGGCAGATTATCTGAACAGTGATAGATTGGGAAAGGGGGAGGTGCAGCGAGACCTGGGTGTCCTTGTGCAACAGTTGCTGAAAGTAAGCATACAGTTGCAGCAAGCAGTTAAGAAGGCAAATGGTATGTTGGCCTTCAAAGCGAGAGGATTCGAGTACAGGAGCAAGGATTTCTTGCTGCAATTATACAAAGCCTTGGTGAGACCACATCTGGAGTATTGTGTACAATTTTGGTCTCCTTATCTGAGGAAGGATGTTCTTGTTGTGGAGGGAGTGCAGCGAAGGTTCACCAGACTGATTGCTGGGATGGCAGGACTGACGTATGAAGAGAGATAGGGTCAATTAGGCTTGTATTCACTAGAGTTTAGTAGACTGAGAGGGGATCTCATAGAAACCTACAAAATTCTAACAGGACTAGATGCAGGAAGGACGTTCCCGATGACGGGAGAGTCCAGGACCAGGGGTCACAATCTAAGGATAAGGGGTAAGCCATTTAGCACTGAGATGAGGAGGGATTTCTTCACCCAGAGAGTGGTGCACCTCTGGAATTCTCTACCACAGAAAGCAGTTGAGGCCAAATCATTAAATATATTCAAGAGTTAGATATAGTTCTTAGGGCTAAAGGGATCAAGGGATACGGGGAGAAAGCGGGAACAGGGTACTGAGTTTGGACGATCAGCCGTGATCATATTGAATAGCGGTGCAGGCTCGAAGGGCCAAATGGTCTACTCCTGCTCCTATTTGTCTATGTTTCTATAAAAAAAGATTTCTCAGTCCTGGATTCAGACAATTTGAAGGAAGTGTTTTTTTTCCAAAAGATAAGATTTACAACACCAGTTTTTGAACTATTAAAAGTGGTACTACTATTCTGCAATTAGGTCAGATTAGATTTTGCCTTCTTATTCGAAACAAATTTCCAGTCAAGTGCAACATACCTGCAGATTAGAACCTCAAGATTAGCAGTATACGATATTTTCAATTGCCCTGATGGCTCAGTGGATAACGGACCATCTAGTATGACGAACCAGAAGTACAATAAAACTGACTGCTAATATATGGGGAGTTAAACAATCACAAGGTTTCTCACCACCACTTCTCTCAACTCCTCCACTGTTGCTAATTTATCGAATTGCTTATCCAACATCCAGTACTAAATGAGCAGAAATTTCCTCAATTAAATAATGGGAAGACTGAAGTCATTGTTTTCAGTCCCTGCTCCAAACTCTGTTTCCTAGCTACCAACTCCAAACCTCTCCCTGGCAACAGTCTGAGATTAAGCCAGTCTGTTCACAACCTTCGTATCATATTTGACCCCGAGATGAGCTTCCAACCTCATATTCGTGCCATCACCAAGACTTCCTCTTTCCGACATCGCCCACATTCATGCCTTTGTTACCTCTAGACTTGACAATTCCAAAGCACTCCTGGCTAGTTTCCCACATTCTACTGTCCGTAAACTTGAGGTCATCCAAAACTCTGCTGCCCATGTCTTAACTCACACGATGTCCTGTTTACACATCACTGCTGTGCTTGCTGACCTACACTGGCTCCCAGTCAAACAACATCTTGACTCATCCTCGCTTTCAAATCCTTCCATGGCCCCAACCTTCCCTATCTCTAATTTCCCTCCAGCCCCATAAACCTCCAAAATATCTGCACTCCTCTAATTATGGCCTCTTGTGCATCCCTGATCTTAATCGCTCCACCACTTGATGACCATGTCTTCGCTTGCCTGGGCCCCAAGCTCTGGAATACCCTCCCTATATCTCTCCACCTCGCTTTCCTCCTTTAAGATACCCCTTAAAATCTGCTCTTTGACCAAGCTTTTGGTCACCTGACCTAACATTTCCTTTATTGGCTCTGTGTCATACTTTGTTCTAGAATGCTCTGGTGAAGCACCTTGGGACGTTTTATTACATTAAAGGCACTATATAAATACAAGTTGTGTTGCTGTTCTGTGGAGGGGGAAAAATGATCATACGGGCAAGTTACAAGAAGCAGCAGCAGCCTTCAGTGCAGGAGAGAGAGGGACATATCTGCCTGCGGTCAACGAACATGCATGCAAAACATATCCGACAACCTAAGGCAGTTTAATTGACTTAACTGCCAATAAATGCCTATTCTGATATGATCAGCCTATATGTTAATACTGAGAATCACTCTATATGTACTTGTATTTTCCACCATCTCAATGCTTTAAAACAACTATAATTTGCAGGTCTATATTGATGGGTTTCTTCCATCAGAAAAGATTTAGTAACTCAAAGCTGCTTGATCAATTTCCGAACAGAAATGTTATGCCATGTGAAGATGCTCATCAACTTCCAAGTCTAAATGACAAGCTTTGAATTGGTCATATGAAATATCCAACTATACAATGCATGGAACTGACATAAAAGTTCTTGAATGGCTCTTACGTTTATGAATTTACCAACAATGAACAAGATGTGAACTCAAAGGATTTAATCTAGATGATTTGACACACTGGAATAATACTGAAATCCACACAACAGGCCCTGCTTTCCCATTACCAGACCTAAGCCGCAGGCCACTAAACAATAAATCAGAACATATTGTCCCACTGGGAACCCCATTACTAGGAAACCTGACTATTATTGAATCTACTTCTCTGCAGACGCTGTATGACTGTCAAATAAACTATAGCGCTACAAGTCAGATGTTCCCACGAAACTCAAGAACACAATTCAGAACAGCTGGCTGAACAGTAAAGTAAAATTATATTTTCCAATAGGGCGCAGTTTCCTTTTAATGATACAACTACTTAAAATAAGGTACACCAATAAATACAATAGTCACAAAATCAAATTCACAACCAATGAAAATGTGGCTTCTTTGATTTTGGAATTGGTAGATAGAAGCTTATATCTCCTTGTGAAAACAGACTTTATTTTCTCACTACAACTAACAACATTCTACATGATGTAATTGCAAGAGACGCAAGATACTTACAACTTCTACATCAGAAGGGACAAGTAGCCCAGGAGGAGCAGTGTATGGCTCCTCATTCTCTTCCGTGTTATCACTCTCAACTGCCATACAAAAGATAAAAAGAGAAAGCTAGCAATGCAATACAATGTACAACTACACATGGAGATGTAGTGGTCTAAGCAAAAAAAAAATCCCCCTCACCAAATACTATTAAATTACTGCAGATGACTAAATTATACATTCTCATTATACTTGAGCTTAATTCAGTTATTCATCTGAAAATATCTCTCTACTTGACCATTTTATCAGAGTATCAAGCTTACTGTTAGTACAATAGATGCAATCCATAGTCTGTAATGCAATTAATGAAAATGTCCATTTACTCATCTGCATTGATTAAATAGCCTTCAGAGAGGGCCTTTTGGCTGTGAAGTACTTTAGACATCCCGAGGATATGAAAGGTGCCAGTATAAATACAGCTTCCTTTCTTTACTCGTTGGAATATTGATATAAGAATCAAGTTAAACTTGATTATTAGGTTGAATATATACAGTACAAACTAAGTGCACTGCAAACTTGCACCTCATCTCTATGGATAAACTGGAAAAAAAACAGCAATTTTAAAAGCTATTAAGTTGGCCTATTTACACTAATTGCATCTATACCAAGGTTATATACATTACTTCTACTGTAAAGTACATTATGATTTAAAGCATTGTACTAATAAATATAAAATCACAAACTGCAGCACAGGCCTTCGGCCCATTGTCCCTGTGCTGGATCTTAGATAAAGCACTTGTGTTTCATCCAACATCCCTGCATTTATCTGTAACCCTGTGAATTCCTTGTCCTCAAGTACCTGTCCAACTCCCTTTTAAAATTATTTATGGAATCAGTTTCCACCACCTTTTCAGATGGAGCATTCCAGATCCCAACAACTTAATGAAAAAAATTCTCATCACCCCTGCAGATCTTCTGCCTAAGAATTTGAATCCATGACCCCTGGTTATTGATCAACGCCAGGGGGAATATTTTTCCCTATTTATTCTTACCAAAACCTATCATCTTGGAAACCTCTTTTATGTCAGGGTTTAATTTTAGAAACACCGTGTTTTTAGCTCCCCCTCAATGAATCCTTGTTCACTGCTCCAATTGTAAGGCAAAGAAATCAGTCAGGTTTCCTTAGATTTAAACAAGGTGCAAGTTTATTAATCTTAAACTCTAATCCAGTTAATGACTACGAATATGCAATATGACCATGCATACAGGATAAACACACATGCAGAAAGAGACAGAAAATGTAGAAAAGAATAAAGGAGCAAAGGTTCAGGCAATCTCGGGATTATAATTACAGTCCTTTGAGTTCAATTGTGGAGTCTTTGGTTGCCGGTACAGCAACAGTTTAAGATCAATGTTCATATGACAAAATATGCCTCATTCTGAGCAGTAGGGGGAGGGGGGGGTGGTTTGCATGACACAGTGAAGTGCTAAATAAACATAAGGAGCCTTGCTGGCTATTGGAGTTGTTTACAGAGAAGTCACATGTCTAGGTTTATGGTTGTCAGGGGTTTTTGGCTTTCTGATTTGGATGCTCAGTTGGTATTTATAGACTACTAAGAGAGAAACCACCCAATTCATCCTTTGCCACCTGTTTTGAAAAATCTTCTGAGAATCCAGTGACAACTGAACCCGCAGATGCAGTAATTCTCCCGAAAAGCCTGCAAGACTACTCCTCGACGAGTTCTGAACAGAACTGCTCCAGAAAGATCATAGTGAAGGGTACCTGGATGCCAGACAAAGGCCATCTGGAACATTCCATATCTTATTTTTTTTTCCAACAACTGACAATAACTTGGCCAAAGTATTTTTTTTTAAGAAGTTGATCTCTGCAGAGCTAGTTTTTTCATTTTTCATTATTTTTTTCTTTAACCGGTGTGTTAGGTTATTTTAGAAGGGTAGATATTTATGCTTAGATATTTCAAACTGTGTGTTAATAAGCTTTGCATCTTTATTGAATAAGGCTTGTTTTATTATAAATCAATAATTTTGTTGCTTATTAAAGAAACCTGGTTGGCAGATTTTTATTCTGAAACTAATATTGTTAAAGTATATAATTGGCCGTATCGGTAACTGGGTGAAACATTTAAATATATGTTGTGACTAGTGGAGTAGTGGAACTAGAGAAAGACAGTGCGTTCCTCCAACCTCCGTCGCAACACTACCTTTTCCTTTCAAAATAATATGCCTAGCTTGTATCTGAACTACCTCTTCCCTGCATGTTCTCCATTGCTCCCTTATTGTGCAATTATCTTTTCTAGTTTACCTGTACTTGGTCCCTTCCTGGAATCACTAAGATTAGCTCTTTCCCAATTGAGCACTTTTATCTTCAATGTTTTCGGGTCTCTAGTCATAGTTACTTTAGTTGTGGTCACTGTTAGCTGGATGATCTCCAACTATAACACACTACACTTGCCCTACTTCAATACCCAGAACAAAATCAAACACTGTTTCTTCCTATAATAAAAACAAGAAATGCTGGAAATACTCAGCAGGTCTGGCAGCATCTGTGGAGAGAGAAGCAGAGTTAACGTTTCGGGTCAGTTCCGAAGAAGGGTCACTGACCCGAAATGTTAACTCTGCTTCTCTCTCCACAGATGCTGCCAGACCTGCTGAGTATTTCCAGTATTTCTTGTTTTTATTTCAGATTTCCAGCATCCGCAGTATTTTGCTTTTATTTTACAGTTTCTTCCTTGTTGGGCTGGAGAAATATTGGTGATCGAGAACGTTCTCCTATACATATATCAGAAATTCCTGTATTTTCCTCTTAGCACCTGGTTTGTTCCCCAGTCCATATTAGGGTAATATTACTATCTCCTAATATTACTACTCTATTTTTGTTTCACACCATTGAAATTTGCTGACAAATTTGGTCATCTATCTCCTTCTTATTGTTTGGAGTTTTACTGAAAAAAACTTCCAGCAATGTAACATCTCCCCCCTCTTCTTGTTCTGTCTTCCTAAACTTAAGCCAAGTAGATTCAGTCCTAGAACCATCTAACACATTCTTTCTATATAGAACTGTAACATCATTCTTAATCAATACTACAACGTCCCCTTCTCCATCATTTCTGAATACTTTGTAACCAGGAACATTAAGAACCGATTCCTTGTCTTGTCTCTGTTAATGCAACCATGTCTTAATCCCATGTGGCAATTTGTGCTTGCAGTTCACTAACCTTATTAGATACATTACAGACACTGATGTACATATAATTTATATCTTTATCACTTTTTATATTTTCCTCAATCTGATCCCTGCAATTTTTTGGTATACTTTAAATTTTACTGCTGTGTATATCTCTCTGTCCTGTGATCTCATTTTTGCTCCACTATGGTTCCCCAAAACTGTTTTCATGTTTGTAATGGAACAGCAGTTCAGCAGATAATTTCCTCTGTCTTCACTAGCCAAGCTTCGAATTATATTTCATAAACCAGCAATGAGTCATTCTGGTTATCAGAAATGTGAATATACAATTATTTGGATAGATAATCTCCGGAACAATCCATTTACCAAATCCACAAAGTTTAACAAAAGCCAAGATTCAGGACTCCTATAGTTATACAAGTATTCATTTGTCATCATTGATTAACTGAGATAGGCACATAAACTTATCAAATTTACTGTTAGTCTTATATACTTTAATAAATGTCAAATGGCTAAACTTCAGACCTATATTTATACTTTACTTTGGAATGAAGAGCAAAAAGCTTTTCAAACCCAACTGGGGATTAGAAATGCTTTAGGTTCAATCTATAATAATACTCAGTTTTTGTCTATCCAGACTGTTTTGATTGGTCAGTTTAAGGGCCGCATCTATTGGCGGGCGGTGCCTGGTGCACGCAGAGGACTGGAGCACATGACACTACCAAAGGTTGGTGGAGAACAAAAAACAGCAGAAGGTAAGGGGAGCCCAACAACAAAGTTACTCTGGCTGGAGACTGTTTTTGTGAGGGATGGGACAGAAGGAATGGGATGGAAGGAATGGCATGAGAGGGATAGCATGGGAGGGAGGATGAGATGATGGAATTGGTTAAGTGTGGCAAAATGGCAGGGACAATTATTTGATACAAATTATTCAAAGTGTTCTTTGCGCTAAAAATGAAGATTCACTAGATTTGAATGAAAAAGTTTTAGAAAAGCTATCAGATGAATTAAAAGAATACATCAGCATAGATTCTACAGATGATGATAACAGTCTATACCCTCCAGAGTTTCTACCCAGACTAACTCCAATGGCTATGCCACCACACAAAATTAGATTCAAGGAAGGAGCAGTTATAATGTTGTTATGAAACTTGAATCCTAATCAAAGACTTTGTCATAGAACAAGATTAGGAAACTATTTTCTTTGATGATAGATGCTGAAATTATAACAGGCAGATTTCAAGGAAATAGAGTGTTTATCCCTCAAATAATATTGAGCTCATTAGATGTAAACCTGCCTTTTCAACTCAGGAGAAAACAGTTCCCAATTAAACTTCCATATTCTATGAATATAAACAAGTCACAAGGCCAGAATTTGTATTTACATTCTTTGGCCTGTTTTTACACATGGTCAGATTTATGTAGCTTTTTCCAGAGTGTGAAGTTCTGATTCTGCTGAAGCCTTTGGTGAAAGAATAACTAGAAATCCTGTATTAAAAGAAGTACTATTGCAATAAAGATACTAATCAGACTGCAGAGGTTATGAATATATGACATCTACAAAAGATTGACTTTACGGACACAAAACGGAAATAAATTCTATATACTTACCATCTGTTTTGCTGAGTTCTTCTTCTTCTGTTGGTTGTGATGGATCATAGTAATCACTGTTATAAGCAAATCCAACTGCATTATAGATGCCATCCTCTGCTAACGCCTCATTCAGACGTCGATATTCTTCCTCTTAAAAGCAGAGAATTGTGGAGGGGAAAAATGCATTAGACTTAAAGAAGCAAACACTACTCTAAAATCCAACATGCACGTAAAGTTAAAATCTGACATTCAATAGCAATAGTATAGAGTAAATCATTGATAAGCTTTAAAATACAATTGTCATCAATTTTAATGAAAACTGTGAGAAAGCCTCAAAACATATATTCAGCAGACAAATCAGCTTTCCCATTGAAGAGAAAGACAAAACAGAACTCTTAGTTTCCATTCTGCCCTAAGTTGCGAACAATTCTCTTTTGCAGGCTAATTTAACTACTCCTGAGATCCTTTTGACAAGGAAGGATTCCTTTTCCAATTCCCAGGATACTGTCAAATAAGGAATATCAAAAAAATGAGTGCATGGTCAAATTACAGGAGGTTGTAAATATTTGCAGAAATTCACATGAATTTGGTTGAAAGGTAAAGTTGTTTTGCAAAAAGTACCTTGCCTTGCCTCCTCCTCAAGCAAGTCCGTATGCAAGGCTAAATACCTCTCTTCATCGCAAAGAGCGTCAATCCTTGCCTCTTCTTCCGATAACTGATAATCTCTGTTCCAAGTGTACTCAGCATCACATTCTGAGAGGTCATGTAAGTGACCCCGACAATCATACCTGCAAGGTGAAGACGTTGGTCAATACAATAAAAAAAACAGACCAGATCACATACTTACCACACTAGGCAACCTGAAAGCGATATTTAACGAAACAATTAACATGACAAATGACATAGAAATATGAAAATGAAATAGCTTAGTATATTGTATATTTAAATTTAATAATTTAACTGTCTTTCTGAGATGGTAGAAAGTACATTGCAAAAAACTTAACCCTGTTCCTCACCACAATATTGAATGGTTAACAAAAAGTAAACAAACACCCGGTTTGCCAAGTACTAACACCGTTTAAAAAAAAAATCTTACCGTGCATGTTTCAGTCAATCACTCGCACTGCTATCTTTCAAAGACACTCCTGCTTGACAACATTTCATCTGCAAAAAGCAGTTTTAAACAGGCGCGCAAACGCCGAGGACATAAATACCTAGCAGCAAGAACCAAAAGGGCCGTAAATATCCTCGTTTCACCATGCTCTGCGTTTTCCTGGAGAAGGAGGTGGAGGAGAGTGAGAGCTCTTCGTCAACTGGAGGCCCATCGCTTGGAAGCAAAATCATGACTAGGCCTGTTTTTTTTTTCCTAGCCATTTTACTACCTGGCAAATTGACTGGGGAGAGAAGCTCTGGATTACGTGACAGAGAGAGACATATATATATATATATATATATTGTATACACACACACACAAAGATTACATAGAATATACAGCACTGAAACCGGCCATTCGGCTCGAGTCCATTTATATAAATATATGCACAAATAAAGAAAGCAGAGAAAGGTTAGGTAGAATAATAGACTGCAAGCAGCTAATATTAAACACATAATGCACCCCAAAACCCAGCAATTTAATGTATTTTAGAAAGAAGCGACTTCCATTTCTATAGCGCCCTTCATAACCACAGGATGTTCAAAGTGCTTTACAGCAAATGAAGTACTTTTGAAGGGTAGTCACTGTTGTAATGTTAGAAATGCAACAGCCAAATTGCGAACTGCAAGCTCCCAAACATCAACGTGCCAACAACCAGATAATCTGTTTTTCAGCGATGCTGATTGAGGGATAAATATTGCCCAGGACACTGGGGAGAAGTCCCCTGCTCTTCAAAATAGTGGCCATGGGATCACTTACAGTCACCCGAGAGTGCCGAGGAGGTCTCGCTTTAAAGCCTCATCTGAAAGACAGCACCTCTGACAGTGTGGCACTCCCTCTCCAACGGCGCAGCGCTCCATCAGCAATGATCCTCCGACAATGCACATTCCC
The DNA here is from genome assembly GCF_036365525.1 of Heterodontus francisci. Lineage (NCBI taxonomy): Eukaryota > Metazoa > Chordata > Chondrichthyes > Heterodontiformes > Heterodontidae > Heterodontus > Heterodontus francisci. The sequence continues at coordinate 5,453,231 of NC_090393.1, read as the reverse complement.
ACGTACATCCCCACTGACAGCCCAATGCGCCCTCGATATTGCCCCTCCGGCAGCGCGGCGCTCCCTCAGTACTGCCCCTCCGGCAGCGCGGCGCTCCCTCAGTACTGCCCCTCCGGCAGCGCGGCGCTCCCTCAGTACTGCCCCTCCGGCAGCGCGGCGCTCCCTCAGTACTGCCCCTCCGGCAGCGCGGCGCTCCCTCAGTACTGCCCCTCCGGCAGCGCGGCGCTCCCTCGGTACTGCCCCTCCGGCAGCGCGGCACTCCCTCAGTACTGCCCCTCCGGCAGCGCTGCGCTCCCTCAGTACTGGTCTGGGAGTGTCAGCCTGGACTTTATGCTCCATTCTCTGGAGTGGGTCGTATCCCAAGACTTTCTGACTCAGAAGCAAGAATTTGACCCACACAGCCACAGCCAACACCTTATTTTAAGACTCAAAGATAATGGGCCCCCAAATCCCAGCATTTCAATGTATTTTAAACGTACATTGTGCTTCTATGAGTTAAGCTTATCATTCCAACTTATATTAAAGGAAAAAAAATGAAAAAGTGTTGTTTCCTTGAGGGGGAGGGGAGATAGAGAGTGTGTGAGTGGATTAACCGACCTATCAATGAGGAGGGCCGGGTCTCCCATCCAGGGAATGAGGTGCTTGCCTTGCTCGTGGAACTGGGCCTTGTCATCCTCCCTGAACAGCTTGCAGGCGTAGCCGAACACCAGCAGCTCCACCACCTTCTTCTTCTTCTTTTCCTCCTCCTTCTGCTGCTGCTTCTTGCGGTGGCTGGGGAAAGGGTAGACCCTTGCCTGGGCCATGATTTGGCCGCGGTACGTGTGTATAATCCCCCCCTCCTCCTCCTACCGGAGCCTCTTCTCCTCCCGCCTCAACAACAAAATGGCGGCCACCCGCCCACCTCAACCATCCTCCAACCCCGCTCCGCACATTCGTCTCATGCCGCCGCCCATTCACAGGCACAGAAATACCAAGACACTCGCTCACTGCCACAGCACTTAACCCTCTATATTTAATTTCACTCGTGTCCCCCGTGAAATATACTCCGTGTCGAATGTGCGAGGCGTGTGTGTAAATCCCTTCCCCAATCCACCCTCTCTCAAACAACTCCTGCAGATGCTGCAAAGCTGAAATAAAATCAGAGAATGCTCAGCAGGACAGGCAGCAGAGAGAGAGAGAGAGAAACAAGGTTAACGATTCAGGTCGATGGCCTTTCATCAGAACTCCTCCATCCCAATTAGAAAGTTTGCTGTTCTGCTACCCTGGATCAGCTGCTCACAACAAAAATAAAGCAATAGAAAGACTTGCATTTATATGGCGCCTTTCACGACCACTGGATCCCCCCCAAAGAGCTTTACAGCCGATGAAACACGTTTTTGAAATGTAATCGCTGTTGGAATGTAGGAAATGCAGCAGCCAATTTGCGCACAGGATGCTCCCACAAACAGCCATGAGATAAATTAACAGATTATCTGTTTTAGTAATGTACATTGAGGGATAATTTTCTTTGCTTTTGGTAGTTAGTGTAAGTGTGGTCCACACCTGAGACTATTTAAGTGTTTAAAAAGTTTCTCACATATTTACTTTTTAGTCCACTTCTCCCCCACCTTGCCAACAATATGGCAGCATCCAACCTCCTTGCAAACTATCCCACTTCCAGCTCCACAGATTCGCTTCACCCTTTCTTTTATTATTTATATATATTTAAAAAGATGCACACTGATTTGTAGAATGACATACTATTTACAGCACATTCGGCCAACTAGTCTATGCTGCTGTTGATGCCCTACACAAGCCTCGTCCCAGTATTTACTTCACATCCTACTATTCCTTTCTCTCTCATGTACTTAGTTGGCTAACCCTTAAAACACATCTATGAGTTCTCAAAAAGTTTTTGAAAATCTTAAATGTTACATTTGCTTCAATATACCTTGCTAAATGTTTACCAAATTTTCTTTGTTTTTTTAAATGTTCTTTTTCTGAAATAAAATGTGGAAGAGAGGAAGCTCAATTTTTCTCTAACTTTCTCAGTCTTCCATTAATTCATTTGATTTTTAAAATTCAACATTTTATTTTTTCTGCTGCTCCTTTTTCAAAAAATAAAATATTTTATTGAGAGATACAGCACTGAAACAGGACCTTCAGCCCACCGAGTCTGTGCCGAACAACAACCCATTTTATACTAATCCTACATTAACTCCATATTCCCTACCACATCTCCACCATTCTCCTACCACCTACCTACACTAGGGGCAATTTACAATGGCCAATTTACCTATCAACCTGCAAGTCTTTGGCTGTGGGAGGAAACTGGAGCACCTGGCGGAAACCCACACGGTCACAGGGAAAACTTGCAAACTCCGCACAGGCAGCACCCAGAACTGAACCCAGGTCGCTGGAGCTGTGAGGCTAACCACTGTGCTGCCCTTATCTTCCATAGCAAATGTGAAACCCACTAATTACATGTTAGCCTGAGTCAACTGATCCAAAACAACAGTCGTATATTGCCATAGCTAAGCATTTTGTTGTACTGCCCTCTCTGTTTGGGGAGGTGTAAATAAAGTTTGTTCAAGAATGGATGCTTGCTTTGAGTCTACATGTCGCCTTACTCAGTGAAATACACAACAAACGAGATGGGATTGAATTCTTTTTTACATTTCATTCGAGAAATTACAGTCTGAAGAACATTGTGACACAATTTTTGGAATTCCCAAAGTTGATTTTGAGGAAGTTTGGACGATTTGAACGATGGCTCCGTGTGGGTACACATTGTGTTCATGTAGAATTCAGAGAGTCAACATTTTACCAGATTTTAAAAAAAAGGCACTGAAAACATATTTTGGGAAAATGGAATTCAACCCCAACAAAGAGGACTGGCGTAATTACGAATGAAGGTTACACATTTGGCTGAAAGCTAATAAAAGATAAAGTAAATATTTTCCTCACCATGATGGGGCCAGTTGCTTTTGCGGTGGTGTCTAACCAATGTTGCCCGCGAGAGCCCAGTACTATGGATGATTCTGAAATTAATGAGATTCTGGATTCATACGATGGCACCAAGCCATGTCAGCCAAGTTCACAGACTCAGAGTCAGAAATTTAGATGCTATCGTTGCCACAGTAGCCACTAACCATCTAATTGCTGCCATTTCCAGCCAAAATGCTAAGTCAATATTATCCAGACAGCACCAGGAGTAGAGGAAACAGTAATGCTCCAGGTCATGGGTAAATGTCCAAGTCACAGCAATGCACCAGGTCGAGGTCGTGGTTGATCTAAAGCTGGTTCAGGAGCCTGGAAGTTCTCAAATGCGCACATGATAGATATGAAAACAGAAATTGATGTTATCGAGCAGGAAGATCAAGACTTGTACTCAGTCAGAGAGCAGGAAAAACAGCACATGGAAGATGAGAGTAAAAGGGCTGAAGATATAATTCCAGCGCCCACAATAAAAATGAAAGTCGGAGATTCATAACTTACTTTCATCATTGATACAGCTGCAGCAGTGTCTGTTATCTTGGAAGGAGAGTACAAGAAGTCCCTAAGTCACATTCCCTTATGCAAAACAGATGTGAAACTGACTAGTTATTCCAATAACAGTCTTCCAGTGTTAGGTGAAGTGTTAGGGTGGAATACGATGATCAATCCTATTACTTGCCATTGGTAGTATTAGGACGGAACAAAATCTCCCTGATGGAAAGGAATTGGCTTAAGAAAATACCATTAAACTGGGCCAAGTTATTTACAATAGGGATTAGTAAGAGTACGTTTGACGTTGAGGAAGTGCTAAGATAGCACAAAGTGGTCTTTGAGCTAGGAGGACCAAATGATAAAATTAGACATGCCAAAGACTTGCCGGTTGATAGGTAAATTGGCCATTGTACAAAAATTGCCCCTAGTGTAGGTAGGTGTTGGAGAATTGAGGGAAGGTGGGGATGTGAGAGGGAAAATGGGATTAATGTAGGATTAGTGTAAATGAGTGGTTGATGGTCGGCACAGACTCGTTGGGCCGAAGGACCTGTTTCGGTGCTGTATCTCTCCATGACTCTAAGGCCGAAGTCAAGATAAAGAACATTGTACAGCCAACATTTTGCAAAATGCACAGTTAGAAGCAATAAGTAAAGAGCTGGATAGATTAAAAAGAACAGGGCAATTAAGAAGGTGAAAATCAGTGAATGGACCACACCCATTGTGCTAGTTCAAAAATCAGAGGGTCCGTTCGGATTTGTGGAGATTATAAACAAACGGTAAATAAGGTAGTTGAAAATGATACTTACCCACTGCCTACTAGTGATGATTTGTTTTAGAATTTAGCAAATGGGAAGGCGTACAGTAAGATAGATATGTCAAATGCATATTTACAATTAGTATTAACTGACAAGAGCAAGGAATTGCTTACCTTTCATGTTGATTTCTTTGAAAGTAGAAGGGAAAGAGTATTTTGTTTTGTTTGATAGCTAAAGCAAGTGAATAAATGTTGAGTGTATGCCCAATACCATAAGTACCAAAACTGTTGAGGTTTTGAGAAACTGGTTTGCAATTTATGGTTTGCAATTTATGGGTTGCCAAAGATGTTGGTGCCAGATAATAGTCACAGTTTACTTCAGAAGAGTTTAAAATATTTCTGAGTAAGAATGGAGTCAAACACACTCTAATACCACCATATCACCCAGCATCGAATGGTACTGCAGAAAGAAGTGTACAAACTGTGAAGAGGTCTTTACAGAAGTATTTGTCAGGTAACAAGCTAGACAGTAATTTCCATGTCCCTCTTCGACACAGGCTAGACAACTTTTTGTTCTCTTACAGAATGACCCCATAGCCTACAACAGGTTTCTCACCTTACAAGTTAGTATTTAAACATGCTCCTATGACAAGGTTTAGTTTGCTTAAGGCTGATGTCAATAGCAAAGTAAGAGAAAAGCAAGACAGAGTGAAGATGAGTCATGCCACACGAAGCATGAAACTTAGAGAGTTCAGTGCTGGTCGGAAGGTTATGATGAAAAACCACTGAGGTGATAAGGAGAAGAATGTGTTTGGAGTTGTTATAAAAAGACGAGGTGCATTCACATATCTAATGAAGACTGGAGAGAGATTTCATCAGTGTCATGTAGATCATTTGCTTGAAAGAGGAAATCTGACAAAGGGACAGCGTGAGAAACCTTCTATAGTCCAAATTATTATAGTCCCAAGCAAAAGTCAGAAAGAAAGTTAAAGTCACAAAGAAACTGAAAGTTTGCCAGTATCATAGAATCCATTGGTAGAACAGAGTGAGTCAGGATCTTTGATTGAGACTAATCAATCATTTTCACAGTGCCAACTATTAATTGGAGTTGGTAGTCAAAGTCAAAGTTCAGGGTCGACACAGTCTGAGATGTTGAGAGCGCGGAGTCAAGCTCATAGAAAAGGAAGAAGATACCCAGACAGAAAGAAAGAAGCCAGATAGGTTAATTGAAAGTTTGTAGGAAGGAAGAGGAAATAAGTTGTTCTTTTCATTACTTCTTGTCAAATGATGATATTTTTGTTAAAGACATACTGGAGTTAAGGAAAAACATTTTTTTTACATGTAAATTACTCTGGAAATATTGGTCATATATGTTTTAGTTCTGATTACATTAACAAGAAGAATGCAGCCCAACCTGTTAAATTTCAGGTATTGTTATTGTATACTGGGAAATTATGTACCTGTATCATTTTATATTTTAATGTATAAGTTTTTTTTAAGTGGGGAAGGAGTGTAGTATATTGCCATAGCTGAACATTTTGTTATACAGCCCGCTCTGTTTGGGGAGGTGTAAATAAAGTTTGTTCAATAATGGCTGCTGTGAGTCCACATGTAGCCTTACAAATACATAACAAAAGCCAAGACTATTCTTAGCACATTTTCTTGTATCCCTTTGCATGTTCTTTATATCACTACTGCAGAGTCTCTACTCTTTTTTGCTTTCATGCAATCCTTTTCTCTTAGTTTTATATTATAGTCAGATTGCGACTTGCTGCTGGAGCTGTACCATTGCTTTCATGTGAAGTTGACATGTAACTGTAGTTTTACTCAAACAGCATTGCACTCAGAGGTTACCTTTCACCTGGTAACTAGAAACATTCAGTTGGCAACATCATCAGTAAAAGAAAGAATGACTTGCATTTATATAGCTCCTTTCCCAACCTCAGAACATCCCAAAGCATTTTACGGACAATTAAGTAATTTAGAAGTACAATCACTGTTGTAATGCAGAGAAACATGGCAGCCAATTTACCCATAGCAAAATCCCACAAACAGCAAGGTGATAATGACCAGATAATCTGTTTCAGTAATGCTGGCTGTGGGATAAATATTGGCCAGGACACCAGGGAGAACTCCCTCGTTCTTCAAATAGTGCCATGTTTTTTATTGCATCTGTTTGAGAGGAATGAAAAGTCTATTCCAGTTTAGGAGTCTGATTGGCAGCTCGCAATGTTACTTCGGGTTCCTATACAGCACTAAACAACATGGTCTTCATCTGCCAAAGAAACTACAGACACAAATGTATGTTGAACAGAGTGTGTTTAATAATGAACAATATTCCACATAATAAGAGCATAAAAGCAGGCCATTCAGCCCAACTGGTGTTTATGTTCCACAAGAGCCTCCTCCCACCCTCCTTTATCTCATCCCTATCAGCATATCTTCTATTCCTTTCTCCCTCATCAAGCTTCCACTTAATTTTTTGAATGTTTGTTCATGGGATGTGGCCATCACTGGCTCGGCCAGCATTTATTGCCCATCCCTAATTGCCCTTGAGAAGGTGGTGGTGAGCTGCCTTCTTGAACTGCTGCAGTTCTTGGTGTGTAGGTTTTCTTATTTGACTTTTCTGGAGCATTTTGATACAACTGTGTGGCTTAATTGCCAGGCCATCTCAGAGGGCAGCTAATGTCAACCACATTACTGTGGGTCTGGAGTCACATGTAGGTCAGACCAGGTAAAGACAGCAGATTTCCTTCCCTAAAGGAAGGACATTAGTGAGCCAGATGGGGTTTTATGACAATCTGGTAGTTTCATGATTGTTAATGAGGTTAGCATTTTATTCCAGATTTATTAATTAATTGAATTTAAATTCCCCCAGCTGCTGTGGTGGGATTTGAACTCATGTGTCCGGAGCATTAGTCCGGGCCTCTGGATTACTGTGCTATACAACTCTTGTAGTAGCGAGTTCTACATTCTCACCATGTTTTGGATTAAAAAAAATTCCTGAATTCCTTATTGGATATCAGCACTAGAAGCCAGATAATAACATCGCTTAATCTTTGGTCTCTCTTTTTTCCCCTTAGTATTGTCCAGTGTTGCCTTATAAACCCAGTGTCCACTTCCCCCTTGGTGGAAGAAGCTACAACTCTACATCCATGCTGCTCAATTTGCATTCTGAGGTAACGCAACAGTAGGAACCATGTCTGCTGCTAATCCTGGTTTGTGTGAAATATTATACAACCTTTTCATCTAATTAACTCCCACTTCAGAACTAAACGTGAGAGTTCCTATTTGCTTGCAGCTGCTCAAAGTGCCTCAGTATCTTGCTCAAGTGGCCTTTTTAATGTTTGAGCCCAGAATGAGTGCCAGCAACCTTGTTAGCTCTAGGGGGCCATCCCAGGTGATCTGGTTGTATCCCCACCAACTAGCCTTGGCTACGTGGGTAATTCTCTGACCTCACTCAGAGGCTATGGATTCCGACTCTCTATTGGATCACCACGGAGCTTTCTCTTTTCCAGAGAAAAGAGCCCCAAGCCTGTTTAATCTTTCCTGATAGTTAGAATCTCTCAAATAAGAGCAAAATACTGCGGATGCTGGAAATCTGAAATAAAAACAAGAAATGCTGGAATCACTCAGCAGGTCTGGCAGCATCTGTGGAAAGAGAAGCAGAGTTAACGTTTCGGGTCAGTGACCCTTCTTCGGAAGTTTCAATCTTTCTTCTTTAAACCTAAGAAAACCTGTGTGTGTGCTGGTTTCTTTGCCTTTTAATTGGAAAGCATTGAACAGGTAAAGACTAAATGACAGGTAAAGGCAGAAAGGGAATGGGTGACCACCAGGCACAGTAGAAGAACTAGGCAGGTAGTGCACGAGTCCTCTGGGTGCATTTCCCTCTCTAACAGATTTTCGGCTTTGGATACTGTTGGGGGAGATAGCTACTCAGGGGAATGCAGCAAGAGTCAAGCCTGTGGCACCACGGGTGGCTCAGCTGCACAGGAGGGGGGTGGGGGGGAAAGAGTGGGGGAGCTATAGTGATAGGGAAGTTTATCGTAAGGGGTACAGATAGGCATTTCTGTTTCCGCATACATGACTCTAGGATGGTATGTTGTCTCCCTTGTGCTAGGCTCAAGGATGTCACGGAGCAGCTGTAGGACATTCTGAACGGGGAGGGTGAACAGTCAGAGGTCGTGGTTCACATTGGTACCAACGACATAAGTAGAAAGAGGGATGAGGTCCTGCAACAAGAATTTAGGGAGTTAGGTAGGAGATTAAAAAGCAGGACCTCAAAGGTTGTAATCTCTGGATTACTCCCAGTGCCACATGCTAGTGAGTATAGGAATAGGAGGATAGAGCAGATGAATGCGTGGTTGAGGAGATGGTGCAGAAAGGAGGGCTTTAGTTTCCTGGATCACTGGCTCTGTTTCTGGTGAAGGTGGGACCTATACAAGTCAGACAGATTGCACCTGAACCGGAATGGGACCAACATCCTTGCAGGGAGGTTTGCTAGTGCTGTTGGGGGGGTGGGGGTTTAAACTGATTTGGCAGGGGGATAGGATCCAGAGTGGAGGTACAGTAGGGGGTGATGCACAGCCAAATATAGAGGAGAAACTAAGTCAGTCTGGAAGGCAGAGCAAATATAGACCTGTTAAGGCACAGCGAATACTGCAAGGCTGGATTGCATCTATTTTAACACAAGGAGTCTTACAAGTGTGGCAGCTGAATTGAGAGTGTTGATTAACACATGGCAATATGATATTATTGCTATCACAGAGACATGGTTGAAGGAAGGGCAGGACTGGCAGCTCAATATTCCAGGGTAAAGAAACTACAGGTGTGACAGGGGTGGGGTGTAATAGAGGAGGTGGCATTGCACTGTTGATCAAGGAGTCAATTACTGCAGTAAGGAGGGATAATATCTTAGAAGGTTCCTCAGATGAGGCCATATGGGTACAACTTAAAAACAAAAAGGGGGCAATCACTTGGCTGGGAGTGTACTACAGACCTCCAAACAGTCAGGGAGAGATAGAGGAGCAGATATGTAGGCAAATCTCAGACAGGTGTAAAAATAATAGTAGGGGATTTCAACTTCCCCAATATTAACTGGGATAGTCTTAGTGCAAAAGGCTTAAAGGGGGAGGAATTCTTTAAGTGCATCCGGGAGAGCTTTTTGAGCCAGTACGTAGAAAGTCCTACAAGAGAAGGGGCAGTACTGGACCTAATCTTAGGGAATGAAGCTGGACAAGTGGTAGAAGCGTCAGTGGGGCAGCATTTCGGGGATAGTGACCATAACTCTGTAAGATTTAAGGTAGTTATGGAAAAGGACAAAGAGGGACCGGAAATAAAGGTACTGAATTTAGGGAAGGCCGATTTCAATATGATAAAACAGGATCTGGCCAAAGTGGATTGGGAGCAGCTACTTGTAGGAAAGTCTACGTCAGACCAGTGGGAGTCATTCAAAAAGGAAATAGTGAGAGTTCAGGGCCAGCATGTTCCCATAAAGGTGAAGGGTAGGACCAACAACTCCAGGGAACCCTGGATGTCGAGGAATAAAGAGGATTGGATAAGGAAAAAAAAGGAGGCTTATGGCAGATTCAGAGGGCTGAAAACAGCGGAGGCCCTAGAGGAGTATAGAAAGTGTAGGGGGGTACTTAAAAATGTAATTAGGAGAGCGAAGAGGGGGCACTGGTGGGCAAGATAAAGGAAAATCCCAAGGAGTTTTTAAAGTATATTAAGGGCAAGAGCAGAACCAGGGAATGAGTAGGGCCCATTAGGGACTAAAGAGGAAATCTGTGTGTGGAACTGGAGGACGTAGGTGAGGTTTTAAATGATTACTTTTCATCTATGTTCACTGTGGAGAAGGATGATGTAGGTGTAGAGATCAGGGAGGAGGATTGTGATATACTTGAATAAATTAGCATTGAAAGAGAGGAAGTATTAACGGTTTTAGCAGGCTTAAAAGTGGATAAATCCCCAGGCCCAGATGAGATGTATCCCAGGCTGCTATGTGAGGCAAGGGAGGAGATTGTAAGGGCTTTGACACAAATTTTTCAAATCCTCTCTGGCCACAGGAGAGGTAGCAGAAGACTGGAGGACAGCGAATGTGGTACCATTCTTCAAGAAGGGTAGCAGGGATAAACCAGGTAATTACAGGCCAGCGAGTCTAACATCAGTTGTAGGGAAACTATTGGAAAAGATTCTGAGGGACAGGATTAATCTCCACTTGAAGAGGCAGGGTGTTACGACTGACCGCTCCAGACAAAGCCCCCAATCAAAATATACGATTCTGATTGTGGTGGGAGAAAGGCACTGTTAATTCAATCCAATCCCTCCACAGATCACCTAACATATCATTTTAAACTTTCCAAATTAAAGAAAGACCCAGCCAAATTGTACCATCTATTAACCCCCGAATGAGGCTAACCAAACCAGGTGTCGTTAAGTCAACAAATTAATTCTTTAATTAGAAGAACTAAATTCTTAAACACTATGAAGATATAAACAACATTTAAAATAGAAAAAATTAGAGTCCTTGCAAATTTACAGTCCAATGTTGCTTGAAGTCCTCACAGCCATCCAATGGGGAAAAAATATTCTTCTATAGTTAAACAATCCGTAGCCTAATTTCAGCAGTAAGTGATGCTTTCCTTCTCCAGTGAATTTCAACAAGAAACAACTTGCAAACACTTTCAATAGAATCAATCTGACTTTAAAGTTTTTGAGGGATAAAAGATTGTCACAGTCTAACTTCCCTTCCTTCAGTTTAAATTACCAGAGATCTCTGTTTTGGCTTGACCTTTTTTAGAATTTTGAGAGATAATAATAATTAAACAGTCTAAATTTCTCTTCCTTCAATTTAAATGGCTGAGAGCTTTGTTTTCAGGTGCTAACACCACAGCTGTCTGTTTGTCTGTGCTGTTAGAACAGACTGTCTTCAACTAAAAAGCCAGTTCAAAATTGGATTTTAAAATCGTATCACTTGATGCTCACTCCCAGTGGCTGTATCCATGGTAATGAGAATGCACCCTTTGAATCGCAGTCTCCAAATGGTTGTATCCAACGGCAACCGAAAATGCATTTTCTTTAACTCCTGAGGCTTGCTGGCTCTTAAAGCAGCACTGATCCTCTGCAAGCCTTAAAGGTACATCACATATTCCCAGAAAAAAAAACTGCAGGACCATGACATCTCTGTCCCTAGCGGAATGAATCGCCATTCCTGAAATGTGTTTCATTACAATGGGTAAAAAAAACACAAATTGAAAAAATGCTAAACATTTTTTTTCACGCATTTACAGATATACACATTTCTAAAAAAATATTTAGACTACAGCAACAAGTTCCAAAAGAACATTTCAGCTTTAAATTTTCAAAAGGTTGTTCCAATTAACTTATTTTAAATTTCCAAGCATAGTCTTCCAATTGTTTTGTATTTTACTTCCACGTGTCCCTATTGTCCATCACCTCAGCCAGGTGAACTGCACAGCTAGGAGCACTGACCACTATTGGGTTCACTATTCTCTGAGAAGTTTCCCTTAATCTATGTGGCATCACTTGATACTGGAAAACCCTTTCCGGTGTAAGAGAAGCTGATTTTTTCTTACCCTGGGATGTCAAAGGAATTTAACAGCATCCCTCCGACACATCTGTCTTTTTAAGACACATTGTGTTGCCCACTCTGTCCTTACAATCCTTTAAATGAGAATTTGGGTAGGAGTCTGCCTTCTTTACCACAATGACTTTTCTGGAGTGTCAGCAAGTTTGAGCTGACCCACCAGGTTTAGACATCAAGACCATCCACGAATTCCAGCTGTCCTGACTAGGTTCATCTAAGCTGCCCTTCAGCATGCATTGTACCTCTGCTTCCACTTGGGCCTGTCTCTCTGGACTTAAGCAATAAAGATGTTGTTTTAAAGGAATGGCTCCCCCTATACCCACATCATGTGTGGCTAAGGTTGTACATCCTGGCTTATCCCTACAAACGTTTGAAAACATTGTGAAAACCCTGGTTAGGACTTCACGTTACTTTGCCTGTAAGTGTAAAAACCTATTTTCCTAGCCATTCTGCATTCGCTAATTGGATAGTTGGAGGTTCAGTCTGAGAAGTTCCTAGGCCTACATCTGCCTCACCCTCACTATCCTTTTCCTTCTCAACAGTCCTGATTACCTGACATAACTGTTTGGCTTATCCTCCTCCCTGTGCTAATATTGCTTTAGCACATCAATGTGACACAACCAGTTCTTCTTCCGGCGATCAGCGGTGTCAATCAAGTAATCTACCTTACCCACGCTGTTGATCACTCTATATGGGCCACTGAACCGTGCTTTTACTGGTTCTCCCTGTGATGGTAACAAAACTGAAACTTTATCCCCTGGTTTTATGGTAGGTTGTGGTTTTCCCAGCGTTTGACAGGTGTGGCATACCCTACAAAATTGTCTCACATCCGTTGTAAGACCTGGCCAGTAATAATGTTTGCTTATGTGTGATTTGGTCTTGCGAATTCCTCTATGTCCTGCAAAAGGAATGTCATGTGCTAACCTTAATAATCCTTGTCGATATTTAGGTGGTACCACTATCTGTTCAACAACTGTCTAGTCTTCGTCGGTAGGTCTATGAGGCGGTCTTCATTTCCTCCTCAAAACCCCATTTGCCATATAATAGCCTTCTGGAACTCCTTTCACCTTCTGACAGAGCCATCTGTGCTATTTGGTAGATCTCTGGATCAGCTTGCTGTGCTGCAATGATAGACGATCTGTTAAACATCTCATTTGGATTATCTAAATCCTCAAATAAGGTTTCAGATGTCTGGCTATCTATTTGTGGTGCTCCTTTTACCTCCGACAATGGATCCTGTTTAGCCATTGCTTGGGTAACTACTCACTCAGGAAATATTCCCAGAACTAGTTCCTGTAATTGCTCCGTTTCCTTAATTTTACTTGGTTCCTCTGTAACTATAGGAGAAACTGATATTTGTAATCCAGCCAAATCATTTCCTAGGAGTAGATCAATTCCCGAAAGTTATCCCCGCCGGCCAATGTGCCATTTTTCCGGCTCCATCCCAACTCTGGGTAGACAATCAGACTCATTCAGACCCTTATTAAGTCCAATTAAAGGACACCCTGGGATTTTCCAGCCGTCCTCCTGTTTCCTGCGCCAACCGGGGCTAGTTTAGTTCCCTGCTGATGGGCATCCAGCGGCAGACCAGGTGGGGTGGGGGTGGTGGGTCAGTGCTCTAGGCAGGCCAAGAGGCCCTCCCTCACTGGCTGGGTGTGAGAGCAACCACAGGCTGCCCTGTAGAGGAACTCACCCCACCCCCTCGTCTACCAGCCCACCACCTCCCACCTCCCAACAGTGATGGTCTCGCTTCTGAATCTATTTTTTAATTAAAGATGTAAAAATGTTGGAGCGAGAGCACCTCCATTTTGAAGTGCCCTCTCCCTTACTTACTCTTTATTGCAGCCTGCTGCTTCTGTCAAGCTGGAAGGCCCCTGATTGCCCCTCCAGCTGCAAGAGCCCACTGACCTCCTTTAATTGGATGGAGAAACTGTCTCCATTCCAATTATGGGGGTGCCCCCATGGTAATCCCAATAAGTGACTGTTACCCCCCCGAGACGGGGTTTGGGACCTGGAAACAGCCCCGACGTCTGTTTCCCATCCCTGGTAGGAAATTCCAGCCCATTGTGACTCTAAAGCACACAGACCGAGAAGCCATCGAGGTTTTAATCACTGGTTTCTGCAAAGTTCATTCATCTCACTTGAGGCTGTGATGGGGACCGGGAATGCACTTCAATATTCCTCAGTTAGAGAAGGGAGAATAGTTTCTGTTTTTGATTGTTAATTCTGCAGTCTCTCCTAGAATGGAAGAGCTTGCATTTCTTTAGCACTTTCCATGGCCTCCCAACACACTTTGCATCTATATAATGTTCGGACAGAGGCAGGGGGAGTGCACTGTTTTTCTAGTTCCACTTCTCCACAAGTCACAACATATATTTACATTTTTTCCCAGTTACCAACACAGTCAATCATTGACTCTCTTTTTTTTCTGGAATAAAATACACCAACCAGGTTTCTTTAATAAATAAACAACAAAATTATCAATTTATTATAAAATAATTCTTAACCAGTAGCAATACAAAGCATAACACACAGATTGAAATATAAAAGTTCAGTTTTTACCTTTTCCCGCCCCCCCACTGCCCCCCTCTCCACACACACACACACACACACACACAGGTTAACTGAAAAAATAGAGATTTACTCTTTTGAGCTCTATTACAATGTCACAAGAGTCAAGTCTCCTGATCCCTATAAATCTTGTCCTGTCACTTCTTGGTAAACATCTTTCCCCAAGTCAAAAAAAAACCCTGCTGGGTAATTATCTAAAGACAGATGCCTTCCAGTAAGGGCTTGTTTTTAGTACTCCTTGATTCTTCCAGTAACTGTTGTTTATGTGCTCAGTCCAAAAGACCTTTTTTTAAAAAACACAAAGTCCCAGTATCTATGGAATCCTTTCCAGTTTTAAAATCCAAGTCCTCAAAAAAATTTAACAAAAAATGGAAGCACTTGCAACAATAAGTACTTTTGAAGTTTATAATCACAGTTGTAATGTAGAAAATACAGCAGCTAATTTGCACACAGCAAGCTCCCACAAACAGCAATGAAATAAATAGCCTGACAATCTGGTTTAATGATATTAGTTAAGAGATAAAAGTGGACTATATTAAAACAACTAGGAGGGCTTTTCTGCCCTTCTCCAAATAGTATCACACTGTATCAGCTTAACATCTCATCTGAGACACATCGCCCTGATAGCAAATGCCTAGATTTTGTGCACAAGTCTCTTGGAGTGGGACTTGAAGCCACAACGTTCATGAATCAGAGGCAAGATTGCACTCACTGAGCCACAGCTGACAGTATTGTGGGGTTTATGGTTTGTAGTTTACTCATAGATCTCTCTGTCCTGCTGCAAATGCTGCCTCAGGTGATAACTCTGCTCTCCAAATGAGATCCCCTGTGTTTGCAGTGAGCGCAGGACAGAGGATGAGGGCTGTGAATCTATCTCTGACTCATTCCCTTCAAGTACAGGTTGTTTGCTATGAGTGCAGTAATTGTAGAAATAACCCATCATTTTTTAATATACTCCTGTCTAAAGACTAATCGTGCATTGAAGCAAATGTCTGATCATTAATTAACTCACTTCCTTGATGCTTTTCTGG
Organism: Heterodontus francisci; assembly: GCF_036365525.1. Taxonomy (NCBI): domain Eukaryota; kingdom Metazoa; phylum Chordata; class Chondrichthyes; order Heterodontiformes; family Heterodontidae; genus Heterodontus; species Heterodontus francisci. Next base: position 5,437,801 of record NC_090393.1, on the reverse strand, counting down.
AGATAGCTGCAAAGGTAGACTACACAAATCAGATATGGTTGGATAGAGGAAAATCGTATTCAGCATGGTTTGTACTGCCTCTTGCATGAAATGTGTCTCAATTTTGAAGCAAGACATCCTAGTCAATTACAGGCTTTCTACTATTTTAGAGGATCCTAAGTCTTCTCTCATTACAAAGTATTTGCAGCATAGAAACAGGCCATTTCGCTCAACAGGACCATACCAGTGTTTATGCTGCATGTGAGCCTCCTCCCACCCTTCGTCATCTCACCCTATCAGCATAGCCTTCTATTCCTTTCTCCCTCATGTGTTTATCCAGCTTCCCCTTAAATGCATCTATTTTCACCTCAACCACTCCCTGTGGTAGTGAATTCCACATTCTCACCATTCTCTGTTTCTGCGAGTGGAAGCCTGTGACCAGTGGTGCACCGCAGGGACTGGGGCTGAGACCCTTGCTGTTTGTTGTGTACATTAATGATTTAGACATGAATATAGGAGGTATGATCAGTAAGTTTGTGGATGACATGAAAATTGGTGGTGTCGTAAATAGTGTGGAGGAAAGCCTTAGATTACAGGACGATATAGATGGGCTGGTAAGATGGGCGGAGCAGTGGCAAATGGAATTTAATCCTGAGAAGTGTGAGGTGATGCATTTTGGGAGGACTAACAAGGCAAGGGAATATACAATGGATGGTAGGACCCCAGGAAGTACAGAAGGTCAGAGGGATCCTGGTGTACTTATCCATAGATCACTGAAGGCACAGGGAGATAAGGTGGTTAGGAAGGCATATGGGATACTTGCCTTTATTAGCCGAGGCATAGAATATAAGAGCAAGGAGGTTATGATGGAGCTGTATAAAACGCTAGTTAGGCCACAGCTGGAGTACTGTGTACAGTTCTGGTCACCACACTAGAGAAAGGATGTGATTGCAATGGAGAGGGTGCAGAGGAGATTCACCAGGATGTTTCCTGGGCTGGAGCATTTCAGCTATGAAGAGAGACTGAAAAGGCTAGGGTTGTTTTCCTTAGAGCAGAGAAGGCTGAGGGGCGATATGATTGAGGTGTACAAAGTTATGAGGGGCCTAGATAGATTAGAATAGGAAGAAACTTTTTTCCCTTAGCAGAGGGGGTCAATAACCAGGGGCATAGATTTAAGGGAAGGGGCAGGAGGTTTAGAGGGGATTTGAGGAAACATTTTTTCACCCAGAGGGTGGTTGGAATCTGGAATGCACTGCCTGAAGAGGTGGTAGAGGCAGGAACCCTCACAACATTTAAGAAGTATTTAGATGAGCACTTGAAATGCCATAGCATACAAGGCTACAGGCCAAGTGCTGGAAAATGGGATTAGAATAGATAGGTGCTTGATGGCCGGCACAGACATGGTGGGCCGAAGGGCCTGTTTCTGTGCTGTATAACTCAATGACTCTTAGTAAAGAAATTTCCCCTGAGCCACTTGGAATCCTTCCGCCCTGGCCGTTACCTTTATCAAGAAAGACATCCACCCAGGTGGTGTCATGTTCATCACTTCTCCCCTCACTACGTTTCGCCCGTCAGCCGAGATGTTGTGGGCTGTGGCACTTGGAGCCAGCAGTGAGAGCTGGGGGTAGATGAGGACAAGTGATTCCAGTCAATCCTACAAATAGGATGCAGCTGACTGAAAGTACAAGGGTACTACCACTATCTGAACACCCCATATACCCCCCTAATTACCAGGTAACCTCTGAGTGTAATGCTGTTTGAGGAAAACTACAGTTACAATGTCAACTTCATATGAAAGTGATTGCACAGCTCCAGCAGCAAGTCCCAATCTGCCTCCCGAGGGCACAAAAGGCATCTTTAGAATTTTGCGTCTCTCTGTATTTTCGCATGTAGGAAATGGATTGGAGGGTAGCTAATGTAACCCCACTATTTAAAAAAGGAGGTAGACAGAAAACAGGGAAATATAGACCCGTTAGCCTGACATCAGTAGTGGGGTAAATGCTAGAGTCCAGTATAAAAGAAGTAATAGCAGAGCACTTGGAAAACAATGACAGGATCGGATAAAGTCAACATGGACTTACGAAAGGGAAATCATGTTTAACAAATCTACTGGACTTTTTTGAGGATGTAACTAGTAGAAAAGATAAGGGAGAACCAGTGGATGTGGTGTATTTGGACTTTCAGAAGGCTTTTGATAAGGTCCCACATAAGAGATTAGCGTGCAAAATTAAAGCACATGGGATTGGGGACAAGGTACTGACATGGATAGAGAACTGGTTGGCAGACAGGAAACAAAGAGTAGGAATAAATGGGTCTTTTTCCGAGTGGCAGGCAGCAACTAGTGGGGTACCACATGGATCAGTGCTAGGACCTCAGCTATTCACAATATATATTAATGATATAGATGAGGGAATTAAATGTAATATATCCATGTTTGCAGACGACACAAAGCTGGGTGGGAGTGCGAGCTCTGAGGAGGATGCAGAGAAGCTCCAGTGTGATTTGGACAGGTTGAGTGAGTGGGCAAATACATGGCAGATGCAGTATAATGTGGATAAATGTGAGGTTATCCACTTTGGTGGCAAAAACAGAAAGGCTGATTATCTGAACAGTGATAGATTGGGAAAGAGGGAGGTGCAGCGAGACCTGGGTGTCCTTGTGCACCAGTCGCTGAAAGTAAGCATGCAGGTGCAGCAGGCAGTTAAGAAGGCAAATGGTATGTTGGCCTTCATAGTGCGAGGATACGAGTACAGGTGCAAGGATGTCTTGCTGCAATTATACAGGGCCTTGGTGAGACCACATCTGGAGTATTGTGTGCAGTTTTGGTCTCCTTATCTGAGGAAAGATGTTCTTGCTATGGAGGGAGTGCAGTGAAGGTTCACCAGACTGATTCCTGGGATGGCAGGACTGATGTATGAAGAGAGATTGGGGCGATTAGGCTTGTATTCGCTAGAGTTTAGAAGAATGAGAGGGGATCTCATGGAAACCTACAAAGTTCTAACAGGACTGGACAGACTAGACACAGGAAGCACGTTCCCGCTGGCGGGGGAGTCCAGGACCAGGGGTCACAGTCTAAGGTTAAGGGGTAAGCCGTTTAAGGACTGAGATGAGGAGGAATTTCTTCACCCAGAGAGTGGTGAACCTGTGGAATTCTCTACCATGGAAAGCAGTTGAGGCCAAATCATTAAATATATTCAAGAAAGAGTTAGATATAGTTCTTAGGGCTAATGGGATCGAGGAATACGGGGAGAAAGCAGGAACAGGTTACTGAGTTTGGATGATCAGCCATGATTGTATTGAATGGCAGTGTAGGCTCGAAGCGCCGAATGGTCTATTCCTGCTCCTATTTTTCTATGTTTCTTTGCATCAGCTCCTTGCACTTATGGAATTAAAACTGCCTACTTATTACTAATGGTAAAATTATGGACCCACATTGTCACGTGTCTCAGATTATGATATTGAGATAAAGGAGCCAGGTTTAGCAATTGAAAGAAAGACTTGCATTATATAGCGCCTTTCACAACAACTGGCCGTCCCAGAGCGCTTTGCAGACAAGGAAGTACTTTTGAAGTGTAATCACTGTTGTAATGTAGGGAATACAACAGCCAGGAGCAAGCGTTCACAAGCAGCAATGAAATAAATGAGCAGATATTCTGCTTTAGTGACATTGGTTAAGGGATAAATATTGGCCAGAACACTGGGCAGATCTCCCTGGCTCTTTTTCAAAAAGTATCATGGGATCACTTGCATCCACCTGAGAGGGCAGACAGGTCTTCTGTTTAACATCTCATCTGAAAAGCTGCACCTATGGCAGTGTAGTACTCCCTCAGTACTGGCACCATACTGTGAGCAACAGTCTGGATTATGTGCTGAAGTCTCTGGACTGGGACTTAAACCCACAACCTTCTGGTGCAGAAGCAAGCATGCTGAGCCATGGCTAACAACATATCTTCAAGGTGGCAGTGCATGGTGTCAGTTTACTACCACCTAAAGTACAGAAAGTACTGGCAAGGGGACCCAGAGGTCAGGAATGCAGGAGTCTCAGCCTTTGCGATTGTCCAACAGGTCTGAGGTTCTTTCAGCTTGTTTGGATGAGAGTGGGGGCTGCAGGGTGGATGAAGTGGTGTGGTAGAAGTGAGTTTGTGGGGCACTGGCGCCAGTACTGGAGAAAGTGGGGACTGTACCGTTGGGACGGGTCTACACCTGAACTGTGCTGGGGCTGGTGTTCGAGCGAGCTGTGTAACTGGGGAAGTAGAAAGGGTTTTAAAATAAATAGTGGGGGCAAGGGATCAAATTTGGGAAGATGTGGTAAATCAAAGAGTAGAGACAAGGCAAGAGAGAAAGGTATTAATATGGGAAATGATAAACCGTGACAGGAAGGGACAGAGAGTACAAATTTAAGAATAAATCAGCAGTCAAGGCTAGACGTTACAAAAATAATAAAAGGGCAAAACTAAAGGCTCTGTATCTGAATGCACATAGCATTTGAAACAAAACAGATGAACTGATAGCACAAATAGTACAATCTGATAGCCATTACAGAGACATGGCTGCAGGATGACATAGATTGGGATCTGAATATTGAAAGGTACATGGCATTTAGGAAGGACAGGAAGCTAGGAAAAGCTGGAGGGGTAGTTCTGTTATTTAATGATGGTATTAACACATTAGAGAGGGATGACCTATGTTCAGGAAACCAGGAATGTAGAAACAGTTTGGGTAGAGATGAGAAATGATAAAGGCAAGAAATCATTTGTGGGAGTGGTGTACAGGTCCCCCAACAGTAACCACACAGCAGGACAGAGTAAAAAGGAAGAAATAATGGGAGCTTGTCAGAAAGGTACGGCAAAAATAAGGCTTTTGACAAGGTCCCATATGGCAGACTGGTTAAAAAAATAAAATCCCATGGGATCCAGGGAAATGCAGCAAGGTGGATACCAAATTGGTTCAGTGCTAGGAAACAAAGAGTAATTGCTGGCGTATGTTTTAGCGACTGGAGGGCTGTTTCCAGTGGCGTTCCGCAGGGCTCAATACTGGGTCCCCTGCTTTTTGTGGTGTATATTAATGATTTGGACGTAAATGTAGGGGCATGATCAAGAAGTTTGCGGACAACACAAAGATTGGCCGTGTGGTAGATAACGGGGAGGAGAGCTGTAGGCTTCAGGAAGATATTGATGGTCTGGTAAGATGGGCAGAAAAGTGGCAATGGAATTCAACTTGGAGAAGTGTGAAGTGATGCATTTGGGGAGGTCAAACAAGGCAAAGGAATACACGATTAATGGGAAAATACTGAGAAGTGTAGAGGAAGTAAGGGACCTTGGAGTGAATGTCCACAGATCCCTGAAGGTAGCAGGACAGGTTGATAAGGTGGTTAAGAAGGCATATGGAATCCTTTCCTTTATTAGCTGAGGTATAGAATACAAGAGCAGGGAGTTATGCTGGAACTGTATAACACATTGGTTAGGCCACAACTTGAATACTGTGTACAATTCTGGTCACCTCATTACACCTCATTAGGGCGGCACAGTGGCGCAATAGTTAGCACTGCAGCTTCACAGCTCCAGTGACCCGGGTTCAATTCTGAGTACTGCCTGTGTGGAGTTTGCAAGCTCTCCCTGTGTCTGCGTGGGTTTCCTCCGAGTGCTCCGGTTTCCTCCCACATGCCAAAGACTTGCAGGTTGATAGGTAAATTGGCCATTAGCAATTGCCCCTAGTATAGGTAGGTGGTAGGGAAATATAGGGACAGGTGGGGATGTGGTAGGAATATGGAATTAGTGTAGGATTAGTATAAATGGGTGGTTGATGGTCGGCACAGACTTGGTGGGCCGAAGGGCCTGTTTCAGTGCTGTATCTCTAAACTGAAGTAAAACTAAAGAAAGGATGTAATTGCATGACAGAGGGTACAGAGGAGATTTATGAGGATGTTGCCAGGACTGGAAAAATGCAGTTATGAGGAAAGATTGGATAGGCTGCGGTTGTTCCCCTTGGAACAGAGAAGGCTGAGGGGAGATCTGATTGAAATGTACAAAATTTTGAGGGGCCTGCATAGAGTGGAGGTGGAGTGGAGGTCTATTCACCTTAACAGAGAGATCAGTGAGGAGGGGGCATAAATTTAAAGTGATTCGCAGAAAAATTAGAGGGAAATGAGGAAAAGCTTTTTCACCCAGAGGATGGTGATGATCTGGAACTCACTACCTGAAAGGATAGTTGAGGCAGAGACCCTCAATTCATTCAAAAGGAGTCTGGATATGCACCTCAAGTGCCGTAAGCTGCAGGGCTACGGACCAAATGCTGGAAGGTGGGATTAGAATAAGTGGATCATTTTTTGGATAGCACAGTGGCCTCTTTCTGTACCTTAAACTTTCTATGATTCTATTTTATAATCATGGGGGATTTTAATGTACATATAGACTGGAAAAATCGGATGGGCAAAGGTAACCTAGAGGGAAGTTCATAGAATGTTTTTGGGATAGTTTCTTAGAACAGCACATTCTGCAGCCAACCAGACAGCAGGTTCTACTATACTTGGTATTGTGCAACGAGATAGGATTAATTGGTGTTCTCATAGTGAGAAGCGATCATAATATGATTGAATTTTACATTCAGTTTAAGGGAGAGAAGAATGGGTCCAAGACTAGTATTTTAAACTTAAATGAGGGCAATTATGAGGGCATGAAAGCAGAGCTAGCAAAAGTGAACTGGCAAAGTAGGTTTAGAGATTGGTCAATAGAGATTTAAGGGGATATTTCAGAATACACAGAATAGATACAGGTCAACGAGAAAGAAAAATTCCAAGGGCCATCCGTGGTTAACTAAAGAAGTTAAAGATAGTGTCACACTTAAATAAAAAGTCTATAATTGTGCAAAGATGGGTGGCAGATCAGAAGATTGGACAGACTATAAAGAACAGCAAAGAATGACTAAAAGATTGATAAGAGTACAAGAGAAAGTTAGCTAGAAATATAAAAAGCAATAGTCTGAGTTAAGAAAAGAGTTAACAAAGTGAGTGTTGGTCCTATAGAATGTGAGTCTGGGGAATTAATAAGGGAAAGTAAGGAGGTGGCAGATGAATTGAACAGGTATTTTGCATCGGTCTTCACTATAGAGGATACAAGTAACATCCCAGAAATAGCTGTAAATCAGGAAATGGGAGGGAGGGAAGAACTTGGAGGAAGGGACAGAGTGTAGAGTATCCAAATTTGCTGACGATACAAAAATAGGTGGGGAGGCGTGTTGTGATGAGGACATAAAGAATCTGCAAAGGGATATAGATAGATTAAGTGAATGGGAAAAAACTTGGCAGATGGAGTTCAATGTGGGAAAGTGTGAGGTCATCCACTTTGGCAGGAAGAATAAAAAGGCAGATTATTATTCAGATGGAGAAAGACTACAAAATACTGCAGTACAGAGGGATCGGGTGTTCTTGTACACGAAACACAAAAAGTTAGCATGCAGGTGCAGGATGTAATTAGGAAGGCAAATGGAGTTTTTTGCCGTTTATTGCTAGGGGGTTAGAGTTTAAAAATAGGGAAGTCTTGTTGGAACTTGTTGGTGAGGCCACACCTGGAGTACTGCGTACAGTTTTGGTCCCCGTATTTAAGGAAGGATATACTAGCATTGGAGGCAGTTCAGAAAAGGTTCACTAGGCGGATTCCTAGGATGAAGGGGTTGTCTTATCAAGAACGGCTGAACAGTTTATGTCTTTATTCATTGGAGTTTAGAAGAATGAGAGGTGATCTTATTGAAATATATAAGATTTTAAGAGGGCTTGACAGGGTAGATGTTGAGAATATGTTTCCACTGGTGGGGGAATCTTGAACTAGGGGACATAGTTACAGAATAAGGGGGCACACATTTAAAACTGAGATGCGAAGAAATTTCTTCTCTCAGAGGGTGGTAAATCTCTGGAACTTTCCACCTCAGAGTTATGGAGGCCAGGTAACTAAGTGTATTTAAGGAGGAGGTAGATAGATTTTTGAAATCTCGGGGAGTCGAGTGTTATGCGGAGCAGGCCCGAAAGAGGAGTTGAGGCCTGGGACAGCTCAGCCATGATCTTATTGAATGGTGGGGCAGGCTTGAGGGGCTGAATGGCCCACTCCTGCTCCTATTTCTTATGTTCTTATAACTCAAGAAAATTACTATCACCAGGGAGTGATACTGAGCAAATTGTTGGAGCTGTGGCTGATAAGTCCCCAGGTCCTGATGGACTTCATTGTAGGGTCCTAAAAGAAATGGTTAGTAAGATTGTTGATGCGTTGGTTTTAATTATCCAAAATGCCCTAGATTCGGGGAAGGTTTGATTAGATCGGAAAATAGTGAATGTAACTCCTTTATTCAAAAAGGGAGGGAGACAGAAAGCAGCAAACTACAGGCCAGTTAGCTTAACATCTGTTATAGGGAAAATGTTAGAAGATATTGTTAAAGATGTTATAGCAGGGCACTTCAAAAAATTCAAGGTAATCAGGCAGAGTCAACATGGTTTTGTGAAAGGGAAATCTTGTTTAACCAATTTATTGGAGTTCTTTGAAGAAGTAACATGTGCTGTGGATAAATAGGAACTGGTGGATGCACTGTACTTAGATTTCCAGAAGGCATTAAGCTCATGGTGTAGGGGGTAACATTGGCATGGATAGAAGACTGGCTAGCTAACAGGAAACAGAGAGTCGGCATAAATGGGTCATTTTCTGGTTGGTCAAGATGTAACCAGTGCTGTGCCGCAGGGATCAGTGCTGGGGTCTCAACCTTTTACAATTTTGACTTGGATGAAGGGATCGAAGGTAGGCTTGCTAAATTTGCTGATGACACAAAGGTCTTCACCTGAACCAGAGGGGTACCAATATCCTGGGGGGGAGATTTGTTAGTGCTCTTCGGGGGGGTTTAAACTAAATCAGCAGGGGAATGGGAACCTAAATTGCAGTGCCAGTGTACAGGCTGTTGAGAGTAGTGAGGTAGGGGATAAGGTTACAGGGACGCAAGAGGGCACTGGCAAGCAAGAACTTGGTTTAAAGTGTGTCTACTTCAACGCCAGGAGCATCCGGAATAAGGTGGGTGAGCTTGCAGCATGGGTTGGTACCTGGGATCCTGATGTTGTGGCCATTTCGGAGACATGGGTAGAGCAGGGGCAGGAATGGATGTTGCAGGTTCCGGGATTTAGATGTTTCAGAAAGAACAGAGAAGAGGGTAAAAGAGGGGGGGGTGTGGCATTGTTAATCAAGGAAAGTATTACAGCGGCAGAAAGGACGTTTGAGGACTCGTCTACTGAGGTAGTATGGGCCGAGGTTAGAAACAGGAGAGGAGAGGTCACCCTGTTGGGAGTTTTCTATAGACCTCCGAATAGTTCCAGAGATGTAGAGGAAAGGATAGCGAAGATGATTCTCGACAGGAGCGAGAGTAACAGGGTAGTGGTTATGGGGGACTTTAACTTTCCAAATATTGACTGGAAATACTATAGTTCGAGTACTTTAGATGGGTCTGTTTTTGTCCAGTGTGTGCAGGAGGGTTTTCTGACACAGTATGTGGACAGGCCAACCAGGGGCGATGCCACATTGGATTTGGTACTGGGTAATGAACCCGGCCAGGTGTTCGATTTAGATGTAGGTGAGCACTTTGGCGATAGTGATCACAATTCGGTTAGGTTTACCTTAGCGATGGGCAGGGACAGGTATATACCGCAGGGCAAGAATTATAGCTGGGGGAAAGGAAATTATGACGCGATTAGGCAAGATTTAGGATGTGTAGGATGGGGAAGGAAACTGCAGGGGATGGGCACAAACGAAATGTGGAGCTTATTCAAGGAGCAGCTAATGCGTGTCCTTGATAAGTATGTACCTGTCAGGCAGGGAGGAAGTTGTCGAGCAAGGGAGCCGTGGTTTACTCAAGAAGTTGAAGCGCTTGTCAAGAGGAAGAGGGCGGCTTATGTTAGGATGAGACGTGAAGGCTCAGTTAGGGCGCTTGAGAGTTACAAGCTAGCCAGGAAGGATCTAAAGGGAGGGCTAAGAAGAGCAAGGAGAGGACACGAGAAGTCATTGGCGGATAGGATCAAAGAAAACCCTAAGGCTTTCTATAGGTATATCAGGAATAAACGAATGATAAGAGTTAGAACAGGGCCAATCAAGGATAGTAGTGGGAAGTTGTGTGCGGAATCAGAGGAGATAGGGGAAGCGTTAAATGAATATTTTTCGTCAGTATTTACAGTAGAGAAAGAAAATGTTGCCGAGGAGATTACTGAGATACAGCCTACTAGGCTAGATGGGATTGAGATTCACAAGGAGGAGGTGTTAGCAATTTTGGAAAGAGTGAAAATAGATAAGTCCCCTGGGCCAGATGGGAGTTATCCTAGGATTCTCTGGGAAGCCAGGGAGGAGATTGCAGAGCCGTTGTTGTTGATCTTTAAGTCGTCATTGTCGACAGGAGTAGTGCCGGAGGACTGGAGGATAGCAAATGTTGTCCCCTTGTTCAAGAAGGGGAGTAGAGACAGCCCTGGTAATTATAGACCTGTGAGCCTTACTTCGGTTGTGGGTAAAATGTTGGAAAAGGTTATAAGAGACAGGATTTATAATCATCTTGAAAAGAATAAGTTCATTTGCGATAGTCAGCACGGTTTTGTGAAAGGTAGGTCGTGCCTCACAAACCTTATTGAGTTTTTCGAGAAGGTGACCAAACAGGTGGATGAGGGTAAAGCCGCGGATGTGGTGTATATGGATTTCAGTAAGGCGTTTGATAAGGTTCCCCACGGTAGGCTATTGCAGAAAATACGCAAGTATGGGGTTGAAGGTGATTTAGAGCTTTGGATCAGAAATTGGCTAGCTGAAAGAAGACAGAGGGTGGTGGTTGATGGCAAATGTTCATCCTGGAGTTTAGTTACTAGTGGTGTACCGCAAGGTTCTGTTTTGGGGCCACTGCTGTTTGTCATTTTTATAAACGACCTGGATGAGGGTGTAGAAGGGTGGGTTAGTAAATTTGCGGATGACACGAAGGTCGGTGGAGTTGTGGATAGTGTCGAAGGGTGTTGTAGGGTACAGAGGGACATAGATAGGCTGCAGAGCTGGGCTGAGAGATGGCAAATGGAGTTTAATGCGGAGAAGTGTGAGGTGATTCACTTTGGAAGGAGTAACAGCAATGCAGAGTACTGGGCTAATGTGAAGATTCTTGGTAGTGTAGATGAGCAGAGAGATCTTGGTATCCAGGTACATAAATCCCTGAAAGTTGCTACCCAGGTTAATAGGGCTGTTAAGAAGGCATATGGTGTGTTAGCCTTTATTAGTAGGGGGATCGAGTTTCAGAGCCACGGGGTCATGATGCAGCTGTACAAAACTCTGGTGAGGCCGCACCTGGAGTATTGCGTGCAGTTCTGGTCACCGCATTATAGGAAGGATGTCGAAGCTTTGGAAAGGGTGCAGAGGAGATTTACTAGGATGTTGCCTGGTATGGAAGGAAGGTCTTACGAGGAAAGGCTGAGGGACTTGGGGTTGTTTTCGTTAGAGAGAAGGAGGAGGAGAGGTGACTTAATAGAGACATACAAGATAATCAGAGGGTTAGATAGGGTGGATAGTGAGAGTCTTTTTCCTCGGATGAGGATGGCAAACACGAGGGGACATAGCTTTAAGTTGAGGGGTGAAAGATATAGGACAGATGTCAGAGGTAGTTTCTTTACGCAGAGAGTAGTAGGGGCGTGGAACGCCCTGCCTGCAACAGTAGTAGACTCGCCAACTTTAAGGGCATTTAAGTGGTCATTGGATAGACATATGGATGTAAATGGAATAGTGTAGGTCAGATGATCGGCGCAACATCGAGGGCCGAAGGGCCTGTACTGCGCTGTAATATTCTAATTCTAATTCTAATTCTAAAAAGGTAGGTAGGAAAGTAACTAGTGAAGAGGGCATAAGGAGGCTACAAAGGGATGTAGATAGGTTAAGTGAGTGGGCATAGATCTATGAAATGGAGTATAATGTGGGAAAGTGTGAAATTGTCCATTTTAGCAGGAAAAATAAAGAAGAAACATATTATTTAAATGGTGAGAGATTGCAGAGCTCTGAGATGCAGAGGGATCTGGGTCACCGAGTGCATGAATCGCAAAAGGTTAGTATACAGGTTCAGCAAGTAATTAGGAAAGCTAATAGAATGTTATTGTTTATTGTGAGGGGAATTGAATGTAAAAGTAGGGAGGTTATGCTTCAGTTATACAGGGCATTGGTGAGACCACATCTGGAGTACTGTGTACAGTAATGGTCTCCTTATATAAGGAAGGATGTAAATGCGCTGGAGGCAGTACAGAGAAGGTTTACTAGACTAATACTTGGAACAGGCAGGTTGTCTTATAAAAAAAGGTTGAACAGGCTAGGCTTGTATCCATTGAAGTTTAGGAGATTAAGAAGTGACTTGATTGAAACAGATAAGATCCTGAGGGGTCTTGACAGGGTGGATGTGGAAAGGATGTTTCCCCTTGTGGGAGAATCTAGAACTAGGGGACACTGTTTAAAAATAAGGGGTTGCCCATTTAAGACAGAGATAAGGAGAAATTTTTCTCTCAGTGGGTCGTGAGTCTTCAGAACTCTGTTCCTCAAATGGTGCATGGAAGCAGAGTCTTTGAATATTTTTAAGGCAGAGGTAGATAGATTCTTGATAAGCAAGAAGGTGAAAGGTTATTAGGGGTAGGTGGGAATGTGGAGTTGAGGTTACAATCAGATCAGCCATGATCTTATTGAATGGGGGAGCAGGCTCGAGGGGCTGAGTGGCCTACTCCTGCTCCTAATTCATATATTTGTATGTAACTAAATGCCAAATATAAACCTAAAGACAAGCTGTGTAAGACCCCTCCAGGAGACCTTCTCTGTTTGTGCGCAGACATGATGCAGTATAACTCCAATCTAGTGTGAATTTTAATATTTTGTCTATTGGGCCTTGTTGTGATTCTGAAAAATTCATTTATAATAAATTAAAATCATTGGCAAAAGATCTAAAGTGGAGATGAGGAGAATATTTTTCATTCAGAGAGTTGTCATTATCTGGAACGCTCGACATGAAGCTAATTCCATAAATAATTTCAGTAGGGTTTTGAACAGGTGCTTGCGGATGAGGAACTTACAGGATTACAAACAAAAAAGCAGAGGTACTGGAGTAATTGGATAGCTCTTTCAAAGATCCAGCACAGGTCCAATGGGCTGAATGGCCTCCTTCTGTGCTGTACATTTTTATGATTCTATGATAATCCTTTTCATGTTAATATAAGCAAAAACTCCTGTTCTCCGTATGCATCCAAACATGCAAGCACAAAACCCCCCTATCACTGCCCTTGACACAGTGCACACTCACAGTATAACTTGGTTGTGGCCCCTTTGTGCTATTCCCCTCAGATGAAACCAATATTATTTTGCAGCCTAAGATGCTCCGATAACATTCTACTGCCCTGAATTAGAATAAGAATCTGATTTGCTTTGTTAGCTAAGTTGACATATGTTCTTATTCACTGGATTACCTGTCCAGAAACATGATCACTCTACCACCATCCTATATGGTGGAGAGGGTGGGAGGAGGTTTGTTTGGAGCATAAACAGAGCATAGACCAGTTCGGCCGAATGGCCTGTTTCCGTGTTATAAAATGGGGGTGGCAGGGGGGTGGGGGGTAGGGCCCTCCACAGGTGGCCTGCGGCTGCAGCTGAAGCCAGGCAGGTGGGAGAGCCTCTAATCCTTCCTGGAGCACTGGCAATTTCTGACATACCACAGGATGGATTAACTGACCAATCGGGAACAAGAACAATAGCATAAACTAACCAATCACAGAACACAATAGCCAACCAATCAGTAGCAAGAACAATAACATGTACCGACCTACCACAGAGACACTGAGCCTGACCAATCAGCAGCAAGATCCCACTCACACTCTCATCCTCCTTCACATATAAACCTATCTTTTCCACAGATCTAGTCTTTTCTCCAGAAGATGGATAGAGTATGTTGCCTGAAACGTTGAGTCCTTAGAGTGCTTTTAAGAACTTGTCTTTCAAGAATGCAACTGCACTTTTTGGAGCAATTTACATGGTGTATATCGTCACACTCAACCTTAATAGGTGAGAGTTATTTAAACCAAATAAACATATTTCTGCCCTTCACATCTGTGCTAACTCTGAAGTGTGACATTTACAATCACACATGAGTTGCAACACTTCACAACAGCAACTTGAATTTATATAGCTCCTTTGATGTAGTAAAACATTACAAGGTGATTCACTGGAGCAAAATCAAACAGAATTTAACACCAAGCTATGTAAGGAGATAGTAGGGCAGTTGAGCAGAAGCTTGGTCAAACAGGTAGGTTTTAAGGAGTGACTTAAAGGAGGAAAGAGAGGTGGAGAGATATAGGGAGGGAATTCCAGAGCTTAGGGCTGTGGCAGCTGAAATTATTTAGACCAATTTCCAGTATTTATGATTTTTCCTTTCATCTCAGTAAATTATTCCTCCAGCCATTTGAATTTAATTGGATCAATATTTGACAGTGCATCATTTTATGTTTCTTTTTAATGACTAGTCGTAATTCGTCTGAAGACTGCATTGGTTAATGAAGAGTAATAACATTTACCAAATGGTCTGGCTCTAAACTAATTGTAGTAATTATACTTATGTTCCTGATTTTATTGCTGTATATGATCCATATGTATTGCAAAATGACTTTCAATTTCAGGGTTGTGATGCAGTAATTTGTGTTTTGCATTGAAACACTGTAATCAAATGATAAAGCTAAAGATTCTCATCCTTGTTTTCAAATCCCTCACCCCTTCCCTATCTCTGTAATCTCCTCCAGCTCCACAACCGAGATCTCTGCGCTTCTCCAATTCTGGCCTCTTGAGCATCCCCGATTTTCATTGCTCCACCATTGATGCCTTCAGCTGCCTGGGCTCTAAGCTCTGAAATTCCCTCCCTAAACCTCTCTGCCTTTGAAGTTCTCCTAATTTAAGTCACAAGTTAAATCCTACATTTTTGACCAGGTTTTTGTTAGTGTCCTAAAATCTCTTTGGCTTGCTGTTTGATAAAACTCCTGTGAAGCACCTCGGGATGTTTCTACTGTGTTAAAGATGCTATACAAATGCAAGTTGTTGATTGTTCTAACTTGACATCCTAGAGCGTGTGTTTTGCAGGAGACTGTAGGGAATGTTCACATGGGTAAAGGGCATTCACCTCCTGGTTCTAGGGATGAAATTCTTTCCACCAAAGTCTTGGGTAGTGCTCATGCTGACTGTCGCCAAAATTATTGAGCAAAAGAATTTCACAATCTATCCAGTGTCCTACCCTTCCCACCATGACTGATCCAGCACCCAATTTGCAAAGTAGACTATTCCAAGCACTCTCAGTAAAGAAAAAGAAAGAATAAAACTTGCATTTTTGTCTAAAATTCCTATCCAGGATCAGGATTTTCTCCCATCAGCAGATGCATTCAGAAACAAAAGAAAATAATGAAGATGTGCATTTATATAGTGCATTTCATGACCTCGGGATGTTCCAAAGAGCTTTAAAGCCACTTCACTATATTTAAAGAGTAGTCATTTAAAGTGTAGGAAATGCAGCAGCCAATTTGCGCACAGCAAGCTGCCACAAACAGCAATGTGCTAAAGCCCAGATAAGCTGCTTTAGTGATGTTAGCTAGGACACCAGGGAGAACTCCCCTTCTCTTTAAAATAGGGCTGTGGGATTTTTTGCAAGTTGAGGGGGCATTCAGGGCCTCTGTTTAATGTCTCACCTGAAAGACAGCACTTCCTACAGTGCAGCACTTTCTCAGAAGTGCACTGAGGGTGGGACTCCTGGTGCCAGCCCAAAAATGTGGGGGGAATCCCGCCTTGACCAGCTGGAGCCACCTTCCCCCCCTCCCCCTCCCAGTACGATTCTACGGTGCCAGGCCAATTACCGGTCCGGTGCCAGGATCCCCATCCCTTTAAAAGTGGGAATCCTGCCTCCAAGAGCAGCTGGCCAATCATCGGGTCGGTAGCTCAGTAGCATCAGCAGCGCCCCCGGGAACAGTGGCCACTACCAGTACTGCAAGAGGCCTTGGGCCTAGGCCCAGCACTGGAGCCTGGACCCAAGGTAAGTAAGGTGGGATTGCTGGGGCCTGCCCATCTGGTGGCTCTGGTGAAGGGGTGGGAGTGTGTGGGTGGGGAGAGTGGATATTTAGTGCAGGGGGTTGGGGGGGGCCTCAAGAGGTGCAAATTTCTATTGGGGACCCTCCGTGGGCCACAGATTGCTCACAGAGGAGACCCCTCTCTCCCCAAGCCCACAGCGAGGTCGCCTAATTTTACTGGCACCCCTGCCACCACTGGTTAAATTCTAGTGGCGACAGGAAAAGGCCTTTAAATGCCTGAAGCGGGTTCCAACCCTGCTGGCGATGCCTGGCTGCCCGTCCACATGATCTTACCAGAGGCAGCCAATTAAGAGGCAGCCTGCGGGACTGCCATCCAGTAAAGGATGGTGGGGGAGACAGGCACCCAGCCGGGTCAATGGGAGAGGTGGACACTGATGCAGCAGGCAGGAGACCACGAGGGCGCCTTAAGATGCGGGTTCCCTCAGAAGATGTGTGAAATTTTTAAAATAGTTTGTGGCCACAACTGCCAGGCCATCAATGTGGATAGGGATCCCTGTGACCCTGTGGCTGAAGCAGCTCTGAGTTTAGGGAGCTGGGGGCGGGTGGGTGGTGGTGGTGAGGTGAATACATAAAGGTGGCATCGCTAGTACCCTGGCCTCCTGCCGGAAGGAGGCTGCCTCCAAGGACCTGCCAGGCTCTGCCCTCGTTGTGGGCCCATCTGCTGCCGGTAAGATCCTGGCAGTGTCACCAATCTGCCCCCAAGGGACAAATTACTTGCCATTAATTGGCTGCCTGCTGCTGGCAGGTGGGTGGCCCCTTCTGTTGCTCACCGCTTGTGGCAAGATCTCCAGGAGGTGAGAACGCGTTGGGTGGCTGACCAATGCACTATTCTGCAAAGTTCCCTCCCCTGTCTGCCTCTGCGCAGCTGGTAAGATCCTGTCCAAGATGATAAAAGCCTCCAGTGGTGGAGAGCTTTGGGAACCATAGGCCCAAAGTCACCTGTTCCTCCCGTGCATAGTCCACTCACCACACGTCAGGTCTCAAATTACTCAGATACTGGATCCTAAAATGTTACTTTCTGAAAGAAATCTCTTGAATTTGCATTGGAATGGATGAAAACTCCACTTCAACCACCTTTCCAGGGAGCCTGACCAGAGATTGACCACTCACTCACTGGAATATCGGGCCTGATATTTGAGAAGACAGGGAGGGAGTGAGGGGAAGGGATGGAATACCGGAACTGCGGGTTTCCCAGATGTACTGCAAATATTGGACTGCCTTTTGTCAGGGTGGCAGGGGTCCTGACAAAGCCTGGGGAAACCTGCCTCGGCCATTTGTGGGACTCCTGGTTGCATTTTAGGCCCATCCGGCAACTAATTAGTTGGTGCTCCCACCCCTTTAGGGGACAAGATCCCATAGATCCCATCCCCAAGAACTGCCAGCCAATCAGAGGGCTGGGTGGGGGTTGGTGAGGACGGGGTGGTATTGCCCTGGGGATGGCCATTACCATTGGAGTGTGGGGGGTGGGGGGGGGGGGTGGTGAGAAAGGCCCCAGTGGGCCACAGTGCCCAATTAGGTCTTCCACCCTCCCCACCCCACCGCCCGAGCCTGCCAGGAGACGGCCAGGGTTTACCAAATGATCTTCCCATGTGGCGGAGGGCCCACCCACCGCTGGTAAAATGCCATAGCGGTGGGAAGGCGACAGGAACCCTGCTATTTTACGGGAATCCCCCCTCCCCTCCTCCCCCCCCCCACCGCCCCCCACACCCCCACCCCCTTCCCCAGCCCATCCCTAGGGGGCTGGTAAAATCCAATCCATTAACTGAAGGACACCTTTCAGATTAGCAGGCTGATTAACTGAGTACCTACCTGTTAGGTGGGAATGCCTGTAGCACAAGGCCACAGCCATGGGGCAGCCTGTAGGTTGAGAGGGAGGGAGAGATTGTGATCAGGGTGGTGGGTAGAGATCGTGGGAGTGAAGCCGACAGGGAGGAGTTGGGGGGCAGGTGATTGTGGGGGAGGGTATGAGGTGGGGGAGTAGGATATCGAGGAGCTGGAATCAGATAAGTTTGTTGGGGCAAAGCCCCTCGACTGCTCCTGGCTCACAAACAGTGCTGGAAAGGCACTGACTCTATGGATCCATTTAGCTCCTATTAGCTGCCAGGGATTCTCGCGCTCCAGGAAACACGGCTGGCATGGGTTATAAAGAAAAAGCTTGTAAAAATGGAGGCACGTAGCCTCCTCAAGATGTTAATGACAGACCCGCCTCTTGGGAGCAGATCGGTCATCCGCTCGTTTGTTCCAGCTCCCCTAAAACCGGAAGAGGGTGGGTTTGAGATGGGTTATGATCAGCTTTGAAGTTTTTCAGATTTCACCCGACCAAAACCCACCCGTTCTTGGAGATTGAAATTCCCCCTGATATTCCTGCTGATGTGTAGAAGTTGTGTCACTGCCTATTCTCTGCTCAGGTCCTTGGAGAATCTCAGGCAGGAAGAACAGCAACTGGGCACGAAGAGATATAACTTGGAGATAATGCCAAACAGCCATTGCTTGAAAATCAAACACGACTCTGGGTTTGAATGGTGAAAATACTGACAGAATGGAAAAAAAAAGGCAACAACTAGTTGGACCCTGGAGGCTGCTGTCAATGCTGTTGTGCGGAGGTGGTTGTGGGAACAGATGAACGATAATATTACCACCATTTGATTGAGTGAACAACCATGGAAACGAGCAGGCGGCTGAGCTGATGTGTAAATGATAATATATTTCTTTAATGTTGGAGAAACATGAGAGCTCAGTGTTTACTTTCAAAGGGTTATCCCATGATCTGGAATTCCTACAGTGCGGCGCCCACCTCTGGCAGTGTGCCGCCCCCCTTGGTGCCGCCCCCTCCGGCAATGCGTCGCCCTCTTGGGCAGTGCGGTGCCCCCCCTTGGTGCCGCCCCCTCCAGATGTGCAGCGCCCCCCTTGGTGCCGCCCCCTCTGGCAGTGCGGCGCCCCCCTTGGTGCTGCCCCCTCCGGATGTGCAGCACCCCCCTCTGGGCCACCACCTCCGGCAGTGGGGCACACCCCCTTGGTGCCGCCCCCTCCGGCTGTGCGGTGCCCCCCTCTGTGCCACCCCCTCCGGCAGTGCGGTGCCCCCCTTGGTGCCGCCCCCTCTGGCTGTGCACCGCCCCCCTTTGGCTGTGCGGTGCCCTCCTTGGTGCCGCCCCCTCTGGCTGTGCGCCGCCCCCCCTTGGTGCCGCCCCCTCTGGCTGTGCACCGCCCCCCCTTGGTGCCTCCCCTTCTGGCTGTGCGCTGCCCCTCTTGGTTCCGCCCCCTCCGGCTGTGCGCCGCCCCCCTGGGTGCCGCCCCCTCGCTGTGCGGCGCCCCCCCTTGGTGCCGCCCCCTCCGGCTGTGCGCCGCCCCCCTTGGTGCCGCCCCCTCTGGCTGTGCGCCGCCCCCCCTTGGTGCCTCCCCTTCTGGCTGTGCGCTGCCCCTCTTGGTTCCGCCCCCTCCGGCTGTGCGCCGCCCCCCCTTGGTGCCGCCCCCTCCGGCTGTGCGCCGCCCCCCTTGGTGCCGCCCCCTCCGGCTGTGCGCCGCCCCCCTTGGTGCCGCCCCCTCTGGCTGTGCGATGCCCCCCTCGGTGCCACGCCCTCCGGCTGTGCGCCACCCCCCTTGGTGCCGCCCCCTCTGGCTGTGCGGCGCCCCCCTTTGGTGTCACCCCCTCTGGCTGTGTGGCGCCCCCCTCTGGGCCAGCCCCTCCAGCAGTGCAGCGCCCCCCTTTGTGCCGCCCCCTCCGGCTGAGCGGTGCCCTCCTAACATCACTAAAACAGATTATCTGGTCATTATAACATGGTTGTTTTTGGGAGCTTGCTGTGTGAAAATTGGCTGCCACATTTCCTAAATTTCAACAGTGACTACGCTTAAAGTACTTAATTGGCTGAAACACTTTGGGATGTCCAGAGGTTGTGAAAGGCGCTATGGAAATGCAAGTTTTCTTTCGGCTGGTGATGAATTAATGATGGAATCCAAATATCACAACAGAGGCAACTGGAGCCACAAATGAACAAGACCAGTGACAAATCTAAGTTCAATATCAAAACGTAACTAATTATTTAGTTTAGTTTAGAGATACAGCACTGAAACAGGCCCTTCGGCCCACCGAGTCTGTGCCGACCATCAACCACCCATTTATACTAATCCTACACTAATCCCATATTCCTACCACATCCCCACCTGTCCCTATATTTCCCTACCACCTACCTATACTAGGGGCAATTTATAATGGCCAATTTACCTACCAACCTGCAAGTCTTTTGGCTTGTGGGACGAAACCGGAGCACCCGGAGAAAACCCACGCAGACACAGGGAGAACTTGCAAACTCCACACAGGCAGTACCCAGAATTGAACCCGGGTCGCTGGAGCTGTGAGGCTGTGGTGCTAACCACTGCGCCACTGTGCCGCCCAATTGCTGCAAGAAAAATTCTGGATACATTTACTCCAGGTAGTGAACCTATTCAATGTGTATAGGATGCTTAATGTTCCATAGCTCCTTCCCAGAGGGGGATTAATTTGCATTCTGAATTGCTAATATCTTTCTGTTGGTACATGTAGTTGTTGGCTTTTGGTACTATACATGAACAGTGGATGCAGATCTCATGTGGTGGTGTAGGTCGAGTTGCCAACTCTGGTTGGACATATACCTGGAGGTTTCATCACATGACCTCCACCTCTAACACGCTCCGCCCAGCCAAACCCTCCGCTCTATCCACAATATTTTTATAACTAATAAATGATAATATTTAAAGAAATTAAATAAAACTCATAGGGGACAAATCTGGACTCGAACGCACATGTTTGTGGCGCTAGGAGGCCACTTCAACTACAAAAATGGCATTCACTTTGCACATGCACTCTTCAAATGGGAAGTACGTTGGTCACCCTCTTCGTGAAGGGGTTAGCATGCTGTTATGCTCAGGTGAGGAGGTCCTTCCTTTTATTTGACCACAACAGAGTTTATTCATTTTTAAACAGTGGATGTGCTTACCACTTCAATGAGTACCTTTTATCGTTGTTGCGATCGTAAAAGAACCAATCGGACAGGTTTTCTTGAGTTTAAACAAGAATGTGGTGAGTTTATTTCACTTAACAATCTAAACCTGATTTAAATAAAATATTAAACATGCGCTACACATGCACTCACACACACAAATAGATTACAGCGCGATGAGAAGTAGATTTGTGGTTGGATTAGCGTTCAGAACAAATAAAAATTGATACACAGTCTGTGGGGTTGGATGATTCCGTTGTCTTCTGGCTGAAGTTGTTCTTGAAGTCTTTGGCTGGTAAATGTGCAGTTTGTGGTTGGCCCACCTGGTTCAGGATTTTCTTGTAGGCAGAATTGTAGGTGGCTTTCTTCCCCAGGTGTCTTTGTCTTGGATCCAACAACCAGCTTTCTACGCTTTATAGGCTTTATACGCCCCGCACGAGGTCTTCTAGAGAGAGAAACACACACAGCCCTTCTGGCTTCTGCACAGAATGAGTCACTGGCATGTCTGCTTTGGCCAAGCGAAACTCCCAGCTTTCACAGAGTTGGACAGATAGTCACATGACTGCCTCAGTTTATTCTCTGGAACCTTCTAATGGATTGAAGTTTAGGAATTTCAGTCCGTCAGGCCTCAGGATGCTAACATTTACACCTGGAAGGGTTGGCTCTTTCAAAGTTAATGGGCCAGGATGGCTTTGAATGTCCTGCTAATGAAAGCCACCCTCTGTGGTTCCCTCAATTGAGCAAACCATTGTTTTGGGTACAGGTTCATTAGACATGTGTCTCTTCTTTGAGGCCTTGGAATGTGCAAGGTGTTCAAATGCAAATTGCAGTGGCCATCTTGGCTGTCAGTTTTTTTAAAAGTTAGCTGTAGAATTCCAGCTCTTTCTGATTCATTAAAAGTATAATGTTGGTTTCCAGTCGATGAATTAAAAAATCCTCCTTTGGCATAGCAGGTTTTCTTGACAATATTAATTCAACAAGTGCTGGCAGCATGCAGATCATGACATACACGTTGACTTGATGCCATTGCTACCATTGAGGAGCTCCACACTCCAGCCCATGCCCTCTCTTCACCTTGCACAGCTGAACATGACATTAAACAGCATGAAGGATCCCCACCAGCGCAGTTTGAAGGGTTCATGAAATACTTACAGTTCAGTTGCTGGATTATCTCTTCCAGCAATTGCTTCAATTTTATGTATTTTGGCTGATTTTCCTACATTTTAAAAGTTTCGTTTGTCTACATGGAGTGATCTGGCTGGTGCTGAAGGACTTTTTTGTACACAAACCAGTCACTTCCAGATTGGAGTAGCCTAGTTGGGTTTCCTCTTGACATTGAGCATGACTGGGAGAGTGAACAGAGGCCATGCAGAATAGGACAGGCTCCTGGGGGAGGGAGGAGGGGAAGAAAAGGCTCTCTGCAATGCCTCTTCCCATAATGACCAGCATTTTCTCCTCCATGGGGTTTAACCACCCAGGTGCTCCTCTGACCCTCCCACTAATTCATGCTGCCCCTTGTGCACCACCTTCTCCTGCAAGAAAGAGTGAAGTGTGTGCAGCTATGTAAAGTATGAATCCTGATCGAGATTGTTACTAGGTGAAAGATGGGGGTGTGGTGAATTGAATAGTGTCGGAGGTTAGTGGTGCTGTTGGTAGGATATGGCATTTGAAGATGCATTTACTGACCTTGATATTTATATATTTATTTAGAGATACAGCACTGATACAGGCCCTTCAGCTCACCAAGTCTATGCCAACCATCCATTTATACTAATCCTACATTAATCCTATATTCCTACATCATCCCCACCTTCCCTCAATTCCCCTACCACTTACCTATACTAGGGGCAATTTATAATGGCCAATTTACCTATCGACCTGCAAATCTTTGGCTGTGGGAGGAAACCAGAGCACCCGGCGAAAATCCACACGGTCACAGGCAGTACCCAGAATCGAACCCGGGTCCCTGGAGCTGTGAGGCTGCGGTGCTAACCTCTGCGCCTCTGCGCCACTGTGCCGCCCTGTGTGAGATCGTTATACTTTTTCCTGCACTGCATCTAGGTCCTTGGGATTACACTCCTGGCATTGACCTTGGTGGCTATCTCTTGCCACTGCTTTCTGAACATGGGTCCAGAGGGCCTCCAACCACCGCCACCCCCCTCCCCCCCCCCCACCAATGATACTAAATGTCTCTCCTTCTTTCCACTTCTTCCACCAAGGCCTTCAGTGCAGCATCTGAAAGCCTTGGAGCCCGTGCGCTCTCATGCTCAGCCATTGTTGATTCTTCCACAGCACGATATTCTGAATGATCTGAGAACCACCAACAGCCACAATGTGCTTCCCCTTTAAGAGATGCAGGCTGCCTTTAAGTAGCCGTGGGCACTCATAATATTGGGCCCCTTGTTGATGCATGCAGCCAATGAACAGCATGGGGAGACACCTGGAATAAGCACAGCCCACGTTTCAATATTAATATGAGGGCTTCTCCTCCCGTTTCAGACCCAGATTCCTGACAATGGTTTCACGTTGTGACACATAGGCCCTGACTGGTGTTTCTGGGTCTTCAGCTCGTTTTACATTCCGCTGGAGGCCCCTCGGGCAAACTTGCCAAATTTTGTTGAGTCAGAAGGAGCAGGAATGACCAGAGCAGCATTGGCAGCTATGCGAGGATCAGTCCAATTCGATCTCACTGCTGTGCCTTTGTGACAAACACAGAGGGCTGGATATTAACAGGGGCGGGTTACATAGGTGAGAGGGAGTGCAGTTTCAGATGGGAAACTTGGAGGTACCGCCATCTGTGGAGTTTTAATTAACTCCACAGTGTATGCCTTTTGTTTAGTTTAGTTTAGTTTAGAGATACAGCACTGAAACAGGCCCTTCAGCCCACCGAGTCTGTGCCGACCATCAACCACCCATATATACTAATCCTACACTAATCCCATATTCCTGCCACATCCCCACCTGTCACTATATTTCCCTACCACCTACCTATACTTGTGGCAATTTATAATGGCCAATTTACCTACCAACCTGCAAGTCTTTTGGCTTGTGGGAGGAAACCGGAGCACCCGGAGAAAACCCACGCAGACACAGGGAGAACTTACAAACTCCACACAGGCAGTACCCAGAATTGAACCCGGGGGGCTGGAGCCCGAAGAGCTTCCCCACCCAGAAGTCAGCCTGATTGACAGGCTTGCCTCCCAGTTGGGTGAGGAGCACTCTGGAGCAGGTAAATCTGATCCCAGACCCTGGGGATGGGGTCCGATCCCTGACCTTGGTTGGGGGTCTGATCCCGAGTTGGGGGTGGGGGTTCCAATTCTAATGTTGGAGATCTTTGTATGGGGAAGTGGGGCGGGGTGCGAGGGGTAGAGGTGGGGAAACGCTTGGGGAGTTGGACAGTGGAAGTACTCCTGCTCCTCCTGGCCCACGTGTAGTACTGTAAAGGCTCTTACCTTCTCCAGGAAGCTGTCCTCTCCTCCCTTCCCAAGGCCTGTGAACCCCAGTCGCCCACTGCAAAAGCTGCAACACAAATTAACTCAGAGGAAGCCAGCCTCATTAACATATTTAAATTGCCAACCTGCCTCCTGGCCCCTTGTCCCAACTCTTTAAAACCTGGAAATGGGTGTGTTGGGGGCAGGTTGGTGTTTAGAATTTTAAAATTTTCACCTTCCCACCTGCTCTCAACCCACTGTTTGTGTTAAAACTCCATTCCTCTACTAACACCCCCCCTACCCCGCCCCCAGCAAACAGAGCACAACTAAATCAGGGACAAAACAAGAAATAATGGGAGCAACGCACAAATAGCCTTCCACTAACCTCATGCCTGTTACGCTTTTAGTCTGAAACAACAGTCTGTCTTCTAAAACAAATCCATTCTGAAGATTCTAATGAGCAGGCAGAAAGTGCTTGCAGTTCTCCATTTATCTTCTTTAGTCATATTGGGTTACTCACTGATCCTGACCCAACCAGGCAGTGGTATCAAGCAGCACCTTATTCAATGAGTAATGGTTATTACGTTTCCTTGAATCTACTAGCATGCAGACAATGTTTTATGGTTTCTGTGAAAAGATGTGTGGAAGGGCTTTTAGCCTAAAGCTTTCTCTTGGCAGACATTTCTCTCCATTAATTGCACTTTTTTTTACAGTCTCCTGCAAACCCACAACTGTCAGTGATTTACCAGAGTAAATTATTGTAATAGCACAATGGTATTACTGATGACACTAGTCATTTCTCAAAAGCATTGTTCCAGAATTAACATCAACCAATCCTGTGTGAAGCTATTGGATTTTAGGGGCCAACATAATAGCCTGAGACTCTTCACTTCAAACCACTTACCTCATTCAGGCAAAAGTGACAGGGTGCAAGCTGTCATTAGCAAGATCCTGCATCTCTCCAGCGTCTTTCGCAATCACAGGACATCCCAATGAAGTACTTTTTGAAGTGTGGTCACTGTTGTAATGTAGAAAACATGGCAGCCAATTTGTGCACAGCAAGCTCCCACAAACACAATGTGATTAGGGTTTGTTACATCTCTGAGCATAACAGGGTGTCTTGTTTGCCCCACAGCAGTCCAAGTATAGAAATCAGTAAAAGACTAATGGAATGTTGGCCTTTATCTCAAGGGGGCTGGAATACAAAGAAATGGAAGTTGTGTTACACTTGTGTGGAGCTCTGGTCAGACCTCATCTGGAGTAACTGTTCAGTTCTGGGCACCACACGTCTGGAGGGATATATTGGTCTTGGAGGGGGGTGCAGTGCAGAATCAGCAGATGATACCAGTGTTAAAAGGGTTAAATAATGAGGACAGGTTGCACAGACTAGGCTAGTATTCCCTGGAATATAGAAGATTGAGAGGTGATCTAATTGAGGTGTATAAGATGATTAAATGATTCAATAGGGTTGATAGAGAGAAACTATTTCCTCTGGTGCGGGGAGTCCAGGACAAAGGGACAGAACCTTAAAATTAGAGCCAGACCGTTCAGGAGTGATGTCAGGAAGCACTTCTTCACACAAAGGGGGGTGGAAATCTGGAACTGTCTCCCACAGTAAGGTGTTGAGACTGGGGCTCAAATGAATTTCAAAATTGAGCTTGATAGCTTTTTGTTGGGTAAGGGATTAAGGATTCTGGAGCTAAGGCGGGTAAATGGAGTGGAGGTACAGATCAGCCACTATTGAATGATGGAACAGGCTCAAGGGTCTGAATGGCCTTCTCCTGTTCCTGTTATCCTATACAAACTGCAGGAGGACATAACAGATAGCTGTATTTATTTTCCCAGATTACAGCTTTAAATTGTCTTTTAATATATTAAAAGACATAAGAGAATCTTATAGAATCATAGAATCTTACAGCGCAGAAGGAGGCCATTCAGTCCATTGTGACTGTACTGGCATGGTTAGTCCTACTTTCCCTGCTCTTTCACCATAGCTCTGCAAATTTTTCCTTTTCAAGTATTTATCCAATTCCCCTTTGAAAGTTACTATTGAATCTGCTTCCACTGCCCTTTCAGGCAGCGCGTTCCAGATCACAACTCCCGGAGTTAAAAAAAAAAACCCTCATCTTCCCTCTGGTTCCTTTGCCAATTATTTTAAATCTGTATACAGTCATTGTCCTTGGCACTTATTGAAAATGCTAGTGCGCCTCCCATGGCAGTCTGGTGTTTATATCTTGTTTACAACATTCCTTCAATGTTACTGTTCACAATTGATGTGGGACACCAAGGGGCAGATTCTTGTTTAACTGCTTCCATCATGTGGAACTTCAATGGGAAGGCTGTGAGATCTAAAATGTGTAGCTGAACAATTGTACTGACGGACTGCTACACTGTCGGAGGTTCCATTTTCAGATGAGTCATTAAACCAAGGACCCGCCTGGGGTGGACATAAAAGATCCCATGACATTATTTGAGGTAGAGCACGGGAGTTCTCCCTAATGTCCGGGGCCCAACATTTATCCCTCAACCAACATCACTAAAACAGGATATCTGGTCATTATCATATTGATGTTTGTGGGATCTTGCTGTGCACAAATTGGCTGCTGTGTTTCCTACGTTACAATAGTGACTGCACCTCAAAAGTACTTCATTGGCTGTAAAATGCTTTGGGATGTCCTGAGGGATGGCTGCCTCATGACCCAATTTCATAAGTCTCGAAGGGCCAAATGGCCTACTCCTGCTCCTATTTTCTATGTTTCTATGTTTTCAATGAAGGGTGAGGGCATGGAGGGATCTGAAAAAAAGGATGAGAATTTTAAAATCAAGGTGTTGCTAGACCAGGAACCAACAGGACAGTGAGCACAGGGGTGGTGGGTGAACAGGACTTGGTGTGAGTTAGAATACAGACAGCAGAGTTTTGGTTGAGATCATGTTCAAGAGTGAGATCGATTAAATTTTTGTAAGGTGAGAGGATGGCAGGATGTGGCGTTGAGGTGAGTGTGTGGAGTTGAGGTGAGTGTATGGAGTTGAGGTGAGTGTGTGGAGTTGAGGTGCAGATCAGCCATGATCTGATTGAATGGCACAAGAAGTCCAGGGAGGTGAATGGCCTTTTCATGCTCCTAATGTTCCTTTGAAACAAAAACATTTTTATTCACAGCTAAACAGGCACTGTTCCCTGTTCATCTGATTTTACACAACTTATTCCTGGGCCACTATAGTCTTGTAAAATCTGAGGTTTACCTTTGATTAATCAGTTGCAGCTTTATTCTCTGTTATAGCAGAAATGACAATAATTTCTTTATACGCACAATGTTTGTGTTCTGCAAGGGCTTTGAGTTAACTTATTGGACCCAATTGTTGTGATGTGAAAGTGATTTATTTGGCGGGTATTACAGAGCATGCTTACTCCTTCCAAGATGATATATATCATATTTATTTGCAGTTAAAATCAGCTGTGTCAGCTGAAACTTGGTGTATGCTGAATCAGCCACCCTGTCAGTCAGTTACACCTAGAAGCTGTGACTAAAATGTGGGCATGTCTAGCATCAGTGCAAGAGCATCAGCAAGGACAGATAACAGGAAAATACAAGTAGCTGTTTGAATGCTCCCAGAGCTGCAGCAGTAAATATGTGACAATTGTGACAAGGTCATGTGAAATTGCTGTTAGCGCACAGAATGATTGAGCAGAAATAACGAAGGAAACAGAATCTATAATTGCTCTTAAAAGCAACGTGGATAATAACTCAGAGAAGAAAAGTTTTAAAAACTTAGGGGAAAGGGCAGGCGTGTGTGGCTAGGTTTCAGGGAACAGTAAAAGAAAACTTTTCCATAGCACCTTTCACAACCTCAGGACATCCCAAAGCGCTTTACAACCAATGGCGCAGTGGTTAGCACCGCAGCCTCGCAGCTCCAGGGACCCGGGTTCGATTCTGGGTACTGCCTGTGCGGAGTTTGCAAGTTCTCCCTGTGTCTGCGTGGGTTTTCTCCGGGTGCTCCGGTTTCCTCCCACAAGCCAAAAGACTTGCAGGTTGGTAGGTAAATTGGCCATTATAAATTGTCACTAGTATAGGTAGGTGGTAGGGAAATACAGGGACAGGTGGGGATGTTTGGTAGGAATATGGGATTAGTGTAGGATTAGTATAAATGGGTGGTTGATGGTCGGCACAGACTCGGTAGGCCGAAGGGCCTGTTTCAGTGCTGTATCTCTAATCTAATCTAATCTAAAGTACTTTTGAAATAAAAACAAGAAATGCTGGAAATACTCAGCAGGTCTGGCAGCATCTGTGGAGAGAGAAGCAGAGTTAACGTTTCGGGTCAGTTACCCTTCTTCGAAAGTACTTTTGAAATGTAGTCACTGCAATGTATAAAGTGCGGCAGGTATTTGCTCACAGCAAGCTCCCACACATAGCAATGTGATAATGATCTGTTTTTAATGATGTTGGTTAGGAGATAAATATTGGTCAGGACACTAGGAAAACTCCCTTACTCTTTGAAGTAGTGCTTTGTGATTATTTATGTCCATCTGCGAGGGCAAATGGGATCTCAATTTAATCTCATGCAAAAGACAGTACCTCTAACAGTGCAGCACTGGGAGTGTCCGGCTAAATTAGGTGCTTAAGTCTCTGGAGTGGGACTTGAACCCATGACCTTCTAACTGAAAGATGAGAATACTACCCTCTGAAGCATGGTGAACACCTGATGCAGATTTGATGGGCTGAATGGTTTTTGTCCATGGTGTAAAATTCTCTGATTCACTGATTGTCCTGAACAGAAAGTACAACAAACTCTTGGCCTCTTACTCTTAAGGATAGAGGGAGCTAAAGGACTTGGGGATATTCGTATTAGTAAGGCAATAATATAGGAGAAATTAATAGGACTAAATGCCATCAAATCCTTTGCACCTGATGGCCTACACCCTAGGGTTATAAGAGGTGGCTGCAGAGGTAGGGCATGCATTGGTTTTGATCTTCCAGAATTCCCTAGATTCTAGAACAGTCCTAGTAGATTGGAAGAGAGCAGATGTAATCTGCTATTCAAAAAAAGAGGAGAAAAAAATGGGGAACATCAGCAGTAGGCAAAGTGCTGGAATCTATTATTAGGGACCTGGCAACAGGGCAATTAGAAAAGCAGAATATGATTAAGCAGAGCAAACATGGATTTATGAAAGGAAAATCATGTTTGACAGATCTGTTAGTTTTTTGAGGATATAACTAGTAAGATGGATAGGGAGAACCAGTGGATGCGGTGTATTTGGATTTTCAAAAAGCATTCAATAAAATGCCACTCGAGGTTATTACATAATTAGGACTCATGGGATTGGAGGTAATATATTAACATGGATTGAAGACTTGTTAATGGACAGAAAACAATAGGAATAAATGGGTCATTTTCGGGTTGTCAGGCTGTAACTAGCCGGGTACCACATTGATCAGTACTTGGTTCTCAGTTATTTACAATCTATATTAATGATTTGGATGAGGGGACTGATTGGAATGTATTCAAATTTGCTGATAATACCAAGTTAGATGGGAATGCAAGCTGTGAGGAGGTCACATAAAGGCTACAAAAGGATTTCACAGGTTAATGTGTAGTTATCCACTTTGTTTTAAATGAAGAGACTGGGAAATGTTGGTATTCAGAGGGATCTGGGTGTCCTTGTACATAAAACACAAAGTTAACATGCAGGTCCAGCAAACAATCAGGAAAGCAAATGGTATGTTATCCTGATTGGACTATAAGAAAGAGTAATGAAGTCTTACTACAATTATACATGGCCTTGGTGAGACCCTGGAGTACTAATTACAGTTTTGGTCTCCTTACCTAAGGAAGGACATACTTGCCCTATAGGGAGGGCAATGAAGGTTAACTAGACTGATTCCTGGGATGAGGGGATTGTCCTATGAGGAGAGATTGAGTAGACTAGGCCGATATTCCCTAGAATTTAGAAGAATGAGGTGATCTAAATGAAACATATAAAATTCTTAAGGGCTTGACAGGGTAGATGCTGGATGTTTCCCCTGGCTGGTGAGTCTAGAACCAGGGGTCACAGTTCAACAGTTCGACCATATAGGTCTGAGATGAGAAATCTGTTCATTTAAAGGGCCGTGGATCTTCGGAATTCTCTACACCAGAGGGCTATGGATGCTCAGTCATGGAATATATTTAAGACTGATATTTTTGGATACTAAAGGAATCAAGGGATATGGGGGCAGTGCAAGAAGGTGTAACTGAGATAAGATCAACCATGATATTGAATGGCAGAGCTCGATCGAGGGACTGAATGGCTGACTCCAGCTCCTATTTCCTATGTTCTTGAAGGTCGATCGAGACAGGTGTTACAATAATGAACAGCTGTTGCAATGATCTTTACCCAGCAAAACTGGCAGTGAATTTAAGATCTTGAACTGAATATCTTCCGTGAATGCAGACATTTTGTGTGTCAGATGCATACTAATGTTTTGCTTTTGTTTAGATATTGGGGTAGAAACTCAGGTCTGGAATTTCCTGGGAGGTGATCGTACTCTGTCAGTGTGGCTTTGCCAGAAGTGCATCAGAAACCAGATTTTGGTCACGTAGGGTCCAGTAGTGTCGTGGTTCAATTGCTGAACAAGTAATTCAGAAGCCTGGACTACGAATGTAATCCGAATGTGAGTTCAAACCCCACTTTGTGGAATTTGAATTCAGTTGAAAATAATATTAGTATTAATATAGGTGACTGAATCGGTTGGATATTCATAAAAACCCAGTCGGTTCATTAATATCCTTATAGGGAAAGATCCCATGCCATTACCCTGTTTGTATTGATGTGACACCAGCACAGCATCAACATGGTTGACTCTTAACTCTTACAACTGCCACTCGGTTGCATCAAACAGAGGTCCTATCACCAACATCGGGGCAACTAGGGCTGGGCACTAAATGCCAGTCTTGCCAGCAATGCCCACATCCTGCGAATGAATAGAAAAAAAAGCTTCCAGCAAACGTACACAGCTGGAGGGACAGTGGCTCTAAGGAAATTCCAGACAATCCAGGGATAAAAATTTTGATGTTCCTGGTCTGCGTAGGGAGCATGGCATAAAATTGCACACAACTCTGGGTGATTTTAGTGAGCCTGCCGGGATCCTGTCTGTGGACCCGGAAGTGGGCACCATTCCTGTTAGTCACGTGGGCAGCCGGCCACTTTGCATAGTGGAGGCACGGGACTCGGCCAATCATGCGGCAGGGGCGGGATTCAAAGCACCGATTATGGCATCGGATGATTGCAGAGCAGATGCTGGCATCATATTTAAAGGCCTACCAGGCCTGCTTGCATTGCTGTCTTGCAATCGTTTCCTGCTAGCTCTGCACAACTGAGACCCGTGTTGCAGAGACTTTGGACCATGTGAAGTGTGACTATCTCCCTCTTTCCACTTGCAGGACAAGAAGGCCCACAACAGGAGGGAGACATCCTGGAATGGTGGAGGCATCCCAGATCTTCAGCCTCTCTCCACAGCAGAGAATTGGGGGACCCAGGGCAGTCACTCCATATCAAATGGACAGACTGGAGTCTCCATACAAGAGAGTGAGGATTGGCTTCCATCGACATACAGTTCACTTCTGGAGACCCACATCACGTGTGGTTGGCATGACGAGATCTGCACAGCCTAACCCTCACATGTTTGTGTTCTCTCCTGCAGGTCGGCGTCTGCAGGAGACTAAACCAGAAGGGGGACAACCGTCAACCTCTGAGAAGGAGAAACACTCAGAGGATGCACTTTCCCATGACACCTTCCACCAGTGCAGATACTTTCACTTTGGTGGGTTTCCATTCGGCTGTAGAATCAGGGTCACAAGAGAGCAATGCACACGTGCCCCAGCAGCTGGCTAAGGCTGAGACAGCCGAGGCCTCTGACAGTCATGGACTCTGGGTGGCCAGGCCCATGCTGAGCCTCAGGCTGATGACGAGCCTCTGGTGTTGACAGCACAGGGTGTGCTGGAGTTGCAGAGAGGTGCAGCAATATCTGGCGGAGATACCAGAGGCAATGCACAGCCATGAGCAGACGATGGAGGAGTCCATCCATGCCATGAGTGTTGCAATGTCTCGGGCATGTGAGCGCATGGCTTCCTCTATCGAGAGGTTAACGACCCTCATGGAGAGCCAGATCCCACATGCCGACCTGCCCTATCGTCTCGGCCATGAGCACCACGCAGCAGTGGCAAGGTGAGAGAAGGACAAGGGGCCTGGAATCTTCTCTAGGTCCTCGTCCTTCTCTGGTGAACAGGGAGGTTCGAGTGAGTCTTGAAAAGGAGGAGGAGAGGCTGACCTCCACAGCTGGGACCTCCCCTCAGGGTGCTCCGAATATGGACAGCAGCTCCTCAGCCCTGCACCAATAAGCCCAGCTCCAGCAGCCACGACACCTGAGGAGAGTCCTGCACCAGTGCAGGAAAACCTCCGGCAGCTGGGGTCCTTCAGGCCTCAGTCAGCCAGAGGACGGCTGCCGAAGTCATCACAGGGCAAGGGGCAGCCTGATCAGCAGCCTGCCTCCAGCCCAGCTGCTAGCGATGGGTTCACACCTCGTAGAAGCACTCGTCAACTTAAAAAGAAAACCATTTAGAGACACTTGTGGGGTTCATGGGTGTTTGAAATTTGACATGTGCTGCATCATGTAAAGTTCTTTTGTTCAAGCAACTAACTTTCATTGTGTAAGAATGATTATTCATCATGCATTATTGGGAGCTGCTGACTTCACATTTTCCCCCTTAATTTTTTTTGTTTGATTCATGGAATGTGAGCATTGTTGGCAAGGCCAATACCCATAATTAAGTGGGCTGCTGTGTCCCAGATGGTGTTGAGCTTCCTGAGTTTTGTTGCTGCACTCATCCAGGCAAGTGGAGAGTATTCCATCACACTCCTGACTTGTGCCTTGTAGATAGTGGACAGGCTTTGGGGAGCCAGGGGATGAGCTACTCGCCACAGAATTCCCAGTCTGTGACCTGCTCTTGTATTTATGTGGCTGGTTCAGTTCAGTTTCCGGTCAATGATAGCCCCCAGGTTGTTGATAGTGGGGATTCAGTGATGGTAATGCCATTGAATGGAGAGATGGTTAGATTCTGTCTTGTTGGAGATTGTCATTGCCCGTCACTTGTGTGGTGTGAATTTTACTTGCCACTTATCACCCCAAGCCTGAATGCTGGCCAGGTATTGTTGCATTTCTACATGGACTACTTCTGTATCTGAGGAGTCGTGAATGGTGCTGAACATTGTACAATCATCAGCGAACATCCCCACTTCTGACCTTATGATGGATGGAAGGTCATTGAAGCAGCTGAAGATGGTCAGGGCTCGTGCAATGCCAATGTAAACACAGCCTTCATTTGAATATGATCTCTCATGGGCCATAGTGCGTGGTTCAGCTGGGCGCTGGGCACAGAACACAAATAGAA
The DNA here is from genome assembly GCF_036365525.1 of Heterodontus francisci. Taxonomy (NCBI): domain Eukaryota; kingdom Metazoa; phylum Chordata; class Chondrichthyes; order Heterodontiformes; family Heterodontidae; genus Heterodontus; species Heterodontus francisci. The sequence continues at coordinate 5,403,869 of NC_090393.1, read as the reverse complement.
AGGAAGCGACAGACTGCATGCATTGAGGTGAGTCTTTCTTGTTTTTACTCTGGGTGGCCATCAGGGTGACCGGAAGCAGGTAAGTATGAGATTGTCTTTTGCCTCCTTGGCCTGTCGTTCAATCTGCCTGGCCTCCAGTGCAAGGGCTTCAACATCCAGTGCTGCTTGTTCATCTCGCTCCTCCGCATCCTCCTCATTGCTGGAGGAGTGTCGATCAGTCACCTCATCGTCACGCAAGACCTCCCCCCACCCCCTGATAGATTGTGCAGAGCACAGCAGACCACAACAATACACAAAACTCTCGCTGAGGCATATTGCAGGGCTCCACCAGATAGATCTATGCATCAGAATCTCATATTCAGCAGCCCAATGGCCTGCTCGATGGTCACTCAGGTGGAGCTGTGACAAGTGTTATACCTCTCCTCCACTGCATTGCGAAGGTTCCTCATGGGCGGCAGTAGCTGTGATCTTCAGGGTCACTGGCATAGGGTGACTGAATCCTATAGGTAGCAATTCATCCTGCAACAGGGCACAGAGGCCAGTTTTGGCCTCCCTGGAGAGCAGTAGTCTTCGCTGACAATGCAGCTGGGTCTTTTGGCATTAGCTGATTCAAGTCCAGTACACTCTTTGGCGCAGGTGGGCCCTTCTTCGTATGACCGGCTGCTGCTGCTCTCGTTGTGGAGCTTCACGGGCAAGTGCAGCTGCCTCTCTGCCCTCCCTCCATGGCAGGTGCTGCAGCACCGCACAGGGGTCCAAAAAAACAGGGTGTGTGAGACCCAATGCCAACTGACCATTGGACCTACAGACAGCCTTGGCAGCTGTGCCTTTGCTACTTCTCCGGGCAGAATCCCTGATGGCCCTCAGTGCCCACCATTACTGATAGCCGACCCTCTCATCCAGCAGTATTGGGCAATCAAACATCTCATCCAACAGTTTGGTCACCCAATACAGCCACTGAAAACCAAGCCTTCACCTTGCAGACCACCCGTGAACCTGCACAGCCGACACTCCCACCCGAGACCCTGCACAGCCGGCACTCCCACCCGAGACCCTGCACAGCCGACACTCCCACCCGAGACCCTGCACAGCCGACACTCCCACCCGAGACCCCGCACAGCCGACACTTCCACCCAAGACTCTGCACAGCCGACACTCCCACCCGAGACCCTGCACAGCTGACACTCCCACCTGAGAGCCTGCACAGCCGACACTCCCACCCGAGACCCTGCACAGCCGACACTCCCACCCGAGAGCCTGCACAGCCGACACTCCCACCTGAGACCCTGCACAGCCGACACTCCCACCCAAGACCCTGCACAGCCGACACTCCCACCCGTGACCCTGCATGGCCGACACTCCCACCCGAGACCCTGCTCAGGCGGCACTGCCACCCGAGACCCTGCACGGCCGACACTCCCACCCGAGACCCTGCTCAGCCGGCACTCCCACCCGAGACCCTGCTCAGGCGACACTCCCACCCGAGACCTTGCTCAGCCGGCACTCCCACCCGAGACCCTGCTCAGGCGACACTCCCACCCGAGACCCTGCTCAGCCGACACTCCCACCTGAGGCCCTGCTCAGCCGGCACTCCCACCCGAGACCCTGCTCAGGCGACACTCCCACCCGAGACCCTGCTCAGGCGACACTCCCACCCGAGACCTTGCTCAGCCGACACTCTCACCCGAGACCCTGCTCAGGCGACACTCCCACCCGAGACCCTGCTCAGCCGGCACTCCCACCCGAGACCCTGCACGGCCGACACTCCCATCCGAGACCCTGCTCAGCCGGCACTCCCACCTGAAACCACGACTCCCCCTTGCAGAGCACCCAAGAACCCGAACCCCCGTCCACTTGCAGATTGCACAGCACTGTAGCCTGACAATGGCCTCTGCTTCCCGCTCTTCCCCTATGCAGTGCTGGTCATGGCTGCCTACCCATCGTGGCATTGAGGCCTCGCCTCGGAGCTGCCAGCTTTTAACAGTCAGGAATCTGAAGGCACTTAAGGGCCACCTGCCGTCCACTTAATTCCAAGCCCCCCATTGAATTGTGATGAATTAGATGCTAATTTAAATTACATTCCGGTTGCGTCGGGGTGGCCTTCCCATCACTGACTAAATCCAGAACCAACTTCACGATGCCAGATTTCAGGGTGAACACTTCCAACGTGATTCTCCGGCCCGCCACACCACCATTCCCACTCCAAACGGCCGCACTACATCCAGCCCAAGAATCAGGTGATCGTAACTCTTAGGAATTGGAAATGATGTGGAATGCTGCAACAGGAGCTCCCTACATTAAGAGGTGGCTTTACCTAGAATTTTCCCCCCTTTTTAGATCTGCACAGAAGCTACAACAAAAGCCCCCAAAAATATTAATTGAGAAACGGAATTCATCATTTTAAATTGTGAAATGAGTTTGGAAAATTGGATAGCTGTGCTCATCTATTGGAATCTTTGCTGTGTTTGTGACCTTTGTCCTTTGAAGGTATTGTGAACAAAAGTTTAATGATAGACAGTCACATAATTAATTTTCAACTCTTCACCCTTCAGATGTTGATTATTGAAAATGTAACCCAGAGTTGTGCTCTCTTAGTGACACATGGAACTGCACTGGGTTAAAACCTTCATGGAACAAAAGCAGATCTAACATTCTTTATCAAACGTTTTATGGCTCATCTGAATCTGAAGACTAATGCAAGTTTAAATCAGATGCCAACCCTCCCTGAATTGAGAATCGGTCTCCCGGGTACTCCTGCAAACAGCTCTGGGAGAAAGATTAGCAAGATCATCTGGCTCACAATGCTGCTGTATCTGGAATATTCTTTCCTGGCTCCTTGTTGACTGCCTTCTATTCCCACAGCCAGCCTGGAGAGCATATGAGCACGCTCAGTTCACACAATAGGATGGTTTCAGAGCCACAGGGCATTGTGGGTATCTGGGCTACCATTGAGGCCATTTATTTTAGTATGAGAAAGCGCTTCAGTGACAGGGGAGGGAGTTCATGAATGTGGGAAGAAACACCTCCTATATTTAAAACACAATGTAAACTTCCCTCTGACTGAAAGCCAGGGAGCGAGATGATCTTAAACACCCTCCTTGCCCAATGACAAACAGACATTCTCGCCTTGGAGTCAGATTGTGGGTTCAAGCCTCATTCTGAAGACTTCATCATAAGGTCAGAAGCAGGAATGCTTACTCATGATTGCACAATATTCAGCACCATTCGTGACTCCTCAGATACTGAAGCAGCCTGTGTCCAGATGCAGCAAGAGTTGGACAACATCCAGGCTTGGGCTGATAAGTGGCAAGTGACATTAATGCCACACAAGTGCCAGGCAATGACCATCTCAAACAAGAGAGAATTTAACCACCTCCCCTTGATGTTCAATTGCATTACCATTGCTATTCCCTACTATCAACATCCTGGGGTTCGCCATTAACCAGAAACTGAACTGGATTAGCCACTTAAATACTGTGGTTGTAAGAGCAGGTCAGAGGCTGGGAATTCTGTGGCAAGGAACTCACCTGACTCCCCAAAGTCTGTCCAACACCTACAAGTCATAAGTCAGGAGTGACGGAATACGCTCCATTTGCCTGGATGGGTCCAGCTGCAACAACACTCAAGAAGCTCGACACCATCCAGGACCAAGCAGCCCGCTTGATTGGTACCCCCATACATCACCCTCAACCTTCACTCCCTCCACTACCAACACACAGTGCAGCAGTGTGTAGCATCTACAAGATGCACTTCAGCAACGTATCAAGGCTTCTTAGATAGCACCTTCCAAACCCGCAACAAGGACAAGGGCAGCAGATTCATGGAACACCACCTGCAAGTTGCCCTCCAAGCCACACCATCCTGACTTGGAACTATATCACCATTCCTTCACTGTCACTGGATCAAAATCCTGGAACTTCCTAACAGGATTGTGGGTGTCCCTACCCCACATGGACTGCAATGGTTCACGAAGGCAGCTCACCACCACCTTCTCAAGGCCAATTAAGGATGGGCAATAAATGCTGGCTTAGCCAATGACACCCACATCCCATAAATAAATTTAAAAAAGTGAGCACCTAATGTAGGCTGAAAATTCAGTACAGTATTGAGGGAAGAAACATTTAGGCCTGATGGTGTGGTACAGGCTTGACAGAGAAGCTAGTCTTTGCGTGCCCATCAATGTCGTATCTTTAATTTCCCTACTTCTGACTTTTCCATTTCTCTGCCATGGTTCAATGCCTGTTGCACTTTACTATGAGTTGCTGTGACACCTCCTAAAGCCTGGCTACCCGATTCAAACCCGACTACATGTGTCAGGTTCGGGTCGGGTCGAAATTCCGAGTCCAGCATTTGGGCTTGGGTTGGGTCGGGCTGGAAACTGCTTCCGGGAAGTCACGGTATCGGGCTTACCCATGATGCCCCACAACTCCAGTTGCAGGAATAGTCTGCTGCCAGAACAGATAAAGGAGATTCGTGTTGGGTCAGGCACGAAAAAAAATTAAAGGGCTCGGGTCAGGTTCGGGTTTGGCTGTGGTTGGGTCAGGCCTGGGTCTAGTTTTAATTTCATACCTGAACCAGGCTTTAACACCTCTTCCTCTGCTACATTGATACAGGTTGTTGTTAACTCCCTCTTTATCAAGTTTCACTTACATTACCAATGTTACTGAATGTAAAAGTTAGAAAATATCTGAAACCTATCAGTTGTTCAGCAGTGTTGCTTACCAAATAATGGATTTGAAAACATACAGCATTGGCAGCATCAGTGATTAGTCTGACAGCAGTGTCACATCACTGCTTTCACCTTCTCACCACTTCTGGCTGCACTGATATTGCTGTGAAGATGCTGAATGGCACTTTTAAACCTGAGTTGTGCCAAGGAGTTGTTGTATCTCATAACTCGAGTGGGAAAAAGTTGTGGCACGTTCCATGGTTAAATACCTGAAGACATCTACCAAGATCACAATAATATTAATCAGAGCACAGAGTCACTGTACAGGATCTTAGATGACTCTGCATCAGAAATGTAATTGAACATTAACTTGACACAATGCCTTCATCATTCCACAGCCTCACTTCCTTCTCCCAGATTTCCAAATTTAATTTAAGTGTCTGGACTGATAAAATCCTGTGAAAACATGAAGGCTTTGTAGAAATAGCAGGAGCATAATGATAGATCAAGTCCTGTTATCTGATACATTCGAAACGCTGTAACTCTGAAGCTGTTGTCCAAAGGCCAACGTAGTTTGTGAAATACATTTCAGAATTCTGCACTGGCACCTCACATCACACAAAAACAGAAAACAAATTTATTTTCTGTTAGTTGATTTCTAGCGATATTGTGATAAGTCTGATGTTCTGTTTTCTAAGGGCAGGTATTACATATCTAATACACAATGTATTATTCTGCTAAGTTGAAGCTGGGTTCCTTCAATGCCATTAAATGTAATTGCTGTTAAGTAAACACTGGATAAGATCACTGAGTTAAATTGTTCTTCAGGTTGCAGGTCAGATGAAATGCCTGGCTTTCTTTTGAAGTGTAATTGTTACAATCAGTCAAAATTTTAATTCCTGTACCAATAAATTACTTTTCATTGCTGGGCTGTTCCTCTAGGCAGTCCAAATGACTGTATAGTGGGAAACAGAAATTTGAAGGTGTAACATCAGAAATGTGACAGGCACATGATGTGTGCCAGATGTGCTGTTTTTGTTTTATCGCACACAGATTTCCCACAGAATCACTCAGAAGACGTTGAATGGTGAGGCATTTTATAAGAGTTGGGGGAAGAATTTTGGAGAGGCTTCTCCTGATGTCTCACTGTAACCTTGGTGGAAATCAGAGAAATGGCTGTTTACTCTGGCCCTCAAGGATAGGTGCCCATTTTCAAACGAAGTTATGGTGGGGAGATTAGAGGAAGCCTTTGCCCCGTGGAAATTCTACAGCAGGATGACTGCGATTATAATATGTGATGTTGATAATTAAGTAAATTTAGGGTTAAAAACTGATTAAATAGTATATAGAAAAAAAAATTGAAATGCTGTAATGAATAGAAGAATTTGATGTAATTGTGAAAACAGTTTTTCTATTAGTTTGGAGATTTAGTTAATGGAAGCAGTTTTGGTCAAAACCAGATCAATTAAAACAAAATTGCATTTGAATTGTATATAATTTGCACCTGGAAAGTTGAAACCTAATGTATCTTTCAGATAAAGTGGGGTCAGAGTCTGGGAGATCATTCAGACACAATTCCAAGACCAATTTAACATCACACATTCTGTCCTTATTTTTACATTTCTACTATAAATTCCAATGTCCACATTTATAATGGGAAGTGTGTATGTAAACATGTCACACTGCAATTACACCCTCCCAAAGTGTATCCACTGGGCAAAGGGTGTAATTACAGCGTGATAAGTTTACCCAGACACTTCACATTAAACTAAAAGCAAAATACTGCGGATGCTGGAAATCTGAAATAAAAACAAGCAGGTCTGGCAGCATTTGTGGAGAGAGAAGCAGAGTTAACGTTTCAGGTCAGTTTCAATTCTGAAGAAGGATCACTGACCTGAAATGTTAACTCTGCTTCTCTCTCCACGAATGCTGCCAGACCTGCTGAGTATTTCCAGCGTTTCTTGTTTTTATTTCACATTAAACTGTTGCCTTATACTTTTCTTTGAAGTGTAACATAATTGAGTGTGAAGCCTGAGAGTTAGAAAATTTATTCCAGCCAGACTGTTTTTATACAATTAATGGGGTTCTCTTGTGATGTAGCTGACGGGTAGATCTGGGGTTAAGTGAACCAGTTAGATTTTCACAACAATCTAATAGCTTCATTGTCACTTTTAATGACACCAGCTTTTCTTCCCCAAACTGCCATCTGATTCTCAAATGATTATGGCGCAATTTGAACTCATGATCACTGGATTATTAGTTCAGATCTCTGGATTACTAGACCAGTCACTTAACTGTGACACTACCATAGCTGACATCAGTGCAACTGACATTGAGAGTTGTTGTTTATCAAATGGCAGTTAAGCCGAGGATTTAGGGATAGGAGGACCAGAGCTGGAATTTTGTCATGTAGGATTAAAGAGCCAATCAGAGGTAAATAGAATAAATTTGCTTAGATTAGAATAAATTTGAGACTAATTATAATAAATGTGGCTATGATTAAGAGTGACTGTGAAGAGCAATTTAAAATGTGACAGAAAAATTGCAGGAAGTGTTACACGTAGAAAAAGTATACAATATGCACAAAAATGCATTTTTAGATGTATAAATGTGGCCAGATGCGTTGATAGGGATTATTGTTAACCTTAATCCCTCCTTTAGTCAGAGAAGGGATTTGACCATTAATAGTTCCATTTGAAAAGCAGATGCGGCAAGTGCTTTGATATCCGTGAGTGGTTTCTCTTTATTTTAATGAGGTGACAGCTATAACTCAGTGGTTCGCACTCTCGCCTCTGAGTCAGACAACTGTGGGTTCAAGAATGTATAATCTAGGCTGACACACGCTGTACTGAGGGAGTGCTGCACTGTTGGAGGTGTCGTCATTTGGATGCAACATTAAACTAAGGCCCCATCCACCTTCTGAGGAGACTGCAAAAGTTCTCATGGCATTATTTCAAAGAAAAGCTAGGGAGTTCTCCTTTGGTGGATTGGCCAATATTTATCCCTCAACCGACACAACTAAAAACAGATTATCTGGTCATTATCACATTGGTGTTTGTGGAATCTTGATGCGTGCAAGTTGACTGTAAAGTGCCCTGTGACATCCTGAGGTCATTATATAAATTCAAGGTCTTTCTTCAATATAACCTGCTGGAACATCAAAAGAATGAGATTGAAGGAAATACTGTGCAAAACAGCATAGAGCATTGACATAAGCAGTAAAATGGCAAAGCACATTGAAGCACCATGTGTTAGTCACTCTATTCATTGCTATTAATGTAGCTCCTTAAGAATGCTTTAAACTATTCATGTGATTTAGTTTACAAATGATTAGTGTATTCACTTGAAAGCTCTCTTTCTCTTCTTGTTTTGAAGTGCCATTTACTTGTTTATTATAAGACAGAATTCTTTAAAACCGGGGCAAGGCAATCCATACAAATGTATTCAGCATGCATTAATAATCAGTCTTTAATCAGAACAGTTAACCCTTCTAAACCAGCTCGCTAGCCAAATTATGCAATCAATGGCTGGAATTAAATTTATATAGTGCCTTTCATAACTGCAGGGTGCTTCGCAGCCAATGAAATTCAAAAAACATTGACCACAAAAATCAACAGGAATCGGAAGGAAATCCTTTCCCAAAGAAAACAATTTTTCATTTGTTCTAACTGATATTTCAAGTAGGGGGGTGCTCAAAATGGACACAGGGCAGTTTAATTGTCCGTGCAAAGAGTCTAACGCCTGCTTCAAGCACCTGGCTTGGCCACCAATAGAGGAGACATTATCATTATGGTATGTGGCACATGTCCTTTGTGGAATGAGTGTTTTCATACTGCTTGCTGTATTGGACTCTTGGGCACTTGATTTGTGCCTGTAAATTAAAGGAAGTAGTATCAACTGCCTTTCTAAGAGTTAGCCTGCAACACATTGAGTTTGAAAGGACTAAAATAGAATCAGAAATCTGTGCAGTAAAAAATGAACTTGCATTATAGTGTCTTTCACAACCCCTGGAAGACCCAAAAAGCTTTGCAGTTAAGATACGGATCAGCCATGATGGGCTCAATGAATGGCCGAACAGGCTCAAGGGGCTGAATGGCCTCCTTATATACCTGTTGTATATGTATGTATTGTTATACTATCTGTAAGGTGTTAGGAACTAATTAGCTAGGAACTAATTGTTATTTTAAGTGTTCCAGTGGTCTCATTCACAGCTGCACTGGGGAGCCATGTTATAGGTAACACAAGAACCAGTTCAACCAGGTTCCATAGTACAAAGCATGATGCTGAAATAAACCAGACTGACTCCAGCTTTTTTCCAAGTTTAAAGTGTGATTCTTTCCAACATCTGGGAACCAGAGACAACATAAAGACGAAACAATATCTATATTCCAAAATACTTAAGAAGCATAGTCACTGTTGTAATGTAGGAAATGCAGCAATCAAGTTTTGCACATCAAGCTCCCACAAACAAAAATGTGATAATGACCAAATAATCTGCTGATTGAGGGATAAATATTTTAATGTAGTTGCAGTAGCATTGAGCCCAGAGTATGGAGTCACAGCAAGCTTGCTGATACAACTAGAGTTCCATTCAAGATTTTGAAGCTCTGGATATAGAAAGAAAGACTTGCATTTCAATACTTTCATGACTTCAGGACATCCTAAAGCGCTTTACAGACAATGAAGTACTTTTGAAGTGTAATCACTGTTGTAATGTAGGGAAAAAAACAGCCAATTTGCGCACAGGAAGTTCCCACAGACAGCACTGTGGTGATGACCAGATCTGCTTTTGTGATGTTGATTGAGGAATAAATATTGGCCAGGACACCAGGGAGAACTCACCTGCTCTTCTTTGAAATAGTGGCCGTGATATTGTTTACATCCACCTGAGAGGGTAGATGGGGCCTTGGTTTAACATTTTCTCTAAAGACAGTACTTCTGACAGTGCAGCACTCCCTCAGTGCAGCACTGGACTGTCAGCCAAAATTTTTGCGCTCAAATTTCTTGAGGGGGATCTGAACCCACAACCTTTCCGAGTCAGAAGCAACAGTGCTACCCACTGAGTCACAGCTGACAAATAGAGAGTGATTTGTGTCTTTGTTGTTGTTTGAGCTATCTGGAATTTTCTCTGTTGTAAATGGAGTTAATTGGCTGAATTTTCCCAGGTCCAAGGAGGTGGCTTTGGATGCAGGAATGTGAGGAAATTTGGAAAGATACATGTCCAGTCTGCTTCCTGACATGTTCCCGCCTCAGAGTGCTTTACAGGGAGGTAGACAGTGGGTTGACATCCCACCAGGCAGCAGTGGGAATCAAGGCTGGTAATGAACCACTTATCTGCAATTTTCCAGGCCGCAAGAGATTTTCCCTGGGATGCACAATCTCCCCGCTGTGTCAGGAGCCCAAAAATGGATTGGTGGTGGTTTCACAGTGGGAGGTCTGAGCTGCGACACATTAGATGATTTAAATTTATTTGCCAGCAGTAATTCACAAGGGGATCTATCTCAGTCAGCTGACATGCCCTTGCAGTCACTGCATGGAGACTGATGTCTCCGCCAATGCTTGCCCTGCTGTGATAGTAGCCACTGCCTCAGTTATTTACAATCTATATTAATGACTTAGAATAAAGAGACCAAGAGTAATGTATCCAAGTTTGCTGACAGGGTGGGAATGTAAGCTGTGAGGCTGCAAAGAGATTTTTTTTATTTATTCATGGTTGTGGGTGGCACTGACTAGGACAGCATTTATTGCCCATCCCTAATTGCCCTTGAGAAGGTGGTGGTGAGCTGCCTTCTTGAACCGCTGTAGTCCGTGTGGGGTAGGTACACTCACAGTGCTGTTGGAAGGGAGTTCCAGGATTTTGACCCAGCGACAGTGAAGGAATGGTGATATAGTTCCAAGTCAGGATGGTGTGTGGCTTGGAATAGGTGCAGTATACCATTGGCCCTGCTATCTCTCTACGATCTTTTTTTTTTGTCAATTAGTTAATAATTCAAGCTGAAGTAATGGAAAGTTGCACACACCTACCTTGGAGTCAGAGGAAGAGGACTCACCAACTGCTGGAACTGAAAAAGGTAGGAAAAGGAGCACTCTTTCCCCCTCTGAACCGAATTCCCACCTGCACCAAATTTCCAAATTCAGTCTGGCAAATGTCTCTCACTCAGGCAACTGTCTCTTCTTAACTGCATCCCCTCACTGCCTCGGGAACCCCCGAGCCAATAGAAATCAGCGATGTGCAGGAGGCTAGAAATGGAGGAGTGCAGAGATCTCAGAGGTTGGTAGGCATGTCGGACGTTTGAGATAGAAAATGGCCAGAAAGTGGCAAAAACCCTATTTGCATATTAAAATTTCAACTTTGACTTGACTATCTCCTAGCAACTGAGACCAAGGTTAGGATTTTCACCCTGATATGGGCGTGAGAATGGACATGGACGGGTGTGTAATTTGATGCTTGCCAGCACCATCCCGAACTCCAGTCACTTTGCCAGAGGCCAGTTTTGGGGGCGGAATGGCTATGCACCCACAAGTGGCGGGTAGCTTATTCAATTAATTTAAAGGCCAATTAACAGAAGTCAACTGGAATTTTCCTGTCAGCCTATGGGCCCTGCAGCTGACCTCTCGGTGGTAGACCAGGCTGTTGGCTGGGGGGTGGGGTCCCAGCACTCTAAGAGGGATTAAGCCCCTCCCCCACTCCCCTGTCACAGCTGCAGCCATGGTGGTTTGGTAGCTGTGGCCATTTTTCATTTCATGTTTGCTAAGAGGAGTCCACTCTCTCCCTTACCTATAACAGCGGCTGCAGCTCTTTCCATGCTGGAGGGCCTCCAATTAATTAATTGAATTTAACTTCCCTGAGCAGCTATGGTGGGATTTGAACTTGTGTCTCTGGAGCATTAGTTAAGCTCTCTGATTACTGGTCCAGCAATATTGCCACTATGCTTCCGTCCCCTTTGTTCTATTTAACTGGAAATCAGTTTGGGATTTTGTTTCAGTTCCAAAGCTCGCCAATAAGGTTTGCTTCAAGGTTGAATGAAGCCAATGGATGTCTGCAACACTTTCACATTCACCTCATCTGAATCTATTTGGAATTTATTCAGTCATTGTTATCCTTAGGCTGAGATGCGGCATCTCATTACCGTATGGAAACATGCTGGAGAAAGTGAAAGCATTGAGGCAGAAGAGGCCAGAAACAAAATGAAAACCTGGAATTGAAGAAAGACTTGCATTTACATGTCACCTTACTCGACCTCAGGATGTCCCAAGCGCTTTACAGCCAATGAAGTACTTTCTGAAGTGTAGTCACTGTTGTAATCTAGGAAACACAGCAGCTGATCTGTGCACAGCAAGATCCCACCCACAAGAATGAAATAAATGACCAGATAATATATTTTAGGTATTGGTGGAGTGATGAAAATTGAGGATGCACAAAAGGCCAGAATTGGAGGAGCGCAGAGATCTGAGGATTGTGGGGCTGGAGGAGGTTACAGAGAGAGGGAGGGGGGAGGCCATGGAAGGATTTGTAATATTGTCATGGGATCTTTTACACCCATCTGACCAGGGCAGACGGGGCCTCAGTTTAGCATCTCAACTGAACGACAGCTCCTCTGACAGTGCAGCACTCTCTCAGGAGTTCAGGAATAATGGAGACATGGCAGACACCAAATACCACAAATTATTCATGGTGCCAAACTAGTTGTTCTGTCGGTGTTCAGGATGACAGGAAGAAAATATTTAGATCTGTGGAGTGGGGCACAGTTCTGATAGAGGGCTCTAAATGATTTATTTTAAAAATGACTGAGCCTGTAGTCCTTCAAGCAAAATAATTAGACTAATTGAGGCTGTGGGTCAATTTAAAATATCAAGATTGCAATTGATAGATTTTTGTGGGTATTAATGGTTCCAGGACAAAGGCAGGTAACTGGAGATAAGACACAGATTAGCCATGATGTAATTGAACGGGCTGCTCCTGTTACTATATTTCTAGATGCAAGAAGGAAGCTCCCCTGTTATAATCATTGCTATCTCTCTCTTTACAAAGGGAAGGAAAACCCTTTGGTTGCTGCAAAAGGATATAAAGGCAAAGGAGAAAGTGCAAAGTAGATTCACAAGGATGAAACCAAAACCGAGAAGTTATAATTATTAGGAAAGACTGAACAGGCTGGGGCTTTTTTTTTCTCCGCAAAGAGAAGGCTGAGGGGTGACCACGGCTGGGAAAATAGACTGACTGGAGTGCATCGTTGAGGCCGAGAATGGCATTTTAATTTGAGTTTTTTGTTTATTTATCTGGTTTTAATAAAGTTATTTTAAAACTGTAAATATGTATATAAAGGGGGCCTGAGGAATAAAGGCTCCCTCGACGTGAAAAATATAAAAGGGGCCTGGGGTATAAAGGCCACCTTATATAAAAAAAGAAAAAAAAAAGGGGAAGGTCAGTGGATGAGCAGTGACAGACATTTAGTTTAGTTTAGTTTAGAGATACAGCACTGAAACAGGCCCTTCGGCCCACCGAGTCTGTGCCGACCATCAACCACTCATTTATACTAATCCTACACTAATTCCATATTCCTACCACATCCCCACCTGTCCCTATATTTCCCTACCACCTACCTATACTAGGGGCAATTTATAATGGCCAATTAACCTATCAACCTGCAAGTCTTTGGCATGTGGGAGGAAACCGGAGCACCCGGAGGAAACCCACGCAGACACAGGGAGAACTTGCAAACTCCACATGGGAGGAAAGATCTTGCAACAGTCTCTATCAGGAGGGACAAAGTATTTGACAAACTAATGGGACTAAAGACAGACACGTCGCCAGGACCTGATGGCCTGCACCTAAGGGTTTTAATGGAGAAGGCTGCAGAGATAATGGAGGCATTGGTCGAAATATTCCAGAACTCACTGGATTCCAGGAGGGTCCCAGTGGATTGGAAAACCGCTAACGTGATGCTCCTGTTCAAGAAGGGAGGGAGACAAAAAGCAGGAAACTATAGGCCAATCAGCCTAACATCGTCGTTGGGAAAATGCTAGAGTTCATTATTAAGGAAGAAATAGCAGGACATTTAGAAAAGCTTAACGCAATCAAACAGAGTCAACATGATTTTGTGAAAGGGAAATCATGTTTGTCAAATTTGCCAGAGTTCTTTGAGGATATAACAAGCAGAGTTGATAAAGGGGAACTGGTAGATGTAGTGTATTTAGATTTCCAGAAGGCATTCGATAAGGTGCCACATAAAAGATTATTGCACAAGATAGGAGCTCAGGGTATTGGGGGTAATGTATTAGCATGGATTGAGGATTGGTTAACTCACAGAAGACAGAGTCGGGATTAATGGGTCTTTTTCAGGTTGGAAAGATGTAACTAGTGGAGTGCCACGAGGATCAGTCCTAGGGCCTCAATTATTTAATATCTATATCAATGACTTGGAGGAGGGGGCAGAGTGTAATATATCCAAATTTGCTGACGATACAAAAATAGGTGGGAGGGCATGTTGTGATGAGGACAAAAGGAATCTGCAAGGGGATATTGATAGGTTGAGTGAGTGGGCAAAAACTTGGCGGATGGAGTTTAATGTAGGAAAGTGTGAGGTCATGCACTTTGGTAGGAAGAATCAAAAGGCAGACTATTATTTAAATGGAGAGAGACTACAAAAAAGTTTAGTACAGAGGGATCTGGGTGTTCCTGTGCATGAAACACAAAGAGATAGCATGCAGGTGCAGCAAGTAATTAGGAAGGCAAATGGAATTTTGGCCTTTATTGCTAGGGGGTTGGAGTTTAAAAATAGGGAAGTCTTGTTACAACTGTACAGGGTGTTGGTGAGGCCACACCTGGAGTACTGTGTACAGTTTTGATCCCCATATTTAAGAAAGGATATACTAGCATTGCAGGCAGTTCAGAAAAGGTTCATTAGGCTGATTCCTGGGATGAAGGGATTGTCTTATCAAGAACGGTTAAACAGCTTAGACCTTTATTCATTAGAGTTTAGAAGAATGAGAGGAGATCTTATTGAAACATACAAGATTCTGAGGGGGCTTGGCAGGATAGTTGTTGAGAAGATGTTTCCACTAGTGGGGGAATCTCGAACTAGGGGACACAGTTACAGAATAAGGGGGCACACATTTAAAACTGAGATGCGAAGGAATTTCTTCTCTGAGGGTAGTGAACGTCTGGAATTCTCTATCCCAGAGGGTTGTGGAGGCTAGATCACTGAAAATATTTGAAGAGGAGGTAGATAGATTTTTGAAATATCGGGGAGTTGAGGGCTATGAGAAGCTGGCCCGAAAGAGGAGTTGAGGTCTGGGGCAGATCAGCCATGATCTTATTGGAGGGGCCGAATGGTTAATCCTGCTCCTACTGCTTATGTTCTTATGAACGTGTTGATAGGGTCGACGTCGAAAAGCTGTTTCACTTGTGGGGGAGACCAGAACCTGGGGCCATCAATATAATAAAAACCTAACATGCTGGAAATACTCAGCAGGTCTGGTGGCATCTGTGGAGACAGAAACAGAGTTAACGTTTCAAGTTGATGACCTTTCATCGGAACAGTTCTGATGAAAGATCACAGACCTGAAACGTTAACTCTGTTTCTCTCTCCACAGATGCTGCCAGACCTGCTGAGTATTTCCAGCATTTCTTGTTTTTATTTCAGATTTCCAGCCTGTAGTTTTTTGCTTTTATATTAGGCTATAAGTATAAGATAGTCACTAATAATCCAATAGGTAATTCAGAAGAAACTTCTTTATCCAGAGAGAGAGTGGTGAGAATGTGGAACTCGCTGCTGCAGGGAGTGGTTGAGGTGAATAGGATAGATACATTTAAGAGGAAGATGAATAAACATATAAAGGAGAAAGGAATAGAAGGTTATGTTGACAGGGTGAGATGAAGAGGGGGTAGGAGGAGGCTCGAGTGAACTATAAACACTAGCATGAAGCTGATGGGCCAAGAGGCCAGTTTCTGTGAGGTCGAATCGAATTAATTCAATAGAAACCCTTAGTTCTCGCTCTAGTGTCTGGATAAATCCACTTCAGTGAATGCAGGACTTCGTATTGGAGCTGCCATTAATTACTGAGATGAGCTTAGTGAAGTACTGGGATCTCATGGCACTAAAGTCGGGGATGTTACTGACTGACTGCCAACACAGGCAGATGCAGCAAGTTCTGGCATCACATCTAAAGGCTGCAGAATAACTTCGAAAATCAGAGTTTTCTCTCTCGCTGTCTGAAGTTGCTCACAACACAACACAGCGACTCAATCATGGGCTGGTTTACCTTTTTCCTTCTGTCTGCTCCACAGAAGCAGAGAAAAACTATGACACAGAAAGAGGCCATTCAGCCCGTCGTGTCTGCGCCGGCTGAAAAAATTAGCCGTCCATTCTAATCCCATTTTCCAGCACCTGGTCCGTAGCCTTGCAGGTTACAGCACTTCAGGTGCAGGTCCAGGTACCTTTTAAATGAGTTGAGGGTTTCTGCCTCCACCACTGATCCGGGCAGTGAATTCCAGACACCCACCACCCTCTGGGTGAAAAAATTTTCCTCATGTCCCCTCTAATCCTTCTACCAATCACCTTAAATCTGTGCCCCCTGGTAATTGACCTCGCTGCTAAGGGAATCAGGTCCTTCCTGTGACTCTATCTAGGTCCCTCAGAATTTTGTACACCTCAGTTTGTTTGGCACATTCATTGGTACACACCTTGATGTGGTAAAGTTATTCACTTGTGTTAGCTTTTACAGTCCACACAATTTTTTTATTTTGGAATCATTTGGTGATTGTGGGAACTGCCTTAAACTAAGCTCATTGCAGACCTAAGTTACTGATTGTAAACCCACTCGAGGGTGATTAATAACAGAGTAGAGAGTTGTTGAGCTGTGTCGTATAAGCTCCTGTTTTAATGAGTTTTTACAGATCTAAATCACTCAAACGCAGTTGTGCCTCTGAGAACCTTATTCAACAGAAGCAGGAATTAGCAATATCCTTGGCAATTCCCGATGCTAACTTCCCAATGACTTTATACAGGTCAAACCTGAGAAGTGGCCTGTATGATTTGCATTTGCTTCTTTGTTTCATCTTTTCAACCCAAGTGTTGCTTTTCTTGATCTATATTAATGACCTAGACTTGGGTGTACAGGATGCAATTTCAAAATTTGCAGATGTCACAAAACTTGGAAATATTCTGAATTGTGAGGAGGATAGTGATAACATAGAAACATAGAAAAATAGGAGCAGGAGTAGGTCATTCGGCCCTTCGAGCCTGCACCGCCATTCAATACGATCATGGCTGATCATCCAAACTCAGTAACCTGTTCCCGCTTTCTCCCCTTATCCCTTGATCCCTTTAGCCCTAAGAACTATACCTAACTGTTTCTTGAATATATTTAATGATTTGGCCTCAACTGCTTTCCATGGTAGAGAATTCCACAGGTACATCACTCTCTAGGTGAAGAAATCCCTCCTCATCTCAGTCCTAAATGGCTTACCCCTTATCCTTAGACTGTGACCCCTGGTCCTGGACTCCCCCACCATCGGGAACATCCTTCCTGCATCTAGTCTGTCCAGTCCTGTTAGAATTTTGTAGATTTCTATGAGATCCCCTCTCATTCTTCTAAACTCTAGCAAATACAAGCCTAATCACCCCAATCTCTCTTCATACATCAGTCCTGCCATCCCAGGAATCAGTCTGGTGAACCTTCGCTGCACTCCCTCCATAGCAAGAACATCCTTCCTCAGATAAGGAGACCGAAACTGCACACAATACTCCAGATGTGGTGTCACCAAGGCCTTGTATAATTGCAGCAAGACATCCTTGCTCCTGTACTCGAACTCTCTCGCTATGAAGGCCAACATACAATTTGCCTTCTTAACTGCCTGCTGCACCTGCATGCTTGCTTTCAGTGACTGGTACACAAGGACACCCAGGTCTCGCTGCACCTCCCCCTTTCCCAATCTATCACCGTTCAGATAATCTGCCTTTCTGTTTTTGCCACCAAAGTGGATAACCTCACATTTATCCACATTATACTGCATGTGTCATGTATTTGCCCACTCACTCAACCTGTCCAAATCACACTGGAGCTTCTCACTGGAGCTTCTCTGAACCCTCCTCACAGCTCATATTCCCACCCAGCTTTGTGTTGTCTGCAAACTTGGATATATTACATTTAATTCCCTCATCTATATCATTAATATATATTATGAATAGCTGGGGTCCTAGCACTTATCCCTGTGGTACCCCACTAGTCACTGCCTGCCACTCGGAAAAAGTCCAGTTTATTCCTACTCTTTGTTTCCTGTCTGCCAACCAGTTCTCTATCCATGTCAGTACCTTACCCCCAGTCCCACGTGCCTTAATTTTGCATGCTAATCTCTTATGTGGGACCTTATCGAGAGCCTTCTGAAAGTCCAAATACACCACATCCACTGGTTCTCCCTTATCTATTCTAGGAGTTACATCCTCAAAAAATTCCAGTAGATTTGTCAAGCATGATTTCCCTTTTGTAAATCCATGTTGACTTTGTCCGATCCTGTCATTGTTTTCCAAGTGCTTTGTTATTACATCTTTTATAATGGACTCTAGCATTTTCCCCACTACTGATGTCAGGCTAACGGGTCTATATTTCCCTGTTTTCTGTCCACCTCCTTTTTTAAATAGTGGGGTTACATTAGCTCCCCTCCAATCCGTTGGAACTGTTCCAGAGACTATAGAAGTTTGAAAAATGACGAGCAATGCATCTACAATTTCTAGGGCCACTTGCCAAAGTACTCTGGGATGTATATTATCAGGCTCTGGGCATTTATCGGCCTTCAATCCTGTCAATTTCCATAACACCATTTCCCCACTAATACCGATTTCATACAGTTCCTCCTTCTCACTAGACCCTCTGTTCCCCAACATTTCTGGGAGGTAATTTGTGTCTTCCTTTGCGAAGACAGAACCAAAGTATGTATTTAATTGGTCTGCTTCTTTGTTTCCCATTATAAATTCCCCCGTTTTTGACTGTAACGGACCCACATTTGTCTTCACTAATCTTTTTCTCTTTCACATATCTATAGAAGCTTTTACAGTCAGTTTTTATGTTCTCTGCAAGCTTACTCTCATACCTTATTTTCCCCTTCTTAACCAATCCCTTTGTCCTCCTTTGCTGAAGTCTAAACTGCTCCCAATCCTCAGGTTTGCTGCTTGTTCTGGCCATTTTATATTTCTCCTCCTTAGATCTAATACTATCCCTAATTTCTTTTGTAAGCCACGGTTGAGCCACCCTTCCTGTTTCATTTTTGTACCAGACAGGAATGAACAATTGTTGTAATTCATCCATGCGCTCTTTAAATGCTAGCCATTGCCTATCTACTGTCAACCCTTTAAGTAACATTCCCCAATCTATCATAGCCAACTCGCACCTCATACCTTCATAGTTTCCTTTATTTAGATTCAGAACCCTAGTCTCAGAATCAACTCTCTCACTCCCCGTCTGAATGAAGAATTCTATCATGTTACGGTGGCTCTTCCCCAAGGGACCCCGCACAAGATTGTTAACTAATCCTTTCTCATTACACAATACCCAGTCTAGGATGGCCTGTTCTCTAGTTGGTTCCTCAACGTATTGGTCCAAAGAACCATCACGTATGCACTCCAGGAATTCCTCCTCTACAGTATTATTGCTAACTTGGTTTGCCCAATCTATATGTAGATTAAAATCACCCATAATTACAGTTGCACCCTTATTGCATGCGTCTCTAATTTCCAGGTTAATGCCATCCTCAACATCAGCACTGCTGTTTGGGGGTCTATAGACAACTCCCATCAAGGTTTTCTGCCCCTTGGTGTTTCTTAGCTCCACCCATACAGATTCCACATCAGGATTCTCTGAGCTAATATCCTTCCTCGCTATTGTATTGATTTTCTCTTTTACTAACTACGCTACTCCACCTTCTTTCCTTTTTTTCCTGTCCTTCCTAAATATTGAATACTCTTGGATGTTCAGTTCCCATCCTTGGTCACCCTGCAGCCATGTCTCTGTAATCGTATCCATTTACATCTATTTGCGTGGTGAATTCGCCTACCTTATTGTGACTACTCCGTGCATTGAGACACAATGCCTTTCGGCTTGTCTTTTTAACATTCTTAGTCATCTTAGCATTAATTTGCACTGTGGCCCTATTTGTTTCTTGCCCTTGATTTCTATGCCTTCCATTTTTGCCTTTTTGCTTCCTGTCTTTCGTTTCTATCCTTGTTTCCTACTCCTCAGTCTCCCCGCTCAGGTTCCCATCCCCCTGCCATTCTAGTTTAAATCCTCCCCAACAGCACTAGCACTTGCGAGGACATTGGTTCTAGTCCTGCCTGGAGGTAACCTGTCCCGCTTGTACAGGTTCCACCTTCCCCAGGTCCCGATGTCCCAGGAATCTAAATCCCTCCCTCTTGCACCATTTCTCCAGCGACACATTCATCTAGCCTATTCTCCTGTTTCTATTCTCACTAACACGTGACACAGGAAGTAATCCTGAGATTACTACCTTTGAGGTCCTGCTTTTTAATTTAGCTCCTAACTCCTTAAATTCATCTTGCAGGACCTTATCCCTTTTTCTACCTATGTCGTTGGTACTGACATGTACCACGACCGCTGGCTGTTCACCCTCCCCCTTCAGAATGTCCTGCAGCCGCGCAGAGACATCCTTGACCCTAGCACCAGGGAGGCAACATACCATCCTGGAGTCTCATTTGCAGCCACAGAAACGCCTGTCTGTCCCCCTTACAATTGAATCTCCTACCACTATGGCTCTCCCAGTCTTTCTCCTCCCCTCCTGTGCAGCAGAGCCATCCGTGATGCCACGAACTTGGCTGTTGCTGCTTTCCCCTGGGAGGCCATTCCCCCCCCACAGTATTCAAAGTGATATATCTGTTTGAGAGGGGGATGGCTTTAGGGGACTCCTGCACTACCTGCCTGCGCCTACTACTCTGTCTGGTGGTCACCCATCCCTTTTCTGCCTGTGCAGCCATTACTTGCGGTGTGAATACCTTGCTAAACGTGCTATCCATGACGTCCTCAGCATTGCAGATGCTCCACAGTGAATCCACCTGCAGCTCCAGCTCTGTAATGCTGGTAGCCAGTAGCTGCTGATGGATACACTTCCTGCACACATGGTCGTCAGGGACACTGGAAGCGTCCCTGATTTCCCACATAGCACAGGAGGAGCATATCATGGGGCTGAGCTCTCCTGCCATGACTTACGTTTAGATTACTTAATTACTTCTTTTTAAAAAATACTAATTACAGTAGGGGT
This sequence comes from Heterodontus francisci, assembly GCF_036365525.1. Classification (NCBI taxonomy): domain Eukaryota; kingdom Metazoa; phylum Chordata; class Chondrichthyes; order Heterodontiformes; family Heterodontidae; genus Heterodontus; species Heterodontus francisci. The sequence continues at coordinate 5,382,936 of NC_090393.1, read as the reverse complement.
CTTGTTCTACTCCAAACACTACCTACTACAATCTGAAGTCCTCAATAAATTACAGTAATTTAAAAAACACACTTCAGTAGTACTCACCTTATCACTTATATGGTATGTTTTGAGGTTTTCTTTCAAAAAAAACTTTCCCCTTATTTTTTTAAGCTATTTAAATGCACTAACAGCTGTTACTTACCCAACCAATCATCTTACAGATATCCCATGATGTCACTGTAAGTCTTTTTTACCTCTTTTGAATCTCAGGACGCTCTGGCACAGAGAGAGAACTTGCAACCGTTCCGGATCAGCCTCCTCCCAGGTCCGCCTGCCGCTGCTCCGGTCTCCAGCTAAGACTTCAAGATGACACAGACAGACTGGTGGAATGGGTGTACATGTGGCAATTACACTGACATCTACCCAGCAATGTGGAATATAGGATTAGAATAGTTAGGTGCTTGATGGCCGGCACAGACACGATGGGCCGAAGGGCCTGTTTCTGTGCTGTATAACTCTATGACTCTATGACTCTATGTCCTATACACAAAAAGCAGGGCAAATCCAACCCGGCCAATTACCGCCCTATCAGTCTACTCCCAATCATCAGATAGAAGTGGTCATCGACAGTGCTATCAAGCGACACTTGCTCAGCAATAACCTGCTCACTGAAGCTCATTTTGGGTTCCACCAGGGCCACTCAGCTCCTGACTTCATTACAGCATGGACAAAAGAGCTGACCTCCAGAGGTGAGATGAAATCACTCATCGCCTCTGTTTGCACCACCCTCATAGGCAACAAGTTCCAGGTCATTACCACCCGCTGCGTAAAAAAGTTTTTCCTCACAGCCCCCCTCTATCTCTTGCCCAAAACCTTAAATCTGTGTCCCCCAATCCTTGTACCATCAGCTAATGGGAACAGTTTGTTGTGTCTACCTTATCTAAACCTGTCAGAATCTTGGTACATCTCCATTAGGTTGAGCTGGTTCTCTTCCCTGTAGGACATTAATTATGGTTTTTACAACAATCAGCCAGTTATCATGTGGATTAAACCATAGAATCCGAACAGCACAGAAGAAGGCCATTCGGCCCATCGTGCCTGTGCAGGTTTTTTGAAAGAGCTATCCTATTAGTCCCACACCCCTGCTCTTCCCCCATAGCCCGGTAAACTTTTCCCAGCCAAGTATTTATCCAATGAGATCATCCCTTAACCTTCTAAACTCCAAGGAATACAAACTGTGTTTATGTAACCAGTCCTCATAATTTAACCCTTTGAGAACCTCTATCATTCTGGTGCCTGGTAAGATTCCCCGAGGGATGTGAGAGCTGCTCTCTTTTCAGGATGGGTATGTTTGCAGTAAGTGTATTCCATCTATGTTTACGCTTTGTTTGCATCTCACTTTTTTTCAAATCCAGAACTCCACTTCAGTGTTTTGAGTCTCCTTTGGGAATCCCTTTGAAAAGGAGAGTTGTCAGCAACTTCACCCTCAACTGACTACGCAATCCTTCACCAGATTAACATTTAACACGCAATGTCAATAGAATGCATTGTGAAGATCCATGGAGTCCATGCCAGCTCTCCACAGAGCTAGTCACTCAGTCTCACTCCCCCGCTCGATCCCTGTAGCCTTGCAAGTCAATTTCCTTCAAGTGCCCATCCAATTTCCTTTTAAAATCATTGATTGTCTCTGCTTCCACCACCCTCATGGGCAGTGATTTCCGCGCCATTAGCACCCATTGCGTAAAAAAGTTCTTCCTCACATTCCCCCTGCATCACTTACCCAAAACCTGAAATCTGTGTCCCCTAGTCCTTGTACCATTAGTTAATGGGAACAGCTTTTCTTTGTCTACCTTATTTAAATCAATCATAATTGCAGATACCTTTATCAAATTATCAAATGTTCAGTTACTGGTTTCTGTTTATAAACCTCTTGACTTCCCTCTTTCTCTCTGCCTCCCACACTTTCCTTTCTCTCCTTCACCTTTGTGTGTGTTTTTTTTTAAACCATGTGTCAGATCTGCAAACATCTGCCCACGTATTACTCCCTCTGTTTTTGAAATATTCACAGCCTGATCTTTCTGCCCTCCGGTTCTCCTCAAATCCCATTTGTTTTGGATTTTTCAGCCACCCAGCATGTCCTTGTTAAGCCAGGGTCCGGTCATGTAGTGGTTATGTTACTACACTAGCAATCCAGCGAATGAGAGTTCAGTTTTGTTTTTACACAGCGAGTTGTTGTGATCTGGAACGCGCTGCCTGAAAGGGCAGTGGAAGCAGATTCAATAGTAAGTTTCCAAAGGGAATTGGAGAAATACTTGAAGGGGAGATAATTTGCAGGAATGGGGGCAAGAGCAGGGGAGAGGGACTAACTTGATATCTCTTTCAAAGATCCAGCATAGGCACAATGGGCCAAATAGCCTCCTTCTGTGCTGTAAGATTCTATGACTTTATAACTCGTACCATGGTAGTTTGGGAATTTGAATTCAATTGCAAAAATCTGCAAATAAAAAGCTTGTATCAGTAAAAGTGGCCTGAAGCTGTCAGATTGTTGTAAAAGCCCCACTAGTTCACTAATATTTTTCAGGGAAGGAAACCTGCAGTCCTTACCTGGTCTGGGCCTTTACATAACTGCAGTCCCACACCAATGTGGTTGTCTATTAACTGCCCTCTGCAGTCGCCTCTCAGTTGTGTTCCCTCCACCTTCTCGGGGCAACTAGGGATGGGCAATGAATGCTGGCCTTGCCAGCAATGCCCACATCTTGAATATGAATTAGAAAACAATGACGGTTTGAACTGACTGTTCGCAATATTAATAGAGCCATAGAAAAATTATGGCACAGAAGGAGGCCATTCAGCCCATTGTGTCTGTGCTGGCTAAAAAAAACTGAGGATAACTGGGGAAAGGGTAGGGACTATCAGAGATGTACAAGGGAACATATGCGTGGACGCCCAATCTAATCCCACCTTGCAGCACCTGGTCCATAGCCTTGCGGGTTACAGCACCTCAGGTGTATGTCCAGGCACCTTTTCAAAAAATGGAGGGTTTCTGCCTCCACCACCATTCCTGGCAGCAAATTCCAGACACCCACCACCCTCTGGGTGAAAACGTTTTTCCTCATGTCCCCTCTAATCCTTCTACTAATCACCTTAAATCTGTGTTCCCTGGTAATTGACCTCTCTGCTAGGGGAAACAGGTCCTTCCTATCTACTCTATCTAGGCCCCTCATAATTTTGTACACCTCAATCAACTCACCCCTCAGCCTCCACTGTTCTAAGGAAAACAACCCTAGCCAATCAAATCTTTCCTCATAGCTGCAACTTTCAAGCCCTGGCAACATTTTTGTAAATCTCCTCTGTACTCTCTCCAGAGCAATTATGTCCTTCCTGTCATGTGACCAGAACTGTACGCAATACTCCAGCTATGGCCTAACCCGCTTTCTATACAGTTCCAGCATCACCTCCCTGTTTTTGTATTCCATACCTCGGCCAATAAAGGAAAGCATTCCATATGCCTTCTTCACCAATCTATCTACCTGTCCTGCCACCTGCAGGGACCTGTGGACATGCACTCCAAGGTCTCTCACTTCTTCTACCCCTCTCAATATTTTATTTTTTATTTAGAAATACAGCACTGAAGCAGGTCCTTTGGCCCACCGAGTCTGTGCTGACCAACAACCACCCATTTATGCTAATCCTACATTAATCCCATATTCCCTACCACATCCCCACCATTCTCCTACCTACGCTAGGGGCAATTTACAATGGCCAATTTACCTATCAACCTGCAAGTCTTTGGCTGTGGGGGGAAACCGGAGCACCCGGCGAAAACCCACATGGTCACAGGGAGAACTTGTGAACTCTGCACAGGCAGTATCCAAAACTGAACCCGGGTCGCCGGAGCTGTGAGGCTGCGGTGCTAACCACTGCACCACTGTGCTGCCCTTTTATTGTGTATTCCCTCGCTTTGTTTGCCCTCCCCAAATGCATTACCTAACACTTTTCTGGATTGAATTCCATTTGCCACTTTTCCACCCACTCAACCAAACCATTGATATCATTCTGGAGTCTACAGCTTTCCTCTGCACTATCAACCACCAGCCAATTTTTGTGTCATCAGCAAATTTCCCAATCATGCTTCCCACATTTAAGCCCAAATCATTAATATATACCACAAACAGCAAAGAACCTAACACTGAGCCCTTTGGAACGCCACTAGAAACGACTTTCCACTCAAAAAAACATCCGTCGACTACTACCCTTTGTTTCCTGGCCCTGAGCCAATTTTGGATCCAACCTGCCAACTTCCCCTGTATCCCATGGGCTTTCACTTTACTGACCAGTCTGCCATGCGGGACCTTGTCGAATGCCTTACTAAAATCCATGTAGATCACATCCACTGCACTACCCTCATCAATCCTCCTTGCTACTTCCTCAAAAAACTCAAGCAAGTTAGTAAGACATGACATAACTCTGCTTCTCTCTCCACAGATGCTGCCAGACCTGCTGAGTGTTTCCAGCACTTTTTGATTTTATTTTAGTAAGACATGATCTTCCCTTAACAAATCTATACTGACTATCCCTGATTAATCCGTGCCTTTCTAAGTGACAGTTTATCCTGCCCCTCAGAATTGATTCTAATGATTTACCTGCCACCAAGGTCAGACTGACTGGCCTATAATTATTTGGCCTATTCCTCGCACCCTTTTTAGACAATGGTGCAACGTTCACAGACCTCAAATCCTCTGGCACCTCGCCCATATCCAGTGAGGATTTGAAGATGATCCTCAGCGCATCTGTTATTTCCTCCTTGGCTTCCTTTAACAACTATGATGCAATCCATCCGGCCCTGGTGATTTATCCACTTTCATGGATGTCAGACCCTCTAGTACTTCCTCTCTCATTGTGCTTATCATGTCTAATATTTCATACTCCTCCTCTTTAACTACAATGTCTGCATCATCCCTCTCCTTTATGAAGACAGAGACAAAAAATCATTAAGAACCCTGCCCACATCTTCCGCATCCACGCATATGTTCCCTTGTACATCTCTGATCGGCCCTACCCTTTCCTTAGTTATCCTCTTGCTCTTAATGTACTGATAAAACATCTTTGGGTTTTCCTTGATTTTACCTGCCAATAATTTTTCATGTCCTCTCTGCCTTATGCTAGTACAATGCAAATATGCAGTTGAGTGAACCCGCCATTAAGACAGGGTCACCAGTTACATGAATTGATCTGTCACATCAGAGACATAGGCCGGAATTTTATGCCGCCCCAGCGGGTTGGATGGTGGTGTGGGGGAGGTGTAAAATTGAGCAGCAGGCTCTGGGAGGCTTAACCGCCCCGATTCCGCCTCCGACCAAGTTTACGGATGTCCAGCGGGTGTGGGGGGGGTGGGGGGGGGGGTGGGGGCGGGGCGGGGGGGGGGTGACAAGCAGCCCGCCTGCCCGAGGCCAATCAAGACCCTTAAGTGGCCCTCACCCACCTCCACGGTATTTTACCCATGGCAAGCGGGTGTGCCGGGGATGTGAAAGGCTGCCCAGCTATAGCTGCCCGCTGATTGGCCAGCAGCTCACTGAGGCGGGACCTCTGCCCTCAAGTAGGTGGAAGTCCTGCCTTGGGCCAATTAAAGCCTGGGGATCCGTAAAATATGGGACGGATCTCCATGCTGGGCGTAAGCGGGTTTGGCACCGACATTTACGTCGGAGTCCGGCTCCTGTCCGCCAACTGTAAAATTCCAGCCATAAGCTGAGTTTGGTTTGAATTTCCACCCCTCCCCCGGCTACAAATGAGCCTCTCTAATCTGTGCTTCCAACCGAGACTTGAGCCCCACTTTCGGTGTTGGCTGCAGTTCTAATAGTTTGATTGCTGCTCAGTTCCTTTTCCTGTTATTCTTTGCTGCTCACTGAATTTCACCATTTCAGTGTGGGATCTCCACACAACAGGCTCTCTCTTGCCACCTACTGGTTTTAATATAAAAAATGAAAGGAATGTCACAGCAATTATATTTTATTAATTACCATTCGATAATCAACAACAACAACTTGCTTTTATATAGCTCCTTGAATGTAGTAAAATGTTCCAAGACACTTCACATGAGCGTTATCATACAATTTTGAACAAGTGACCAAAAATTTGATTAACATCTCCCATTATGTCACATCAGTCCTTCCTTCACCAGTGTTTAACACAAGATACTGAATGAATCACAGAATCACAGAATTATTACAGCACTGAAGGAGGCCATTTGGCCCATCGTGTCTACACCGGCTCTCCAAATTAATAATTCACCTAGTGCCATTTCCCCCGTCTTCTCCCCGTAACCCTGCACATTCATCCTTTTCATATAACTGTCTAATTCCCCTTTTGAATGCTTCAATTGAACCTGCCTCCACCACACTCTCAGGCAGTGCATTCCCAACCTTAACCACTCGCTGCGTGAAAAAGCTTTCCTCATGTTGCTTTTGCTTCGTTTACCAATTACTTTAAATCTGTGCCCTCTCGTTCCCGATCCTTTCATGAGTTGGAACCGTTTCTCTCTATCTGCTCTGTCCAGACCCCTCATGATTTTGAATACCTCTATTAAATGTCCTCTCAACTTTCCAAATTCTCCAGTCTGTCTGCAAGACTAAAGTTGCTCATCCCTGGACCCAATCTCGTGAATCTTTTCTGTATTCTCTCCCATGCTTTCATATCTTTTCCTAAAGTGCGGCGCCCAGAACTGGACACAATACTCCAGGTGAGGCCGCACTAGTGTCTTATACAAGTTCAACATAACTTCCTTGCTCTTGTATTCTATGCCCCTATTAATAAAGCCCAGGATACTGTATGCTTTATTAACCACTCTCTCAGCCTGTCCTGTCATCTTCAAAGACTTATGCACGTATACAACCAGGTCCCTCTGCTCCTGCACCCCCTTTAGAATTGTGCCCTTTATTCATTATTGTCACTCCATGTTCTTCCTACCAAAATGAATTACTTCACATTTCTCCGCATTGAACTTCATCTGCCACCTGTCTGCCCATTCCACCAACTTGTCTATGTCCTTTTGACGTTCTATACCAGTGTCGTCCAACATACGGCCCGTGGGCCAGGATCTGGCTCGCCAAAGGTTTCCAATTGGCCTGTGGATGTATTGCAGAGATGAGAAATTTCCCATTGTCTTCTTCTTTCAGACCAAAACATCGTGCTGTCAATTTCACAGCTGACAGGTGCTGCATGAAAGCCGGAACATCGGTTTCTGATCTCCGAGCAACTTTCGGGGTTTTCCGACTTTTTTTTGAAAGTGCCGCTGGAAAACCCTGGATCTGTCCAAAATTAGGAAATGACTGTTACTGCTTTCATGCAGCACCTGTCAGCTGTGAAACTGGGCGTGATTTTTTAAGAAACTGATCAACCACAAAGCTGCTGTGCTCATAGAGTCATAGACTCATAGAGTTATACAGGACAGAAACAGGCCCGTTAGCCCATTGCGTCCATGTCGGCCATCAAGCACCTATCTATTCTAATCCCATTTTCCAGCACTTGGCCTGTAGCCTTGTATGCGATGGCGTTTCAAGTGCTCATCTAAATACTTGTTGAATGTTGTGAGGGTTCCTGCCTCTACCACCTCGTCAGGCAGTGCATTCCAGATTCCAACCACCCTCTGGGTGAAAACATGGGTGGGTGGCACAGTGGTGCAGTGGTTAGCACCGCAGCCTCACAGCTCCAGCGACCCGGGTTCAGTTCTGGGTACTGCCTGTGCGGAATTTGCAAGTTCTCCCTGTGACCACGTGGGTTTCTGCCGGGTGCTCCGGTTTCCTCCCACAGCCAAAGACTTGCAGGTTGATAGGTAAATTGGCCATTGTAAATTGCCCCTAGTGTAGGTGGGTGGTAGGAAAATTGCGGGAAGGTGGGGATGAGGTAGGGAATATGGGGTTAATGTAGGATTAGTATAAAAATGGGTGGTTGTTGGTTAGCACAGACTCGGTGAGCCAAAGGGCCTGTTTCAGTGTTGTATGACTCTATTTTTCCTGAAATCCCCTCTAAACCTCCTGCACCTTACCTTAAATCTATGCCCCCTGGTTATTGACCCCTCCGCTAATGGAAAAAGTTTCTTCCTATCTAACCTATCAATGTCCCTCATAATTTTGTATACCTCAATCATATCTCCCCTCAGCCTTCTCTGCTCTAAGGAAAACAACCCTAGCCTTTTCAGTCTCTCTTCATAGCTGAAATGCTCCAGCCCAGGCAACATCCTGGTGAATCTCCTTTGCACCCTCTCCAGTGGAATCACAACTTTCCTATTGTGGTGCCCAGAATTGTACACAATACTCCAGCTGTGGCCTAACTAGCGTTTTGTACAGCTCCATCATAACCTCCCTGCTCTGATATTCTATGCCTCGGCTAATTAAGGCAAGAATCCCATGTGCTTTCCTAACCACCTTATCTACCTGTGCTGCTGTCTTCAGTGATCTATGGACAAGTACACCAAGGTCTCTCTGACCCTCTGTACTTCCTAGGGTCCTACCATCCATTATATATTCCCTTGCCTTGTTAGTCCTCCCAAAATGCATCACCTCACACTTCTCAGGATTAAATTCCATTTGCCACTGCTCCGCCCATCTTACCAGCCATCTATATCATCCTGTAATCTAAGGCTTTCCTCCGTACTATTTACGACACCACCAATTTTCGTGTCATCTGTGAACTTACTGATCATACCTCCTATATTAATGTCTAAATAATTAATGTAGACTACAAACAGCAAGGGTCCGAGCACGATCCCTGCTGCACACCACTGGTCACAGGCTTCCACTTGCAAAAACAACCCTCGACCATCACCCTCTGCCTCCTGCCACTAAGCCAATTTTGGATCCTATTTGCCAAATCACCCTGGATCCCATGGGCTTTACCTTCTTAACCAATCTCCCACACGGGACCTTATCAAAAGCCTTACTGAAGTCCATGTAGACTACATCAACTGCTTTACCCTCATCTACACATTTTGTCACCGCCTTTTCAGCTCTCTGAATCTGCCATAAGCCTCCTTTTTTTAAACTGATCCAATCCTCTGTATCCCTTGACATCCGGGGTTCCCTGGACTTGTTGCTCCTACCCTTCACCTTAATGGGTACATGTTGGCTCTGAACTCTCACTATTTCCTTTTTGAATGACTCCCACTGATCTGATGTCGACTTTCCTACAAGTAGCTGCTCGCAGTCCACTTTGGCCAGATCCTGTTTTATCATATTGAAATCGGCCTTCCTCCAATTCAGTACCTTTATTTCTGGTCCATCTTTGTCTTTTTCCATAACTACCTTAAATCTTACAGAGTTATTATGGTCACTATCTCCGAAATTCTCCCCCACTGACACTTCTACCACTTATCTGGCTTTATTCCCTAGGATTAGGTCCAGTACTGCCCCTTCTCTTGGAGGACTTTCTACGTATTGGCTCAAAAAGCTCTCCTGTCTACATTTTAAGAATTCCGCCCCCTTTAAGCCTTTTGCACTAAGACTATCCCAGTTGATTTGGGGAAGTTGAAATCCCCTACTATTATTACCCGCTTCCTGCAACTGTCAGAGAGAGAGAGAGAGAGACGGCGGTTGGGGGGAGAGGTGGGGGTGGGGGGGGGGGGTGGCGGCGGGGGCAGAGAGAGAGGGCAGAAAGAGAGGGGGGGCAGAGAGAGAGAGAAGGGCAGAGTGAGAGAGGGGGACCGAAAGAAAGAAGGGGACAGAAAGAGAGAAGGGGGGAGGGGAGACAGAGACAGAAAGAAGGGGTGTTATGAATGAGGTGGGAGGAGTGCACTGTCTTTTCTAGTTCCACTTCTCCACAGGTCAAAACATATATTTAAATGTTTACTCAGTTACCGATACGGTCAATCATAGACTACTCTTAATCCCTGAATAAAATACACCAACCAGGTTTCTTTAATAAACTACAAAATTATCAGTTTATTATAAAACAAGACTTATCCAGTAATGAAGCAAAGCAGTAACACACAGAGTGAAATATGGAAGTTCCCTTTTACCTTAAACCCTTACACGCACATACACTGGTTAACTGAAAAAAATAGAGATTTTCTCTTTAGAGCTCTGTTACAAAAATAAACAAAAAAGAATACTTTGGCAAAATACTTGATAATTCTTGAAGAAAAAAGAAAAGATGCGGAAGGATGTCAGTTGTCCCTTTTTGGTTTGGCGTCCCAAAGAAGCGTAGACAGCTGTCACTGAGATCTTTCTAGAACAATTCTTTTCTGGCGACATTTAAGATCAATTTGGCAGGCGTTCTAGGAGAAATGCAGCAACAGGGGTTTCTGGCAGGCCTTTCAGGAGGAATGCAGCATCAATTTCTCTATTTCTTACACTCGCTTTTCAAAGAGATGGAAAAGGCTGAGCTGGGGTTTTGTCCTTGGCAGGTTGATTTTTTAAAATTCCTTTCAACACACTGTCCACACCCCAACTGACAGTCCAAAGTGAAACTGAAATCAATATCCAAGCCCAAGCCTCCTGACCCCTATAAATCTTGACCTGTCACTTCTATGTAAACATCTCCCTGAAGTCAAAAAGCCCCTACTGGGTAATTATCTGAAAACAGGTGACTTCCAGTAAGGGCTGTTTACAAACTAAGTCCAAAAGACCTTCCGATGACCATGAAAAAAACCCCACAAAGTCTAGCATCTATGGAATCCTTTTCAGTTTTAAAACCCAAGTCCTCAAAAAAAGAATTAACAAAAAATTGAATCACTTTTGTAATGGGGGGACAAAGAGAGAAAGTGGGGGGGGGGGGACATAGAGACTGAGGACATCATGGGGGGAACAACACAGAGAAGGGGGAACACAGGGAGAGAGAGAGAGTCAGAGAGAGAGAGAGTGATCAAGATCACAGCTGACAGATGGACATCTATCTGGAATACTTCGTATCACTACAAGTGTGTGGGCAGACATTGACTACTTGTACAAACAAAAAAATGCCAGGTATCTCACTAAATCAGAATCCAACATCATGATGAGTCAGTAAGTCAATAAATTACTCTTCTCATTTAAAGCTTCTTCACAAAAATGCACATTTGTTGATGATTTGATTAATAGTAAGATAAATTTTAATGCCTTTATCTTTCCGAAATTGTCTCGCTGGTCCCCCGTGTAATACAAAAATTGTAATGTGTCCCCCAACGCAAAAAGGTTGGACTACCCTGTTCTACACTATCCTCCTCACATTTCACAATTGTTCCACAGAATCGTTACAATGCAGAAGGAGGCCATTTGGCCCATCATGTCCGCACTGGCTCTCTGAAAGAGCAATTCCCTCAGTTCCATTCCCCCATCTTCTCCCCGTAACCCTGCACATTCTTCCTTTCATATAACTGTCTAATTCCCTTTTGAATGCTTCAGTTGAACCTGCTTCCACCACATCTCAGGCAACGCATTCCAGACCTTAACCACTCGCTGCATGAAAATTTTTTTCTCATGTTGCTTTTACTTCTCTTACTGTTACGACTGACCACTCCAGTCAAAGCCCTCAATCAAAATATACGATTCTGATTGTGGTGGGAGAAAGGCACTGTTAATTCAATCCTGTCGCTCCACAGATTGCCTAACATATCATTTTAAACTTTCCAAATTAAAGAAAGGCCCAGCTAAATTGTACCATCTATTAACCCCCTGAATGAGGCTAACCAAACCAGGTGTCTTTAAATCAACAAATTAACTCTTTAATTAGAAGAACTAAATTCTCAAACACTATGAAGATATAAACAACATTTAAAAATAGAAAAAATTAGAGTCCTTGCAAATTTATAGTCCAATGTTGCTTGAAGTCCTCACAGATGTCCGATGGGGGGGAAAAAAGGTTCTTCCACAGTAGAACAGTCTGTAGTCTAATTCCAGCAGTAAGTGATGCTTTCCTGCTCCTTTTCAACAATTAACAACTTGCAAACACTTTCAATAGAATCAATTTGACTTGAGAGTTTTTGAGGGATAAAAGATTGTGAGACTCTAACTTCCCTTCATTCAGTTCAAATTATCAGAGATCTCGTTTTGGCTTGTCTTTTTTTTTAGAATTTTGAGAGATAATAATTAAACAGACTAAAATCCTATTCCTTCAGTTTAAATGACTGAAAGCTCTTTTTTAAGATGATAAACACCACAGCTGTCTGTGTGTGTGTCTTCTGTTAGAACAAACTGTCTTCAACTAAAAAGTCAGTTCAAAATTGAATCGTAACAAATGTATCACTTGTTACTCAGTTCCAGTGGCCGTTTCCATGGTAACGAGAATGCACCCTTTGAATCGCAGTCTCCAAACGGTTGTATCCAACGGCAACTGAAAATCAGTGGTTAGCACCGCAGCCTTACAGCTCCAGCGACCCGGGTTCAGTTCTGGGTACTGGCTGTGCGGAGTTTGCAAGTTCTCCCTGTGACCGCATGGGTTTCCTCCCACAGCAAAAGACTTGCAGGTTGATAGGTAAATTGGCCATTGTAAAATTGGCCAATTGAAATCTAAGGATTTCAGGACTTAGATGAGGAGAAATTCCTTCACCCAGAGAGTGGTAAGCCTGTGGAATTCACTACCACAGAGATCAGTTGAGGCCAAAACATTGTATGTTTTCAAGAAGGAGTCAGATATAGCTCTTGGGTCTAAAGGGATCAAAGGATATGGGGCGAAAGTGGGAACAGGTTACTGAGTTGGATGATCAACCATGATCATAATGAATGGCGGAGCAGGCTTGAAGGGCTGAATGGCCTACTCCTGCTCCTATTTTCTATGTTTCTATGCCTTTTAGAGGTCCATGTACACCACCTCAACAGCATTGCCCTCATCAACCCTCTCTGTTACCTCTTCAAAAAACTCCAGCAAGTTAGTTAGCCATGATTTTCCCGTAACAAATCCATGCTGGCTTTCCTTAATTAATCCACATTTGTCCATCTGCCTATTAATTTTGTCCCAAATTTTTGTTTCTCGAAGATTTCTCCATTACCGAAGTTAAACTGATGGGCCTGCAGTTGCTGGACTTTACACCTTTTTTTGAACATGAGTGTAACATTTGTAATTTTCCAGTCCTCTGGCACCACCCCTGAGTCTAAGGAAGACTTGGAAAATTGTATTATTACTAACAGATTTCAGATAATTGGCAAAAAATCAGAGGGGCTGGGGGATGAGGAGTTTTTTTTACGCAGGTGTGTTGTGATCTGGAATGCATTGCCTGAAAGGGCGGTGGAAGCAGATTCAGTAGTAACTTTCTAAAGGAAATTGGATAAATAGTTGAAAAGGTGAAATTTGCAGGACAATGGGAAAACAGCAGGGGAATGGGTAACTCTTTCAAAGATAATACTGGATGATACCTCTTTCAGGGGGGTCTTGTGGGCCAGTATGTTGCTCCTTGAAATTGGGTCTCGTTATGCTTGTTTTCTGCTAAATGGGCATAGCAAGATCCAATTTATACCCCAATTTATACCCCACAGTTTAGGATGTGCAATGAAGTGGCCCATAACTTTTAATTTTAAGTAGTGAGGGGAGGCAGAGTGAGAGGCCTATGAGGACTGAATGTGAAGCTGGAGGCAGGGAGCAAGTTTCCGCTTTGCTGCAACTGAACTAGTTTAATGTTAATTAAATCAAATTGGTTTGCACCATCTCAAAAATAGATGTTTCCAAAATATGTTGGATTGATCCCAGAGATAGATTAAAATAGATTTTCTGTTCAAAATCAAGGCAGACTTTCATTCATTTAATATCTCAGGACGGGAATTTTTGTTTCTTCTGCTGAGTTTCATCTTTGAAATTGAAAGTTACTGCCTTGGCTGCAACTCAATTGGGGATTATATCTGAGATCTCAATATGTCAGAGAGCTTTCGAACAAGGTCAGTCTGCCAGTTTGGCATTGAATTTCCTCAGACTTTCTGCTGTTGTAACTTTGTAGTAAATACAGCGGAAACACCACTGTGCACGGTGACAGAGGAAATTTAGTCTTTGACATAAAGCTATTCCATTAAGACCACATGTTGAATACCGGGTCCAGTTCTGCTCATCAGGAAACAAAGGTGACATCCGAGAGTTGGAGGAAAAGCAGAGAAGAGCCTAGGGCTGAATCCCAGTGTCAAGGGGTTGAGTTTTGAGAAAGGACTGGAGAGACTTGGGCTACTCAGCCTGAGATAAGAGCTGTCTGAGAGGTGCTAAAGAAATGGAAGAAGTTAACAAGGAATATTACTATAAATTAAATTGTGTGCATCGGACTAGGGGACATGGCATAATGGTAACATCACTGAGTTAGTAATCCAATGGGCCCAGCTAAAACCATGGGGACATGGGTTGAAAACCCACCATGGTAGCTAGTGGAATATAAATTCAATTAATTAATAAAAATCTGGTATTAATTGCTAATTGCAGTAATGATGCCATGAAATTATCATCAATTGTTGTAAAAACCCATCTGGTTCACTAATGTCCTTTAGGGAAGGAAATCTGCTGTCCTTACCTGGTCTGGCCTACATGTGACTCCAGATTCACAGCAATGTGGTTGACTCTTAACTGCCCTCTGAAATGGCCTTGCAGGCCGTTTAGTTGTCAAGGGCAATTAGGGATGGACAAGAGATCCCATTTGTTTGTATATATATTTTGTAAGAGATCCCATTGTTAGCTTGCAGTCAATATGGGTGTAAATAGGAGAGAAAACTCACATGACAGAAGGGCACCAATTTGAAATGTTAACTCTTATTCTCGCCACAGATACTGCCTGATAAATACAAGTTATTGTTGTTGTATTCCTATATTACAACAGTGACTACAGTTCACAAAGTACTTCATTGGCTGTGAAGCACTTTGGGATGTTCCGAGGTCATCAAAGGTACTATATAAATACATTCTTTAGAAATAATGGGAGAAGGAAATGCCAAACAGATCCAGAAATTAACCTTTATCACAGAAACCGACATCATGGCAGGTCCAATCAGGACTATACAATTCATGTAGTTTCACTACAGCTTGATTCACACTGTTAGACAAGCTCGCAGATGAATTTTACCCCATACCATCCATTCCCAGGCTTCAGACTGAAAAGGAAGCAGATTGACAACAATATTAGAATGATATTGTAATATGAAATCATATCTGTAACAGGACAAGTGCTTAAATTCATTGCTTACATTTGACAGAAATATTGCTGGGATAATTTAAGGTTTTCATTAGTGAGGACTGTTTGGCAGAATGAATTACTCAGGCGTTTTAACCGTGTTGTCTGATTTGTCTTTCAATGTCCTTGCACCTTGTTTTTGAATTACACCTCAAAGAGGAGTTTTAATTCATGGACAGAAAATGCTGGAAATAGGAAGCATGTCAGGGGAAATGGTGGTATAGAGGTACAAAGTGATTCTTGACAAAGCAGCCGGCTGCTGACATCATCAGAATGCGCCAAGCTGCGCAAACGGGCTCCTGCTCTCTACATGCGCGCGGCATTCCACATTGCCAGGACTGGTTGGCGCATGCGCAGATGACGTCATTGCTTAATGCGGGGGAGCGGGGGGGGTGAGGGTGGTGGGGAGGCGGGAGAGAGTGTGGGGGAGGCGGGGAGAGAGGTAATGTAACTGGAGTAGTAATCCAGAGGCCCAGGCTAATGCACTGGAGACATGGGTTCAAATCCCACCACAGCAGCTGGTGGAATTTAGATTTAATTAATTAATATTCTGGAATTGAAAGCTAGTCCCAGTAATGGTGCCATGAAACTATCACTGATCATTGTAAAAACCCATCTGGTTCAGTAATGTCCTTTAGGGAAGGAAATCTGCCGTCCTTATCTGGTCTGAACTACATGTGACTCCAGATTCCTCGCAATGTGGTTGACTCTTAACTGCCCTCTGAAACGGCCCAGCAAGCCACTCAGTTGTCAAGGGCAATTAGGGATGGGCAACAAATGCTGACCTTGCCAGCAATGCCCACATCCCATAAAAGAATAAAAGAAAAGAAAGGCAAGTTTAGCACTGGTACCAGGAAATCTCCTTTTCAAACATTGCGGTTAATTTTGACCTGGGAAGATAGAGTAAAAAGGTAACATTGGCATGGCCACCCATTGAACAGTTATCGCGGTTCTCACTTCCATTGGCAGGGTTACGGAAAGTCAAAATATTGAGTGGAAATTCAGTCTGCCGCTGCTGGAGAGCTCAGCACATTTCATGGTAACCAAAATATTAATTCATAAGGAGGGGTGCCCGCAGGTATACTGGACCCCATATCCAGTCCTTCTGTTCGCAAGCAAACGTGATATGGAAGGCTGCAAGTATTTCCAGAAAACCATCATATTTGTCTTCTAGTCCCACTTTCATTATTGAGAGACACCAGTCAGTGCACAGATATCTCCGTGAGAGAGAGGGGACTGAGAGACACCAGTCAGTGTACAAATATCTCCCTGTGAAAGAGATTGAGGGACACAGGTCAGTGTACAGATATCTCCCTGAGAGAGAGGGACTGAGAGACACCAATCAGTGCACAGATATCACCCTGAGGGAGAGGGACTGAGAGACACCAGTCAGTGTACAGATATCTCCCTGAGGGAGAGGGACTGAGAGATACCAATCAGTGTACAGATATCACCCTGAGGGAGAGGGACTGAGAGACACCAGTCAGTGTACAGATATCTCCCTGAGAGAGAGGGACTGAGAGACACCAATCAGTGTACAGATATCACCCTGAGGGAGAGGGACTGAGAGACACCAGTCAGTGTACAGATATCTCCCTGAGGGAGAGGGACTGAGAGATACCAGTCAGTGTACAGATATCTCCCTGAGGGAGAGGGACTGAGAGACACCAGTCAGTGTACAGATATCTCCCTGAGGGAGAGGGACTGAGAGACACCAGTCAGTGTACACATATCTCCCTGAGGGAGAGGGACTGAGAGACACCAGTCAGTGTACAGATATCTCCCTGAGGGAGAGGGACTGAGAGACACCAGTCAGTGTACAGATATCTGCCTGAGAGAGAGGGGACTGAGAGACACCAGTCAGTGTACAGATATCTCCCTGAGGGAGAGGGACTGAGAGACACCAGTCAGTGTACAGATATCACCCTGAGGGAGAGGGACTGAGAGACACCAGCCAGCGTACGAACATCTGCCTGAGAGAGAGGGACTGAGAGACACCAGTCAGTGTACAGATATCACCCTGAGAGAGAGGGGACTGAGAGACACCAGCCAGTGTACAGATATCACCCTGAGAGAGGGGGGACTGAGAGACACCAGTCAGTGTACAGATATCTGCCTGAGAGAGAGGGGACTGAGAGACACCAGTCAGTGTACAGATATCTCCCTGAGAGAGAGGGGACTGAGAGACACCAGTCAGTGTACAGATATCTCCCTGAGAGAGAGGGGACTGAGAGACACCAGTCAGTGTACAGATATCTCCCTGAGAGAGAGGGGACTGAGAGACACCAGTCAGTGTACAGATATCTCCCTGAGGGAGAGGGACTGAGAGACACCAGTCAGTGTACACATATCACCCTGAGAGAGAGGGACTGAGAGACACCAGTCAGTGTACAGATATCTCCCTGAGGGAGAGGGACTGAGAGACACCAGTCAGTGTACAGATATCTGCCTGAGAGAGAGGGGACTGAGAGACACCAGTCAGTGTACAGATATCTCCCTGAGGGAGAGGGACTGAGAGACACCAGTCAGTGTACAGATATCTCCCTGAGGGAGAAGGACTGAGAGACACCAGTCAGTGTACAGATATCACCCTGAGAGAGGGGGGACTGAGAGACACCAGTCAGTGTACAGATATCTCCCTGAGAGAGAGGGGACTGAGAGACACCAGTCAGTGTATAGATATCTCCCTGAGGGAGAGGGACTGAGAGACACCAGTCAGTGTACAGATATCTCCCTGAGGGAGAAGGACTGAGAGACACCAGTCAGTGTACAGATATCACCCTGAGAGAGGGGGGACTGAGAGACACCAGTCAGTGTCCAGATATCTCCCTGAGAGAGAGGGGACTGAGAGACACCAGTCAGTGTATAGATATCTCCCTGAGGGAGAGGGACTGAGAGACACCAGTCAGTGTACAGATATCTCCCTGTGAAAGAGATTGAGGGACACCAGTCAGTGTACAGATATCACCCTGAGGGAGAGGGACTGAGAGACACCAGCCAGCGTACGAACATCTGCCTGAGAGAGAGGGACTGAGAGACACCAGTCAGTGTACAGATATCACCCTGAGAGAGAGGGGACTGAGAGACACCAGCCAGTGTACAGATATCACCCTGAGAGAGGGGGGACTGAGAGACACCAGTCAGTGTACAGATATCTGCCTGAGAGAGAGGGGACTGAGAGACACCAGTCAGTGTACAGATATCTCCCTGAGAGAGAGGGGACTGAGAGACACCAGTCAGTGTACAGATATCTCCCTGAGAGAGAGGGGACTGAGAGACACCAGTCAGTGTACAGATATCTCCCTGAGAGAGAGGGGACTGAGAGACACCAGTCAGTGTACAGATATCTCCCTGAGAGAAAGGGGACTGAGACACCAGTCAGTGTACAGATATCTCCCTGAGAGAAAGGGGACTGAGTGACACCAGTCAGTGTACAGATATCTCCCTGAGAGAGAGGGGACTGAGAGACACCAGTCAGTGTACAGATATCTCCCTGAGAGAGAGGGGACTGAGAGACACCAGTCAGTGTACAGATATCTCCCTGAGAGAGAGGGGACTGAGAGACACCAGTCAGTGAACAGATATCACCCTGAGAGAGAGGATCTGAGAGACACCAGTCAGTGTGCAGATATCTCCCTGAGAGAGGGGACTGAGAGACACCAGTGTACAAATATCTCCCTGAGAGAGGGGACTGAGAGACACCAGTCAGTGTACAGATATCTCCCTGAGAGAGAGGATCTGAGAGACACCAGTCAGTGTGCAGATATCTCCCTGAGAGAGAGGGGACTGAGAGACACCAGTCAGTGTACAAATATCTCCCTGAGAGAGGGGACTGAGAGACACCAGTCAGTGTACATATATCACCCTGACAGAGAGGGACTGAGAGACACCAGTCAGTGTACAGATATCACCCTGAGAGAGAGGGACTGAGAGACACCAGTCAGTGTACAGATATCACCCTGAGAGAGAGGGGACTGAGAGACACCAGTCAGTGTACAGATATCACCCTGAGAGAGAGGGGACTGAGAGACACCAGTCAGTGTACAAATATCTCCCTGAGAGAGGGGACTGAGAGACACCAGTCAGTGTACAAATATCTCCCTGAGAGAGAGGGCTGAGAGACACCAGTCAGTGTACAGATATCACCCTGAGAGAGAGGGACTGAGAGACACCAGTCAGTGTACAGATATCACCCTGAGAGAGAGGGACTGAGAGACACCAGTCAGTGTACAGATATCTCCCTGAGAGAGAGGGGACTGAGAGACACCAGTCAGTGTACAGATATCACCCTGAGGGAGAGGGTCTGAGAGACACCAGTCAGTGTACAGATATCTCCCTGAGGGAGAGGGACTGAGAGACACCAGTCAGTGTACAGATATCTCCCTGAGAGAGAGGGGACTGAGAGACACCAGTCAGTGTACAGATATCTCCCTGAGGGAGAGGGGACTGAGAGACACCAGTCAGTGTACAGATATCACCCTGAGAGAGAGGGGACTGAAGCACCAGCCAGTGTACAGATATCGCCCTGAGAGAGAGGGGACTGAGAGACACCAGTCAGTGTACAGATATCTCCCTGAGAGAGAGCGGACTGAAGCACACCAGTCAGTGTACAGGTATCTGCCTGAGAGAGAGGGGACTGAGATACACCAGTCAGTGTACAGATATCACCCTGAGAGAGAGGGGACTGAAGCACACCAGTCAGTGTACAGATATCACCCTGAGAGAGAGGGAACTGAGAGACACCAGTCAGTGTACAGATATCTCCCTGAGAGAAAGGGGACTGAGAGACACCAGTCAGTGTACAGATATCTCCCTGAGAGAGAGGATCTGAGAGACCAGTCAGTGTACAGATATCTCCCTGAGAGAGAGGATCTGAGAGACACCAGTCAGTGTGCAGATATCTCCCTGAGAGAGAGGGGACTGAGAGACACCAGTCAGTGTACAGATATCTCCCTGAGAGAGAGGGGACTGAGAGACACCAGTCAGTGTACAGATATCACCCTGAGAGAGAGGGACTGAGAGACACCAGTCAGTGTACAGATATCTCCCTGAGAGAGAGGGGACTGAGAGACACCAGTCAGTGTACAGATATCACCCTGAGGAAGAGGGTCTGAGAGACACCAGTCAGTGTACAGATATCTCCCTGAGGGAGAGGGACTGAGAGACACCAGTCAGTGTACAGATATCTCCCTGAGAGAGAGGGGACTGAGAGACACCAGTCAGTGTACAGATATCTCCCTGAGGGAGAGGGGACTGAGAGACACCAGTCAGTGTACAGATATCACCCTGAGAGAGAGGGGACTGAAGCACCAGCCAGTGTACAGATATCGCCCTGAGAGAGAGGGGACTGAGAGACACCAGTCAGTGTACAGATATCTCCCTGAGAGAGAGCGGACTGAAGCACACCAGTCAGTGTACAGGTATCTGCCTGAGAGAGAGGGGACTGAGAGACACCAGTCAGTGTACAGATATCACCCTGAGGGAGAGGGTCTGAGAGACACCAGTCAGTGTACAGATATCTCCCTGAGGGAGAGGGACTGAGAGACACCAGTCAGTGTACAGATATCTCCCTGAGAGAGAGGGGACTGAGAGACACCAGTCAGTGTACAGATATCTCCCTGAGGGAGAGGGGACTGAGAGACACCAGTCAGTGTACAGATATCACCCTGAGAGAGAGGGGACTGAAGCACCAGCCAGTGTACAGATATCGCCCTGAGAGAGAGGGGACTGAGAGACACCAGTCAGTGTACAGATATCTCCCTGAGAGAGAGCGGACTGAAGCACACCAGTCAGTGTACAGGTATCTGCCTGAGAGAGAGGGGACTGAGAGACACCAGTCAGTGTACAGATATCTCCCTGAGAGAGAGGGGACTGAGATACACCAGTCAGTGTACAGATATCTCCCTGAGAGAGAGGATCTGAGAGACACCAGTCAGTGTGCAGATATCTCCCTGAGAGAGGGGACTGAGAGACACCAGTCAGTGTACAAATATCTCCCTGAGAGAGGGGACTGAGAGACACCAGTCAGTGTACAGATATCACCCTGAGAGAGAGGGACTGAGAGACACCAGTCGGTGTACAGATATCACCCTGAGAGAGAGGGGACTGAGAGAAACCAGTCAGTGTACAGATATCACGCTGAGAGAGAGGGGACTGAGAGACACCAGTCAGTGTACAAATATCTCCCTGAGAGAGGGGACTGAGAGACACCAGTCAGTGTACAAATATCTCCCTGAGAGAGAGGACTGAGAGACACCAGTCAGTGTACAGATATCACCCTGAGAGAGAGGGACTGAGAGACACCAGTCAGTGTACAGATATCACCCTGAGAGAGAGGGACTGAGAGACACCAGTCAGTGTACAGATATCTCCCTGAGAGAGAGGGGACTGAGAGACACCAGTCAGTGTACAGATATCACCCTGAGGGAGAGGGACTGAGAGACACCTGTCAGTGTACAGATATCTCCCTGAGGGAGAGGGACTGAGAGACACCAGTCAGTGTACAGATATCTCCCTGAGAGAGAGGGGACTGAGAGACACCAGTCAGTGTACAGATATCTCCCTGAGGGAGAGGGTACTGAGAGACACCAGTCAGTGTACAGATATCACCCTGAGAGAGAGGGGACTGAAGCACCAGCCAGTGTACAGATATCGCCCTGAGAGAGAGGGGACTGAGAGACACCAGTCAGTGTCCAGATATCTCCCTGAGAGAGAGGGGACTGAAGCACACCAGTCAGTGTACAGATATCTCCCTGAGAGAGAGGGGACTGAGAGACACCAGTCAGTGTACAGATATCTCCCTGAGAGAGAGGGGACTGAGATACACCAGTCAGTGTACAGATAGCTCCCTAAGAGAGAGGGGACTGAGATACACCAGTCAGTGTACAGATATCACCCTGAGAGAGAGGGGACTGAAGCACACCAGTCAGTGTACAGATATCACCCTGAGAGAGAGGGGACTGAGAGACACCAGTCAGTGTACAGATATCTCCCTGAGAGAAAGGGGACTGAGAGACACCAGTCAGTGTACAGATATCTCCCTGAGAGAGAGGATCTGAGAGACCAGTCAGTGTACAGATATCTCCCTGAGAGAGAGGATCTGAGAGACACCAGTCAGTGTGCAGATATCTCCCTGAGAGAGGGGACTGAGAGACACCAGTCAGTGTACAAATATCTCCCTGAGAGAGAGGATCTGAGAGACACCAGTCAGTGTGCAGATATCTCCCGGAGAGAGGGGACTGAGATACACCAGTCAGTGTACAGATATCACCCTGAGAGAGAGGGGACTGAAGCACACCAGTCAGTGTACAGATATCACCCTGAGAGAGAGGGGACTGAGAGACACCAGTCAGTGTACAGATATCTCCCTGATTGAAAGGGGACTGAGACACCAGTCAGTGTACAGATATCTCCCTGAGAGAGAGGATCTGAGAGACCAGTCAGTGTACAGATATCTCCCTGAGAGAGAGGATCTGAGAAACACCAGTCAGTGTGCAGATATCTCCCTGAGAGAGGGGACTGAGAGACACCAGTCAGTGTACAAATATCTCCCTGAGAGAGGGGACTGAGAGACACCAGTCAGTGTACAAATATCTCCCTGAGAGAGGGGACTGAGAGACACCAGTCAGTGTACAGATATCACCCTGAGAGAGAGGATCTGAGAGACACCAGTCAGTGTACAGATATCTCCCTGAGAGAAAGGGGACTGAGAGACAGCAGTCAGTGTACAGATATCTCCCTGAGAGAGAGGATCTGAGAGACCAGTCAGTGTACAGATATCTCCCTGAGAGAGAGGATCTGAGAGACACCAGTCAGTGTGCAGATATCTCCCTGAGAGAGGGGACTGAGAGACACCAGTCAGTGTACAAATATCTCCCTGAGAGAGGGGACTGAGATACACCAGTCAGTGTACAGATATCACCCTGAGAGAGAGGGGACTGAAGCACACCAGTCAGTGTACAGATATCACCCTGAGAGAGAGGGGACTGAGAGACACCAGTCAGTGTACAGATATCTCCCTGATTGAAAGGGGACTGAGACACCAGTCAGTGTACAGATATCTCCCTGAGAGAGAGGATCTGAGAGACCAGTCAGTGTACAGATATCTCCCTGAGAGAGAGGATCTGAGAAACACCAGTCAGTGTGCAGATATCTCCCTGAGAGAGGGGACTGAGAGACACCAGTCAGTGTACAAATATCTCCCTGAGAGAGGGGACTGAGAGACACCAGTCAGTGTACAAATATCTCCCTGAGAGAGGGGACTGAGAGACACCAGTCAGTGTACAAATATCTCCCTGAGAGAGGGGACTGAGAGACACCAGTCAGTGTACAGATATCACCCTGAGAGAGAGGATCTGAGAGACACCAGTCAGTGTACAGATATCTCCCTGAGAGAGAGGATCTGAGAGACCAGTCAGTGTACAGATATCTCCCTGAGAGAGAGGATCTGAGAGACACCAGTCAGTGTGCAGATATCTCCCTGAGAGAGGGGACTGAGAGACACCAGTCAGTGTACAAATATCTCCCTGAGAGAGGGGACTGAGAGACACCAGTCAGTGTACAGATATCACCCTGAGAGAGAGGGGACTGAAGTACACCAGTCAGTGTACAGATATCACCCTGAGAGAGAGGGGACTGAAGTACATCAGTCAGTGTACAAATATCTCCCTGAGAGAGGGGACTGAGAGACACCAGTCAGTGTACAAATATCTCCCTGAGAGAGAGGACTGAGAGACACCAGTCAGTGTACAGATATCACCCTGAGAGAGAGGGACTGAGAGACACCAGTCAGTGTACAGATATCACCCTGAGAGAGAGGGACTGAGAGACACCAGTCAGTGTACAGATATCTCCCTGAGAGAGAGGGGACTGAGAGACACCAGTCAGTGTACAGATATCACCCTGAGGGAGAGGGACTGAGAGACACCAGTCAGTGTACAGATATCTCCCTGAGGGAGAGGGACTGAGAGACACCAGTCAGTGTACAGATATCTCCCTGAGAGAGAGGGGACTGAGAGACACCAGTCAGTGTACAGATATCTCCCTGAGGGAGAGGGGACTGAGAGACAGCAGTCAGTGTACAGATATCACCCTGAGAGAGAGGGGACTGAAGCACCAGCCAGTGTACAGATATCGCCCTGAGAGAGAGGGGACTGAGAGACACCAGTCAGTGTACAGATATCTCCCTGAGAGAGAGGGGACTGAAGCACACCAGTCAGTGTACAGATATCTCCCTGAGAGAGAGGGGACTGAGAGACACCAGTCAGTGTACAGATATCTCCCTGAGAGAGAGGGGACTGAGATACACCAGTCAGTGTACAGATAGCTCCCTAAGAGAGAGGGGACTGAGATACACCAGTCAGTGTACAGATATCACCCTGAGAGAGAGGGGACTGAGAGACACCAGTCAGTGTACAGATATCACCCTGAGAGAGAGGGGACTGAAGCACACCAGTCAGTGTACAGATATCACCCTGAGAGAGAGGGGACTGAGAGACACCAGTCAGTGTACAGATATCTCCCTGAGAGAAAGGGGACTGAGAGACACCAGTCAGTGTACAGATATCTCCCTGAGAGAGAGGATCTGAGAGACCAGTCAGTGTACAGATATCTCCCTGAGAGAGGGGACTGAGAGACACCAGTCAGTGTACAAATATCTCCCTGAGAGAGAGGATCTGAGAGACACCAGTCAGTGTGCAGATATCTCCCGGAGAGAGGGGACTGAGATACACCAGTCAGTGTACAGATATCACCCTGAGAGAGAGGGGACTGAAGCACACCAGTCAGTGTACAGATATCACCCTGAGAGAGAGGGGACTGAGAGACACCAGTCAGTGTACAGATATCTCCCTGATTGAAAGGGGACTGAGACACCAGTCAGTGTACAGATATCTCCCTGAGAGAGAGGATCTGAGAGACCAGTCAGTGTACAGATATCTCCCTGAGAGAGAGGATCTGAGAGACACCAGTCAGTGTGCAGATATCTCCCTGAGAGAGGGGACTGAGAGACACCAGTCAGTGTACAAATATCTCCCTGAGAGAAAGGGGACTGAGAGACACCAGTCAGTGTACAGATATCTCCCTGAGAGAGAGGGGACTGAGATACACCAGTCAGTGTACAGATAGCTCCCTAAGAGAGAGGGGACTGAGATACACCAGTCAGTGTACAGATATCTCCCTGAGAGAGGGGACTGAGAGACACCAGTCAGTGTACAGATATCACCCTGAGAGAGAGGGGACTGAAGCACACCAGTCAGTGTACAGATATCACCCTGAGAGAGAGGGGACTGAGAGACACCAGTCAGTGTACAGATATCTCCCTGAGAGAAAGGGGACTGAGAGACACCAGTCAGTGTACAGATATCTCCCTGAGAGAGAGGATCTGAGAGACCAGTCAGTGTACAGATATCTCCCTGAGAGAGGGGACTGAGAGACACCAGTCAGTGTACAAATATCTCCCTGAGAGAGAGGATCTGAGAGACACCAGTCAGTGTGCAGATATCTCCCGGAGAGAGGGGACTGAGATACACCAGTCAGTGTACAGATATCACCCTGAGAGAGAGGGGACTGAAGCACACCAGTCAGTGTACAGATATCACCCTGAGAGAGAGGGGACTGAGAGACACCAGTCAGTGTACAGATATCTCCCTGATTGAAAGGGGACTGAGACACCAGTCAGTGTACAGATATCTCCCTGAGAGAGAGGATCTGAGAGACCAGTCAGTGTACAGATATCTCCCTGAGAGAGAGGATCTGAGAGACACCAGTCAGTGTGCAGATATCTCCCTGAGAGAGGGGACTGAGAGACACCAGTCAGTGTACAAATATCTCCCTGAGAGAAAGGGGACTGAGAGACACCAGTCAGTGTACAGATATCACCCTGAGATAGAGGGACTGAGAGACACCAGTCAGTGTACAGATATCTC
Organism: Heterodontus francisci; assembly: GCF_036365525.1. Classification (NCBI taxonomy): domain Eukaryota; kingdom Metazoa; phylum Chordata; class Chondrichthyes; order Heterodontiformes; family Heterodontidae; genus Heterodontus; species Heterodontus francisci. Next base: position 5,356,926 of record NC_090393.1, on the reverse strand, counting down.
CCTGAGAGAGAGGATCTGAGAGACCAGTCAGTGTACAGATATCTCCCTGAGAGAGGGGACTGAGAGACACCAGTCAGTGTACAGATATCACCCTGAGAGAGAGGGGACTGAAGTACATCAGTCAGTTACATATTTGTTACCCAAGGGTATTAAGGGATATGGAGTTCAGTCACAGTTCAGCCATGATCTCATTGAATGGTGGAACAGGCTCAAGGGGCTGAATAGCCTCCTTCTCTTCCTATGTTCCTAATCCTAGGCTGACACTCCCTTTGCAGTACTGAGGGAGCACTGCATTATTGGAGGTGTCATCTTTCAAATGAGAAGTTAAACAGAGGCCCCGTCTGCCCTCAGTTGGTTGTAAAGAATCCCATGACACTATTCAAAGAAGAGCATGGGACTTTGTCTCAGTCTCCTGGCCAATATTTATCCCTCAACCACCTCACTATAACAGATTATCTGGCCATTATCACATTGGTATTTGTGGGAAATTGCTGTGCACAAATTAGCTGCCATGTTTCCTACAGTACAACAGTGAGTACCATTCAAAAGTACTTAATTGGCTCTAACATGCTTTGGGTTGACCTGTGGTGCTGAAAGGCACTATATAAATGCAGGGATCTGATGATCAATCATTGAAGGTGAGAGTGTGCCAACATGCCAGACAGTCTGGAAACTTTATTCTGTGTTTCACTTGAACCACATGTGTTGTTTAATCCATGATGTGTGTACAGAGCCATGGGTATTTCACCTTTATGTCTGATGTAATATTCATGGATTGCTTGCTGTGCTGTTTGTATACTGAAGCCACAAAAAGGAAAGAGCAGAAGTTGTACTTAAGGCTTTACCGTTATTGTGTTTCTTGGCATCCAGTGTCCAATGTTAGACAAATGTACGCTTCCTTATTTATCAATCCAACAAACTAAAGTCTCTTGATGTGGAACTGCAAGGAATCAATTACTATTTTGATATCTTTGTTATACTTAAGCTAAATCAGTATTGTCTTGTAAGTACAGACTTCAATAAGTCAGAATAACCATTACCCATATCGGGGGCCCATACAGCTCATCCAGGGTATATTTATATTATGCTTCTGGTGCTGGAGTGAAGTGGTTTCAGCTTGGCACTGATACTGGCTTCGTAGAGGTAGATCCTGACTTTGTGCGTGGCTGTGTAAACAGGCGAGAGGGTGGGCAGTGTTTTACAGCTTTCCCCATTGATATCCTTGAAAAATCAGCTGACGACCCGCAATCACCCACTTTGCACCATTGAACAATGGGCAGTATAACTCTGGTGCCGGAGGAGCTGTCTTTCAAATGAGACGTTAAACTAAGACACCATCAGCTCTCTCAGGTGGCGTTAGAGCTGTCCAGGGTACTCCTTTGTAAAAAAAAGCATGGGAGTTCTTCCCAGTGTCCTGACCAATATTTATTCTTAAACTAACATCACTATAACATATTATCTGGTCTTTATCACATTGGTGTTTGTGGGAGCTTGCTGTGTGCAAATTGGCTGTCACAGTTCCTACATTATGACAGTGATTACATTCAAAAAGTATTTAGAATTATAGAGTCATGAAATAATACAGCAGATTCAGCCCAGTCTGGGCTGACTCTTTCAAAGTGCAATCCCGTTCGCCCCACTGCCCCACTCTTTCCCCATATCGCTGCAATTTTTTTTCTTCAATTATTTATCCAATTTCCTCTTGAAGGTTATTATTGAATCTGTATCCACTGCTCTGGCAGGCAGCACATTCCAAATCCTAACCACTCATTGCATGGAAAAGTATTTTCTTCACGTTGTCTCTACTTCTTTAGTCAATCACCTTAAATCTGTGCTCTTTGGTTGTCGACCCTTTAACCGTTCTATCTAAACTCTTCATGATTTTAAACACCTCTATAAAATTTCTTCACAGCCTTCTCTGCCCTAAGGAGAACAACCCCAGCTTCTCCAGTCTATCCACATGACGGTAATCCCTCATTCCTGGAACCGTTCTAGTTAAATCTCATTTGTACTCTCTCCAAAGACATCCTTTCTAAAGTGCAGTGCCCAGAATTGAACACAATAGTCCAGATGGAATTTGGCCTAACCATCAGCCTCAAGAAAACGAACATCATGGGACAGGACGTCAGAAATGCACCATCCATCAATATTGGCGACCATGCTCTGGAAGTGGTTCAAGAGTTCACCTGCCTAGGCTCAACTATCACCAGTAACCTGTCTCTCGATGCAGAAATCAACAAGCGCATGGGAAAGGCTTCCACTGCTATGTCCAGACTGGCCAAGAGAGTGTGGGAAAATGGCGCACTGACACGGAACACAAAAGTCCGAGTGTATCAGGCCTGTGTCCTCAGTACCTTGCTCTATGGCAGCGAGGCCTGGACAACGTATGTCAGCCAAGAGCAACGTCTCGATTCATTCCATCTGCGCTGCCTCCGGAGAATACTTGGCATCAGGTGGCAGGACCGTATCTCCAACACAGAAGTCCTCGAGGCGGCCAACATCCCCAGCTTATACACACTACTGAGTCAGCGGCGCTTGAGATGGCTTGGCCATGTGAGCCGCATGGAAGATGGCAGGATCCCCAAAGACACATTGTACAGCGAGCTCGCCACTGGTATCAGACCCACCGGCCGTCCATGTCTCCGCTTCAAAGACGTCTGCAAACGCGACATGAAGTCCTGTGACATTGATCACAAGTCGGGGAGTCAGTTGCTAGTGTTCGCCAGAGCTGGTGGGCAGCCATAAAGGCGGGGCTAAAGTGTGGCGAGTCGAAGAGACTTAGCAGTTGGCAGGAAAAAAGACAGAAGCGCAAGGGGAGAGCCAACTGTGTAACAGCCCCGACAAACAAATTTTTCTGCAGCACCTGTGGAAGAGCCTGTCACTCTAGAATTGGCCTTTATAGCCACTCCAGACGCTGCTTCACACACCACTGACCACCTCCAGGCGCTTAGCCATTGTCTCTCGAGATAAGGAGGCCAAAGAAGTCCAGATGGAGCCAAACTAACTTCCTGGCTTTTGTAGGCTATGTCTCAATAAACTCTAGGATCCCCTATGCTTTATTAACCTGTCCAGCTACCTTCAAATATTTGTGCACAAAACCCCCCAGGTCTCTCTGTTCTTGCAGCCTGTTTAAATTGTACCGCTTAGCTTGTATTGTCTCTCCACATTCTTCCTATCAAAATGTATCACCACGCAGTTTTCTGCATTGAATTTCATCTTCCATTAGTCCTTCCGTTTCACCAGCCTGTCCGTGGCCTCTTAAAGTCTATCACTACCCTCCTCGCTGTTTGTTAACCTTCCAAGTTTCGTATCCTCTGCAAATTTTGAAATTGTGCCCTATACCCACAATTTTAAATCATTAATATCGATCAAAAATGGCAATGGTCCTTGTACTGAGCCCTGGAGAACTCCATTGTATATCTCCTTCCAGTCCGAAAAACAGTCACTCACCACAACTCTTAGCTTTTTGTCCCTTGGCCAATTTTGTATCCATGCTTCCACTGTCCCTTTAATCTCATGGGCTTCAAGTCTAATATGTGGTACTTTATGAAACACCTTTTGCAAAGTCCATTTACACAACATCAACATTACTGCCCTCATCCCTCACATCATCAAAAAACTCGATCAAGTTAGTCACACACAACTTTCTCAACAAATAGTGCTGGCTCTCCTTTATTAGTTCATGTTTATCCAAGTGACTGTTAACTTTCCCCCGGTTTATTGGGCGGAATTTAATGGGCCCTCGGGAGATAGGCTGGCAGGGGATTGGGGGGAGACCATAGTATTGCAACGGAAGGCGGAGGCAGAGAGCCTGTCACCTTCCTGTCGCAGTGCAGGAAAGTTGGGGGTGGAAAAGGACGAAGACAGCCTTCCTGCCTGGAGGCCAATTGAGGTGCTTAAATGGCCAATCAGTAGCTAGGTGGCCTCCCAGTGGGCTGGGAGGGGGGGCCCCTCCTCTGTGGGCAATCTGTGCCTCACAGAGCCCCTTTGGCAGCAAAGGTCGCCCCTCCGTTAACACTCCCTTGCCTCAACGCCCACCCTCCCCTGCCCCCCACGCCAGGGCCTGCTGGACTGGACCTGGCGACCCTGCCGCACTTATCTGGGGTCTGGGTCATAAGGTCATAAGAACTAGGAGCAGAAGTAGGCAATTCAGCCCCTCGAGCCTGCTCCGCCATTCAATACGATCATGGCTGATCTCATCTCGGCCTCAACTCCACTTTCCTTCCCGTTCTCCATAACCTTTCAACCCTTTAATAATTAAAAATCTGTCTATGTCCTCCTTAAATTTACTCAATGTCCCGGCATCTACCGCACTCTGGGGTAGTGAATTCCACAGATTCACGACCCTTTGAGAGAAGTAATTTTTCCTCATCTCTGTTTTAAATCTGCTACCCCTTATCCTAAAACTATGACCTCTCATTCTAGATTGCCGCACAAGAGGAAACATCCTCTCTATGTCTACTTTGTCAATCCCCTTAATCATCTTATATACCTCAATTAGATCTCCTGTCATTCTTCTAAACTCTAGAGAATAAAGGCCTAAACTGCTCAATCTCTCTTCATAAGACAAACCCCTCAACTCTGGAATCGATCTAGTGAACCTCCTCTGAACTGCCTCCAATGCAACGACATCCCTCAAGTAAGGGGACCAAAACTACGCAATAATCCAGGTGCAGTCTCACTAATGCCTTGTACAGTTGCAGCAACACTTCCCTACTTTTATACTCTATTCCTTTAGCAATAAATGCCAAAATTCCATTTGTCTTCCTTATTACCTGCCGTACCTGCATACTAGCTTTCTGCAATTCATGCACGAGGACACCCAGATCCCTCTGCACCGAAGCACTCTGAAGTTTCTCTCTATTTAGATAATAATTTGCCTTTCTATTCTTCTGACCAAAATGGATAACCTCACACTTATCCACATTAAACTCCATCTGCCAAATTTTGGCCCATTCACCTAATCTATCCAAATCCATTTGTAAATTTCTTATTTCTTTATTGCAACTTACTATCCTACCTATTTTAGTGTAATCTGGAAATTTGGCTATAGTACCTTCTATCCCTGCATCCAAGTCATTAATATAGATTGTAAATAGTTGGGGCCCAAGGACCGAACCCTGTGGCACCCCATTAGTTACATCTTGCCAGCCAGAAAAAGACCCATTTATCCCGACTCTCTGTTTTCTGTTGGTTAGCCAATCCTCTATCCAAGCTAATAAATTGCCCCTAACTCATGTGATCATACCTTGTGCGGCACCTTATCAAATGCCTTCTGGAAGTCCAGATAAACTACATCTACAGGATCCCCATTATCCACTTTGCTTGTTACAGCTTCGAAGAACTCTAGCAAATTAGTCAAACATTATTTACCCTTCATAAAACCATGCTGACTCTGATGGATTGCGTTTTGACTTTCTAAAAGCCCTGTTTTTACTTCCTTAATAATGGATTCGAACAATTTACCAAAGACAGATGTTAAACTAACTGGTCTGTAGTTTCCTACTTTCTGCCTCCCACCCTTTTTGAATCTTCTTTGGCCTCCTTATCTTGAGAGACAATGGATAAGCGCCTGGAGGTGGTCAGTGGTTTGTGAAGCAGTGCCTGGAGTGGCTATAAAGGCCAATTCTAGAGTAACAGGCTCTTCCACAGGTGCTGCAGAGAAATTTGTTTGTCGGGGCTGTGACACAGTTGGCTCTCCCCTTGCGCCTCTGTCTTTTTTCCTGCCAACTACTAAGTCTCTTCGACTCGCCACTCTTTAGCCCTGTCTTTATGGCTGCCCGCCTGCTCTGGCGAACGCTGGCAACTGACTCACACGACTTGTGATCAATGTCACAGGACTTCATGTCGCGTTTGCAGACGTCTTTAAAGCGGAGACATGGACGGCCGGTGGGTCTGATACCAGTGGCGAGCTCGTTGTACAATGTGTCTTTGGGGATCCTGCCATCTTCCATGCGGCTCACATGGCCAAGCCATCTCAAGCGCCGCTGACTCAGTAGTGTGTATAAGCTGGGGATGTTGGCCACCTCGAGGACTTCTGTGTTGGAGATACGGTCCTGCCACCTGATGCCAAGTATTCTCCGGAGGCAGCGCAGATGGAATGAATCGAGACGTTGCTCTTGGCTGACATACGTTGTCCAGGCCTCGCTGCCATAGAGCAAGGTACTGAGGACACAGGCCTGATACACTCGGACTTTTGTGTTCCGTGTCAGTGCGCCATTTTCCCACACTGTCTTGGCCAGTCTCGATATAGCAGTGGAAGCCTTCCCCATGCGCTTGTTGATTTCTGCATCTAGAGACAGGTTACTGGTGATAGTTGAGCCTAGGTAGGTGAACTCTTGAACCACTTCCAGAGCGTGGTCGCCAATATTGATGGATGGAGCATTTCTGACGTCCTGCCCCATGATGTTCATTTTCTTGAGGCTGATGGTTAGGCCAAATTCATTGCAGGCAGCCGCAAACCTGTCGATGAGACTCTGCAGGCACTCTTCAGTGTGAGATGTTAAAGCAGCATCGTCAGCAAAGAGGAGTTCCCTGATGAGGACTTTCCGTACTTTGGTCTTCGCTGTAAGACGGGCAAGGTTAAACAGCCTGCCCTCTGATCTTGTGTGGAGGAAAATTCCTTCTTCAGAGGACTTGAACGCATGTGAAAGCAGCAGGGAGAAGAAAATCCCAAAAAGTGTGGGTGCGAGAACACAGCCCTGTTTCACGCCACTCAGGATAGGAAAGGGCTCTGATGAGGAGCCACCATGTTGAATTGTGCCTTTCATATTGTCATGGAATGAGGTGATGATACAGTAGCTTTGGTGGACATCCAGTCTTTTCTAGTAGTCTGAAGAGACCATGTCTGCTGACGAGGTCAAAGGCTTTGGTGAGATCAATGAAAGCAATGTAGAGAAGTATCTGTTGTTCACGGCATTTCTCCTGTATCTGACGAAGGGAGAACAGCATGTCAACGGTCGATCTCTCTGCACGAAAGCCACACTATGCCTCAGGGTAGACGCGCTCGGCCAGATTCTGGAGCCTGTTTAGAGCGACTCGAGCAAAGACTTTCCCCACTATGTCGAGCAGGGAGATTCCACGGTAGTTGTTGCAGTCACCGCGGTGACCTTTGTTTTTATAGAGGGTGATGATATTGGCATCGCGCATGTCCTGGGGTACTGCTCCCTCGTCCCAGCACAGGCATAGCAGTTCATGTAGTGCTGAGAGTATAGCAGGCTTGGCACTCTTGATTATTTCAGGGGTAATGCTGTCCTTCCCAGGGGCTTTTCCGCTGGCTAGAGAATCAATGGCATCACTGAGTTCCGATTTGGTTGGCTGTATGTCCAGCTCATCCATGACTGGTAGAGGCTGGGCTGCAGTGAGGGCAGTCTCAGTGACAAAATTCTCCCTGGAGTACAGTTCTAGGTAGTGCTCAACCTAGCGGTCCATTTGTTTGCGTTGGTCAGTGATTATGTCCCCTGATTTAGATTTGAGGGGGGCGATCTTCTTGATGGTTGGCCCAAGAGCTCTCTTAATGCCATCATACATTCCTCTGCTGTTTCTGGTGTCTGAGGCCAGCTGAATATGATTGCATAGGTGTTGCCAGTAGTCGTTTGCGCAGCGCCTGGCTGTTCTTTGTGCAATTTCCCAAAAACAGATGTTCAACTAACTGGTCTGTAGTTTCCTACTTTCTGCCTCCCTCCCTTTTTGAATAAGGGCATTATATTAGCTTTTTTTTCCAATCCACTGGAACCTTTCCTACATCCAGGGAATTTTGGAATATTATAACCAATGGATCCACTATCTCTGCTGCCACTTCCTTTAACACCCGAGGATGTAGGCCATCAGGCCCTGAGGACTTGTCTGCCTTCAATCCTAATAGTTTGCTCAGTACATTTTCCCTAGTGATGATTTTTCTAAGTTCTTATCTTTCTATAACCTCTGCATTTCCTGTTACTATTGGGATGGTGCTAGTGTCCTCCACCGTGAAAACTGAGGCAAAATACTGATTTAGTGTCCCCGCCATTTCTGTGTTCCCCTCTATTAATTCCCCAGTCTCATCCTCCAAAGGACCAACATTCACTTTAGCTACTCTCTTCCCTGGTCCTGGTTCTCCAGCTACTCTCCATTGCTGGTCCTGGTTCTCCAGCTACTCTCCAGCGCTGGTCCTGGTTCTCCAGCTACTCTCCATTGCTGGTCCTGGTTCTCCAGCTACTCTCCATTGCTGGTCCTGGTTCTCCAGTTACTCTCCAGCGCTGGTCCTGGTTCTCCAGCTACTCTCCATTGCTGGTCCTGGTTCTCCAGCTACTCTCCATTGCTGGTCCTGGTTCTCCAGCTACTCTCCATTGCTGGTCCTGGTTCTCCAGCTACTCTCCATTGCTGGTCCTGGTTCTCCAGCTACTCTCCAGCGCTGGTCCTGGTTCTCCAGTTACTCTCCAGCGCTGGTCCTGGTTCTCCAGCTACTCCATTGCTGGTCCTGGTTCTCCAGCTGCTCTCCATTGCTGGTCCTGGTTCTCCAGTTACTCTTCAGCGCTGGTCCTGGTTCTCCAGCTACTCTCCAGCACTGGTCCTGGTTCTCCAGCGACTCTCCATTGCTGGTCCTGGTTCTCCAGCTACTCTCCATTGCTGGTCCTGGTTCTCCAGCTACTCTCCATTGCTGGTCCTGGTTCTCCAGCTACTCTCCATTGCTGGTCCTGGTTCTCCAGCTACTCTCCAGCACTGGTCCTGGTTCTCCAGCGACTCTCCATTGCTGGTCCTGGTTCTCCAGCTACTCTCCATTGCTGGTCCTGGTTCTCCAGCTACTCTCCATTGCTGGTCCTGGTTCTCCAGCTACTCTCCATTGCTGGTCCTGGTTCTCCAGCTACTCTCCATTGCTGGTCCTGGTTCTCCAGCTACTCTCCAGCGCTGGTCCTGGTTCTCCAGCTACTCTCCATTGCTGGTCCTGGTTCTCCAGCTACTCTCCATTGCTGGTCCTGGTTCTCCAGTTACTCTCCATTGCTGGTCCTGGTCCTCCAATTACTCTCCAGCGCTGGTCCTGGTTCTCCAGTTACTCTCCAGTGCTGGTCCTGGTTCTCCAGCTACTCTCCATTGCTGGTCCTGGTTCTCCAGCTACTCTCCATTGCTGGTCCTGGTTCTCCAGCTACTCTCCAGCGCTGGTCCTGGTTCTCCAGCTACTCTCCATTGCTGGTCCTGGTTCTCCAGCTACTCTCCATTGCTGGTCCTGGTTCTCCAGCTACTCTCCAGCGCTGGTCCTGGTTCTCCAGCTACTCTCCAGCACTGGTCCTGGTTCTCCAGCTACTCTCCATTGCTGGTCCTGGTTCTCCAGCTACTCTCCATTGCTGGTCCTGGTTCTCCAGTTACTCTCCATTGCTGGTCCTGGTTCTTCAGCTATTCTCCATTGCTGGTCCTGGTTCTCCAGCTACTCTCCAGCGCTGGTCCTGCTTCTCCAGCTACTCTCTATTGCTGGTCCTGGTTCCAGGCCTCTTATAGTACTGGCAGTGGCCGCCACTCCCAGTGGTGCAGCCAATACTACGGAGCTGCCGGCATCTCCGGAAGGCGGGATCCCCGTCCTTAAAGGGACAGGGACTTTGGCGTTGGGCATTTAATTGCCTGAGCGCTGTTGAATTGTACCCAGGGTGCTCCGAAGGGCCAAAGAAGGGTTCCCCTCGCCTCTTTGGCCCAGCACTGGGAGCCCTGCCGGCTCAACTAAATTCAACCCATTGTTTCTAAAAGTTTCTTCCTGACTGATGTTAAACTGACCGGCCTGTAATTGTCATGTTTATCCTCCTCCCCTTTTTTTGAACAAGGGTGTAACATTTACAATCCTACCATCCTCTGACATCATTCCTGTATCTAAGGATGTGCCCAGTGCTTCCTTAGATATTCTATAATTTCTACCCTTACTTCCCTCAGCAGCTAGGATGTATCCCATCCGGATCAGGTGACTTATTCATTTTAAGTACAGCCAGCCTTTCTAAAACCTCCTCTTTCTCTATTTTTAATCTCAGCCAGTATCCTGGCAACCTCCTTGTTTACCGTAGCTTTGGTAAGGACTCCTTCCCAGGTGAAATGCAATGTATTAATTTAGCAGCACTGTCACATCTCCTGCCTCCACCACTAGCCCAATAGATCTCCATTTTGGTCCCTAATCGGCCTCACTGCTCCTCTGACCACCCTTTTACTGTTAATGTACCTGTAGAAGACCACTGGATTCCCTTTTACATTAGCCATCAATGTATTTTCCTACTGTCTCTTTGCCTGTCTTATTTCTTTATTCACTTCTCCTCTGAGCAATTTGTATTCAGATTGAGTCTCCCTTGTATTATCCAGCTGATATCTGTTATACTCTCTCCTTTTCTGCATCACCCTACTCTCTAACCCCTTCATCATCCAGGGAGTTCTGACTTGTCCTCCCTTTCCCCTCGTGGGAATGGACCTGGACTGTACCCAAACAATCTCCCCTATAAAGACTGTCCATTGTGGTTCAGCCTGCCGGTCTTTGACTCAAATGTACCTGGGCCAGATCCCTCCTCAATTCACTGAAATTAGCTGTCCTCCAGTTCAGAATTTTTATTCTAGATTGATCCTTGTCCTTCTCCATAATTAATCTAACCCTTATGATACTGTGATCATTATTCCCAAGATGTTCCTCGACTGTGACATTTTCCACATGACCCACTTCATTTCCCAGGACTATATCCAGCAGTTTCTCCATCCCCACTGGGTAAGAAACACAGTGATCAAGAAAATTCTCCTGAACAAACTTCAGAAATCTCTCCCCTTCTCTGCCTTAACACAGTCACGGTCCCCTTTCAATACTGGGTAATTAAAGTTTCACATTATCACTATTCTATAGCTCTTGCATTTCCCAGTAATTACCCTGTAAATCTCCTCCTCTATCTTCTTCTTATTATGTGATGGCCTATAAAATAAACCAAGTCATAAAATAACTCCACTAATATAGCTTAACTCCAATTAAACAGGCCCTATCTTTGAGCCCTCAAGGACGTTCTCCCTTTCTAGCACTGTAATATAATGAATTAAAACTACGAACCTATTCCTTCTTTCTTCCTTCCCTCTCCTTCCTCAATACCTTGAAGCCAGGAACATGAAGCATCCAAGCCTCCCACCCTTTTTTTTGAGCCAGATCTCAGTTAATGATACATGATATTTATCATTGACTGCAAAGAGCTTTGGCTACCTGCGATTGTGAAAGGTGCTATAGAAATGCAAGTTCTTCCATTGCTTTCTAAGTCCTTTCTAAGTACACAAGGGAATTTCACCTTAACAAGGTGCGAGCTACTGAGTGAACATTTGTTTCAGCTGAGATATGTGGAGCACTCCTTACAACATAAGCAGAGACTTTCTTATTGACTTTCATGGAAATGGTTAGTGCCTCTTGGCCAGATTTAAACACGGATAGTCCAGGCTGTGGGGATTCTACTTCTGAATAGCAATTAGCAAAGTAAAGTTAATTCACTTTCTCAATAATTACTGTTTCCCATTTGCATTTGATTTGTTCATCTGGAACTGTAGAGATTTTATAACGATGCAGTCATAACGAGCAATGTATGTTGATTTAGAATCTGCATTCTGCCTCCAACAATCCAATTATATCTCTTGTTGTACAGCTAGATGTGTCTGAAGGAAAACAGGAGGCAGATCATGAATATTCACCAGATATGCTATTAATAAACTTTTCTGTGTCAATATTTTTCCCTACTCCTCAATGAAGCCGAGCAATGCTTGGTTGAGCTCATCATAGCAGCTTCATGTGTTCTAATTGTTTTCTATTCTCAATCCAGGGTTATTCAATAAAAATCATAGAATCATAGAATGGTTACAGCACAGAAGGAGGCCATTCGGCCCGTCGTGATCGTGACACCTCTTTAGCAATTTAACCAGTCCCACTCCCCTGCCCTTTCCCCATGCTCTGCAAGTTTTTTCTCTTCAGAAAATTATCCAGTTCCCTTTTAAAAGCCCTGATTGAATCTGCCTCCACCACAGTCTCAGGCAGTGCATTCCAGATCCTAACCACTCGCTGTGTAAAAAGGTTTTTCCTTATGGCACCGCTGGCTCTTTTGCCAATCACCTTAAATCAGTGTCCTCTGGTTCTTGACCCTTCCACCAATGGAAACAGTTTCTCTCTATCTACTCTGTCCCGACCCCTCATGATTTTGAACACCTCTATCAAATCTCCTCTTAATCTTCTCTTCTCCAAGGAGAACAATCCCAACTTCTCCAATCTATCCACGTAACTGAAGTCCCTCATCCCTGGAATCATTCTTGTAAATCTTTTCTGCATCCTCTCTAAAGCCTTCACATCCTTCCTAAAGTGTGGTGCCCAGAATTGGACACAATACTCCAGTTGAGGCTAAACCAGTGTTTTATATATGTTCACCATAATCTACTTGCTGTTGTACTCTATGCCTCTATTTAAAAAGCCCAGTGTAGCAAGATGGATACAAAATTGGCTCAGTGGCAGGAATCAAAGGGTAATTGTTGACGGCTGTTTTAGCGACTGGAGGGCTGTTTCCAGTGGCATTCCGCAGGGCTCAGTACTGGGTCCCCTGCTTTTTGTGGTATATATTAACAATTTGGGGGCATGAGCAAGAAGTTTGCAGATGACACAAAGATTGGCTGTGTGATAGACAGCGAGGAGGATAGCTGTAGGCTGTAGGAAGATATTGATGATCTGGTCAGATGTGCAGAAAAGTGGCAAATGGAATTCAACCTGGAGAAGTGTGAGGTGATGCATTTGGGGAGGTCAAACAAGGAATATACAATTCATGGAAAAGTACTGAGAAGTGTAGAGGAAGTAAGGGACCTTGGAGTGAATGTCCACAGATCCCTGAAGGTAGCAGGACATGTTAATGAGGTGGTTAAGAAGGCATATGGAATCCTTTCCTTTATTTGCCGAGGTATAGACTATAAGAGCAGGGAGGTTATGCTGGAACTGTATAACTCATTGGTTAGGCTACAACTTGAGTACTGTGTGCAGTTCTGGTCACCTCATTACAGAAAGGATGTAATTGCACTAGAGAGGGTACAGAGGAGATTTACCAGGATGTTGCCAGGACTGGAAAAATACAGCTATGAGGGAAGATTGGATAGGCTGGGGTTGTTCTCCTGGGAACAGAGAAGGCTGAGGGGAGATCTGATTGAAATGTACAAAATTTTGAGGGGCCTGAATAGAGTGGAGGTGAAGGGTCTATTCACCTTAGCAGAGAGGCCAGTGACGAGGGGGCATAGATTTAAAGTGATTGGTAGAAAAATTAGAGGGGAGATGAGGAAAAACTTTTTCACCCAGAGGGGGTCTGGAACTCACTGCCTGAAAGGGTAGTTGAGGCAGAGACCCTCAACTCATTCAAAAGGAGTCTGGATATGCACCTCAAGTGCCATAAGCTGCAGGGCTAAGGACCAAATGCTGGAAAGTGGGATTAGAATAAGTGGATCATTTTTCAGCTGGCACAGACACGATGGGCCAAGTGGCCTCTTTCTGTGTCTTAAACTTTCTATGATTCTATGATCCCATATGCCTTACTAACTGCTTTCTCAATTTGCCCTGGCACCTTCAATGATATGTGCACATATACCCCCAGGTCCTTTTGCTCCTGCACCCCTTTTAGAATTGTATCATTTATTGTATATTGACTCCCTTTGTTCTTTCTCCCAAAATGTATCACTTCACACTTTCCTGCATTAAGTTTTATCTGCCACTTGTCCACCCATTCCACCAGCCTGCCTATATTCTCTTGATGTTTATCACTATCCTCCTTACAGTTCATAATACTTCCAAGTTTTGTGTCATCTGCACATTTTGAAATTGGGTCCTGTACACCCAAGTCCAGGTCATGAACATAGATCAAGAAAAGCAGTGGCCCGAACACTGACCCTTGGGGAACCCCATTATACACCTTCCTCCAGTCTGAAAACAACCGTTCACTGCTACTCTCTATTTACTGTCAATCAGCCAACTTCATATCTTTGCTGCCACTGTCCCTTTTATTCCATGGGCCTTAACTTTGCTGATAAGCCTGTTATGTGGCACTTTATTAAACATTTTTTGGAGGTCATGGTCCACATTGGTCCCAACGACATAGGTAAAAAGAGGGATGAGGTCCTGAAAACAGTGTTTAAGGAGTTAGGAAAGAAAAAGCAGGACTTTCAAAGTAGTAATCTCAGGAATACTCCCAGTACCACATGCTAGTGAGCATAGGAATAGGAAGATTAAACGATTTAACATGTGGCTGGAGAATTGGGGCAGGAGGGAGGGCATCAGATTTCTGAGGCATTGGGATCTGTTCTGGGGCAGGTGGGACCTGTACAAGATGGAGGGGTTGCACCTTAGCAGGACTGTGTCTAACATCCTCGCAGGAAGATTTACTGGTGCTATTGGGGAGGGTTTAAACTAAATTGTCAGGGGATTGGGAACCTAAGAGCGAGTTCAAATTGGAGGGAAGCAAAACTAGTAACAGGAATTAGAACAGTAGTAAATGAAATTGGGAGGCAGACGAGGCAAAGGCAAATATAGAACAGGATTGGAATGAGGAATAATGTTAAGACAAGGTTAAGGCCGCTCTATCTGAATGTACGCAGCATTCACAACAAGGTAGATTATTTGAAGGCACAAATAGAGGTAAATGGCTATGACTTAATTGCCATTACGGAGACCTGGTTACAGGGTGACCAGGACTGGGAGCTGAATATTCAGGTATATTTGTCATTTAGGAGGGATAAGCGAAGGGGAAAAGGGGATGGGGTAGCGCTGATAATAAGGGGCAAGATCAGAACATTAGTGAGAGAGAATCTTAGATCAAAGGAGCAAGATGTAGAATCAGTTTGGGTGGAGCAAAGAAACAGCAAGGGGCAGCAAACATTAGTGGGAGTTGTTTATAGGCTACCAAACTTTCATGGTAATGTTGGCCACAGTACAAATTGGGAAATTAGAGCTGCATGTAGCACGGGTAATACAGTAAGAATGGGTGAATTCAATTTACATATAGATTGGGTAAACTTAGTTAGAACTAATGCTGTGGAGGATGAATTCCTGGGGTGTGTACGAGATGGGTTTCTGGAGCATTATGTTGAAGAAACAAGTAGGGACTGGGCTATTACATATTTAGCGTTATTTTTTATTTATTTTTTATTTAGAGATACAGCACTGAAAAAGGCCCTTCTGCCCACCGAGTCTGTGCCGACCAAGAACCACCCATTTATACTAACGCGACAGTAATCCCGTATTTTCTACCAGCTACCTACACTAGGGGCAATTTACAATGGCCAATTTACCTATCACCTGCAAGTCTTTGGCGGTGGGAGGAAACCGGAGCACCCGGCGAAAACCCACGCAGTCACAG
Organism: Heterodontus francisci; assembly: GCF_036365525.1. Classification (NCBI taxonomy): domain Eukaryota; kingdom Metazoa; phylum Chordata; class Chondrichthyes; order Heterodontiformes; family Heterodontidae; genus Heterodontus; species Heterodontus francisci. Next base: position 5,341,585 of record NC_090393.1, on the reverse strand, counting down.
GGAGAACTTGCAAACTCCGCACAGGCAGTACCCAGAATTGAACCCGGGTCCCTGGAGCTGTGAGGCTGCGGTGCTAACCACTGCGCCACTGTGCCGCCCTTAATGAGATGCAACGTAATGAGAAAGGCCTAATTAATAACCTTGCTGTAAAGGAGCCATTAGGAAATAGTGACCACAAAATTATAGAATTCTACATTAAGTTTGAAAGAGATATAGTTCATTCTGAGATTAGGGTCTTAAATCTGAACAAAGGGAACTATGAAGGTATGCGGGCCAAGTTGGCTATGGTGGATTGGGAAAATACATTAAAAGATTTGACAGTACAAAGAACAAAGAACAAAGAATAGTACAGCACAGGAACAGGCCATTCGGCCCTCCAAGCCTGCGCCAATCTTGATGCCTGCCTAAATTAAAACCTTCTGCACTTCCAGGGACCGTATCCCTCTATTCCCTTCCTATTCATGTATTTGTCAAGATGCCTCTTAAACGTCGCTATCGTACCTGCTTCCACCACCTCCCCCGACAGCAAGTTCCAGGTACTCACCACCCTCTGTGTAAAAGACTTGGCTCACACATCCCCTCTAAACTTTGTCCCTCGCACCTTAAACCTATGTCCCCTAGTAACTGACTCTTCCACCCTGGGAAAAAGCTTCTGACCATCCACTCTGTCCATGCCGCTCATAACTTTGTAAACCTCTATCATGTCGCCCCTCCACCTCCGTCGTTCCAGTGAAAACAATACGAGTTTATCCAACCTCTCCTCATAGCTAATGCCCTCCAGATCAGGCAACATCCTGGTAAACCTCCTCTGTACCCTCTCCAAAGCCTCCACATCCTTCTGGTAGTGTGGCGACCAGAATTGCACGGAATATTCTAAGTGTGGCCTAACTAAAGTTCTGTACAGCTGCAACATGACTTGCCAATTTTCATACTCTATGCCCCAACCGATGAAGGCAAGCATGCCGTATGCCTTCTTGACTACCTTATCCACCTGCGTTGCCACTTTCAGTGACCTGTGGACCTGTACGCCCAGATCTCTCTGCCTGTCAATACTCCTAAGGGTTCTGCCATTTACTGTATAACTGTATAACTGTAGACAGACAATGGCTAGTATTTAAAGAAGTATTTCACGGTTAACAACAAATATACATTCCTTTAAGACACAAAAACCCAACAGGAAAGGTGAATCAACTGTGGCTAACAAAAGAAGTTAAAGATTTCATTAGGTCAAAGGAAGTGGCTTTTAAGGTCGCCAGGAAAGGTGGTAAGCCCAAGGATTGGGAGTAATCTAGAGTCCAGAGGAGCACCAAGAAACTGATGAAGAAAGGGAAAAGAGATTATGAATGCAAGCTAGCTAGAAACATAAAGGTGGACTGTAAAAGCTTCTTTAGGTATGTGAAAAGGAAAAGATTAGTAAGGACGAATGTGGGTCCATTACAGGTGGAGACAGGAGAGTTTGTGGTGGAGAATGAGGAAATGGCGGAGAGACTAAACAGTTACTTTGTGTCTGTCTTTACAGAGGAAGACACAGAAAATCTCCCAGAAATACTAGGTGATCTCATTGTTACTTACAAAATTCTTACAGGGTAGATGTGGGTAGGATGTTTCCTCTGGCTGGTGAGTCTAGAACAAAGGGACACAGTCTCAGAATAAGGGGCAGGCCATTTAAGACCGAAATGAGGAGGAATTTCTTCACTCAGAGGGTGGTGAATCTTTGGAATTCTCTACCCCAGAGGGCTGTGGAAGCTCAAACATTGAGCATGTTCAAGACAGAAATCGATAGATTTCTGAATACTAATGACATCAAGGGATATGGGGATAGTGGGGGAAAAAATGGCATAGAGGTCGATGATCAACCATGATCTGTTTGAATGGTGGAACAGGCTCGACGGGCTGAATGGCCTACTCCTGCTCCTATTTCCTATGATCCTATTCCCCTTATCAACCCTCTTTGCTACCTCATCAAAAAACTCAATCAAATTAGTTGAACACGATTTTCCCTTAACATATCTGTGCTGACTTTCCTGAATTAATCCACATTTGTTTCTTTGCTGGTTTTGGTATACTCTAATTTTTCTCTTGTTTTTGCTTTCGGACGGCAGCTGTTCATTATTCTACCATTCACATCCCCTCTAGACGCATCTTTTGTTTCTTTACCTGTCCCATTACCACTCCCTTTGGTCCTGCACCACCAACTCTTCTGTCATTTAATCACTCCTGTTTTTCACCCTATCACAGAGCTTCCCTTTTGTTCTCTTTCTCACCCTCCCCCCTTTCACTTTCATAAAACTTATTACATTTCTAACCTTTCCCAGTTCTGATGAATGGTCATCGATCTGAAATGTTAACTCTGTTTCTCTCTCCACAGTTGTTGCCAGACCTGCTGAGTGTTTCCAACACTTTATGTTTTTATTTCATTTCTAAATGTACTGTTTCCAACGGAAACAGTATAACAAGTACATGAAAACCTTTATTTAAAAATAGCCTTAGTGAACTGTGTCTGCCTTGGCTCACTGCCTCTTGAATCTTGAAGGTAATTAGAGGGTTGTTGGTTTAAATCTCACTCCAGACACTGACCTCATAATCTAGACTAATATTCCTAATTCAGTATTGTGTGAGTGCTGGAATATAAATGAGAAAATGCTAGAAATACTCAGCAGGTCTGGGTGCATCTGTGCAGAGAGAGGCAGCATTAATGTTTCAGGTCAGTGACCTTCTTTATTCAAAGCTTTTGTTCTGGGGGAGAGTTGCAATATCAGAGATGTTGAACTGCGACCCTGTCTGCCCTCTCAGGTGGATGTAAAAGATCCCATGGCAATATTTCAAAGAAGAGCAGGGAGTTCTCCCTGATATTTATCCCTCAACCAACATCACTGAAACAATATATCTGGCCATTTCCTCATTGCTGTTTGTGAGTTCTTGCTGTGTTGATATTTATAGGAGTTGCTGGGAATGCTGCAATATTTACAGGGGGTTCCCGAGAAAATGTAAATATTTGCTGGTGCTCCTGGGAATGTGCCAAGATTTGCAGGCATTTCCAGTACTTTGCCAGTATTTGCAGAAACTCCCTGGAAATGTATCTATTCTAAGGTAGGATTATTTGATCAAACTTTTATCATAAAGAAATGATCACTGTTTTCTGTCTTTTGCATATAGCAACTGGTGGAGGCCATTCAGCTTCCAGTTAGAAGGACAAGGGCAGCAGGTGCATGGGAACACCACCACCTGCAAGTTCCCCTCCAAGTCACACACCATCCTGACTTGGAACTATATCGCCGTTCCTTCACTGTCGCTGGGTCAAGATCCTGGAACTCCCTTCCTAACAGCACTGTAGGTGTACCTACCCCACATGGACTGCAGCAGTTCAAGAAGGCAGCTCACCACCACCTTCTCAAGGGCAATTAGGGATGGGAGATAAATGCTGGCTTGGCCAGCAATGCCCACATCCCAAGAGTGAATTTTAAAAAAGCCCCTCAAGCCTGTTCCACTAATCAATTAGATCACAGCTAACCTGTGCCTCAAATCCATTTACTTGGTTTTGCTCTGTAACCATTGATACCCTTAGCCAATAAAAATCTAACAATCTCAGTCTTGAAATTTCCAATTGTCCCCCAGCACCCACAGCCTTTTGGGGGAGACAATTCCAGATTTCCACTACCCTTTGTGTGAAAAAGTGTTTCCTGATTTTGCTTGTTACCATTTGAATATAGTACAAGATCTAAGTATAATTGCGAGGCAATTTAAGGAAATTAAGATGCATTTGAAGTTGAATACATTTGTTGATTAGATGTCCTGAATTCCAGTCAAATCATTCAGCTGTCATCTTAAAAAATTCTTTAAATGAGAATTCTGCAGATGCTGGAAATCTAAAATAATAACTGCAAATGCTGGAAATATTCAGCAAGTCTCACAGCATCTGTGAAGAGAGAAACAGAGTTAATATTTCAGGTCGATTGAGTTCTGATAAAAAGTCATTGATCTGAAACATTAGCTCTTTTTCTCTCTCTCCACAGACACCTCCATTCTTATTGTTTTCATGGGATGTGGGCCTTGCTGGCAAGTCCAGCAGTTGTTGCCCTTCCCTAATTGCCATTGACAACTGAGCGGCTTGCCAAGCTAATTCCAAGGGCAGTTAAGAGTCAACCACATTGCTGTGGGTCTGGAGTCACATGCAGGCCAGACCAGATAAGGACAGCAGATTTCCTTCCCTAAAGGACATTAGTCAACCAGATGGGTTTTTACAACAATCGATGATAGATTCATGGCACTATTACTGAGACTAGCTTTTAATTCCAGATGTTTACTATTTAATTGAATTTAAATTCCAGCAGCTGCTATGGTGAGATTAGAACCCATGTCCTCCGGGCATTATGCTGGGCCTCTGGATTGCTACTCCAGTTACATTACCTCTATACCACCATTTCGCCTGACATGCTTCCTATTTCCAGCATTTTCTGAATTAAAACCCTGCTTTGAGGTGTAATTCAAAAACAAGGTGCAAGGACATTGAAAGACAAATCAGACAACACGGTTAAAATGCCTGAGTAATTCATTCTGCCAAACATTCCTCACCAATGAAAACCTTAAATTATCCCAGCAATATTTCTGTCAAATGTAAGCAATGAATTTAAGCACTTGTCCTGTTACAGATATGATTTCATATTACAATATCATTCTAATATTGTTGTCAATCTGCTTCCTTTTCAGTCTGAAGCCTGGGAATGGATGGTATGGGGTAAAATTCATCTGCGAGCTTGTCTAACAGTGTGAATCAAGCTGTAGTGAAACTACATGAATTGTATAGTCCTGATTGGACCTGCCATGATGTCGGTTTCTGTGATAAAGGTTAATTTCTGGATCTGTTTGGCATTTCCTTCTCCCATTATTTCTAAAGAATGTATTTATATAGTACCTTTGATGACCTCGGAACATCCCAAAGTGCTTCACAGCCAGTGAAGTACTTTGTGAAGTGTAGTCACTGTTGTAATATAGGAATACAACAACAACAACTTGTATTTATCAGGCAGTATCTGTGGCGAGAATAAAAGAGTTAACATTTCAGGTTGGTGCCCTTCTGTCATGTGAGCTTTCTCTCACATTTACACTCACATTGACTGCAAGCTAACAATGGGATCTCTTCACTGGGGAATCTATGACTCTCTGGGAGGTTGACCATCTGTGACAGTCGATCATTGTGTTCCATTATTGGTTAATAATTGTATTTGTCTATGAGCTGATTGATTGTGTCTGTGTGGGTTTCCTCCGGGTGCTCCGGTTTCCTCCCACATGCCAAAGACTTGCTGGTTGACAGGTAAATTGGCCATTATAAATTGCCCCTAGTATAGGTAGGTGGTAGGGAAATATAAGGACAGGTGGGTATGTGGTAGGAATATGGAATTAGTGTAGGATTAGTATAAATGGGTGGTTGATGGTCGGCACAGACTCGGTGGGCCGAAGGGCCTGTTTCAGTGCTGTATCTCTAAACTAAACTAAACTAAACTTGTGTCTCTGTCAGTGAAGTCCAGAATTTCACTCTAATAAGATATTCAGCCGTGTTTAACTGAGTGAAGGTTCAGTGTGTTTCTTTGTGTCAATTTGCTAACAGTTTTGACAGAGAGCTCACCTCTGCATCAGAAGGTTATACGATCAAAGAAAGAAAAAAATTGCATTTATGTTGCGCCTTTCAGGTCCACAGAACACCCTCCTACTCAGCCTTTCTCTCTTTTTAAAATTTACTTGTGATACTTTGATGTTCTCGAAAGTTTGATACTTACTAATGAACCTCCAGAGGCAGTGCTCATTCTAAGTTGTTTTATAAGGACACGTGTTTTAATACCATAGAGTGCACAATTTATTATTCTGCTGCTGAGGTGAATTTGTGTTCACTTTAATGTGACAAAAATCCAACTGTTGCTCAATAAACCTTGGGTGATGATATCAATCAGTTTAATAGATCATTGGCCAGTGCTTGTACAGTTTAATAACTATATTTAGTTTGCTTTCTCATTCTGGGTGTACATGTACAAATCTTTGAGGGTAGCAGGATAGGTTGATAAAGCTGTTAAAAAAGCAAACGGGTCCCTTGGCTTTATAAACAGAGGCATAGAGTACAAAAGCAAGCAAGTTATAATAAACTTTTATAAATCACTAAATGGGCTCCAGCTGGAGTATTGAGTCTAATTCTGGACACTGCACTTTTGGAAGGATGTCAAGGCCTTGGAGAGGATTTACCAGAATGATACCATGGATGTGGGAATGCTGTTTTGTAGAGAGACTGAAGAAGTTGGGGTTGTTCTCCTTAGAGAAGAAAAGGTTAAAAGGAAACTTAATGGAGTTATTCAAACTTGGTTTTGATGGAGTAAATAAGGAGAACTTATTTCCAATGGCAGGAGGGTCTGTTACCAGAGGACACAGATGTAAAGTGATTGAAAAAAACCAGAGGCAGCATAAGGAAACTTTTTTTACAGTGAGTTCTTGTGATCTGGAATGCACTGCCTGAAAGGGCGGTGAAATCAGATTCAATGGTAACTTTCAAAAGGGAATTGGATAAATACTTGGAAAGGAGAAGTTTGCAGGGGCTGTGGGGAAAGAGCAGCAGAATGGGACTAATTAGATAGCACTCCCAAAGAGCTGGCACAGGCACAATGGGCTGAATGATTCTTTGATCAGATGAACCACCCACGTTTACTTTGCAAAACTTCAATGGATATTAAATCGAGCAGGACATGTGTCCGGTACTAACTGAATGCAAAACGATACATACTAACAAACAAAATTTCTGTGACATTGCTGAAAGTAAGTTGAATGATGTGGTATTTTATTACAAGGACAGGGGTGTTACATCAGATAACACACAATGTATTATTCTGCCGCTAAAGTGAATCTGTGTCCATTTTGGGCAGCAAAGTCTAATTGCTGTTCAGTAGACACTGGGTGAGGTCAACCAGAGTTTAATTGCTCTTAAGACTGGATGCTCTGCATATCATAACACAAATGAAGTGTGGGGCTTTCTTTGTCTTGAACTGTGATTGCCAGTGGAGTTCATTTGAGGTTAGAAACATTCTGACTCTTGTATTGAGGTGTTTTTGATTGCTGCAGAGAGTTTTTCAAATGAGCTGCTATTATTCTTTTGACATTTTTAAAGTGTGCATGGAATTTTGCATTAGACAGTGTGTGACTGCTGAAGAAGGACAGATAGCAAGTGCACACATATAACAACAACAACCTGTATTTATATAGCACCTTTAATGTAATAAAACATCCTAAGGTGCTTCACAGGATGGTTGTCAAACGAAGTTTGACAGCAAACGACATAAGGAGATATTAGGACAGGTGACCAAAAGCTGCGTCAAAGAGGTAGGTTTTAAGGAGCGTCTTAAAGGAGGAGCGAGAGATAGAGTGATGGAGAGGTTTAGACAGGGAATTCTAGTGCTAAGGGCTTAGGCAGCTGAAGGCATGGCCGCCAATGGTGGAGCAATTAAAATCGGGGATGTTTAAGAGGACAGAATTGGTGGAGCTCAGATATTTTGGAGGGATGTAGGGCTGGAGGAGGTTACAGAGATAGGGTATAAATGCAGTTATCTGATTACATTAGTCTATATCTATCTCTCTGTAGCATTTCACGTCTTGTCTCTGACATGCTGACCTTAATTTTGGTCACTTGTCCTAATATCTCGGTGCCAGACTTTATATGATAACGCTCCTGTGAAGCACCTTGGGACATTTTACATGATAAAATGCTATATAAATGTGGATTGGTTGTTGTTGTTAATGTGACATTGTTACTGCAATGTTACTGAAAAATTTGGCACCAGGATTGTAGACCCACAGTAGTGAAGCACTGGGGGATCACCAGGACTTTTGAAGTGTTGGCAAATCCTGCATTGCCAATGGTGTTCTCGACATGATATCAGAGGTTATATGAGTGCCAGCTCAGGTGCCTATATTTTACATCACAGGCGTATTTTTTATCACACAAAACTTTCATAAATCCCGAGGATCTGTGTTGGGGGCAAGTTCCAACATGACTAGGTACTGAAAATACAAAGAGTTTGAGAATTTTTGGGAGGAAGGGGTGATTAGTTTTACAAGTCAAATATGGCCATAGATACATGCATCGTGTTATTGCCTTGATTTACTACATTCCTCTATCACCTACCTTTACATTTGGATCTCAAACTTCCAGATCATTTCCACAGACGTGGAATGGATGTCTTTCATCCATCATCCCAAATTACTGCCTCCAATCTGGTTTCAGCCATTCCATTTGTTCATCTTCTGCCTTCCTATTTTTGTTTTGATGTCACAGGTTGAACTAAGCATATAGCAAGGTGAAATAAGCAATACATGGTGAATATTCATTCATTGTGTGGTGTATGTAATCACCTTTAGAAGTTTTATTTTACATCAGTGGTTAGTTCCATGACAAATAACATTGAGCTCTCTTTTAACAATTACCCTACATTTTGTACATTACGGCCAGAGCCGTGAGACGGGGACAGAGCAAATGAATGAGCCAGTTTTGCACTGCGCCCGAGATGCTTTTTCATTAATCTGATTTTCAATGAGTCCATTTCGATTTACTGCTGGAGTACAAAAGCAGTGTTCTTATGTTGAACCATGCTAGACAGAAAACAGAGAGTGGGAGTAAAAAGTAGTTATTCAGAGTGGCAGAAGGTGGGAAGTGATGTTCCACAAGGACCAGTGCTGACACCACTGTAGTTCACCATTTATATAAATGTTTTGGAAAAACAGAATTTCTAAATTTGCAGATGACCAAAATTGCGGAGGCAGGGGAGGTAGTCAATACTGAGTATTGTAATAAATTACAGGAGAACAGTGTTGTATAAGTGCATTTAAGAGTAATGTCCATTTAAGATCTTAGTGCGCTAATGAGCTCCATACCAGGATGCAGTTATGTGACTCTGCAACTGTAACACTCAGAGGAAGGTTCTGTAAATAGTTTGCTCTGTACAGTACATAATAGTTTAGCTGTAATAATCCTCTTTGAGATCTTCAACCAACTGGACTCCACGCACCTCCTTTATATGGCATCAGACAACATAAAGAATGCATTACATGGTGGCAGCTGTGGTGAGAAGGCAAAGTCTAAGTTGAAGACCACAGGTAAAACAGCTTTGAAAATGACCCTTCCTACAGCCAAAAGAGAGAAAGGTCAACAGAAATAATGGCCCAAACAGTAGAAAGATAAAAGGAACTTACCTCCAGCTGTAGAAGACAGCTCAAGACAGGCTGCAAGTAAATTGGGTGAGTCATTGTGCCAATGGTCAAAGGCTACTGGTTCAAACAAAAACAAGCTTTGAAGTGCTTAAAAGATAGATCTTGTTTTCTAAAGGCTCTGTGAAAAACAAAACGGGGAAGACCCGACTCCTTTCCCAGGCTGATTGAGGTTGGCACCATTACAGGAGGCATCCAATAACAAAAGTGCGGGAAAACTCCGATCACTGTAGCGTCTCCCATTTTTGCAGCCAAAGTTAAAAGAATCATTCAATTACTTGACCGTGATGAAGTGTTCAAAATCATGCAGCCACAGTAAAAAAAACCTATTAAATCAATTGAGTGTGAAGAGCATAAACAAACTTTAGTTAAAAAAAAATTGAACTGCCTAGTCAACAGCTGTGTCAACAGACAGGCTTAAATACTGCAAGCAAGATAAACACAGAGCACCATCAAACATCTGCTCCTCTCAATAAAAGCAGCTAAATAATGGAGAGTTTCTTGAAGGGGAAACAGTGCAGAGTCATTCAACAAGTCTTCCAGCAAGTGTTAAGTGAAAGAACAGCAGAAAGATGAATACAAAATTTCCCAGAATTAAATGGAAAGCCATGGATATCCTATCCAAGTTCCAACTTTTCAAACACTGCTTCACAGACCAAGTGATTGCAGAACCAGAAAAACAGACTGTGAAAATACTAATAGCAGTTGGAAATGAGGGATTACACAAAATCAATACCTCTGTCTTATCTGAAGAGGACAAGAAAGATCCTGCAAAGATATGGAAAGTGCTAGAAGATCAGCTCTGGTTACGAGTGAATTTTAGAATTCACTGCCTGGAGTTGTCCTGCAGGCAACAGCCAAAGGAATCAATAGACCAGTTCATCAGTAGATGCCGTACTAAGGGCAATGAATGCGACTTCTCAGAAACTGAGCTGCTGAACCGAATAATGGAGCTGGTGATTGTCTCAACACCCGTTGAAGTATTTCAAAAAGACCTCTTGGAGAAAAAGAAAGGTCACAGCATTGATGCACTGCTGGAAGATGACAGGAAATACAAAGCCATTGTAGCTTGACAACGGCCTTAGGTCCTACGAGATTACAACATCTCGCGGAGCGGTGTTGAGAAGGAACCAAAGCCAACTAAGTGAAGTGTGCAATACTCCAGTTGTGCACAGCAGACTCGAAAGAACACATTCCGACAATGAGGGTGTGATGGAACAACAGGCCAACAACTAACACATTGACAAGCGCACCACCTCGACTACAGTGAATCGTAGTGAAAGTACAGGGGTCCACTTCGAAGTCTGCTACAAACCGGGTACCAAAATGGTCACCTCAGATACGTTGAGCAGATTCATAGACTGATAGAGCTATACAGCACAGAAACAGGCCCTTCGGCCCATCGTGAGATTGCCAAACCAGAGCAAGAATCAAGAGGTCCCATTGGATCTACAAGTAGACAGCATAGACATCGAGGAGGAAGATGTGCTCAAATCGATTTACTGCATTTTGGTCAGCAGAAATGTGACCAACTACAAGCAGAAACAGCTAGTGACTCACAACTGAAGGCACTGTAGAGAGTCATTATAGAAGGTTGGCCTGATACAGTAAAAGAGGTGCCAGAAACCCTCAGATACTTCTGGCCTTGTAGAGATGAACTTGGTATCTCAACAGGCATCACCTTCAAAGAAAAACAAGTGATTGTGTCCAAAGCTGTCCGACAGGACTTCTTGTCACAACTTCACCAAGGCCATATAGGCATAGAGCGAATGAGACAACTGGCATGAGACACTGTTTGTTGGCCAGGGATCAATAATGACATTGAAAGGTTAGTGAAGATGTGCGAGGCATGCCAGAGCTACCAGCCACAATAATGTAAACAACCTCTACACCCACTTGAGATTCCATCAGTCCCTTGGTCCAAAATTGCCACTGATCTATTTACCGTGAATGGAGACGACTTTATCTTAGTCATCGATTATTTCTCCAAATTTCCAATTGTCAGACAGGTAAATGACACTTCAGCGCAGTTGTCGCAGACACATTGAGTGTCATATTCAGTCAATTCAGTGCACCTGAAGAAATCATTTCTGACAAGGGGCCACAGTATACGGGCAAACCTTTCAGGGATATGTGCGCCAAACAGGGGGTAAACCACGTGGCGTTCTCACCACATTATCTTAGATCTAATGGTCTTGCCGAGTGAATGGCTCACACAGTCAAAGCACTTATCCTGAAGTGTAGGACAACGAAACAAGATTTTCGTGTTGCCAAGCTCCACCTCAGAACTGCACCTATGGATATGGGCTTACCATCACCAGCAGAGATCATGTTTGTCAGACAAGTGAGAACGATTCTGCCAAGCCATCACTTGTCCAAATCCTCTGAGAGGCAGGAGACACTGCTTGAAAAACAGGGAGAATGAAGATGGTGCATAACTGACATGCGGGGGCGGAGCTATCTCAGCTACACTTAGGACAAAAGGTCAGGGTCATAGACCCCACAATGAGAACATGGTTACCCACAGAGGTATCCAAAGTATGCAGTGAGCCTCGGTTCCTACGAGAAGGAACTGAAGCCAACTAAGAGATGTGTGCAGTGCTCCAATTGTGCACAGCGGACTCGAAAGAACACACTCCAATGATGAGGATGTGACAGAACAACAGGACAACAACCAACAGATTGACAACATGCCTGTAAACCCAAAACAACCTAGGATGAAATCCACATCCCCAGGAGGTTATACCACAACTGAATGTGGAAGAGTTGTCAAACTCACTGAAACGATATATGGACACAAGCTTCTGTACGTGTAACTTTTATAATCTATATCCCGTATAACTAATTTTGATATTATCCAATGTTATGTGTTTTTACTCTTCGCATACAAGACTTATTTTTGGAAAGAAAGGAGATATTGTATGATTGCCTTTAAGAGTGATGTCCCTTTAAGATCTTAGTATGCCAATGAGCTAAATAACAGAAATGCAGTCATGTGAGTACAAGCCAGAGTCATCTGCAACTGTAACACCCAGAGTAAGGTTCTGTAAATAGTTTGCTCTGTACTGTACATAATAGTTTAGCTGTAATAAAACTGTTTGAGATCTTCAACCAACTGGCCTCCACGCTTCTCATTTATGTGCATCAGACAACATAAAGAACACATTACAATCATTAACAAAATTACAGAATGGGCAAATAATTGGCAAATGCAGTTCAACACAGATAAATGTGAGGTGGTACATTTTGATGGGAAGAATAGGGAGGTCACTCATTACTTGGAAGGTGTGTGTCTGATTGGGGAAGAGGGACAAAGGTATCTCAGAGTACAAATACACCAATCACTAAAAGGTATGCCACAGGTTAGCAAGGCCCTAAAAAAAGGCATAGTTGGTTAGTTCAGTTGGCAAGACAGCTAGAGTGTGATGCAGAAAAACGCCAACAACGTGGGTTCCATCCCCCTACTGGCTGTGGTAGTTCATAGAGGCCTGCTTCCTCGTCTTGCTCCATGTTTGCGGAGAAATAACCCTCATGCTAGACATTGTCAACTGTCTCTCCCTAACAGAGAGAGATTCCTTTGGGACTTCGACTAGAACAATAATCGAACAATTGAACTTCAGGCTGACTTGCTATTACAATGAAGATGGAGTTCTCTTAGCAAGAACTGAAATGTTGTTGATTCATAACACTCTATTAAACTTTATATAAGGTCATTCCTTTTTTACGGAATGTTTAAATACCAAGACCCCTACAGCAAGTTCAGAAAAAGGGCTTTGTCTGGTGTCATCAGGACAGAGGCAGAGCAAAAGGAAAGAATTATGTTTTTTTTTTAAAGAAAGCTTTGTGTCTTAAAACTGGAATAAAATATAGATGATGCTCATCTAAAGGTGACAGGAGGTCCTGTGGAGGATTGAAACAGCCATTTGAGATGTCTCCAGCTGTTATTTGAATAGATGAAAATAGTGAACAGAAGATCGCATCCACTTTTCCGCATGTTTTGGGGAAATAGGAATATTTATTGCAATTTCTATTCTGTATGTGGGAAGAATCTAGTGTGAACTGCAAAGAGGAACAAGTTTGAGAAATGCTGCATCCCTCGAGGAAATGCAAAGGACACAGATTTATTCTCGAATCATAGAATGGTTACAGCACAGAAGGAGGCCATTCTGCTCATCATGTCCATGCTGGCTCTCTGCAAGAGCAACTCAGCTGGTCCCACTCCCTGGCCTTTTCCCTGTAGCCCTGCAAATTTTTTCTCTTCAGATAATTATCCAATTCCCTTTTGAAAGCCTGCACCACACTCTCAGGCAGCGTATTCCAGATCCTAACCTCTCGCTGTGTCAAAACGTTTTTCCTCATGCTGCCTTTGGTTCTTTTGACTTTCACCTTAAATCGGTGTCTTCTGGTTCTCGGCCCTTCAACCAATGGGAACAGTTTCTCCCTGTCTACTCTGTCCAGACCTCTCATGTGCAGAAAAATAGAAGAAGCCATTATGGAAGAAATAGCTTGCATTTATATTATGCCTTCACAACCTCAGGACATTGCAAAGCAACCAGTGAAGTATGTTTGAAGTGCTGTCACTGTTGTAATGTGGGAAACTTATGCCCAGCAAGATCTCACTAACTCATTGTGTTAAATGGCCAGGTGATCTGGCTCTTCTAAGGATGTTGGTTAAGGGATTAAATATTAGCGAAGGCACCAGGGAAACTCCCGAAATTATCTTCAAAAAAGTGCATTTAACATCAAACCCTGATATTGATCAGAATGTAACTGAAGAACTTTCAGTAAGGCATATGAATTTTCCCTTGAGATTAACGGGTGATCTAATTGAAATGTTTAAGATCATGAAAGGGTTTGATGGGATAGATAAAGGAGAAGCTATTTCCTCTGGTGGGGGAGTCCAGAACATGGGGGCATTACCTTAAAATTAGAGCCAGGGACGTTCAGGGGTGATGACAGGAAGAACTTCTTCACACAAAGGGGAGTGGAAATCTGGAACTCTGTTCCCCAAAATCTGTTGAGGATAGGGGTCAATTGGAAACTTCAAAACTGAGATTGATAGATTTTTGTTAGCGAAGGGTATTAAGGGGTATGGAACCAAGTTGGCTAAACGAAATTAAGATACAGATTAGCCATGATTTAATTGAATGTTGGAACAGACTCGAGGGGCTGAATGGCCTCTTCTTGTTCTGATGACAGACTAATTCAACAGCTCCCAAATCGTTATCAGAGGTAAAGGCTGCTCAGGATTGAGCTGTGACATTAAATGCAGTGCTACAAATTTGTAGGACAGCCAGGTCTGTAAATTTGTAACTGAAATGAGTGAAATGGAAATGTTCAAGAATGAGATTAAGGAATCAACTGCGACATCTGTAAAACCACTCATCAAAGGCAAAGGGAGAGAGAGAGAGAGCAAAGAAAGAAGACATGATGTGCACAATATGGAACACAGGAGCCTGTTGAGCCTTTGGATAACCATGTACTTTATATAGTAAAAGCAATCTCTGTGAAAGGTGTCACAAACCACAGAACAGGCAAGAGGGAGGGCACACTTTGCACAGAAATTAGCTGAGGAGTTTCATATGGATTGTAATGCCTTCAAATCAAAGCAAATGGGGATTGATTGATTGATAGTGAATAAGTAGTCACGTGATTTAAACTGGAATACAAGTAACTGCCATATTTGAGCAAGGTCACAACACAGGGCTAAATTGCAGCAAGCTAAGATAAAAGTGATGGGTAACTTGGGAGAAAATATACTACGGTTCCACTCTAGGGACTTAAGCACAAAAGCTAGTACTACTGCTAGTGCTGACGGAGTGCTGCACTGCTGGAGGTGTCAGCTTTTGGAAGAGACTTTAAACCGAGGCCCCCATCTGACATGGATGTAAAAGATCCCAAAGGCCCACAGTATTATTTGACAAAGAACGGAATGGGGCGGGGCGGGGCGGGGTTGCCGGTGTGGGGGTCTCCCCAGTGACCTGGTTAATATGTAGAAAACGAACATCATGGGGCAGGATGTCAGAAAAGACGTCTGCAAACGTGACATGAAATCGTGTGACATTGATCACAAGTCGTGGGAGTCAGTTGCCAGCATTCGCCAGAGCTGGCGGGCAGCCATAAAGACAGGGCTAAATTGTGGCGAGTCGAAGAGACTTAGTAGTTGGCAGGAAAAAAGACAGAGGCGCAAGGGGAGAGCCAACTGTGCAACAGCCCCAACAAACAAATTTCTCTGCAGCACCTGTGGAAGAGCCTGTCACTCCAGAATTGGCCTTTATAGCCACTCCAGGCGCTGCTTCACAAACCACTGACCACCTCCAGGCGCGTATCCATTGTCTCTCGAGATAAGGAGGCCCAAAAGAAGCATCTAAAACTAATCATCTGGTCATTTATCTCATGGCTGTTTGTGGGAGCTTGCTGTGCAAATTGGCTGCCACCTTTCCTACAGTACAACAGTGAATACACTTCATAAAGTACTTCATTGGCTGAGATTGTGAAAAGCGCTATATAAATGTAAGTCTTTTTTTTCTTCATCTATATGGTGCCTTCCATGACTTCAGGCGATTGCATGTAGGGAGTAGAGTGACAGTAAGTCTTTGGGTGAGACATAAGAACATAAGAAATAGGAGCAGGAGTAGACCATTCGGCCCATCGAACCTGTTCTGCCATTGAATATGATGGCTGATCTTGGGCTTCAACTCCACTTTCCTGCCCACTCTGCCTATCCTTTGATTCCCTGAGAGACCAAAAACCTGTCTATATCAGCCTTAAATATATTCAGTGATGGAGCATCCACAACCCTCTGGGGTAGAGAATTCCAAAGATTCACAACCCTCTGAATGAAGTAATTTCTCCTCATCTCAGTCCTAAATGATCATCCCTTTATCCTGAGACTATGCCCCCATGTTTTAGATTCCCCAGCCAGGGGAAACAATCTCTCAGTGTCTACCCTTTCCAGCCCCTTCAGAATCTAGTAAGTTTCAATGAGATCACCTCTTATTATTATAAGCTCCAGAGAATGCAATTTACTCAGCCTCTCATCATAGGACAACCCTCTCATCCCAAGGGATCAATTTAGTTAACCTTCGCTGTACTGCCTCCAATGCAGGTCTAGCCTTCCTTAAATATGGAGACCAAAACTGCACACATGGGGCTGAATGTTACCAGGCCCTCAACATCAGGGGTCATGGCAAGGGGGGGGCAGAAAATACCTCCAGGTATTGATGCTGGAAGGCCCAGATTACCGGCAGTGGCGAGGCCACATGGCGGACCCCCAGCCGCTCGACGACGGGAACATCATTAAAATACGTTAATCTATTTAAATTAATGAATAAATACCTATCTTGTCGCGCCGGCCATCCCGCTGTGATATTCTGACTTTATCCCAAGTTGGTTCCACAATGTATTGCTCCAGGAGACCGTTACAAAAACATTCCACAAACTGATCAGGTCCTGGGGATTTGTCAGATTTTGGTCCCTTAATTTTTTCCAATACTTTTTCTCTACTGGTATAAATTACCTTAATTTCCTCACTTTTTAGCACCTAGGTTACCCTCTATATCTGGTATGCAACTTATGTCTTGTATTGTGAAGACAGACACAAAATATTTGTTCAATGTCTCTGCCATTTCCTCATTCCCCATAATAATTTCTCCTGTCTCTGCTTCTAAGGGACCAACATTTACTTTAGCTACTCTCTTCCTTTTTATATGCTTTGTTATGACCAGGTGAGGAAGGGGTCTCAGGCCCCCCTCTTGCCCCTTTCCTGGTTTGGGCCGTGACAGGGTTTATCCTGTTTTAGCTTAACCCATCGGTGAGTCCTTGCTCACTGCTCTCTAATTGTAATTGCAAATGAACCAACCAGACAGATTTTCTCAGGTTTAAACAAGAAAGATGTAAGTTTATCGCCCTTCTCACTCTAACTCGGTTAAAATTACTAAACTACGCAATGCAACCACGCTAGCATGCATGCGAGATAAACACACACACAAATAGATACAGAGGGGGAGAAAGAATTAAGGGGGGAGGGGTGGTTTGGAGTAGTAAATGGAATTCAGTTATTGTCTTTCATTTTAAACATAAATTCCTTGGTTGGAGTTGAGGTCTTGCAGTTCTCTCTGGGGCTCAGTGCACACTTTCAAACTTTCTTCTCTGGTACCAGAAGGCTGAAGAGATCCTTTGTCTTGAGGCTTAAACCTGGGACTTTGCTTGCGAGAGAGAGAGACAGGGAGAAACCATCCTTCTTTTTTGTCTTCAAATTGCAGTCGGACCCAAACCTTTCTGTGAGGCACAATTCAAACAGTTCCCAGTATGGCCAGCAGGTAAGTCATGTGGCCAGCTCTTTGTTTGAAACCGCATTGTCTGCGAGGGTTGTTGATTCTCAAAGTTCTTCAGTCACACTCGGTGGGGTGTGGAGCTCTGGCTCTTACGCAGACAAAGGAGGTTGATTATTATGATTCCCCAGACCAACCTTGTTAATTGAATCAATGAGCACTCCCATCGTCTCTCTATTCAACCTTTCTCAGAATGCAAATGTGTAGCCATGTTTCATCTGTCCAACTCTTTTTTTTAAACAAGTTCTGTGCAATGTCCAGCAAAAGAGTTCAAGTAGTGTTCCATCTGATGAAATTGATATGTTTCCATTTGGCAGGTGTGGTTTCTATCACAAGTTATAAAAGCTCTTACAATCTGTTTTAATATTAGAAGCTAGTTTACTCTCATTATATTTTTTCCCTTTTTATCAACTTTTTGGTTGCCCTTTCTTGGTATCTAAATCACTCAGACGTGCTATATTCTTTGCAACATTATAAGCCTTTTCTTTTCCTGAGTAACCCATGGATGGATCTTCCTTGTTGAGTTTTTATTTTTCAATGAAATTTATTTTTGTTGAACATTTTGAATTGTTTCTTTAATGTTTCCCACTGTTTATTTACTGCCATACATTTAGGCTACTTTCCCAATCAACCTCAGCTAGCTCTCTCCTCATTGGCTTTGTTTAAGTTTAAGATTCTTGTTTGCGATTGGAGTATGTCTCTTTCAAACTTAACATGGAATTGAATTGTATTATGATCACTATTTCCCAGTGGATCTTTTACTGAGATTATTATTTAATCCTGCCTCATTACACAATACTCGATCTAAAATAGCTTTGTTCCTAATTGGTTCCACAATGTATTGCTCCAGGAAACTGTCACAAAAGCATTCTACAAACTCATCTTCTAGTCCACCCTTGCCAATTTCTATGGTCCAGTCTATATTAAGATTAAGGTTCCGCACAATTATTTTCATTTATACAAGCTCCAATAATGTTTTGTTTAATGCCATGTCCAATGGTATATCAACTGTTAGGGGGCCTATAAACTACTCCCACCAGTGTTTTCTGACTCTTACTTTTCCTAATCTCCACCCATTCTGATTCTACTTCATGACCTTCTGAACCAAGGTCCTTTCTCACTAATGGCATTATGCCATCCTTAACAATCAGGGCAACCCCTCCTCCTTTATCATTCTATCCAACCTTTTGAAATATTGTGTACCGTGGAATATTTATTTTTCAACCTTAGTCACCTTGTAACCATGTCTCTGTAACGGCGATTAGATCTAAACCATTCATTTTTATTTGTGCCACTAGTTCATCTACCTTATTATGGATACTTCATGCATTCAGATAAAGGACTTTTAATTTCATTATTACTGCTGTTCCCTGCATGGACCTTACTCGCTGATGCACAATTACTGTCAAACTCTCTGTCCCTTTCTGTCTCACTCAGCTTGTCTTTACCAATATTGCTAGACTGTTCCATTGCCTCGACTTTTCTCTTTGCATTTCTAAATATTCCTTCACCCAAACCCTTCTTCCCCCACACTCCCACTCTGTTAGTTTAAAGCTCTATCCATAGCACGCCTATACGATTCACCAGGACACTGGTCCCAGTCTGTTTCAAGTGGAGACCATCCCAACAGAATAGTTCATTCTTCCTGAATACTGGTGCCCATGCCCCATGAATCAAAACCCCTTCTTCCCACATCACTCTTTGAGTCACGCATTTAATTCTCTAATCTGCTTGACCCTATACCAATTGGCGTATGGCTCAGCTAACAATCCAGAGATGATTACCTTTTCTGTTCTGTGTTTTAATTTGGACCCGACCTCCTGAACTCTCTCAGCTGAACATCACTCCTAGTTCTACCACAACAACTGAATCCTCCCCCTCCCACTCCAAGCTTGTCTCTAGCCATGAGGAGATGTCCTTAACCCTGGCACCGGACTGGCGACACAACCTTCAGAGCTCCTGGTCGCGGCTGCAGTGAAGAGCATCTATCCCCCCTGACTATACTGTCCCCTATCACTACCACATTCCTTTATGCTCTCCCCATTTGCATGGCACAGGTAGAACTAGGAATGATGTTCTACTGAGAGAGTTTGAGGAGTTAGAGACCAAATTAAAATGACAGTTTCGATAGACCAGTTTTATATCTGTTCTTGTCAGTTGGCAGGCTCAATAAGGTCCCAGATTATTTGTAAATCACGTAAAATATCAGTCAGTCCCACACAAAATGCTGGTCGAGCTCGGCCATGTTGGAGCTTTTCTTAATTGGGAGCCAGACTGGCACCAGCTGTCATAGATTGACCCACCAACGTATTTATCTTCTGCCTTTTTATTGGTGTCAGCACTGAAGTAATCCATTACTTGTTCAAACTGTATTGCCTTTTCCAATTGAGTGCTCTTGTCAATAGCCCCTGGGGTGTGCAAAATTACATAGAATTGCATAGAGTGTACAGCACACAAACAAGTCATTCAGCCCAACTGGTCCATGCTGCAGTTTATGCTCCACATGAGCCTCCTCCCACCCCCTCTTCATCTCCCGCTATCAGCATATCCTTCTATTTCTTTCTCCCTCATGTGTTTGTAGTTTCCCCTTAAATGTATCTATACTTATTCACCTCAACCACTCCCTGTGGTAGTGAGTTCCACATTCGCATCACTGTCTGGGTAAAGAAGTTTCCCCCGAATTCCCTGTTGGATTTATGAGTGATTATTTTATATTTATGGCTCTGGTTATAGACTCCTCCTCCAAGTGGAAACATCTTCTCTACACTTGCCCTATCAAAACCCTCCATAATCTTAAAAACTTCTATCAGGTCATCTCCTCATCGTTCTCTTTTCTACCAAAAAGAGTCCCAGCCTGTTGAGTTTTTCCTGATAGTTATAACCTCCTAGTTCTGGTTTCCGGGTTTATTTTCCTTCACCCACTCACTGCCTGGGGACACAGGCAGACTTAATAATACCTGGACATGTCTGAGGAGATCTCCCCAAGGAGTTGATGATTGAAAGATTGGCAGTGGACCAGCGCACTCATTCTGGAAAGGAAAATCGTGCCCAGTGTATGATGGCAGCTAATTTTATGTCATCCATTTTCCACCATTCTGTGCCAGCTCTTATTATCTGATCAATCCCCCTCCACCACCCCCCCCCCCCCCGCTCTTTTTCCATAGTCCTGCAATTTTTTTCCCTTATTTATCTGATTTTCTTTTGACAGTTACTATTGAACCTGCTTCCGCCACCCTTTCAGACAGTAGTTACTAACTCCATCCCTCTCCCTGGCTACTGTCAGAAGCTGAACCAGTCTGTTCACAATCTTGGTGTCATAGTTAACCCCAAGATGAGCTTCCCACCTCATATCTGCGCAATTAACAAAACCGCTTATTTCCACCTCCATACCATCACCAACTCTGCCTCTGCCTCAGCTCATCTGCTGCTGAAACCCTCATTAAAGCCTTTTCTACCTCTAGACATAAGTATTCCAATGCACTCCTGGCTGGTCTCCCTCATTCTACCCTCGATAAACTTGAGGTCATCCAAAACGCTGCTGCTCGTGCCCTAACCCGCACCAAAAACAGTTCACCCGTCATTCCTGTGCTTGTTAACCTATGTTGGATTCCAGTTAAGCAACAAGGCCTTGACATCCTTAATAAAGTCTGGTGCCCAGAATTGGAGACAATATTCTGGTTGGGGTCTAATCAATATTTTATAAAGGTTTAGCATAATTTCCTTGCTTTTGTACTATGTGTCTCTATTTATAATGCCCAGGAGCTAATATGTCTTTTTTGACGGTCTTTTCAAGTTGTGCGACCACCTGCAAAGATTTGAAGTCACTTAGCTAATGTTTGTTGGCGACATCATCACGAGGGATTCTGGTGGATTGAAAATCTGAGCGACTGAGCACATGCTTGTATCCACTGTGTGAGAAAGATGAACAGAAATTCTTTGGCTTGTTTAATTATTTGGATCTTACCGAATCTTTCAGAAAAAATATTAGGTTGTAAATTACTGCCATTCATGTTGTGCCAACACCCAGCATGGTCCTAACAATTCCTCTCTTTATTATTTGAGCAGAAGTGACAAATAAATTAATAGATAAAACAGCAGGGAGAGGATTTTGACAAGAGGATGTTGGAAGCTATGAGAAATTTATGCCCTGTTGTCTTTAGAAAATTAAAAAAATTTAAAATAGGTAAATGAGTGGATCTGAAGATGAAGGATGATGAGAAAATGTAGAAATTGTTCATCTGAGAACTAGCTCTGGAACTCAGCAACCCTGAGACTGATGCATCACAGGCAGGATTAGGAATGGTACTGTGCCCATCACTTGATGTTGCTCATTAATTCACAGACAGGAGCCTGCTTTCGCTGACACTGGCTACATATTATTGGTGAAGTATAAATCATAATTGTGACGATACAGTTCTGTGCACAGTTCCAGTTGCTGCAGTACAAAAAAGATATTGCAGCCATTGAAAGGATACTGAAGAGGGTAATCATAAATGATTGAGGTGATGGAGAGATTAGATTATGAGGAGCGAATAAGTAAATTGGGCATGCTCTCACTGGAAAAGAGAAGGTTGAGAAGTGATATGATTGCAGGTTGTAGAATTCCCCAGGGACTGCGTAATGTCGACCGTGACAAGCTGTTCCACCTTGTCCAGAACAGTAGAACCAGAGGACACAGCCTGCACTTGAAGGGGGTAAATTCAAAACTAATCTGTGGAAACTCAGTGAGTGAGTGGTCAATCTCTGGAACAGGCCCCCTAAGAAGATGGTGGAAACAGAGATTATTGATCCATTCCACTGTAATTTGAAAGATTTCTTTCAGAAAATAGTATTTTAAGATAGAGTATGTGAGTAGTTTGAGGCATGATTGGTGAGCGTAGCGTGGAAAGCATTAGCCAGCATTAATCATGTTAGAGTGAATTGTGTTCATCTATAAAGCAGATCCTGGTGGGTACAGACCATTTCTTGCATAACCTGTCTGGTACCCCTCAGTTGACCCTCCTCATCTATCATATTGGTGAGCTGGGGGAATTCCTATTGGGAGACCCACTGGATAATGTTGGTAGGGCTAAAAAATAAATTATTTAGAACTGGTATAAAGGTGCATGAGAACTCACATGCTGGTAGGAATAAAAGTTGGAGAGTAGTGACTAAATTAGGCATTGCCTTCATATTAGGAAGAGAATTCAAAGGCAGCAGAGTTATGTTAAACTTGTATTGAATCTTGGTTAGACCATACTTGGAGTATGTGCACAGATCTGGTCTCCATATTATAAAAAAGATATAGGGGCACAGGAGAAGGATTTACAAGGATGTTACCAGAACTGAGAGGTTATAACTAAGAGGAAAGGCTGAACACGAGGAGATTCATTTCTCTAGAAAAGCGAAGGCTGAGGGGTGACCTGATAGAGGTCTCTACAATTATGAAGGGGTTGGATAGGGTAAACATAGAGAAGATGTTTCCACTTGTGGGGGAGGTTAGAACTAGGGGTCATAAATATATAATATAGTCACTAATAAATCCAAAAACTAACTAAGGAGAAACTTCTTTACTGAGAGTGGTGAGAATGTGGAACTTGCTACCACAGGGAGTTGTTGAGGCAAATAGCAAAGCTATAATTAAAGGGAAGTTCGATAAGTATGTGAGGGAGAAAGGAATAGAAGAATATGTTGATAGGGTGAGATGAAGAGGGGTGGGAGGAGGCTCATTTGGAGCATAAACAATGGCACAGATGGGCTGAATGGCCTGTTTCGGTGCTGTAAATTCTATGTACATTTCAACAGTGTCCACTTCAAAAGTGCATAATTGCCTGTAAAGCTCTTTGGGTGCTATATAAATGCAAGTTTTGCTTTTTTTGTAGCACATATATACCCGAAGTGTCTCCTATTTTCAGCAGCATTCCATTAGAGAGTGGCTATTGAGAGTATAGTTACTCATGGGAACCAACATTGCTGTTAAGGATGAATGACTGCAGATCTGGTAATTCAGAGATGGCAAGGGACAGAAAAAAAGCAGCGATAGTGAATACACAAGATTCCATTTAATAAAGGCACACAAAACCTTCCATAACTGAAATCAGATCATGAGATGGCTCTAGGTGCAGGACGGCCTTTGGCCCATTTAACCCTATCCTTCCAGTATACCTATCCTCCTGATTAGCTGCTTCTTAAATAAATCCAATGTCTTGGTCTCAGTCCCCATTCCTGGTAATCTGCTCCGGCTGGTGTTCCAACTCTGTATAAGAAAATACTCACTGGTGTCTTGAAACATTTTACAGACAATCCTTAATTCCAATCTGACCTCTTGTGCATCCCCAATTTCCTTCACTCCACCATTGGCAGCTACGCCTTCAACTGTCGAGGCCCTAAGCTCTGGAATTCCCTTCCTGAACCTTTCCACCTCTCTGTCTCTTTCTCCTTCTTTAAGATACAACCATACGAACTAGGAGCAGGAGTAGGCCTCTTGGCCACTCGAGCCTGCTCTGCCATTCAATAAGATCATGGCTGATCAGATTGTAACCTCAACTCCACATTCCCACCTACTCCCAATACCCTTTCACCCCCTTGCTTATCAAGAATCTATCTACCTGTACCTTAAAAATATTCAAAGACTCTGCTTCCACTGCCTTTTGAGGAAGAGAATTCCAAAGACTCACAACCCACTGAGAGAAAAAATTTCTCCTCATCTCTGTCTTAAATGGGTGACCCCTTATTTTTAAACAGTGACCCCTAGTTCTAGATTCTCCCACAAGGGGAAACATCCTTTCCACATTCATCCTGTCAAGACCCCTCAGGATCTTATATGTTTCGATCAAGTTACCTCTTACTCTTCTAAATTCCAGCAGATACAAGCCTAGTCTGTCCAACCTTTCCTGATAAGACAACCCACCCCATTCCAGATACTAGTCTAATAAACCTTCTTTGAACTGCATCCAACACATATACTTCCTTCCTTAAATAAGTAGACCAATAGTGTACACAATATTCCAGATGTGGTCTCACCAATGCCTTGTATAACTGAAGCATAACCTCCCTACCTTTGTATTCAATTCCCTTCTCAATAAATGATAACATTCTATTGGCTTTCCTAATTACTCACTGTACCTGCACACTAACATTTTGTGATTCATGTTCCTTAAAACCTACCTCATTGACTAAGCTTTTGGTCACCTGTACTAATATCTCCTCTTGTAGTTCAGTGTCAAATTTTTATAGCGAGAGATACAGCACTGAAACAGGCCCTTCGGCCCACCGAGTCTGTGCCAACCAACAACCACCCATTTATACTAATCCTACATTAATCCTATATTCTCTACCACATTCCCACCATTCTCCTACCACCTACCTACACTAGGGGCAATTTACAATGGCTAATTTACCTATCAACCTGCAAGTGTTTGGCTGTGGGAAGAAACCGGAGCACCCGGCGGAAACCCACGCGGTCACAGGGAGAACTTGCAAACTCCGCACAGGCAGTACCCAGAACTGAACCTCGGTCACTGGAGCTGTGAGGCTGTGGTACTAACCACTGCGCCACTGTGCCGCCCCTGTGAGAGTTCCTGTGAAGCACCTTGGGATGGTTTACTGTATTAAAGATGCTATATAAATATAAGTTGTTGTTGTTGGTCAATAGCTGGTGTTGCATCAGTTAGACAACTGGTTTTGGGGCAGATTGTTTCAATGAGCACACTGAAGCTGCAGTTTGATTAACAGGCACCAGATTCGACAATTGCTGCATGGAATGTCCTTAAGCTTGAATAACATTTCTTTTTCTATAATCCTTGAATTGCAAAGATGTTTGAAACAAGCTCAAACCACAAACGTGGTGGCAGAAGTGGGAACGCTTTTGATTTTTTTCTGCGGTATGTATTTCACCATCTGATCATTGATGAATTGGGAATTTATGCACAGTTTTCACTGATGAAGATTGATGGAGAGAATGAAGTTAACACATGTGTCATTTTATGGTTCTGTGATGCTTGTCCTTTCTAATCTATCCTTTAAAGGACCTGCTGGGTCTCGATAACTCTGCTCACTCAATATCGAGCCGCAATTGACCAAGTTGCCTGTTTCACTTCCTCTTCTCTCTTTAATCACTCATTTCATTACCTTCAACTCTCGTTCAAATTACTTCCAGTCCTTGCAGGGTTTTATGATTTTTTTGTGCATTTTTCAACATCAACAGCAACAGCTTGCATTTATGTAGGGCCTATGAATGCAGTAAAGCATCCCAAGGCACTTCACAGAAGTGTTATCAAATAAAAATTTGACACTGAGCCACGTAGGGAATATTAGGATAGGTGGCAAAAGCTTGGTCAAAAAGGAGGAGACAGAGATAGAGGGGCAGATTTGTAGTGTTCTGGTTTCCCAGCTTCAAACAATCTCCTTACATTACAGCAGTGACTACACTTGAAAAGTAATTCATTAAGTTCTTTCGTTCTCCTGTTCTTCTCTGTGATTCAACATACTAATCACACGAGTTGCGCTCTCTGTCAAATCATTTTTGAGTCAATGCTGGCAGGAATGTAAGTGACCTTGGTTGAATCACCTTTTAATTCCTCCCCTCTCCCGGCATCTCCCTCTGATGCCTCAGCTAATGCTGGAGCTTTGGCAAGTAGCGATATTGCATTGTGCATTAGAGCATTAATATCATGTGCCATTATACTGCCGTGACTAACATTTGGTGTTGTCAAAGCTGCTTTGATTAACTGTGAAGGCCAAAAATGAAACTAAGCAAAAACATTAAATTATGTGTTTTATGAAATAATGTTGAAGAGTCTAGGCCATGCAGTGAGAGAGAACTCGTGCTTTCAGTTCAAACTTTGGTGCCAATACAGCCTAGTTTAAAGCCTTTCCACTCTTCTGGCTGTGAAGAATACAAGGTGAGGCAGTCAATGGCGATAAGTTTGCAGAGCAGGGCATGTAGATCAGCTTGCCTCATTCCTAATTTTCCAACGAATAATTTCAGTCACCTACAAAAGTAAGCAAGATGACCTTTGCAACTGATGCGCCAAAGCTGACTCCCCATCAAACAAGACTCCTCCTCGCCAGAAAAACTTTGCAAAAACATTCCATCAAGAGTCTTGGTTTAAAATGAGTTCCTTGTGGGCACGTGGACGTGGTCGGAACACTGCCCAGACTTTAGCACAATTAGAAGGACACCTCTTTAATGGCATCCTGGGCTTTATTAGTAGAGGCACGGGCTGAATTTTTCCGAGATCAGCGGCGAGCTTCAAAACTAAGATGTGCATCACAGAGCTGCTGCGATATTTAGCATGGTGTCTCATTTAAATGGACGGGGCGGACCACCCCCGCCCGATGATGTGGAAGCGGTGGGTGCTCCATCCCCAGCAATGGCGTCCATTGCCACTGCGTGGGCACCGCACCATTTTTAAAGGGCTTCAGGCCGTTACATGAAACTTAAATTTTTTAAGGACACAGGCAATAAAAATGTGATGTGCAAAATTTAATAAATGATTCAAGCCCCTCTCCCACCCACCAATGACTGAAGACTTTATTAATTGCCCTGTCCCCCCCCCAAAAAACTAATTTTCCAATCCCGAACTTTCCCATCCCCGAACTTTATTCACTTTGACCTACAAGCCCTTCCCACTATCCCCTCCACCAATCTTCGAATGGAGATCTGAAGGCGCGTAAGTTCCGGCAACCGACCGGAATATTGGAGCAGGACGGATGTTGTGACGATGGAAGTACTTACTCATTAATTAACATTTATTTAAATATTTAAATGAAGTTTCCGTCGCCGAGCAGCGGGGGAGGGGGCCGCCACGAGGCTTCGCCGCCACCGCCAGTAATATGGAGCAGGGCCATCCCGACAGGTATTTTCCGGGCTCCCCGCCATGACCCCCAACATCCAGGGGCTGGTAAAACCCAGCTCATAGAGTACAAAAGCAATAAAGTTATGCTAACACATTGGTTAGGCCCTAAGAAATGGGAGTAGGCCAGAATTCCACATTCCAGAGAATTCCAAAGATAAACAATCATTTCTCCTCATCTATGTCCTAAATGGCTGACACCTTATTCTGAGACTGTAACCCCTGCGTTCTAGATTCCCCAGCCAGGGGAAATATTCTCCCAGCCTCTACCCAGTCAAGCCCCTTAAGAATTTTATGTTTCAATGAAATCACCTCTCATTCTTCTAAACTCCAGGGAATATTGGCCTAGTCTACTCAATCTCTCCTCATAGGACAATCCCCTCATCCCAGGAATCGGTCTGGTGAATCTTCATTACACTTCCTCTAGGGCAACCAAGTCCTTCCTTCGGTAAAAAAGCATTCACTGGATAGGTGGGGGTAGGAGTTTTATGAACGGGATTGGTTTCCTGCACGTCCTGCAGTTTTTACCCACAGATCCTGGGAAAGCCTACGGCACAATGCCACAGAGGAGGAGCAGCGGGTCTAGTGTTGGTGGGAGGGGAGAGATCACGGGGTGGGCCGATGGGTAGAGCGTGGTCTGGTGGAGCGGGGTGGGGGCTGTGAGAGGTGGAGAGTCAATGATTGCAGTGGGGGAGATTTACAAGGTCAGCTTGTTGGGCCTGGAGGAACCAGGCACTGTTTGGGCCAAATGGCCTGTTTCTATGTAATTCTGTGTAACAACAGAGATGTTCAAAATCATGAAGGGTTTTGACAGAGTAAATAAAGAGAAACTGTCTCCACTGGATGAAAGGCACAGATTTAAGGTAATTGGCAAAAGAATTGGAGGTGACATGAGAAGAAACCTTTTTATCCAGTGAGTGGTTCGGGTTTGGAACTATATGGTGATGGATATAGATTCAAAAGGGAAGTGGATAAACACTTAAAGGGGACGCATTTGCAGGATTATGGGAAAGAGCAGGGGAGAGGGTTTAATGGGATAGACGGCACAGGCATGATGAGCTGAATGGCCTCCTTCTGTGCTGCGTCTAGCTATCAAAATCCAACTCTTTGATCAAGCCGGTCAGTAACCTCCCTACATTACAACAGTGATTAGATTTCAAAAGTACTTCATTGGCAGTGAAGCACTTAGTGATGTCTGAAGTATTGAGAGGCACTATAGAAATGCAATTCATTCTTTATTCCTTTTCTCTCCTTTAACAGCACAGCATTTCTTTTTATTCTGATTCCGTGAAGTGCCTTCAGACGTTTATCTTCATTGAAGGGGCAGCATTAATGCAGGTTACTGTTGCTGTAATGCGCTGCGATTAAACACTGGCAGATCAGTGCGTGATGGTGCTGAAGGTTTGTGAAAACTACCTTTAGTGCCAAACCTGTGAAGAACTGGGGCTATAACTGGTTGCTGGGAAACTGGCAGTCTGTACTGGTGCACGAGGGCAGCATCTCAACGAGCCAGCTGCATATTCTGTGGCTTCCATTTGCTGTGTGAGGGCCTTGCCACATCGTATAGTGACTGAAGCACGATATACTAGCACCAAGACCATTTTAAAGTAGCATTAATAAAGATTCAAAGCACTACAAATCCCCTGCTCCTTGCATGCAAATCCATCCAGTCTGCTATCAAAGCAAACATTGCTTGTCATAAGCGACCCCCATTGTTCTGTGATTCAGCACTTGGTAAAACAAAAGGCATGATGTTCAGCAACTTTTATTTGCTGTCATTCTTAAGGAAATTCTCCATTATTTTGTGCATAATGCTCAATGGAGCTTCCCCCAAATCTCTCATGTCTTGATTAAATTACTGTGTTTCGAATAATTTGAAAATATTGCACTATTTCAAAGAAGAGCAGTGAAGTACTGGGACCGATATCTATCCCTCAACCAACATCACAGATGAAAACGTATTATTTAGTCATGATAACATTGCTGTTTGTGGGATCTTGCTGTGTACAAAGTGGCCGTTGCATTTCCTACACTGCAACAGTGACCACACTTCAAAAAATACTTCATTGGTTGTAAAGTGGGGTTAGCAGATTAGGGATAATGGCGCCAGGGTTTATCAATGTGTAATTCGGTTCCCATTTTAAAATCACTGGGGTCTATTTTGACTTGTGCACAAAGGGCCCAGTGAAGTGTGACCAGTCAGTCGCCCGTACAAATTATGCCAAATAGATGTCCAGTGGCAGCTCACCAGCTCCAGCCCACAGCATGGGCGAATGGCTGGTTCGTCACTGACGGGGTGGGCGGGTGATGCGGTTGTGGGGGCAATGTTAGGGGGGATTAGGGGGACGCTGACTGGTGGAGTTGGGGATGCGGTACATGGGTTGAATGTGGCTCAGAGGTAGCAGTATAGCCTGGTAAGCCTCTCCAGCTCCATTGCCTGTGGGACTGAACTCAGCCTCTGTGCACAGGCTCCGGCCAGTCCTATCCACAAATGGCAAGTGGGGTCCTATGCATAGTGTCCAAATTCACATCTTAAAAGAGGACTCCCCTCTGAGACAGTCAGCTATTTATTATGGATCTTGGGGTAGATCCTCTGAAAGCTGCAGCAGGTCGATCATCAGAGTAATGGGGGGGGGGGGGGGTGGGTAAGGTTACCCCCATGTTTAAGCCCCTACTGCCCTATTAATCCTAATTTTACCAAGTGAAAATTGGTCTCATAAATTCACTCCTTATTTTTAAATTTTTAGTATAAATTCGAATGTGCTCATTTATAATAGAAACAGCCCTATGTAAACAATGTCACATTAGAGCACCTCCAATGGGGAGAGTGTAATTACAGTGTGACAAGTTTACATTGCTTTAGTGCTATATTTGACTCAGAGATGAGCTTTAAACCATCTGTGCCATCACGAAGACCGCATATTTCCACCTCCCTAACATTGCCTGACTCTGCTGTAGCATCACATTGTTTACATAGGCAGTTTCCATTATAAATGTAAGCATAAGAATTTGCTTTGGAAAAATTGGAGAGTAAGTTTGCACAGATGTCAGATTTTGCATATGTATTAGAATAAGTCCAAGCCAACTTATTCTGAATTCCCCTTATGTAGCCATAAGTGTTGTATGAATTAATCTTGAACAGGCACAGGCTGGAGCTTTCTGTTTAAATATAATTGGCAATAAGTTGATTTAAAATAAAAATTGCTGTATTGTGGCAGTTTCTTAGCATCACAGCAAGGTCCAGAGTGAAATAGTGGGGACTATCAAACAACACATGCCAATTTGTGCTTAAAGTAAAACAAAATGAGAAGTAGATTTGTCATCGATCAACATTATTTGGTTTTAGCAATGAGGGTTTTGAGCAGCTGGTGGTGTGTAACATTAATATTAGATTCTTGTCTGAAAGTAGGCTTGTTTAGCCTTCATCAAACTAAAGCCTGAAGCTACATGTCTGCTGTCCTTTGACAAGAATCAATATAAATTGCCCTTTCAAATCCAAAACTGAGGAATAGAGGGTGGTAATGTAGAACAGATGAACTCTGATTAAGATGAGAACAAGTACGACTATTTCAGATGCATTATAAATTATTTAATATCTCAGTATATGGAAATCCAGTTATTAACTTCAAAGAAAAACTCAGTGACAACATTTGTATCTGAAGACAATCTCTCATTGAAAACAAAGGGGACTGTGAGGGAAAACAGCACCTACAACAAGTTGCATTTATATAGCATATTTAATATAGGACAACATCCCAAAGCACTTCTCAGGGGCATTATCAGACAATATTGGACACCGAGCCACGTAAGGAGATATCAGGACAGGTGAGCAAAAATTGGTCAAAGAGGTAGGTTTTAAGGAGTGTCTTAAAGGAGGAAAGCGAGGCAGAGAGATGGAGAGGTTTAGGGAGGGAATTCCAGAGCTTAGGGCCCAGGCAACTGAAGGCACAGCCGCCAATGGTGGAGTGAATAAAATCGGGGATATTCAAGAGGTCAGAATTTGAGGAGTGCAGAGATCTCGGAGAGTTTAGGGCTGGTGAAATATTATAGAGATGGGGGTGGGGGGAGCGAGGAGGGATTTGAAAACAAAGATGAGAATTTTAAAATATAGGTGTTACTGGACCAGGAGCCAGTGTAGGTCAATGAGCATGTGGTGGGGGTGGGGGAGAGGAGGGTGATGATGAATGGGACTTGGAGTGAGTTAGGACATGGGCAGCAGAGTTTTGGATGAGTTCAAGTTTGTGAATGGTAGAAAGTGGGAGGATGGCCAGGAGTGCATTGGCGTAGTTGAATCTAGAAGTAACAAAGGCATGAATGTGGGTCACCTAGATGAATGTAGTCGCAACAACAGTCAAAAGCTTGACACCATCCAGGACAGAGCACATTCTTGATTCTACAAGACTCAATATCCAATGCCCCCTCCAGCACCGTGCTTTCAATGTGTACTATCTACATGATGTACAGCAGCAACTCAGCAGGAGTTACTCAATCTCTCTTCGTAGGACAATCCCCTCGGCCAGGAACCACTCTATGGAATCTTCATTGCACTACCTCTAGCCTTGACAACATAATCCAGGCTAACACTCCAGCCCAGTACTGACAGAGTGCTGCACTATCACTGGGACCAATGTCCTCACGGGGAGGTTTACTCATGTGATTGGGGAATCTTTAAACTAAATTGGCAAGGGATGGGCACCAACATATAGAAGCAGAAAAGAGGGATAAGGTGCATAAAGAAGTGAGTGTTGGGATAGTACCAGGGAAGGAAGTAGTACCATATTAGTTAGGAGCAGATTAAGAAGGACAATGAGGAATATAAAGACAGGATTACAATGCATGTGTGTAAATGCACAAAGTATGGTGAACAACAAGCACAAATAACTGTGTGGGTATTTGATGTAGTGGCAATGGCAGAAATATGACTTAAAAATGGAGGATTGGACACTTAATGTTAATGGATACAAAGTGTTCAGAAAAGATAGGGCATGGAAAAAGGGAGGTAGGGTGGCAGTACTGATTAGGGAAGACATTGCTGTATTGGAAAGAGAGGATGTCCTTGAGGAGGCAAGGAGAGAATCCATTTGGTTAGAGCTGAGAATCAAACAGGGTCCGATCATGCTACTGGGGTATTCCATAGGCCTCCAAATAGTGAGAGAGGGAGAGGAGCAAATCTGCAGGAAATCACAGAGATGTGCAAGAACTATAGAGTGGTGATATTGGAGGACTTTAATTACCCAAATATCGATTGGGATAATATTAGAATAAAGGGAAAGGAGGGGGAGAAATTTCTAAAATGTGTTCAGGAGAACTTCCTTGACCAGTATGTTCTCAGTCCAACTAGGAAGGAGGCATTGCTGTATCTGGAGTTGGGAAATGAGGTGGGCCAAGTGGACCAAGTGTCTGTGGTAGAGTACTTGGGTAAAAGTGATCATTGTATCATAAGGTTTAGATTAGTAATGAAGAAGAGAAAGGAGCAATCTAAAGTAGAACTTCAAAATTGGAAGAGGGCTAAATTCAATGGGATGAGAAGGGATCTCGCCAGGGTAAAATGGAACCAAAGACCAATAGGAAAAGCTGTAACGGAACGATAGGTGATCTTTAAGGAAGGAAATGTTTCAGGTAGAGGCTGGATACATTCCAACAAGAGGGAAAGGTAGGGGAAACAAAGCCAGCGCTCCTTGGATGACGAGGAAGATAGAGAATGTGATGAAACAAAAAAAGAGGATGTATGATTCATGTCAGAGGCAAATTCTTCAAGTGAGAACCAGGCCAAATATAGCAAGTTGAAAGGAGAAGTGAAGAGGAAAATATGACTGGCAAAGAGAGAATGTGAGAATTTAATGGCAGTTAACATAAAAGGGAACCCAAAAATCTTCTACCAGCATGTAAATAGTATGTGAACGGGTTGTGGCCTATTAGGGACAAAGAGGGTGATATATGCTTAGAGATGCAGGGCAAGGCTAGAATAGTTATTGAGTACTTTGTATCGGTGTTTACTAAGGAAGAAGATGCTGACAAAATATCCGTAGAAGTGGAGATGGTAGAGGTAATGGATGGGGTGAAAATAGAGAGGCAGAATGTACTGGAAAGGCTGGAATGGTTGGCTATGCTTAGAGTGGATAAGTTACCTGGTCCAGATGACTTGCATCCCAGGTTGCTAAAGGAATTGGGGGTGGATATAGTGGAATGGCTTTCCATTATCTTCCAATCTTCTCTAGATATGGGGGAGGTGCCAGAGGATTGGAGAGTAGAAAATGTGACACCCTTATTCAAGAAAGGGTGTAAGGACATTTCTAGTAATTACAGGCCAATTAGTTTAACATCAGTGGGGGTAAAGTTTTAGAAACAATAATCAGGGTAAAAATTAACAAACACTTGGAGGTTTGCGTTAATTAAGGAGTGCCAGCACAGATTTGTAAAAGGCAGATCATGCTTGATTAATCTAATTGCATTTTTTGATGAAGGGATGTGGTGGATGTTGTCTATATGGATTTTAAGAAAGTATCTGACAACATACCACATAAAAGGCTGGTTTAACAAAATTGAGGTTCATGGAATGAGGGTCAGTGTCAGCTTGGATTTTTAACAATTGGCTTAAGGACAGAAACAATGAGGTGTGGTAAATGGTTGTTTTTCAGGCTGGAGAATGGTAGACAGTGGTGTTCCCCAAGGGTCAGTGCTGGGACCCCTGTTTTTTTAATATACATAAATGTACGTGGATATTGGAATATGGAGTAAAATTAAAAAATTTGCAGATAATACCGAACTTGGAGGTGTGGCAGACAGTAAGGACGATACCAATCGACTGCAAAAGGATAGTGATAGATTAGCAGAATGGGCAGACAAGTGGCAGATGGAATTTAATACAGAGAAGTGTGAGGTGATGCATTTTGGCAGAAGGGTTAGGGTGAGGCAACAGTGGCGCAGTGGTTAGCATCGCAGCCTCACAGCTCCAGCGACCCGGGTTCAATTCTGGGTTCTCCCTGTGTCTGCGTGGGTTTCCTCCGGGTGCTCCGGTTTCCTCCCACATGCCAAAGACTTGCAGGTTGATAGGTTAATTGGCCATTATAAATTGCCCCTAGTATAGGTAGGTGGTAGGGAAATATAAGGACAGGTGGGGATGTGGTAGGAATATGGAATTAGTGTAGGATTAGTATAAATGGGTGGTTGATGGTCGGCACAGACTCGGTGGGCCGAAGGGCCTGTATCACTAAAAAAAAACTAATATACTTAATGGCACAGTTCTAAAGAGTGTGCAGGAACTGAGGGACCTAGGGGTGTGTATGCATCAACCTTTGAAGGTGGCGGGACATATTGAGAGAGTGATTAGTGAAGCATATGGGATCTTGGGCTTTATAAATTGAGGCGTTGAGTACAAAAGCAGGGAAGTTATGTTGAACCTTTATAAAGCTCTTGGTTAGGCCACAGCTAGAATATTGCGTCCACTTCTGGCCACCACACTTTAGGAAGGATGTGAGGGTCTGTGAGAAGGTGCAGAGGAGATTTATCAGAATGGTTCCAGGGATGAGAGATATTGGCCGGAATTTTACTGTTAAGAATCAGGTCCCGTCGGGGTCGTGCGGAGGGAAAAATGGCGCGCCAAGACATTGGGCCGGGTCCCCGGCGCCATTACGCAATTTAACCTGCGTGGGAAGTCGGGTGCGATCGAGTTTGCGCTCGCTACCTGACTAACATCAATTGAGAAGTACTTAAGGTAATTCAGAATCCAATTGACAGAGATTTTAGGCTACGTATCTGATTTTACGGCTGTTAATCGGGTCGTGGGGCGTGTCGGGAACCCGGCAGGTTCAAAAGGGTGGCAGGCATTGATTCATGAGGGAGTTGGAGGTAAAAATGATTTTATTGAACTTTATTAATGCTGATGTTATTTGTGTGTCCTAACAAGGGGTGTAACTTACAGGTTGTGCAGAAGGTTTAATCTGAATGTTATGCACTGCTGATCGGGACCCATGTCATATTAGTTACTGCCTGAAGGAAGTACCTGAAGTGAGCCAGTCACAAAAGCTGGAAGCTATTACCTGTAGTCAAAGCATTTGTTCTGCTGTTCAACAATGGGAATTGTTCACTCTGGAGATGGATCATCAGATGAGGAGGACAATGAGTGACAGAAGTACAAATGGTCAGGGGAACGTACAGCAAGCTGCACCAGTGCATCCTCGTGCTGTTGGAGGGAGAGTAGTTCACAGAGTCGCCCGGGAGTGACTAAATGTCAGGAGACGTACCTACCCAGTAGTAAGGGCATACCGAAAGCGTCTGAACTACCTGCAGCTGTCAGAACGCCAGTGCAGAAGAAGACTGCGGCTGTCACGGGAGACTGTCACATCTCTTTGTGAGATGCTGGCAGTGGATGTTGCATCAAACTGTATCGGTGGCCATCCAATGCCAGTCGCTCTAAAGTTTACAATAGCTCTTAACTTCTACGTGTCTAGCTCCTTCCAGGCCTCAGCTGTAGACACAATCAGCAGCGCACCATTGCATAAAGGTTGTGACTGATGCATTGTTTCAACGTGCTGACCATTTCATCATGTTCAAGATGGACAACATCAGTCAGGCTGAGAGAGCCAGAGGCTTCAGCATTATATCCGGCTTTCCAATGATACAGGGAGTGATAGACTGTACTCATGTGGCCCTTAGAGCACCAGCTGGACAGTCGGGGGGATCATGAACCGTAAGGGATTCCATTCAATGAACGTTCAGCTCCTCTGTGATCATCGGAAGCAAATCATGCAGGTATGTGCACGTTACCCTGGTAGTTATCAAGATTCTTTCATTCTCCACAACTCACAGGTGCCTGCAATTTTCAGTCCTCCACACAGAATGGAGGGATGGATACTTGGCGACACCAGACTTACCAGAGGCAGGTGGCTGATTTTGTTGCTGCCCTGCTTTTGATGGCTTGGGCAGACGTCCTCTGCATGCTCGCGGCTGTGAGGGCCCTGGCATCTCAGGGTTCTCATGACAAATATCATGAGTACTCTCTATCACCCCGGGATTTAGCAGTTCACATGTCCCTGGCGGAGGGAACAAGGAGCTACAGGATGCATCAGAGGCGCCGTGAGAGGAACTCCCATATGCGATCTGCTGCCCCTGTGCCCTCGTGAGGCTTGGATGGTCCTCGATGGTGGGAGTAGAGCAATGAATGTCCTCAACCTGGCGCAGTCGCATCAGATTATTCTTTCTGATGCTCTGGTCCAGGGACGCCACACTCACTCTGAGGTCCCGAATTGCATGAAGAACTGGTCCCTCCGCTGCAGCCGCCAGTCTATCAACAGAGGAAGCCAGATGTTCAAATGCCTGTGAGTTTACTGAACTCATACTCTGGATGGATGTCTCCAGAGTATGAGTCATAACGCGCAACGTCTCAGGCAACTCCGCCAGATTTCCATGGACCGCATTCTGCACCAGCAACATCACCCGATGAAAGGATGATCTCAGAGGCACGTCATCAGCTTGCGGCTCTGCACTGGCCTGGCATCCCGCTCTCCTCCGAGTGTGTGATGCATCAGCCGGTTCTGCCTCTGGTGTCTGGCCCGGTAACTGTGCTGTGCTCACACCAGTATGTGACATTGATTCCCCAGACACTGTCATCCCAACCGAAGTGTCAGTATCTGCTGTGGTACTTGGTGCGTCGCGATGATGTGACGGTTCACCCTCTGAGGCGCCCTCCTCCACCTCAGAGGTGGCTGGTCGGGCAACGGTAACACTTCCTGGCACATGCTGGGTTTCATCTGTTGGGAAAAGCATTGTGATCAGTTTCATCATCAATCAAGAGTTAATCACAAGTTTGTGCCTCCAGCATGGTTACACATGGGTGATGTTACAATTGAGGGCAACATTCAGTGCATTTGACATTCACCAAATCATTGGCACAGTAGCACAGCCTCACCACTACCCCCCCAATAATGAAGTGTTGCACCACATTCTGGAACACTCACTCTCATGGCCAGGTACACCGGCCTCGCCATCTGCCACAGCGCATCCTCCTTCCTCCCCTGCTATAGTTAAGGCATCCTCCTCCATTCTGGTGAGGAATGCTTGGGTGGCTACGTCACCACCAGTACGTGACCTCTCCCGGGCATTGTGTGCCCACTTTTCCTGAATAAACAAAGATACTTATTTTATACATAGTCAATGGCATATGACGCTGTCACCCAAAGGGTTGATGTTGCATTTCACTGCTGTGACAGTGTTGGGCGCAACTTTAACACCACAGCATCAGCGTTCATCTCAGACTCGCCCATCATGCGTCCCATTTCAAGGCAGCAGCCAGGCATTGATCATACAGGGCTTCCACATTGCATCATGGGTACATAACCGAATGAGGAATGCCCCTTACCCAGGCAGAGCGAAGCAGGTCATTGAGGAGCTTGCGGCACTGCATCCATGTACGCCTGACAATGCCGCGGCTGCTGACCTCCTCTGCAACCTCCAGCCAGGCCCTCTTGGTCACTTCGGAAGGTCTCCTTCTCCCATCTGAACTGAATAGAATGTCTCTCCTCTCCTCAACAGCCTGGAGGAGGACCTGCAGTGAATCATCAGGGAATCGGGGGGCAACGCAATTGATTCTGCCCTCCATCACCTCGAACA